>NW_028277098.1:87200000-87895000 GCF_059951505.1 Python bivittatus
AACAAGTCAAAGGTTTGTGTAGGGAACAGCTCCTTTTTCTTCCAAAGAGGTTGACATTTTATATAGATTCTACAAATACTTGACTGAGAACTGGATCTTACAGTGCATTTGTTGAGTTTCTTAATCACATCTCTGTCATGACTAAAATATTAGTACCTTTTAGGGGGCCATATGTGGCAGCCTTTTGAGTTTAAGCTCCTAACCTGTGGTGAAGTTTATTGTAAATGTTAATCCTTCACCTCCCCCTATCCTGTATTTTATCTGCGGGAAAAGATTTGAAATAGTTCTGTCCTCTTACCCTCTGTTCATTAACTGCTTGGTAATTCAGTAGTTTTGTACAAATTCTAAAAAGCAGGAGAGATTGGATATAGTAAAGACCTTTACAATTATGTTGTACAGGAGTGTTTTCAGAACTGCAAAATTGAGTTTTGAGTCCTGAGGAAACTTAGGAAGAAAGCCAAGACCTGCTCTCTTTAATTCTGGAGTGCAGGACACAGATTAATGGATTCATGATAAAGGAAAACAGATTCTGATTGAAAACTGGAAAAAAAAAACCTTCCTAAAAGTAGAAGCAGTTCACAATGGAACCAATTGCCCAGAGAGGTGATTGTTTCCCCTTTACTGGATCTGCTCAAGCAGAGGCTAAATCACACTCTGTCTGGGACGCTTTAATTTGGATTCCAGACGTAAGCAGGGGATTGGCCTAGGTGGATCCTTCCAATTCTATGATTGAAAATAGTATTTCTGAAACAAAATAGCCAGAGGGGTTGGTCACGGTACAGTGAAAGAAGAGATGCTTGCTGAAATGTTAAGAGTGAAAAAACTAGTTCAACTTGCACGATAGCCGTTAAGAGAAGTAGTCTGTATTTTAGAAAGAGTTTAGACTTTGCATGGAAACTAGCATTCTGTAATGATACTGCTCAGCATATGCAACTTTTCTACTCATTTGCAAAAGGCTGTATTTTCTTGTCAGGTTTGGTTTTTGCTAGGGACACCTGGAAGAGACAGCATAAGGGAGGGGGAAGAAACAAGGAGTGTAGAATTTGTGACTCTTGATAAGGAGCTACATCCAGCATTATGCAAAAAAATCTGGGCTGTGCACCCCCTCCCCCCCAAATAACATATGTACATTTCCCCCCAAACTGCCTCTTTGGAACCTGGAACCTTTTGGGGGGCAGCATGGAGAGGGCAGGAAATAGTAAATTTTGATGGCAGATGTGATATCATTAGAGAAATGACGCCATTAAATGCAGATAAAGAAACTGTCTAGTTTTACTTTCCAATTAAGCAAAGAATAATTTCTCAGTAAGTCTCCATCCAAGAGATGTATGTAGAAATATATTCACTTGAAAAACCACACAATCCTTTCCTCTCAAACCTTGCACATACTAGCCCAACATGATGTGGTTTTACAGCACTTCTGTTTGCAGGTATTTGCATTTACCATTATGGTTGTGAAAAATGGGGGAAAGAGGTCTTTTCCCTTCCTTGCTTTTTGCATAACCATTAGTAGAACATCTAGTTCAAACAATATCCAGATTAATACAGTTTTGAAGATTATGGAAGGGGTTTCCATGAATTGGATTTGACACTGGTGGAAAAATGGAAATGCATTCTACCAATAGCAGAAGCTTTGTACAAATGGAATTTCATGATTGGATACACAATATTAGGTAATATTTGGCACACATTAAAGAATAGTAACAAGATTGGCTCAGCAGCAAATTCATTTAATAGTGGATGTGTTAATAAGCCAATCATGGCTTAGTTAGCCAACTTTAGTATTAATACTGAACGTGAACTCTGGATTTGTTCTCCCAAGAGAGACATGAGAACAAATGTTCTTAGTTTGTTCATGGTTTTGTTTTCTGGTGTCTTAATAATGGAAAACCCTGAGACCTACATAATGTTAAACCTGGCCAACTAGCCTGCACATGGTTTATTAACCCTGTTTGCTCAAATGCAGATCATGTGGGTGCAGGTTGGCCCACAGTAAGCCAACCTTATCAGGCTTACTGTGGCTTGCAAACTGATTCAGTGGAGAAATAACCATTTTTATCAATTTACAAATGAAAAAGTTCCAAGAGGGGTTTTTTTTGGGGGGGGAGGGGAGGGTTAGTGCATGTAAAAGATATAATTGTACCATTCTTAACTGTCATTTCATGCTTTCAGAGGAGCTAACAGGCAGTCAGATACAAACAGTAGAGCATAAATCTATATTTTGCTACGGATCTCTGATAAAGGCTTTTGGGTGGTTTAGATCATTGCAGTCAGCCAATGAAAACGTTAGGGAATATCTCCCTTTTTGTGTAGCACATTCAGCATGCAGATTTGGTTTCACATCAGTGAGTATGTTTCTTAAAAGCAGTTCATCTGTTCTGCCCTGTAGACATTCCCATTATGTATGATAACAGCTTTTACTTCTGGTTTCTTACTGCTGAAAATCTACACTGATTAGCTGTTGTCAGGACAATGGTGCCTCTGTACTGAAGAATACTCCTTAAAATAAATTATTCAAGGGTTATCGTGAGGCTATACAGTCATGCTGCCCTGCTGAGTTTTTAATTATGCTGTATGTACTGACAGAATAGCATAACAAGTTAAGCTGTATTTTGGTTTAGCTCAAAGTGTCACCCAGACCCAGGAATATAGTTATTTCGTGGGAAGCTAAGAAGCTTTTAATAATGGTATAATATATGGCCATGTTTGTTCTTGGCTAAGCAGTGTCAGTTATCACTTAGCGTATTGCCTGAATCCATTAGCTTATGGTTAAGCATCAGTTAGTCCTCCAGAAAAAGGATAAGGGATATAGGATCAACTCCAAAACAGAGCTTTCCTCTCTGCTACCTTTTTTTCCATTGTTTGGGAGACACGTCACTAAAAAGGTGATTGATCAGAAAACTAGGACAGACATACTTTAACTTGCCATCTGGGATACATGCTGTAATTAGGGTCAGTGTTGAGATGCTTAGAGTATTACATGATCTGAAGAGAAATCAGATTTAAGGGGTATTATATGAAGGTAATATTTTTAATAAAATTGTGCATGCGTTGGTTGCTCTGTCTCCAAACTGCTGTATGCTGCTGCTGCTCCATAAAACATGTATAGATAGCCCTCATATAGCAATACCTCAGACAGTGACCATTCACAGTTACGACAGTGATGAAAAAGTAACTTTGCGACCAATGTCCGCATTTACAACCTTTGCAGTGTCTCTCTCTCAGTCGCGTGTTTGCCATTATAGTCAGTTGTGCTGTGCCTGTCCTGATTCCCCTCCCCACCACCCTTGTAGAGTAGAGAGATTGCTTAAACAAGCGATCTCTTCCTGAGCTGCTTTGTAGCGCAGCATTTCCCTAAAAAGTGCTAACTGCAAGTTTATTTATTTATTCAATTTCTATAGCCGCCCATCTCAATCCAAATGACTCTGGGTGGTGAACAATTTCACAATCATTAAAACCGTTAAAACAATTACAAATTTATATATAGGCAGCTGAGAATTATAAAAATTACATAAAATCAACAGTGCAACCAAGTAATGGGGCCCATAACACTTTTGGGACCCCAGGCTCGGGCACATAGCCAGGTATTTAAAGCCTTATGAAAGGCTAGCAGAGTCGGGGCCATCCTGAGCTCCAGAGGAGGAATGTTCCAAAGGGTGGGGGCTGCTGCTGAGAAGGCCCGCTTTCTGGTCCCTGCCAGCTGACATTCCTTGGCTGACGGGATCCGCAGCATCCCCAATCTACTAGACCGGATTGGATGGACAGAAACTATTGGGAGAAGACGGTCCCTTAGATAACCCTGTGCCAAGCCATAGGTGACAACCGGCACCTTGAATTGCACCTGGAAACAGACTGGCAACCAGTGCAACTCCTGTAGTAGTGGTGTTACATGTGCTGTATATCCGGCGTCACTTACTACTCATGCAACCACATTTTGTACCAATGGAAGCTTCTGAATGCTCTTCAAGGGTAGCCTGATGTAGAACGTATTGCAGTAATCCAAATGGGAGATAATGAGGGAATGAGTGACTGTGAGGAGAACTTCCTGGTCCAGGAATGGGTGCAACTGGCACACAACTCAAAGGTGTACAAAAGCTCTGTTAGCCATGTCTACCACCTGCTCTTTGAGCAGGAGCTGCAAGTCCAAGAGGACCCCTAGATTGCGCACCAGGTCTATCTGGGGCAGTGCTACCCCATCTAATACCAAAGAAGGAAAAGCCTTGTTCCCAGGAGGACCAATACCCAACCACTCCGCCTTGCTTGGATTGAGTTGGAGCCCATTGTGCCCCATCCAGGCCCCTACAGCCTCCAGACACTGGGATAGGACATTCACAGCATCACTCAATGGGCCTGGGGTGGAGATATATAACTGGATATCATCTGCATATTGATGGTACCTCACCCCAAACCATCAGATCACCTCACCCAGCGGCTTCATGTAGATGTTAAATAGGAGAGGAGAGAGGACCGAGCCCTGAGGCATCCCACACAATAGGGGCAATGGGTTGGATCTCTCTCCCCATCAACACCGACTGAAATTGAATGCAGAGGAAAGAGGAAAACCAGGACAGAGTGCTGCCTACCCCCAAGTCCTGAAGCCAATTCAGAAGGACACCATGATCGATGGTATTGAATGCTGCTGAGAGGTCAAAAAGAACAAGGATGGATGCAATACCTGCATCTCGCTCACACCAAAGGTCATCCAAGAGAGCAATCAATGTTGTTTCAGTCCCAAACCCTGGCCTGAACCCTTACTGAAAGGGGTCCAGCTAATCCAATTCATCCAGAGTCCTCTGCAACTGCTGCACTATCACTCTCTCTACCACTTTCCCTAAAAAGAGGACTTGGAAACTGGATAAAAGTTGTCCAGATCAGTTGGGTGAAGTGAAGGCCCCTTGAGGAGGGGGTGCACTGGTGGAACCACTCCCTTTCCTTTAAAGATGAATTGACCACCACCCATACCAAGTTAAGGTGCTCAGCTCTGTGACCTTAATTAGTTGATTAGAACCCTCCAACCAACTTGTAACTGCTGCCTGAAACTGACCAGGCCTTAATCAGTTTCACACTGAAGGCTTTTGTTTGCCTCCTAAGTGGCTCCGCTGGCAAACAGCCAGCACCCGTGCATTCCTTTTGATGTGTATTCCCCATTGTGTGCCTGCTTACTCTCTTGTAATCCCTTCCTTTCCAATGAATGTAAATGCAAACATTAATTCCCTTCTTGCTAATTATCCCAGTGCCAGGGTAAGCATTCCAAAGGGCGGGGGAGTGGGAAAAATGGGCTATAAAATTTGCTCTTTCACCCAGCTTCCTTGTGAGTCAAGTTCCAGAAACCTCTTTGGGCTCACCTGGCTGTTTGGGGCTGTATCCTTCTGACACTGTAAAGCAAAGGAAAGCTGAAGTAAAATTGTAAGCACAGTTGCAGTCAGGTGATTTTTCACTTAGCGACCACTTTGCTTAGGCTGAGTTGCTGGTCCCAATTGCAGTCACTAAATGAGGTCAGCTGTATACTTATCCAAAGCAAGTTACAGCTGTCATTTGTATAACAATTTTATTGCAAGCGTTCCTGAATCTTTTAAAAATAATGTGTCATTGTACATCATGAAGTGAAATTCAAGTTGTAGACTTCAACAATAGGTCAAGTTGATTTGGAAATATAGAATTGTATTTCTAAAGAGTTATTATGCTGGGGTGGTTTTATTTAGGGATAAGAAATTCTGCCTATATTTTGTAAGATACCAGTCTTTATGTTCAAGGATTATTTAAGTTACTCTTTTCAATTTATAATACATTTCCTTTAGCTGTGACAGCATTGCATTACTATAATTTTATTTAGAAGTATGAGATATGCACACAAGGAATCCCACATTTTGATCTCTCTTATGTTGCATTGCATTTTTAAAATTGTATAGTGACAATTGCTGTTTCTACCTGTCAACGTGGAATATCTAATATGTGTTTTGAGAACAGGATATTTTGTTCCATATACAATTGTTTCATTATTTTTACATTAAAAATTCAATAAAAAATAAAACTCAAGAGCCTTTTGAATTAAAATTTAGATAACAGTCTTGCTTTTGAAAGAACTGATATCTTATAAAGTGAACTTTCAATCTGGATTGAAGCTGAATACTGGAAAACAAATACATTTAACTTTAAGCTCAGTTAAATTTTTGCTTACCTACTGCTATGTTGGAATAGCTTTCAAAACAGTTTGCATTTGATTTAGTAATTTTTAACATTCTTTCCTCAAAGTGATATGTAATGTTCTCTGGATCAAATATCAAAGTGATCAAATGAAAAACTAAAATAAAATTTGGCTTTAGTGGATGTCCAAAAAATATTTTAAATTATACTGGGAGATTGATAGCAGAGAGGGAGAGAGAGAGAGAAACAATCTTACTGATAGTTTAGCCTCTAATGCTTTAGCTGTTCCTTCTTTGATCCTTACCAGCATTTGGGTGGGAATGTGCAAAAAGGGACATCAGCTTTCCCTAAGCACCTGAAGCCTTTTGGTGACCAAGAAGATTTGCAGAGCTCTTTCTCACTTTGATTGGAGGACGTTCTTTTACGTGGAGACTTGATGTAGATCTGGTATTAGACTTGAGGTAGCTGCCAGGCTAGTCCAGAGCTGGTGTCAAGCAGCCCCTTCACGGAGTGGTTCATAGTGAAGTCATCTGGAGGGTGCACATCCATCTGGGAAGCCATGGGGTGAGGATCTTGGTCTGCCCATCAGGATCGATCCTGTGGGGTCTGGCCATTTGGACGACTCATCCTGGAATAAAATATACGCTTCCATCCCCCTCTTTGCTCTCTATGCCCAGGTTTGTGGGCAAAGGAGCATACTCTGGAAGTAGGGCCTTAGGGGCGACTGGGCATCTATGGTAGCCCCAGAGCACCTTCCTTATAAAGAACAGAGGGAAGGGGGAGAAGGGGAAAAGGTAAAGCCTCTAGGAGACCTTTGCTATGAGGCATTCTTAGCAGATTGCCCTGAAGAGATTAGAAAATTCAAATTCCATCCAGACTTGCAGGAGAAGAGAAAATTAGGGGAGGAGCACGGTGGTCGTATAAAAAAGCAGTGAGTGACTCATAACCCCCCCCCCCAAAATGGAGTAAATGGGAAGATAAATCTTTTGAGAAGCTTAAAGTGTTGACAGACATTGGTATTTAGGAGACAAAGGACAGTTTTGTTTGTTGTATTGTTGAAGGCTTTCACAGCCGGCATATGATGGCTGGTGTGGGTCTTCCGGGCTGTGTGGCCGTGTTCTTGAAGTTTTGTTTCCTAACGTTTCGGCAGCACCTGTGACCGGCATCTTCAGAGTGCAGGAGCACAGACAGGAGCAGTTCTCTCTGTGCCCAGGGTGATGTGGCCCTTCTGACACCAAAACAGCAGCCACTCAGTAACCCAACCCCCCCCAATCCCCCCCCCCCAGATCTCTATAAATACCCATAAAAGGGTCACATCACCCTGGGCACAGAGAGAACTGCTCCTGTCTGTGCTCCTGCACTCTGAAGATGCCGGTCACACGTGCTGGTGAAATGTTAGGAAACAAAACTTCCAGAACACGGACACACAGCCCGGAAGACCCACACCAGCCATCGACAGTTTTGTTTGCTTTGGTCTCTTCTTTGCACTTAACAAAGGGCTCAGAGGTGGAAAAGTGATACAAGAGCTGAGATGCTGTTGTTTCCAGCAGTGCTATTGCTTTGAAGCACATCATCATTTGCAAGTTCAAATATAATAACCGTGATCCTGTGGCTGCAGTAGAAGATATTTGGTTTTGGGAAACATTGGTTAAAGATTATTCAGCTTGTATTGCCTATATTGTTATACTTGGTGGTGTGTTTTCTTTTTTCTACCTTAGTTTAATAGGAATTTGTGGAGCAACCAGGGGCAGAGAGTGGGAAATGGAGATGAGCATGTGCAAAGGTGGGAAAGCTGAGAGACTCAGGCGAAAACATGGAGAGGTGGGATGGGCTTCTACTAGGAGCTTGAAGGAGAGAGAGGAGCAGTTACAAAGAAATCAGCAAGGAACTCTGTATGGGCTGGAGGGGTGCTGGGTGTGTTTGAATTAAAAGTCAACCCATGGGATTGGAAAGTTCTGCTCAACAATATCAATAAGGCAGATGGGAAGGCTTTAGTTTTAGTCTTAAAATTTTTAATATAGCATAGTCAAAAGCACCCATTTCAGGTCAAATTGAATTACCAGCTGCATCAGTAAGCTTAGTCCATTCCAGACATAAATTCCATGCACGGCTTTTTCTCATCCCTGCCCGTCCAAGGTGATGCGCATCCTTCCCAAAGGGGAAGCCAGGGAGACCTTCAACTTGTCATCTCCCATTTCTGTCCCTAACTATGACACGCATGTTCACCTAGGTTTGAGGTGCTCCTTTTACACCCGGACACTCTCTAATAGAGAACTGGTCCTCCCTTTTCACAACCCTGGTCCCGGATTAAGAAAGGAGTAGAAAGCAGCCTGGTATTTGCCCAGGTAAAGTCAAGTGTTCAGCCTTTCGCTACCTGTTGAGGCACACGAGTCTCATCAGCCTCCCTTGCTTTCTAGGGTCTCCCGGCCATTACCTGAGAGAGGCTAGCAGGAGCCTAGGTGCAGCTGAAACTGACTTGACACACAGCCCTGGTCAACAGTTGGGATAAAACACAAAAGAGAAATCTCACACTCACACACACTGGGCACAAGACACAAAATTTGCACAGTACTTACTGACTATGAAGACTCGGGTTCAAGCAGCTGTTTGGCTCAAAACGCAAAACTCCCTTTACTACCAATGTCAATATGGGCAGAGCTCAGGGCAGCACTCTCTAGACAAATGGTCCGATGCCAGCTTGGTGAAATTGCCCGGGCCTGGTCTGTCGACCCGGTGAGTCTTGGAGTCCCTTCATGGTCACCAGATTGTTAGAAAGAAATCTTACCAGGTTCGTTTCCGAGCCGGTGCAGGCAGTTGCTTGAATCAGAGGTGAGGTTTATTTCTGAGAGCACAACTTACAGAATCAGCTGTCGGAGGCGGCCACGCTAAGTTTTCCTTTTAAAGCCCTTTATGTAGGGAAATCTTGCTATTGTTCCCTGAGAGTCCAGGAGAGCGTGCCCTGTAGGAATCCCGAGAAAGTGCACTTGGCTGGCATTCCAAGAAGGCGCTCTCTGAAGTCAGGCACCCTACCGAGGTGTGGTTTCCGCTTGTTTAGCATTTGTTGATTGAAATGGTAATCTCTAGGGGGAAAGGGTCTTTTCTTATTCGATCAAAGAGACCTCCAGTTAAACTTCAGCCAGGAATTAAATTGGCATGTCTCACTGCATTTTAATCTATGTACCGGGCCCATTCTAATTGTAGTTTCCCACCTTTTACTTTGATTATGGCAGGAAGATTGCATGGCAGGGAAAAGGGAAGAAGACTGAACAGCAGAAGGTTTCCTTCCCACATGACATGTTCTCTGGATCAAATATCAAAGTTATCAAATGAAAAACTAAAGTAAATTTTGGCTTTAGTGGATGTCCAAAAAATATTTTAAAGTATACTGGGAGAATGATAGCAGTATAAGCATTGTAATCGAGGTAACCTGTGATCCCAGTTTTTAGAGCCTATCCACATTAATCTATGTAGTAAAAACAGGTTTTCATTCCACACTAAATAATACAAAGAAAATGTACTTAACTATAGTTTTAATCCCAATTTTTAGACAATAATTGATTTCTAAAATGACTCTCATCAATTAACAGAGAAAGGCCCTGTCTCCAAATTAAAAACAAAAACAAGACATATAAGGAAAGAGGAGTTAGGCAGAAAAGGAAAGGAAGGAAATTATGTATCCAAGAACAGAATAAAGTAATAAGCCATAAACCTGGCATCTGTGCCTGGTTCTGATGAAGCTGATTTTTCTTTGCTGACATTCTTTCTTGAATAGTATTTGGTGGACTTTGATCTCTTTGATCAACAGATAAGGCCAGAGTTTGCTGCTCTTTAAGTTCTCTAGTTTCAGAACAATAGTCAGAAGCTGAATATTTTGTCTGAGTAGTAACTATGAAGTAAACTTGCTATGGTGTTCTTTCTCTGGCTGATATAATGGATTCAATTAGTTTTCCCCTTGCTGCTAAGTCTTTGAAGGCAAGGGTTGCGGCTTCTCAAAGACTCTTGATCACCTAGCAGGTCAGTAGAATAGTAAAGACAATGTTACAATATACACTGTGAGTTATATCTCATGGTGTTCTTCCTTGAGGGGAATGGGCATTGTTGCTAATCAGATTTCTACTTTCCTCCATTCATTGTTAGCTGTTAAAACAGTGTTGAACTTTTGATGATATACTTCAGATCATTCAGCAATCTACCAGTAGATTTTGTCCTACCTTTTGCTCACTCCAGCTCAAAAAAGAAAAGTAATGCTCCTTTGCCATGTAGACACCAAAAAGAAGGATATTTGATCATTTATAGGTGAAATCTTCAAAGATCTGCAAACCCAGCCTTGATTCTTGACCCTATCTCTTCTTGTTTTATCACACACATTTCTTAAGAATCCCTTTCAATTTTTGTCTTTCTACAGACATACCCAACTTTCACCTTCATATGACAAAGTGAGCAGAAGCATGTCCTTATTACATAACCATTTTCACTTATTTTGATAGACACTTATGCCTCACAAAACGCAACTACTATCCATTCTCTTTTTAATATTGCTTAGAATGCCTCCATCCATTTCCCCATCTTTGCTAAGCATTCTGTCAAATTACACAAATTCAACTATTTACTCAACTTATTAGCTATTTATGATCACTTTCAGCCATTCATAGCATTTTCCCTCAAACATTAATTTTCAGTTCTGTGGTCCTTGTTGCATTGTACAATAGCTCAGAATTGCTGCAAATCATTTGGTTTCTCAGCCAACATCATGGGATCATATGTATATAAAAGGAAGCATATATTCACAGCCCCAACCAACTCACCTCTAACGTCACCACAGGTATTTCTTATAAACATAATCAACCGTTCAAGGAACATGATGTATTTTTCTCTTACTCTCTGCTTAATGTTAAACTATTCCCTAAGCATTCCATTTGTTATACTCATATTTTACTCCCATTATGAAATGTTCTTAAGGTATTCAGCAACCTTTAACTCCATATTCATGCAAGACATTCAGCTTATCATAAGTGTTACACAAATCTACAAATGTACAGTAGCTTCATTTTCTCACATGTATACACTTTGTATTTTTTAAAGGAAAGGAAGGGAAGGGAAGGGAAGGGAAGGGAAGGGAAGGGAAGGGAAGGGAAGGGAAGGGAAGGGAAGGGAAGGGAAAATTCTAAAGAAGTGGGTTCCGATCTTCCTGACAGCACTTATAGATACATTTAAATTTTACCCTCTCTCTCTAAGGTTACATCATAATTTCCTTCTGTCCATAAGCTACCCTTTTTAATCTGCAGACCCATAATTCACAAGTTTATTCTTTTTTTTCAACAAAAAGTCCATAAGGGGTTTCCACTCACTAATAAATGACATTTATATACTTTTGAAATACATGATAAATTGCAAAAATTTATCTGGAAACTCCTGCCTAACATAAAGCCATACTGCACTTCCCAGATTTTTTTCATTTTTATTCATTTATTTAAGAGATGTCTAAAGCCACTGCTCTCACACTTTGTGACTCTGGGTAGTGTATATCCATAAAAATCAGAAAATAAAAATAAAAAATGAAATACTATGCAAAATCCAAATCAGAAACCAAAGTAACCTCTTGTGCCCTTTCAGTCAGAATTCTACCAAACACCTTCCCAGGGAGACTTAACAAACCAATCTAATTCCACTGTAGTTTTTGCATTCTCTCCTGCTACTTTCCCCTTTGTTATAGGATTAGGGTTAGGGTTAGATGTGTGTACTTTAATTCCCAGAATTCTCCAGCTAGCATGTTGGTTGGGGAATTCTGGCTGTTGAAGTCCACACATCATAAAGTTACCAGGTTTGAAAAACACTGTTATAGGAGGACAATAATGTCATTCTTCCAATCATAAGGAACAAACAGGTCACACAAACCCTAATATTTAAAGTATTAAAGCTTCAATTCTCCTCTTCAATATAACACTATTATCCCCATAGAAATCTCTGAAATATTTTTCTGGCATTCTCTCCCTTTTGTTTCAGCCCAAACCATTTCATCATTTGTATTTTTAATATCATTGCTGGAGGCAGAGTATATTTAATTCTCTCTATATAATAATAATATTATAATTTCAAGTACCCTTTTCTCTCTATACACATTATACAATATATTTTTCTCTTCCTCCTTTTTTTTTTTGCATATATAAATTTCTATACACACTTTTTCTCATCCTTAGCGTCTTTAACATCATCATTCCACCAAGCATATTTTATTTATTCTTTCTCACAGCATAACTTCACATACTTCTATTGCATTTGTAAGTTATTCCAAGCAGCCTCCACATCCTTTCTCCTTACATCCACTTTCCATTTATTCTGTTGGGAGATTTCTCTTCTAATACAGGATTTTCTTTGCCTGCAATTATTCTATTTTCATCCTAGTTTCTTTTCTTTTCTTCCATGTGCATTTTGTCCCAGGATCCACTTTTGACAGTACTCAAAAATGGTCTCTCACATGTACAGGTTTCCCTTGTTTTATGCAAGATTCATTTTATGTAAATTCACTATTATGCAATTGATTATTTTTGTCCAAGAATTCACTTGATGCACACCCATTTATGCTCCATAGTTGTTTAGGCATAAGTGGGGGTGTGGGGGAAAGAGAAAGAGTGTAGGCTGTATTGCACAAGTAGATGCCCGTTTCTATAAAACATCTTTAAATTGATATGTGATGTGGAGGACAATTTAATTAAATTTTGATTGCTAGGTAGATACATAGATACAGATTTTTTTTTTTAATCTCCTTTCCCCCTTCTGAGAATGCACTGTTTCCTTGCTCAAATAACGGAGCATTAGATTATTTTCTAACTGTTTTAGAAACTTGAAACACTATCTGGATTCTTCCATTAGAGGTTTAAGTAGAACAGATTAGATTCCATGGAAAACAGCTTGTCAACACCATTGATACTCCCCTGGTTTTTCTAGCCACTCTAGGTTTCTGAGTTTTTGTAGGGGAATGGATGAGACCTAATGGATTTTATCACTGCTCCTCGTGAATATGCAGTTTTGCTTAGATTTCTCACTGTCATAGAACATTCCTATGACCGCTTTTGTGGGGTGTGCAGATTTTTTTTTTCTCGAACTGTGTAGTCACTAACAAAATATAGAATGGTAATCTGTTTCCTGGAGTAGAAACAATTTATATACTGTTTGCCTTTGGCAAGTTATGAAAGACCAGGTATGAGGATAAACAAAAATGTGTAACTTTATTGAAAATGAACTCAGAAGTATATATCTCAAAGTGAAGAATCTTTTAGAGTTTTGCAACAGTACTAGGCATCTGTAGATCATTTTCCTGCAAGTACGAATACCCTTGTCAAAGTAGATTTCAAGATTCTGGTGATTTTAGTTTATTTCAGATGACCCTGTGCTGTACCATTGAGTACCAGTTACCTCGGCTATAATTTTCAAAAAACATTGCAGGCTTAGCTGGGGAATAGAACCTCCCTGAAGGAAGACACTTTTTTTTCAAATATGAAAAATGGTTAACTTGTAATTCTTACAAGTTAAATAGGAATATAGAAATGTAAGTATTTCCAAAAAAAAACCCCTTATTTTCTTCTCTTTGTACTGAAGTATTTTGCAGTAGCTGAGGAACATTTTTCTACTTGATATGCAGGTTGTTGGGAATACTACTTTGTGGCTGAACCACTTGTTAAAAGTATCTTCCAGTGTTTAAATATGTTACTTATTGAGTCTGCTGCCAGTCATTTTACTTACTCTGGAAGAGGGCAGAGAAGAAAGTTTGTGGAATGGTATTTGTTTTCAGGAGATTAAAACCAGGTCATTTAGCTGTTATCCAGATATTTGGCAGCAGTGGGTCCACTGGCTCTTTGCCCTTCCTCATGCTTTTTATTCTAATATACTGAAACTTGAGAAGTAAAAAAGTAGAACATAGAAGTACACTTGGAATAAAGAATTTTCAAGTACATATCTTACAAACTATTGACTGTTCATTTAAATGCTTTGAGTTTCTGCTTTACTAGCAGAAATATCTGTGCTAAAAATCTCAGAACAAGAGGAAAAAGATCCAAAATCTATAGTGGTCCTAATACCTTCTGTAAGCCAACTGAATTTTTAGAAATCCATGAAGGTAGATTTCTCCTAACCCAGAGATTTGTACTTCTCATAACAGATAGGAACAGTTCTGACTTCAACATCTAGAATTTATTTCCCAAAAACATTTGCTTTGGGGGAGCTTGCAATACAACTGCCCTTTTACCTGATAATTCTACATTTATGTACCTTGAGGGTCTTCCAACCTTTAATGAGAATTTTGTTAAATAGAGTGTAATTCGATATAGCTGGGGCTTGGATTAGCCACATTTTTTATGCCAGGCACATTCATTCCTTAGTTTCTAGCCTCCTTGCTGTTGAGTTTTTGCAAATTCAAAGACTTGCAACTGTTTGGTAAAACTTCAGTTGCCCTAATAAAGGATTCTGATTTATTCCTCTGTTGTACAGGTAATGATAAAATAGAGTAGGATAGCAATATTGTTGTGGTTGTGCATTGCATTTTTGGAGAAGGTGGGCCCTGCTTTTTTGTTTTTACTTGTTTTTGAATTTTCTTGCTTGCTTCCTGCAATAAATCATGACTATATTTGGTTACTTATTGCTGAAATTTCAGCAGCATGATTCTGGGCAGACCTTTCTGGGCTGCAGAAAAGGTGTGCTTTGTTAGACTATGTGATATATGCCATGGAAGTGTTGGAGTCAAATCCAGGAAATAGGTTATTAATTATATGTATGATTTCCTGCCTCTGTTCTACAGTCCTTATCATCTTGCTTTCTGTTATCCTCTCATCAACTGTGTTGGCCAGCTTATAAAATAAATTGGTAGGAGAAAAGTGCTACATCTTGATGAAAACTTCAAACTGAATCTTTTAGTTAGTGATGTTTTAGAGACTATTTGGGTTATGTTTTGCCTTATAAGAATTACTAATAACATATTTTCTTCTTCTATACTTTTTTAGAAGATGCAGACTACAGTGCCTTTGGGACAGATACCATGACAAGGAAGAAAAATGTCTTATCAAATGTGCTGCGTCCAGATAACCATAGGAAAAAGCCACACATTGTTATTAGCTTGCCACAAGACTTCAGACCAGTGTCTTCTATTATAGATGTGGACATACTTCCAGAAACTCATCGGAGAGTGCGGCTTTATAAATACGGAACTGAGAAGCCTCTAGGATTTTATATACGTGATGGCTCTAGTGTCAGAGTTACACCGCATGGGCTAGAAAAAGTTCCTGGTATATTCATATCCAGGCTAGTTCCTGGAGGCCTGGCTCAAAGTACAGGCTTGCTGGCTGTTAATGATGAAGTCTTAGAAGTGAATGGTATAGAAGTTTCAGGAAAAAGCCTTGATCAAGTTACAGATATGATGATTGCAAACAGTCGTAATTTGATAATTACAGTGAGACCAGCAAACCAGAGGAACAATGTTGTCAGGAACAGCCGGACTTCTGGAAGCTCAGGACAGTCTACTGATAACAGCCTTCCAAGTTACACTCCACATATTGTGCCACGCTATCAACCTGAAGAAGAAGACAGCGATGAAGATGATATAATCATTGAAGATAACGGCGAGCCACAGCAAATTCCAAAGGCTGCTCCATCCAGTGAAAGCCTGGATTCACTGACACAAACTGAAACCCTTCATGAATCCATGCAAAATGGCTTCATTTCTTCCAAGGAAGTAAACTTGTACTGTTCAACAAGCAGCATTAACGTGGAATTTAAAATCCAGGATTCTGAACAAAAGACCTTAGAAGAAGATGGGACAATCATCACATTGTGAAAGTACTTCATTTAGTTTTTCAGATTAAGAGGCCAAAAACGATATTTGGCTACACCTATACATTACATACCTCTCAATTACTATATTTCAGTGGCTTTTTATATTAGCAGAAAGGAGTTGTGATTCACTTCATTTGTTCCATTTTGATATCTAGCTGAATAATATTTTTGAAACATGGGCTGGCTCTCTTACATTTTCAAGACAGAACATGATCCCATTACTCAAAATCCCATTGCTTATTTATGTACTTTTTTCATTTACAAGAACCAGTTTTTGGTTCTTTTCTTGGGTCTATCTGCATATTTTTATTTCATTATACACATCTTGAAGTCAAATCCAGCCCAGAGAATGCCTTATTTCAGCCTAAAATATTAATGAAACAAAGTCATTCAACATGAGAGATAACCATTTTAACCCATGTCCCAATATGTATTAATTAAAAGGTTATAAATGATTTATAATGGATCAGTTTCAGTTTTCATAAATCTTAATGCAACTATTCATACAACTATACTTTGAATTTACTAATGTAATGGTTAGTTGGGAGCTATAACTATTATTTTCTTTTAAAAATTATGAGTCTTTGACTGTATTGCGATTTATTCCTGGTGCTGGAGGAATAAATTTGCACTGGATAAGGTAACTTATTAAAAGCCAATTAAATTGTTTCTCTGGGTCTGTCATATATAGTTATGTACCCATTCAGTGAGAAATGGTGTGATCATAAATGTTGCAATGCAGTCCAGGCCCATTAAAAGTAGTGGGATTTTCTGTTGACTTCAGTGGTTGTTGCAGAATGTGATGTCAGGACCTGGCATCCTTGGGCAACTGCAAGAGCCTTGACCAACCCATTCCTTTTGTCCTGCTCCCTATCCGTTTTCCTAGTTCAGTATTCAGACTAAGGCTAGATGGTTGGATCTGTCTGTCCCTTTAATTCCCCACTGTGACCTAACTTAGCATAGTTTGGGTCATTCAGTGGAATTAAAAGAATGCTCACTTCTGCTTGAAGCTGTACCAGTACAACCGGGTGAACCACCAAGGTTCCTTAACAGAAAAGCAAGGCCATTAAAGAACATTTTGCCCAGGGGCCACCAAGCCCAGAAGTTGACCCTGTGGGGTTTTACTGTATCTATAATGTGAATGTCTTTTGTGTGTTTTTAATTCCAAATGCAAGTCCTAATGATAGATTTGGCAATCAGGTATGTTATATATAGAGGGTTTTTTTTTTTTTTTAAACGATTGAAGGATCTTCTACAATGGAAGAGATATTTAAAGAAGGCAAGTTGTATAATCATAAACATGGGAAATATCATTTGAACTTCTTTCCCTTTGGTAAAAGGCTTTTTTTATATATAAAGCTCTTAGCAAAGGAATTTTTATATTTAACCTTTAGGCATATGTTTATACCTTTTTCTTTCATGTAATTGTGATTGAGGTACAATCCAGAATTGCAGGAAAAATGATTCCACAATAGAAATTGTTACCTGTGTGTATGTTCGGTACTACTGTGAATTACCTTGATGAATTATATTGTAGATGTTAAACTTTTAACTATCACAGAAGCATGGAACCCAAAACCTTAGTGGAAGAACTGGATGTTGAAACGTATCGGTTACTGTGCTATTTAACTCCTTCATTCTGATTTTTTGACATTTCTGTTGCAATTACGTTTCACCATTTTGCATCTATTATTATTGCAATTACAGACTTAAGGAAATGTTTATCATGCTGTGTTTAATTTCCATTCCTTAAGATTGTAGCCTCAATCAGGTAGCTTGTATTATGAGATGAATGTGTACGTTATAAATAAATATAAGTTGTATATAAATATATACACACACATATATGTGTGTGTATGTGTGTACCTGTAAAACAACCTTGTTTTGAAGCAGCATCATGTCTGAAACTCTTTGAGTTTGGCAAAATCTTTGAACAGTATGGAGGGAGAGAGGATAATGCTTACTGCTACTAAAATGACAGGCTGCATTGCATATGACTGCAACGTAATGCAGTTGCCTTGATGACAGAATTGTAGAGTTTTATGACTACCGTGTTCTTACTAAATCTTCAAAAATTAAGCTGCTTAAACATAATATAGTATGTATTAGCTTGAGACGTGTAACTATAGAGAGAGATCTCAGTCACAGTACTAAGATAACTGACATAGATTTCTACATACTACCTCTAAGACTTTACCACTTAGCATCTTGTGGGGGAGAAGGAGAAAGGGCAGTCTCCGACTAGAGCAGTGTTTCTCAACCCCAGCAACTTTAAGATGCATGGACTTAAAACTGGCAGGGGAATTCTGGGAGTTGAAATCCACACATCCTAAATTTGCGAAACTCTGGACTAGAGAGATACCTAGGGATTCAAAAGTGAACACCAAAAAAAAAGGTTAAGCTATTTAGACTGGTCTGCAAGGCACCCTGGTTTTCTCCCATATTCTTTATATATGCATCACACTCAGCTTTTTATTGAAGCTTCTCTATTATATGTATGAGTGAAACATTGTATTGTTTCATCAGAGAATCAAAATTCTTTAGATGCTTTTGATCCTTTAAAACAGAGGCATATTTTAAACCTCTTCCCCTGTAGCTTGGAATCAGATTAGCCTCTTAAGTGCACCTTATCTGAACAAAAGCAAAACATGGCTACAATGATACACTTTTTTGGAGCTGTTTTTTAGTTCCAGATGAAGTCAAGCTGAACTGTGAAATCTTTGTTCTTCCATAAATGTTGTTTAGGATTCTGTCATGTACTGTTCCGACTTACATATTTTCTAATTAAAAACTTTATGCACATAATTTTTACATGAACATGTATAGAATCTCAAATGTCAGTATTTTTCTTACCACTTTAATGTATGATGTACCTCTGTACGACTAAATGAACTTTGATTTTACAAAAATCAATTGGCACTAATCATATGCTAGTCATATTTTTTAGAAACTTGGTAATAAAAATTATGACTATTGCTAATCTGAAGCTTGAAAGAATGGTTTATTATGTAGGCTGTAGATTTTCAAAACATCACTTGCTGATCCTCCAAGATATATTTATCTGACAGCCATCCTTGAAGCTAAAAAAAAAAAAAAGGTTTGTATAGCTGACACAGAACATGCTCACACGCAGTTAGAAAAAGTAAGCAGAATCTTGCTTTTTAAAAGGGGAGATCTCTAGGAGCAAGCCCAAAAGTTTCACAAGTCTATCACTTCTGAGCATCCTGAATCAAAAGCCCAACATCATTTCAGCTAAAGAAAAAGTTATTGAAAATTAATCTAGCTCTTACTATGTACCCCCAATTTTTCTTCCAAGAAAGAATTTAAAATTAGTACATCAGGCACTTTCTCCTCTTAGAACCATAGGATGCTGTTGTAGGAAATTGTATACATGCAATTAGTAGTAATTTTAATGTTCTTTTTACAGTAGTTGATTTCTTTAGAATCTAAAAAAAGTATCTGTTAGAAAAAGCCTTCCAGTTGCTATAGTAAGTGGTCAGAAATTGAATAAAAAGGTATTTTACTATTCACTACATGATCTTTAATATTTTTTTAAAATATTCATATGCAGTTTTTAAGCCATCAACTTCCCTTTTTAAACTGAACTGAATATTCCAATTTGCGTGGAAATGCTAAATATCAAGTTACAAATGGCATTCCTAAGTTGATAAAATATCCAGTTGCTTTTTAACATACAGGCTTGTTCTACATTATTTCCAGGTTTAGAATTTGAATTCCCCCCTCCATAAGATTAAACTTCCTGAACACTTACTTTCCTTTGAAATTCCTTTTCAGCTGTTGTGCCATATTGAGTAGGTCCACTGCAGCACTTCACTTTCATTCTCCAGCACAATCCCAGGAAAAATTGTAGCTGCTTTAAAGTGCTGCACATCCTACATTAGTGCTTCTGCATGTTGCAAAGCATCATTTGGAGACTCAATGTTCCGAAGCACCATACAGCTCTATTATTTATTTTATTATTTATTTAATAGACTTGTCCCCGCCCATCTCCCCACAATGGGGGACTCTGGGCGGCTTACAACAAACTAAAATCAGAAATACAATTAAAAGTTATAAAAACCAGACATTACAAAGATAAAAAGGCTAAAAAATCCAAGAGGCCGATAGGGGCCACACCAGGCCGCTAAGGGGCCAGCCAACCCCATTTCTGATATCCTCCCTCCCCGCCCCAGGCCAGATGGCAGAGCCAGGTCTTCAAATCCCTCCGAAAGGCCTGGAGTGAGGGGGCCTGTCTCACCCCCGGGGGCAAGATGTTCCAAAGGGCGGGGGCTACAGCAGAGAAGGCCCGCCTTCTGGACCCCGCTAATCAAAGTTCTTTTACTGCGTGGATCCGGAGCATGCCCTCTCTGTGAGCGGGTGGGACGGGTTGAAATCGTGCGGGCGAGGCGGTCCTTCAGGTAACCTGGCCTCATGCCATGTAGGGCTTTAAAGGTGATAACCAACACCTTGAATTGGACCCGGAAGCAAACCGGTACCCAATGCAGCTCACAGAGCAGAGGTGTTATATGGGTCCTTCGGGCCCCAAAAATTGCTTACGTGGCCATATTCTGGACCAGCTGAAGCTTCCGGATACTCTTCAAGGGTAGCCCCATGTAGAGTGCATTGCAGTAGTCTATTACTAAGCAGAGCAATCCCATTACTCAAATAATGAAGTGTATCAGCTTAAAAAAACACACTTTGATTATTTAAATTATTGACATTTGTTTCCAACATGATTAAGATGAAGGGTTAAAAACTAGTTAGTTTCAACTGGTGTGGAGGAAGGGAGTGTGAGAGATGGAGAATTGAAATGCTGAATGGTAGCATTGAAAATAGAATTTAGGTTCCAATTTTCCATAAACAGTATAGTCTATAAAACTTTATAATGTATTTATAATTAGAAAGTTCTTACTTAAGTCTCAGACTAGGCTTGGAGTAGTTGCACTGCCAAAATTGTGAAATTTAATTCTTTTAGGCTGTATTATCAGTTTACAAGTACTACAGGGTTTGGTCTGTGTGCAGATGCACACGTGCCACTGTTATAAACGGAAAATGATTACATTGTAAGTCCATGGCTGCGATCCACATATCCAATTAGACCACAGAATTTTGCATTTAAATTCTATTTAATCTTGAATGTGAGTGAAAACTGATGACAACATTAATTAAAAGGTAGCTGAGGTTCTATTCTAAAACTAGGAATATAAAAGTATGAGATCAGAGAAAGATGAGATCAAATGGGTTTTTGGGGACAAGATAGGTATCTTAAAGGAAGGGGTAGACCACTTGCTGGCCATGGCCCCTACCAAAATATCTGACTGACTGAATATGGGGTTCTTGTGGAGTCCAGAGATACTGTAAATAAAAATAAGACATTTTGTTTTTCAGCATGCCAACATCCCATTCTTTTTTTTTTTTTTTTAATGAGAAATATCTTTTGTTTAAAACAAAATACAGATGAACACTGGCAGCCTGACCAGGGTCAGTGCAGGTTGTGGCATAAGGAACATTATTGAGCACCTTTGGAAAAGCTTGACAAAAGGAAACTACAAGAAAAAACTCTTTCAAGATTCTGTTTGGTACAGTATATAAAATACCACCGCAGAGAAGATTTGAGCAGTGTAGGGCAATACATTCCAGTTGATGAAGCAGCACAGAACATTCAAAATTAAACTCAATTGCAATTTCATTTAAATATAAATGAAATAAATTCAAATGCAGACTTCTTTTCCCAACTCTGATTTTTTTTTTTTAGTATCCCCCTGGGCATGTCACTCCAATAAGATAAAACCTTTTGTGGGTTGATGCATGCACCTGATCTTTGAATAACAAGGTTTCCAGGGTCTCTGGCTTCAAGGCTCCAAGCTGAGGCATAAAGGAAAAAATGCTACTCCAGACCATCTAGTAAAACTGGGTCAAAACAATTGTATAACTAGAGCTGCGCCAACACTGTTACCTTGGATGCCTAAAACCATATAGAAACTGCTTTGTGTTTATGTGTTCTTGTGACTAAAGTCTAGAACAGGTTCCGTTGGACAAATACATGCGGGTATCTCTTGTGTAACCATGGGTGTGTACCTTGCACTCGCTGCTTATTTTTTATAGGTTGGCTTTTTACCTGCACAGCTTTGATTCTTGAGCTGTCTTTTTGGATCCAAGCTGTTTTTCTGCAATCTGAACTCTCTTGATCTTTGTATTTACACTGAAATTCTTCGGGCATTGAAAAGGGAGGGTACAAGGTGTGGATGAGCAAGAAGAGGAGGAAACTGTCAAACTGAAAACTCCATTATGTGAAATAGGAGCTGGAGTTACAAGGGAACAGAATAAAAATGCAAACAGAAGTCACATTCCGTTTAAATTCTACACCAGCTTCAGATTTACAGTACATGCTGTATTATTGAATTAAGATACAACATTTCCTTGAGAATAATAGAATTTTTTTCAAGGGCACTTGCAGTAAGAAAGACCTGATCATATATGCCAACATGATACATTTAGATTCAAGGAACATACTAAAGTTATAATAAGAATTGCTTAATGGGGGTGGGGGAAAAGGGGGAAAGAGAGGGAAGCTACCAGAATGCCCTTTTTTAATAATGTTTTTTTTCTCTATAATTTCGTTAGCTTTTTTTGCCTTTTTTTTTTAAAAAAAACCTTCTTTTATAACCATCATCTGTTTATGTATGCACTGTATGTATATGCACTCTTTTCCTTTTCTGTTGTTTTTGTTTCTTTTTTGCATGTTTTATTTAAATAATACATTTAATATGTTTTAAAATAAACTTCAATAGATCTTAGATTACATCATTTACTTTCTTACATCATATATAATTTTATTAAGGATTTTAATTACAATAGTAAAATCTAATACAAACTAAAAGAAAGAATAGAAAGAGTAAAACGTACAAAGGAGAAGAAAAAAACAGAAAATAGAAAAAAATAGAAATAAGAATGTAGTAAAGAGAAATTATGTGTGTGTGTGTGTGTGTGTATGACTTCTAACCTTCAACACAAATATAAACAATTTGTGTAACTCTTCACTCCCTCTTAGTTTATAACCAATGATCTCTTCATCCCATATCCCATCTCTTATCTATAGACAAATCCATAAAGTATCATCTTTTCAGTCCTAGTGTCAGCAGAAAGTCCATTAACGGTTACCAGAAATAACAACGTATCTTATTTTAACCTTGATCAAATAAACAACTTTGCAACCTTAGGTTACATCATTTTCAACAAAGAAACATTTCAGATTTATTGAACTCCATTGCATTCCTATAGAAATAGTTACGTTGTTGGAGGTGCAATGAAATCAATGCTTCATTTAAATATATGTTTCTACAGTATCCAACAACTGTATTCATTAACTCAATTTTGAGATTCAATATTATCAGCTGTTCATATTCTTTTACAGTTTATTCCTGTAATATGGAAGTTCACATTTGGACAAAGAAAATGGGTTTTTGGTACTCTACTTACAGCTGAAAGAATTACCAGAACATATGGCCCCATCTATGCAGCGGACTGTGGAATTGATGTTACCAGCAATTTACAAACCAATAACTTATGAATATACATTATGATTATAATTAATTATGGCTTCCATTTATTGAAATGTCTATTGCACAGCTTTTTGCATGTATCTGTGTCTGTGAATATGTGCCCTGTATGTGTTTGCTTCTTTTTTTAGCTTTTTCCCTCCTTTCTTTATCATTTTGTGTTTTCTTTTTCTTTTTTCATTTTTGTATTCAGTTAATACAAAAAGATCTCTAGGAAAAAAGAGAGAATAATACAGTACAATGTTATTCTGCTGTCCAGTCCAGCTGGTGGTGGCTTTAAAAGGCTTTGAAAGAAAGGTTTACATTTATTTTATTCTCTGGGATAGATGAGGCTGGGATATATTCATTTAGCAAAACACATACTAGCCTGCCAGTAGAGGAAAGGAAGGAATCTGTTTGCAAGTGATTAGTGAAAATGGATCCTAAGAACCATTAGAAGTGGCAGTAGCAGTAAATTTTCTAAGCAGACTCCACTTTAGTAGCCTAGCTCTCTTCTTACATCACAATTCCTTAAACCTAGAATCATCCCCAGGTATGTGTGTGGGAAGGATAAGGGGAAAGAGAATGACCATGATGATGACAGGAAATACTGTTTGGGCTCAGAAGCTAAGCAGGTATAGACCTGGTTGATACTTGGATGGGACACTATTATGAAACATCACCAAGGATAGGTTGAGACAGTGGACATACAGTCATTAGGAATTAGACCCAACTCAGTGGTACCTAACTAAGGACCATAACAACGCAATGGTTGTGACACAGACATTATGCTTATTCTGTAAGAGTAAATGTTTGGCTGTAAAAGAATAACTTGGCTACCTCTCCAAAAATTAGCCCTCCAAATGCCGCAGGAAATGGTTTGAAAATGTAATCCTTTCAGACAGAATTGTCCCTTCAGTGTTCCCCATTCTCCCTCAGCGGGCAGGAAGAGAGGTGACTTTCCCAAACTGATGCTGGAAATCTAGACAGCGATTACATTCCCTACATTAAAAAGTCTTTCTAGCCAACCCACCTGAGCCTGGGGCTGGCAAAGAGTGTTGCACTACAACTTAGGTGGTTTCCATATTGCAAGGAATCTAAACTATAGAGCAACTCCAAATACATTTTATATTTTTAAGCCCAAGCTGCTGTGTGTAAGTGGACAATTGTATTCCTCCAGTGAAAAAGGAAGAAGTGATTGGGAAACAATTCCTCCCTCCGTCTTTTCTCTTTTCTTTTCTTTTTCTTTTCTTCCTGTTTCTTTATTGAAGAAAAACCTTGCATTTAAATTGTTACTACCCATAGTGACAATTTGATAATTCTGCACTTCATTGTGTGTAAAGTATTAAACAGCACTAGGTAAATCATCTGGTAGTAGAACTGAGATCATTTTTGTTATTATAAAAATGGTAGCAGTGCTGCCATCTAGTGATGGAAGGAGTAATTGCTTGAATAAATTATATATGTGTAGCCATAGAGCAGTGTTGTCCAAACTTGGCCACTTTAAGATGAGTGGACTTCAACTCCCAGAAGTCCTCTCATGGCTGGCTGGGGAATTCTGGGAGTTGAAGTCCACTCATCTTAAAGTGGCCAAGTTTGGACAACACTGCCATAGAGAGACAGGAAATAGTACGTCCATTAATCTGTTGAGGACAAATAATTGTGTAACTCTCATTGTTTTGCTTCAGCTGCCACAAGTAAAGAATGTTGGCATTGCAAATGAGCCTGCTTCTCTCCAGCCAAGTGCGGGCTGCCCCCGCTCTCCTGGCCTTTCAAAAAGGTGTGAAAACATGGCTATGCCAGATGGCCTGCGGGCCTGATGAGGGCTCACATTGCTGGAACTGGCTCATGGGATGATTGATACCACTTCCCCCATCTTCTTGATTTGTATATTGCTTTTATAGATTTGTTATTTGTGTTTTAATCGGGGGGTATTTATATTTTTATTGTTTTTATTGTCTTGGTTTTAATTGTAAGCCACCCAGAGTCACCCTCTGGGGGAGATGGGTGGCATATAAATTTAATAATAAATAAAAATAAATAAAATAAATTGGGACTTCAGTATTTCAAATGGCAAATCACTGTCTACTCTGAATCACCTCAATTCATTCATTAGACATCACCATTCATAGCTCTGTTTTATCTGTTTCAGTTCTTTTTATTATTTAAATATTGCCCTTTGTATGCCTTTACCGGTAGGAATTTGTTTAGAATAAATATATAAATCTGTATGCAATTGTTTTAGAAATCTATAATAAATGCAAAAAAAAGTCTAACAAACATTTAGTTTTTCAATTATTCTGTCATCCTGTCCTAATACTGAGCAGAAATTTATGGAAAATGGGATAAGAATGCATCATGTTCTGAAGATGTATGGTGGTTCTTGAGATAAAGCAATGAATGTCAGATGATGAAAACCTGATGATGTTTAAGTTTGAATGAGCATGATAAAGGAAATTATCTGGAAACCAAGATCCATGAAGAACATTTAAAAGAGCTGAACATATTTTGATTGCAATGGAGAAGTTACAAGGAGGAGATATGATAACAGTTGATCAGATTGTTCAAATATCTGATGATGGTGATTGATAGAGGTCTACAAATACACAAGAGGGATGTCTACCTGTTCTCTGAGCCAATGGGTTGCAATTCAAGGAAATATATTCCAGACTTAATATTAGGAGGAATTTCCTGACAATAAGACTCTTTAAGTTTTGGAAGAATCTGCATCAAACAGTGGGAATTTCCCCTTGCAGGAAATTTTGAAACTGGGCCTGAATGGCTACCTGTTGTGAGTAGTTTAGTGGACTCTTACACTGAGCAGGGAGTTCACCTACATGATCAACAAGATCCCTTTAAATTACACATTCTATGATTCTATGAGACTTCATTTGGATATTTTAGTGAATAGACAAGTAAGCCTCCATTCCCACATTCACTGATGGTTTGCCAGTAGGCAGCCATGGTCTGAATTTGAACACACATCTTCACTGAGATAATTCTATATTCAGGTAAATGCATATCCCCAACTCCATCTTACTGGATATTAAAAGGGCTGGTTAAATTTAAGAAAAAAAGATTGTTGATGTGGGTGAAGTGGGCTACTGTCAATACTGTGCTGGAGCCAGCTCGTACCAGCTTACAAGAAAGAATTGATAAATTTCCTGGAATTTTACAAGCCGGTTGAGAGCAGAGCTAAGCTGCTAAACCTAGTGCACCAATCAGCTGTTTGGCAGCGTGTGGAGCAGTGTGGCGGTGGCAATGGAACATGCAGAGCCGATTGTTATACATTTATCAGCACATCACTGGCTACTGGGGTTAGGAAAAGGAGATAAGTAACTTCCTCTTGAGCCCCTAATGAAAGGAAAGTCTATAAGAAGCTGAAAAAAGTCCAAGAAAGCAAATTAGGTACTAGAGCATTGGTTCTCAACGGGGGCGGTACCGCCCCCCGGGGGGCGGTGGGAGGATGCTGAGGGGCGGTGAACTTGTTTTGGGCGGTAGGGGGGCGATGAGCATGTTTTGGCATTCGAACTTAATTTTAAAACTCCCCTCAAAATTTATTAAATCGATTATCCGGTTTACACCATTTGTACCAGCAATAAAACGAACTTACGCGACGGCTGCCCTCACGCACTTCTAAGAATGGTGAGACGAATTTGTATTCTAGGTAGGCTGACCTTGAAGAACTCGACACTACGATTCTTCTCCGATCCCAACCAGCACAGTGCATGCGTCAGCTGTCTTCCCACGCGATTAATCGCAGCACGTGCGTCAGCTGTCTTCCCACGCGATTAATCGCAGTGCGTGCGTTGAGCATCCTTTCAATATGAATGTTTGGTTTGACCCGTGTTTCTTGAGTTGCTTTTCATTTGCTTCATTTCTGTTTTTTTCCCTCAGTTTTGATTTACTTTCATTGTTTATTTGGCCAGTCGGCTAGGTAAGTGCGCTTATTAGTTCTTTATCGTGGTCGTGAATTATTAATTTTGAGAAATAGTTATCTTTCCCTCATCATATTTTGCAGCCGCTAACAATATCGGTTAATAAAAAGAAGTGTCATCAAAAATTACTTAAAATTTTTGCCTTTTATAATTCAGTAACTCCCCCCCCCCCCTAAATTACAGGATTTTCACAAAGGGTGGCATTGAAAAATTTTCCGCTCCTTAGGGGGGCGGCAGCTTCAAAAAGGTTGAGAATCACTGTACTAGAGCTTCAGATACCAGGACATCCTATGAAGTAGAACTATTAGTGTGATGGAAGACTTGAGTGAGGAGGTCCAAGGTCATCGTGGGGGGAGGGGGAGAAGAATCTCAAGCATCTCCTCAGCCCACAGCCTGAGCATATGAAAACCAATAGGATGAGACTGGCACCACCTTAAGGAATTCAGAGTGTTTAATTGCTGTCATTGGGGTTAGAGTTAGTCTGGTGAGATTCTGTCTAGTAGGTGTAAGCT
Organism: Python bivittatus; assembly: GCF_059951505.1. Taxonomy (NCBI): domain Eukaryota; kingdom Metazoa; phylum Chordata; class Lepidosauria; order Squamata; family Pythonidae; genus Python; species Python bivittatus. The sequence goes on from NW_028277098.1 coordinate 87,227,955, forward strand.
AATAAAGTAACTGAACTGTTCCTGAATCATCCTGCTGAGTTTCTTGGGCTGAACCTGACAATTAGCTATAGATTATGCATTATGTTTAATTTCTGTTACTGTTATTTATTTAAGCCTATTATTTTGTCTCTGGTATTTATTTTCTGTATACAGACACATTAATTGTGTTTTTAATGTCACATCTTTAAACCAAATGTTCCTCTAATTTGGAGCAGACCAGCATCATCTTGTAGTCTGCACAGGACCTTATATTTTTCTTCATATTTTTCTAATGAAGGTTCTTTAAAGATATTATTGCTGATTTGAACAGCTCTATAATTTCATCTCTTCCATCGGTGAATGTTTTTATGTCATAACTTAAAATTAAGAAATAATTTCTACATTCTCCTTTTTCTTTTTTGTAAAAGAAAGTTTGATTTATGTAGTTCTTGTGAGATTGGTGTATTTCCCAAAGGGGAGGGGGAAGAAGGGCTAATTTTTATAACTGGAAGACACTGCATCAAGGCCAAGAGGTGGCTGTATAAAATGTATTTCATTCCTCCCTCCCTCTCTCTCCCTCTCTCTCTCTCTCTTCCTTTTTAATTTGCCAGAAAAGCAAGATAGGTTATGGAGCTCTATCTCTGTCACAAGCTAGGCTTAGGAGAAGGATGCCACAGGAGGCAACCTCCTAGAAGATAGGTGGTGTCAGCAGGAACTACCAAGCCTCTACATCAAAGCAGAAAAAGAAGCTAAGATATGCAGACCCTGAAGGCTTCTGGGAGAAGAGGTTTGAAATCCCAACCTTTCAGTCTACAGGTTCAGTTGTGCTGCTATAGATACTGATACCCAAAATATGCTCAAAGTTGTTCTTTCTCAATACTGAAGTAAAAAATTGGGAATTGTTCATTTGTCAAATTAACAGATTTTAACAAATTTATTTGTTTTATTTTATTAATTTATTAAACTTTAGTAACTGACATTTTGACTTAGTAACAAATTCAGGAGAATTGGTGCCACAATGCTTGTTTGAGATATTTGTAAACCAGTCACAGCAAATGTTTGCCATTAGCAGAAATGAAGATGAAATTAGATAACTTCCTGAGAGCAGTCAGAATTCAGTATTATAGATTAATATTAGCCATCAAACATCTTATGACTTTTAATAAATAGTTTCATTTGCTCATTTCTGATCTTTACCATTTTGCTTCTTCTAAAGATGGTCCTAAACATCAAAGACATTGACAGGCCTTCATCTGCCTGTGTAGCAGTAGCTATGAGTCAAGGAGGAACCACAACTCACAGACCTGTTCCTTTAAGTGGAAAGTGATCCATTTTAGACTTACAATCATTATAGCCTGCATATATATACCTCTTGTTACTTTGGCATTTTTCTTCTGGAAAATAAAGAACTTTGCTCTCTAATGGCTGCAGTTCTTTAAGCTCCCCTGTCAAATACACTCACTCCAAGAAAGAAAACCCATATACTTGTCTGCCAGTGAATATGCTGACATTGTCAGATAAGTGATTCTGTGATTGTTACTGAAAAGTTATTCTATTCGTTCTTTTCTAAGAAGCTATCGATCGAAATAATATCTCCACTTCTGTGAAATTTTAAGAAAATAAATCACTCTGAAGTAAGCAGTGTTAAGTCTAATCATAAAATCTCTTCTTTGTGATGTTGACGCATATTATTCTCCGATAAGTTTGTTGGTCCAAGCAATAAGGAACTGAATAAATGCCGGATATGTCAGGAAAAATATAAAAGTAAATTGAATGGTGTGAGGACACTTTGCTGCAGTCATTAAGGAGTTCTAGTCCTGCCTTAGGCACAAAGCCAGCTGGGTGACCTTGGGCCAGTCACTCTCTCTCAGCCTGAGGAAGCGGGCAATGGCAAACCACTTCCAAAAAAACCTTGCCGAGAAAACTGCAGGGACTTGTCCAGGCAGTCACCAGGAATCAACACTAACTTGAAGGTGCACACACACAACACAAATTGAATGAGTTACTTATGAAGTGTACAGGGTAAAAGAAGAAGCAATGGAGTCAAGAATGAATGGATGCTGAATGAATGTGGGTTAATAAAGATGAGTGACCGGTACAAAAGAAGTATGTTGAGGTGTGAGGGTTGAATAAAAAGCAATAATACTTCCAATGTTATAAGTAGCCAAGAGAGGGCACCACTGAGGCACTAGAAGAACTCACATGTTCTTTATCATCTGTTCTTTCTCTCCAGTTGGCAGGAAGTTGCTGTGAGAAAAGGTTGTATTGCTATTGTTTGTGAAATGGAAGCCTGCAGTGAGTACTCATCAGTGCCCTTTAAGCAACAGACTGGAATTGAATTTTTGAGTGGGGAAGGAGTGACTCCAACTGAAATTCATCACTGAATGCAAGTTGTTTATGGTGATGACTGTGACGATGACATGAGTACTGTGCATACTAGGCACATGTAAAGATGGTGAACCAGGAAGAACTGATTTATGTGATCAAGAACAAAGTGCACAGCCTGTGACAACAACTGACTCATGTGAGAAAAGTTGATGAGTTGATTAAGGATAATCAGCGGATCATTCAAAGGGAGATTACTGTCAAGCTTGACATTTCAAAGGAATGCTTGGGTCATATTATTGATATTCTTCAATAGTGGAAGTTTTGTGCAAAATGGATTCCTTGCATACTGATGACAGAGATGAAAGTTTCAAGAGTTGAAATTTGCTTGCAATCATTGCATGCTATGAGAATGAAGGTGACAAATTTCTTCACTGCATTATGACAGCTGACAAAACATGGGCTCATCATTATGATCCAGAAATGAAGTGTCAGAGCCATAAGTATCATTACAAAGCTTCACCTTTAGAAAAAATATTCGAAACCCAGGCTTTTTAGGGACACCAATAGTGTTATTCACATGGATTTCTTTGAAACTTGCACCACTATCAACCCAATGCTACATTGCAACACTCAAAACAGATTAAGCAGAATTTGGAAGCACTAGAAGGAAATTTTGCTGCAACATGAAACACAATGACTTGCACTTCATGAGCCATCCAAGAAACAATAGAAAAGTTGGATCTCACTGTCTTACCCAACTCCTCATACAGGCTACGGTTTGGTGCTATGTGACTTCCACCTTTTCCCAAATTTGAAGGAGAACCTTTGTGGGTATTTGACTCAAATGAAGAGGTGGAAGGGACTATCGGGATCTGGTTGAAGAGGCAAAGTATGGGTTATCTCATGACAACTTTAAGAAGCTTGTCCAGGCAGTGATTGATGGCAATGATGTGGAGAAGTAAATGCAAAAGAGATCACTTCAAGGAATACTTTCCTGTTTCATTGATTTAAATAACCTTATTTAAACTAAAGTTATGGAGGCAGAAGCCAGTCTTTTTATTGAATTTATTTATTTTTATTTATTTATATTTATGTAGCCATCCATCTCACACAAGGGGACTCTGGGCAGCATACAACAATTAAAAAATAAATACATAAAAACAAACATAAAAAACTGTAAAAAACCGTAAAAACACACAAAATAGGAGGGGATAAAATTAATAAGGGAGCCATCATAAAATCTCCCCAATCCCCTGGGCCCCAGGCCTGATCACATAGCCAGGTCTTGAGGGACTTGCAGAATGTTAAGAGGGATGGAGCTAATCTCACTTCTGAGGGAAGAAGATTCCACAAGGTGGGTGCCACAGCAGAGAAGGACCGCCTCCTGGGACCCGCCAAATGTAATTCTCTGGCAGACAGGATCTACAGCAGACTTCTTTGCCAGATCTGATGGGACGGGTAGATGTAATCGGGGAGAGACGGTCCCTCAGGTAACCCAGCTCCATGCCATGAAGGGCTTTAAAGGTCAAAACCAGCACCTTGAATTGGACCCGGAAGCAAATTGGCAACCAGTGCAGCTCACAAAGCAGAGGTGTAACATGCACCACCCTAGGGGCACACATAACTGCTCAAGCCACTGCATTTTGCACCAGCTGAAGCTTCTGGATACTCTTCAAGGGCAGCCCCATGTAGAGCGCATCCTTATAGTTTGGTCCTACACAGAGCATGAAAGATTGAATTGTGAAACAAATATATGAAGAAATTTGAGTAGGTTGAAAGGGATAGGAAAAGTCATAAACTGAGTGGAGTCAATGAGGTCCTCAAAGAGAGAGGGATAGAGATGAGAAGAAAAGCAATTGTAGGACATGATCTATGGATGTAGCGGAGCAGGATTAGTTTTGCAGGTTTCAAAGGAATGGAATAGTATAGCGAATTGTGTTGGTACAAACTAGATTTAGTTAGATCAGGGTTCCTCAACCTCAGCAACTTTTAAGATGGGTGGACTTCAACTCCCAGAATTCCCCATCCCAGCATGCTGGCTGGGGAATTCTGGGAGTTGAAGTCCACCCATCTTATGATTGCTGAGGTTGAAGAACCCTGAGTTAGACTGCATTTTTCTTTTCTGTTATCTCATACATTTACAGTTCCTTTGCTCCCTACTTCTTACTCTTTTCTCTTCTTTGCATAATGGTTTTCCCAAAAGGGAATAACATGATGAGGATATATATGTATGTGGAGTATTGCACTGAGACAGGAATAACTCTTGCAATAAGACCTGTATTTATATAAAATTTCCCTTGCAAAAATCTTCATGCTCTGCCAGGCTCGTAGTTTCTACCATCTGTAGAAAATGACATTTTCAAATTTGATGAATTGATTCCTGTTATCGCAAATGCTTATGGCAGAAATCTCACCTCTCAAAACACACGAATAACACTAAGCTGCAACCCCATAACCTCCGAATTCAGTACAGCTTGTTCTGAATCAGCATTACAAAATTGTACTGAACAGCCTGGCTGCAACAATGATGCCTTTAACACTTACACAACAGGCAGCAGTTGCGGCTGTCCCACCATTCTATGGAGGAGAACAGAGGGAAAGTGCATCTGTTGTACTTCTGCCTGTCATGTAGCAATTTAAAAAATACTCTTGACAACGAGGAAGCAGCAGAATGAGAGATGAAATTACCCCACGTTAGGAGGTAATACCATCTGTGTTTGCTTGCCAACTTTTCTGATTACTTATAAAGCAGATGTACACACACACACGTATGCAGGTATATATGTTTAGATATAGAGCAGAGAGGGCCAGGACCAAACTAAATTTGATTCGATTTGTTGTTTTACTGTATGTCTGTTCCACACTTAGTTGTAAGTGCATAATAAAACTCCTGCTCTTAGGATCCTATAGAGGACGCTTGGATTCAATTGCAACGTCGCCGACCTATCCAACATTTATTTCTTTAAAACTTTTATACAACATTTCCCATAAAATATCCCGAAGCAGTTCAAGTTTTAAGACGGTCGTCAAAACCATTAATGTAAAACGTTCAGAAACAGGGGAGAGAAGAGGATTTGGGAAGGAGAAATCTCACACAAAGGCGAGGTGCTGGGTGTAAAGCGGGGCTTCGGGGGTCCGGCGGGTCTCCTCCTGAGGCACCGGAGGCGGCGACCTCTGCGGGCCGAGACCCCCGGCTTCCCACGGCGCATTTCTGAGCCCCGCTCGCTAGGAGGAGCTCCGGCTTCGTCCGCGGAAAGCCAGGCACCCGGAGGAGCCGCTTCCGAGCCGGCCGCCGCGACTGCGAAGCTGCGCCAGCGGGAGCGGCAGCGGCAGCGGCAGCGGCAGCGGGACCGGCGCGGGGGGCTGCCGGCTCTGGCACGGCCTGCGGGCCGAGAGAAGGCGCGCGGCTGCCATGAGCCAGGCGGCCGCCGACGGGGAAGCGGCTGCCTCCCACGGGCGCCCCTCGCCGCCCGCTGCCTCCTCCTCCGCCGCCTTCCCCGCCGCGGCCGGCTGGGCGGCGGAGCAGCCCGGAGACGACGCGGACAACGGGGAGCCCCGGAGGAAGGCGGCGGCGGCGGCGGCCGGAGCGGAGGAGACGGAGGCCGGCGGGGCTCGGCCGCTCGCTTGCCGCCTGACCCCTGAGGCCGGGGAGGAGGTACGGGTGGGGCTGCTGGGGGTCGCCGGCTGGAGCGAAGCATTGCAAGGCGGTCCCCCCAGATCGGGAGGCATCCTAGGGGTTTGTGGGTGCCCCGTGCCCCTGGGGGGTGCTTGGGAAGGGAAGGAGCCTGTGGGCGGCTGTGTTCCCACGACCCTCCGAATCCCGGACTAGTTTACCGCGTTTTCTCTTAGCGTGTTGTCCAAACTTAGCCCGTGTGCCTAATGCGTGGTTCCGTGAGTTGTGCAAATCCAGGACACTGAGTTCATTGAGTCAACCATGGGCTACTGCGTCGTAGGGACACAGCTCAGTGCTAGGATACGAAACTGGGGGCCAGCCTCCCTCCCGCCCTCTCTCCCTCTCGGCCTGGGGACGTGGAAGGCTCCTCCGCAATCGAAGAAAGTGTCCCATGATAGTGTAACACACCCTTTAGCTCCGTGCCACTCTGCGGTTTGTCTCATTCTGGGTGTGCCTTCTGCTTCTTCTATATGAATTCTGTTTAGGGATCACCTTACGTCTTGAAGCAGGTATTCCACCGTGCAGTTGTAACATCCCTGTATAACAATTTAAAAAGATCCAGTAAAATATATATATAGATATAGATATAGATATAGATAGATAGATAGATAGATAGATAGATAGATAGATAGATAGATAGATAGATAGATAGATAGAGATTAGGTGCAAGGAGAAGATATTACCTGTTGGTCCTCCAGGATCTTTCACTGGTGTTTCGATGCTCCCATCCACGACATCCTTGGGGCTCATTTAGCTGGAATTGTCTTGCACACTTTTTTCTTATGCTGTTTCCCGTTTTTAGAGATCAGTCGTACAGGAGATTCTGTACAGAGTACCACAAGTTTGTCTTCTGTTTCTGCTCCTGTTCAGTACTTAAATAAAACAGAAAGTCACCAAGCGGAGATTTGGGCAAAACTACCATCATTATTGTGAGGGCGCATAGCACTACTTGGTCTGTAAATATGTCATCGGGAAATTAATGTTGAGATGGAATTGGCCCCATCCCTGGAGGTTGCAAGGGGTTCAGGTTACATCATATCTACACTGCACTTAATGTTCATACTCAATTTAAAATAACGATATTAGTATCTAAACAATTAAACGATTTGGTACCAAGCATTATTTGCATCCATATGGGCTCATTTGTCCATTGTTAGCAGCAACTGGCACAAGGAACAAGCCATTGTTACATGATGCACCTTCCTTACAGAGTTCATGTTCTGCCAAATTTTAGATAATTAAAAAAAAAACAGGTTAAAAAAAACTTTTTTCCAAGCTGGTTTTTGTTAAAAAGGCTGTTCAAGTTGTTATGCTAAAATTATTTTTAGTTGGCTGACTTTCTGAATATTTGAACTGTGAATATTGTACTATTAGCATCCAAATGTATTTTAGTTGGTTGAATTTGTGGATATTTCAATTGCAAATTTTGCATTATTAGCATCCAGTTTTATACATTTAAAAAAATTTATTTGAAGAGTGCCATATAAGTGAATGAGTGAATATAAAAATCCACTACCCAAATTAATGAGCAAGTCCATTAATAAAATATGGTACTCAAATTATACTTCTTCCCTCACACACACAAATAAGAATTTCTTCATGCATTACAGCTTAATTAAGGATTTTCAGTGCATATGGTTGCAATGCTGTATATTGGAAGTGATCTCTTTTGAACATAGCACAACGTTTCCTTTTTTTATTTTTTATTTTTATTTTGGTGTTTTAGTTGACTCCTGGTGACTGCCTGGACAAATCCAAGCAGTTTTCTTGGCCACATTTTTGGAAGTGGTTTGCCATTGCCTTCTTTCTAGCTGGCTTTGTGCGTAGGGAGGACTACACCTCACGGTCTCCCGCTTTCTAGCCTGGCGCCTTAACTGCTGCACCAAACTGGCTGTCTGTACTAAGCTTACTGCTGAGTAAATAAAGAAATATTTTGTAAACTCTGCAAAGGGACAGACACCAAAATGAGTACAACATTTGGAGAACTCTCATCAGGAGGGTTGAATGGATTGTTAAGATTTGCATGAATCAGAAGCATTGTGATTATAGAGAGTAATTTGGTGCGTATGTATCTTCAAAACAAATATAAGCAAATATATAACACATGCAAATTTTCCAGTTTTAAATTTTGTAAAGTAATACTTTTGTAATTTGCTATGATTTGCAGCTCTTGTAAACAAAGGGGTTTCATAAGTTTCTTGAAATCTGTATATATATAATTATATAATTGGAAGGAATGAGAAAAAGAGGATAACCAGCAGAAGGTAGATGAACTCATTTACAGTGGTGATGTGTGCACTGTTAGAAGCCCTGAAAGACCAAGTTAGGGACAGATCATCATGGAGAAAATCTATGTGGTTGCTAAGAGTTGACACCAACTTGATGGCACATAAATCAAAATCAAATGTATATAATATTAATTCAGATTAAATTGCAATTTTCCTAACAACCCTTATATATTGTTTAAAGTAATAGTGTTAATAAAAAGAAAAGTATGTGAGAGAAGTTAGACACACATGATTAGTGAAATGGAAACAGTCCTTTTCCCATACCTTTAAGAGGTAGCGTATGTGTCTATGAATAATGCATATGAGGGTCATCCAAAACAACTGACATGAGAAAGAATAGACAGAATTTATACTGTTAAACATTTAATAATGGAATTCTGACATTGTTAATATTTTTAAATATAACTTTACACTGTATTGCCAAGGGTGTCTAGCAAACAGATCCTTGCTCTCCAGCAGTCTAGTTTCAACAGGTTACATTACTCTGAAACTTAGGTTCAGTTGAATAAGGAATGGCAGAATTACTTGTTTAAGCAGGGATGCTCCATGCTTGCAGCCCACTTAACAGCCCGCTAGCAGTCTTCTGAGTCACTCACAACCCCCTGAAGTGGATGATATTTTTTGCATTGCGGGGGGGGGGGATTTTAAGTGGTAAAATGGGTGCCTTATTTGCAGGGGCTTCATCTTAAAAAAATCCAACCCCCCAGTTTCACTCACCCAGTCTTGGCCCCATCCACTTTTGGAACTATGACCTTTGTCATGCTTCACAAAGTCCATTGCAGTCCTCGAGGCAGTGGAAGTCGTACGCTGCTGCTTAAACCAAAGTCTTCTCCAGTCTGATAGTGTCCAATACAGTTGGATACCAATAGTGGATGTGAACAGTTTGATTAGCTGAATGAGCTTGTTCTACACTTTTCCTCTCTAAATTTGTCACTGTGACTTGGTTCACAGAGTAGATATATTTGTTATCTGTTACTTACTAATAATTTTCCCATAATAAGTTAGTGAATTTGAGCTGACACCTCATGAAGAGACACCTCAGATGTTTAAATGTGTGCGTGTCTGTGTGTTTATATTCAAGGAATTATCCCCCTGAACACTGTTAGGAGAAAGATGAATAATGAATTAGAGACTCAATTTTCTCTTACTTTGTTTTTGTAATATCAATACTGTTTTATGTGCTCAGATTGGCCCAAGGAAAGAACATGTCAGGTTTGTTGTTGCTAATCCTTAAGAGTCAATGTTGTCTACTACTGTATGGTGGTTGACATGCTTACTTTTGTAATGTTAATTATTTATGATTGTGAAATAATGGCTACTAAACTTGCATGCCTCAGCTAATACAAAACAATCTAGCATAACTATTTTTTGAACATGTCTGTTATTTCCCATCATGCCCCATTCAAAGCAAAATATGAGATTTCACAAGCTTAACTAGCTTGGGTAGGTTTAGATATTTTATAATTAACTACACGATCTTGGCCATGTTTATGTTGAAATAAACCATCTATAAATAGAATTCTTTCATGGTAAATGGGTTATATGAACACGTTTGTGAGTTCATCAGGAGGCTAACTTTACTTTTCAATACAAATAGTATTGCAAACTAACTGTATTCAAGTAGATTTATTGCTCAGCACTTAAAAGTGTGTGTTATACTAGACATAGCTTTTATCTAATTGCCATAATTGTATGGAAAGTTCACACAGTGTAACGATGTGTTACAGTGTTCCTGTAGATACCGTGAGAGTTTCATGTTGGCATAGCCGCCAATTGAAGTTAAGAATTAGATCAAGATGGCAAAGTAGGAGAGAATAGATGAAAATTTTCACTTGGGAGGCTATATTCATGTTCCCACTCAGCTGTGAAGGTCATTGTGTAGTACACTGAGTAGTACATAAGGCAAGAATAATGGGAAAATTTGCCCCATACCTAAAGGACACTTCACACATGGATGAAACTTCATTTGAAATGATCAAGTGGGTGGACAGTTTTGATTTATCCATAATAATAAGGTGGATGGCTGTATGTCAGTCAGGGCAGTAACATTAATTCATTTAAAAAAATAATCTCGCAGTTTTAGACAGCAACAGAAAGTAAAAAGTAAAGCCTCCTTTGAGGTGCCTACATGGACGTGGACATGATTTCTGGGAATGATTTATCATTTCTTCAAGATTATTTCACTTCCCAATCTAGTCTACAATCTTGGGAGTTCCTGGTAATTTCCAGTCAAGGGCTAACTAGGTCTGGTATTGCTTAACCAAGTGAAAGAAAAGTGAACATATAAAGCCTTAGGCACAAGAGTTTTATTTCTTATTTATATTGCTGATGGTAGGTGAATCCAAAATGATTCTTTCAGTTAGGGATGCAAAATAATTTTGCTGTGGGTTCCACTGAGAGTGGTATTTGTGTGTCTGCTTCCACCAGGCAAATGGAACCTAGGTAGTGTTTGTCTTTCAGCAAAAATAGGCAGAAAACCTGTATATGAAAAGAAGGTACATTATATTACTGAAAGTGATATACAAATAATGGTAGGCAGTCAGAAATTACACTGACGAAATGTGTGTTGAAGAAACCTGTATTGGAAAGTTGTTTGTCAAAGAACAAAAAGATAAATTATTAAAATGTAAATTGTTCAAAAAATTAACTACTACTTAAATCAGAGAAAGAATATTGTTAGGAAATATTGTGAATGTAAGTAGGTATGACATTTTCTGTGGATTTTTAGAGTGGAGTTCTGCCATACTAACGTGAATAGCAAAGTGGATTTTAGCTGGTCTGCTTAGTCTCATTACGGAGTATAGAACTCTTCTGTTTTTAATTCTTCCTTGAAAAAAATTCCGTGCTTTTTTCTCCAAGTTATCAATGTAATTGATAACTTGGAGAAAAAAGCTGTAATCTGTAATCTGAATAAATTTGTGCCTACCACAGTAATTCTTTAATCGGAATTCATGGGTGTGTACACTGGGGACAAGGAGGGCAGGTGATATCATGTCAGTTTCGATGTCACTGTAGAAATGGTACAAATTCCATATGGAACATCATTTGTGACTGACACAAATCACATCATTCAGATCATTTGCTTTACAATGAGCAACTGAACTTTTCAGTGTTACTTTTTCCTTGAATTATATTAGAAGCTTTCTCCATATATATTCTGCCTTTAATTTCTTCTTGTTTGGTGTAATGAGTTCCTCACAGTGGCGTGGCAATAATTATTTTCATTTTAACAGAAGAAAGTGATAATTGAAATCCCATGGAGTCAAAAATGAAATCTGACATAGGAACACTTAATTCATGACATTTCTGAACAGAAATTTTGAGAAAATATTCTACAGGGAGCTTATCTATCAGAATGGCATTGCCAGATAATATAGCACCATATTGTGCTACCTGGAAACATTATTTTATGTCGCTTCTGCCTGATTTTAGGAAAGCACTGCAGAATTTAAGGACCTGCCCTGAAGAAGCAGTCTTTCAGTTTTCTCCAACCTGGTGCCCTTCAGAAGACTCCTGTTGGACCAGAACACTCATCATCCCAATCAGCCTGACAACCATACTAATGTGTATTTCTTTTTAATGTTCATTGAGTGCCACTACCAGTTGTATAGCAGATGTACTGCACATAAACACTGCTTGTTGAGATTTAGGGTTTATTCGTATAACTTTATTTTTAATTTATGTTTTTCATTTGGTGTTCATTTATTATAAGGTTTATGCTGCCCATATAACTAGACTCTGAGTGGTGTAGAAAAACAAAACAATAAAAAGTAACCAATGAAATAAAACATAATGCCCCCAATAATGCCCCCCAATTATATAAAACATATAAAAGAGGAAACGACAGCCATCTAGATACTATTAAGTTTTGGAAGCCTCCCAGAATAAAATTCCTAATTAACTAACAAGTATCGCCTTGCTTCTGAAAAACTTGACATTCTCTAGTTGCCAATGCTAGAAATTATGATGGAACAATATTTTGTTTTTTCACATTTTGAATTCATTTCAGACTTTGTATATTCTTTGTTTCATTATATCTATTTCTTATGTTGCATTCCCAATTTAGATATGGATGTGTGTTAGAGGACTGATTAAAGATTTTTTCCCCTCGGATACTGGAGTAGACTTACAGATGTTTATTTTCAATTACTTTTCTTAAAGGTCTTCTATTCTGGTTCCTACATGCAAGGTTTTCAAACCATTTTATTTAATCTGTATAGCAGAATTCGTAGTGCTTCAGTTGATGATTTCCTGTATTGTAGTAACACCCAGCTAATACTGGTTGATCTCAAAGCTAAGCATCATTGATCCTGATTAGTACTTGGATGGAAGAGTAGCTGGAAAATCCTTGGGTTACAGTATAGACTAGACCAGTGTTTTTCAAACTTGGCAATTTTAAGATGTGTGGACTTCAATTCCCAGAATTCCCCAGCCAGTGATGGCTGGGGAATTTTAGAAGTTGGTCCACACATCTTAAAGTTGCCAAGTTTGAAAAACACTGGGCTAGACCATGTAGTTGAAAAGTATCCTGAAAAAAGACAGTGGTAAACTGCTTCCATATTGCTCTAAAAAAAAACTACGTGAAGTTGTCTTTGTAGAAGCCATGAGAGTCTTTTCGGCACCAGTGTACTCTGCTTTGTCAAAGTTTGTATGTAATTTAATGTTATAAAAAATGTCTACTGCTTGGCATATTTCCTCAGAGGTTCAGTTTTATTTAGTGGAGATTATGCCCAAATAAGTATACATACTATGTTCTGTGAATTTTAGCCCACTATCCATCTGAAATCTCAGTGGGAGTATCAGTTTAAATCTCTTTTTTAAATAAACAAGATGAATTATTGAAAAAAACTCTGCTCAAGTCTTTATGTATGTCCTTGTTTGTGTTCTGTGCTGGTTCAAAAGTATCAGAAGACAATTCTTGACTTTTGAGCTATGTCATAGATTTGTCTCCATGCTTCACTAGACTCTTATAATTTAAATTCCACTAAGAGTTTATTTAAATGTCACAGACTTGTGCAAAGCCCTTATTGACAAGAACTTAATGTGTATTTATACTATTTATTATTGTGTTCATTTTCTAAATTGCATGCAGTATATGCACAATATAATAGCTTGGTGATTGCAGGGCTACCAAGAAGACAATGGGTGTGAGTGAAAAATTGTCCTCTGTAAAGAGTTCCTAAACATCCTGCCTGTGTGTAGAAAGGCCACCAGAGGAAATAAGGAGAGCATGATGTAATGTTTATGTAAGGCCTATTCCTTGAAATATTAGAAGAGACAATTTCAAGTGATAGTCAGTGACCTAAAAAGTTAAATATAAATATAACTCTGATAATAGGAATTACTTAAGTGTTTTAAAGATAGTGTTGATCTTTACAGAAATTCAGATATATGTGTAAAGACAGTATATGTACTGAAACACAGGAGAAAGCAAAACCAATATATAATTTTGGAATCTTAATTTTTGACAAAGTAGAAATTGTATAATAGTGATAAAGTAAGGGAGGAAGACATTTTTAGAACAAATAGAGGTGATGACACAGAAATCAAGGATATGACATGGGTGTTTCACACATAATTCTAACCAAGATTTTCTAAAACATGGTTTGTTGAGTAAGTGATAGTGATCTGGCTGGCACATAACCCATAATGGATGATATTACACATGGCACTAAGCTAAAAGTACACAAACTGTTTTAAAGGCACTGTTTGTTTTGAAAAAAACAATACTTAATGGAGTATCTAGTTATACTAGGAGTATCTCTTTTAATTCACTTCATATACCTAATATTTTGACTTTTTAATGGCGCTTGGACATTAACTTTGAATAATCTTTCTTAACTTGATCCACAAAGGCAGCAGGTTGGAGAAGACCACCATAAGATAATGGATCCCATAACATCTTAAACAGACTTCTGAGCACCAGATTTAGAGAAAGTGTTGCTGTTCTATAAATAATGTATCCTAATTCCAAATTTCTGCCAGGCCAAAGGAAAGAAGAGGTTTGAAATTTGCAGCAGTTTCTGTCACTTTCCTTTCCAAAACATGAAGTAATTGGAAAACTATGATTTTACTGTGGAATATGTTACACGTTCTTTGAAATGGCATTATGAATGAAATGACAAGTGTTAAAAATTTAACCATGTATTTCAAGTTCACTCAAAGACCATTTTATTCAAATTCCAGTAATCATTGTAAAGTGGGGAAGTTGTTTTGAACAGGTTCTTAGATGGTGAGCTTCATCACCTTCAATGGGCTTTCACAAACAAAATGCTTTCTGCAAGGATGGTCTGTTGCTACATTATTGGAAAGGGTCCAAGCAACAAAATTTTGCATGCTTATCATCAAGAGAAAACATGGAAAATCAAGTTTGCAAACATAGCATTTTTTTTTGAAAATTGTATTTTGTATGTAGGTGCATATAATTTAATCTGAAATAGAAAAAAATCATTGTGTTTAACTGTCAGAATTTAAAGTTTTTATGTAAGTCGGGTCATTCAACTTCGTTTGGGATACAGAGGATGTTCAGAGGGTTGTCTCACTATTTCGCAGAGGCAGTAAATTTAAGTTATCTCTTTATTTTCAGATGAAAGAAGTAGAAGAATGTATAGAAGAGATGTTAATAAGACTGGATGAGTTCTGTGGAATGACTGATATGGTATGTGTTTAGTTCAGCTTCTGTAGACCTTGGAGAATATAAATACTTCCTCTATGTTGTCTCCTCTGGAGGCCATCTTGAGAGTGATTTAGAAACAGCAGCTCAGGCTGCAGTGAGCTGTGTGGGAAGAGGGAGCTATTTCTCTCTCCTCTCTCTCAACACGCACGCACGCGTGCACACACACACACACGCTCATGTTCTTCCTAAGGCAGCCATCTTGATAACAACCTTCTCTGAAATGGTTTTTATTACTGAGAACAGTGATGGTTGAGCCACAAGGTGGCACCATGGTGCACAAATACTTGCGGGCCTAGACAAGTGCTCTTTGCTTGTAAAGTTTATGTGCACCATTCCTACCTGCATGCATAAACACAATAAGGAGCTCTGCTGTTCTCACAAATATCTCTTTGTGGCTATTTGAATACTGTATGAAAGATTCCCCATGTTAGTTCTAGAGGGAAAATCTGCATACTCTCCCCTAGATTTCCCCTTTGTATTTCAGTGGAGGATAAAACCTAATGCCATGAAGTTGATAGCTGCCCAAAGATCATCTTGGAAAGGGATTGTGGACTTTTATTCGAGGGCCAAAAAACATATTCCCAAGAGGTCCACTGATCTTGTGTCATGATAATTGACTACTTTGCAACTGATGATTTAAAATGTGGATATTGATACAGTCCTGCTGATATCATCAGGGCATATTCAGCATAACTGGACATGGTTGTTCTTTGCAGCATCTTTAACCAATGCTTTGCATTGCAATGATTTGTGGACCCTTTTTAATCATTGCATTCTGACTCATAATAAGTAAAGTGTGGTATGCATCAGCTTAGTCTAGAAAGCCATGCTTAACAGTTCTTCCAAAGAACATCAGCGATTTGTCAAGTATGTAGTGCAACTTCAAAGGGTAGCTTAGCTTTCCTAAGAATACATAGGCTGTTTTCATAGGTATTCAGATTCTACCATTTCAGATTTTTCTGTTCAAGTGGCAACCAACAAAATGTTTAAGGTTACTTTCCTAGGAATTATCTCTATTGAATTCAAGGATACAGGTTTCTCCATAGATAGTGGTAGATTTGTGCTATTGGTTTCTTTGTTGTATTATTATTATTATTTTACAGAACTAACGTTCTCTACTATGACTAAAAAGGGGAAAAAACCCCGAGAAAATTACCCTTTTTTAGCCTGTCTCACCTTGTAACTTTTTTGATGTTGTTTTCTTTGCTGTCTCTTGCACTCAAGGGACAGGAAACTATTTTTATTTTGTTTTTATTGATTTTTAAGATGTTACTGTCCTCAGTTCAAAATATCCAGAGCTGTTAACAGTAATAGTTAAACACAATAAGAGCATCAAATACAGCAGGAAAAAGAAGTAATAAAAGCTTAGAACTCAAAAATAACATGGGTGCCAGATGAGTCTTTTTTACATGGACAGTGCCTTTGCTTATATTAAGTTTTTAAAAAGGATACATTTTGTTCTACTGAGATTTTTTGACGACTTAAACAATCAAAAATCACTTAGATAGGCTCAATAAATGTTCAGATTACCCAGAAAAAAATTTATCTAGTCTCTTTTATAGCAAAGAGGATCAACTAATTCTTCATTTGATCCTCATTAATTTATTTTATGCATTTATTTATTTATATTTCAAATTTGTCACTGCCCATCTCACTGCAGAGTGACTTGGAAGACTTAGTAGACAAAGTGAAACCAGTGAGGGCTTTGGGGAAGAATAGCAAATAATGCTGATGTAGTCAAAAGCATATCTTAAACTTGAAAGAAGCAGATTTTAATAAATTCAAAAGTATAATTCAACGGGAGGAGAAGCTCATGGAGAAAGACCCCGGGTGTGTGTGTGCAAAAAAGTAATAATATAATCACAATTACAAATAATTCCAATGATGAAAGGAAGTGGAAAACAACAGAAGCAGCCACTGAGCCTATAAAAAACAATGGTTTAATATGTCATTACATTGGTAGAGTTGTTTTTTGTTATTATTTTATTCTGCCTTTTTTATATTTGGTCAGTTCAAGGCAGCAAACATACCTAATACTCTTGCCTCCTATTTCCCCCACAACAACTCCTCTTTGTGTTGTGGTAATTACAGAGGAATTATGTTTGGAAACCATATTTGGCTGTTACATTTTCTTTTGCATGGATGTAAGAAGTAAAACATTGCAATTTTCCAAAAGGAGCTATAGTGAGTCTGCATGTTGTGTTAAGTTTAATCGTTAATGTGGTCCTAAGGGGATTTAGACAGGGACTTACCTGTGTCCCAAAAAAAAGGTGCTTTTTCAGCAAAGACGTACATAATAAAGAAACTAAATATTTGCTGCACGTTTCTTTCCTCATAAAGTTCCAGAGAGAAAAAGGAATTCCCTAGGAGAGGGGAAGCTAAGCCTAGTTGAGCCTGGTTAATATGGAATGGAAATCTCCAGGGAATGCCAGGGCTGTAGGCTGGATTGGGACATTGAATAAGCATTCTGAGGGAAGGCAGTGGCAAACCATTTCCATACGGCTGATGAGAAAACAATATGGACACGTCTATGAAGTCACCAGGAATTGAGCTTCACCTGAAAGATACTTTACCTTTTGTGGTAAGATGATGTAGACCAGGGTTTTTCAACCTCAGCAACTTTAAGATGTGTGGACTTCAACTCCCAGAATTCCCCAGCCAGCCATGCTGGCTGGGGAATTCTGGGAGTTGAAGTCCACACATCTTAAAGTTGATAAGGTTGAGAAACCCCAATGTAGACTATGAATTGGAGGGACAACAGTTCTTAAACTGTATCTTCAGGCCCTTTCAAATCTTTGTTCAGGCACGAAGAAAGTTACATGCATCAAGGTAAAACTTTTCTTTTGTTTACCTTGCTTACCATGTTTACAACAATCAGCCTTTTCTATTGATTCTATTGATTCTCCTATTCGCAAATGCCAATTATTTGTTTGTTTGTTATTATGTGCTGGTTCTACTTTAGAGTTTCTGATGGTATGTTTCCAAAATATATCAACCGTTCTTTGTTCTCTGTTTTGCTGTTCTCCGGCCAAAAAATGGGCATCTCTCTCTTGTACCAATTACTTGTTTTTATCGTCAGAGAATGGCTGCTCCTGTAGTAGTGTAGTGTTTCCTTTCATGGTTTACAGGTGAGGAATATATTCCTTCACTTTTCTTCCAGTAGCATTTTTAATTTCTTTTTGCTATTATGTTCATCATCAACAAGCAAACTTCACTGTCTTGTCTTTAGACATTTTGAGGGTCAATTTGTAACCCCACCTAGCTAATTGTATTTTTCTGTTGCAGCAAATACAGCAAAATATCAGAGTTTGTTATCATATACATTTTAATGGATTATGTTTCTGCGTTGGCAATGATGCCAAGATACAAGTTAGGCTGGATACAAAATAGAAATGATAGCTTTCTCCAGTTGTACTTTTGTTGGCTTAAAAACATTATTCTGCAAATTTTTCATTGGAGTTTTGAAGTTACCTACTTTTTGAGTTATCTGCTTCTCAGATAAAGTGCACTTAACCACTATGGAAGCATGTCCCGACAACATCTTTTTTCTGCCATGTCTTGTGCTGGTTAATGACCATAATAAAGGTTTTCAGTTTTTCAGTTCTGCCATGTCATCATGACATTGCCTCCAACTTGTTTCCATCTTGTACGTAAGACGTCTTAAGTTATCCTTAGCTATACTGGTGTTAAAGTAGTATTTTTCCTCTTAACCTGAGCATCCAACAGCAGCTTCAAGGTGTGTAAAATCTGTTACTCTTCACTAACTGTTACATCAAAGGCTTTGTCAGGTAATCAGTAATGGACAAGAACAGAGTAGTACCTATTGACCTTTTCAGCCTGGTATGGGCATGTCCTCTCCCTTGAGTGCCTGTCAAGCCTTGTTTGCTGCCATTCTGCTGTTGTCTCCTAAAGAATTGGAGCCAGCCGTGCTGTGCCAGCAGTCTCTCAGAATTATGCAATACAGTACTATAACACTATGTTTCTCAACTGACAGTGCTGTAGGTATCCTAACTCTTTGGCTATTGCTGATTTTAATGCAAGGCTGAAAAAGCAAAACAGTGGAATGATGGGTACAACTCTTCCTGCCACTCACTCCCAAGAATAGAGCAATCTGGAAGTTGACATGTGTTGCCCTGAAAAAGCAGAGAAAAGGAAGAAAAGTCTTAAGTAGAAGCATTGCTTCTGAGCATCCTTTGTGATTTCAATATGTTTTTTAGCTTTATTCAGCTAGGATGACAACAGTATGGGGTGCAGAGGAAGAGCACAGGAAGGAGCCTAGCGCAGGAAATGTAGCCAGAATCCTGGAGCCAGACCCACCCCATTCCCGCTCCAATTCTGCAGTTGGAGGATGCGTTGTCAGCTAATTGGCGATAGGCAGAAGAGGGAGTATAGCAAAGCCAGAACAGATATCAAAGAATTGTTCTTCTCCTAACATGCTGCACATGGAAAAGCAGAACAGCACCACTGGCAGTGAATCAAAGCAGATGATAGGCATGATAGGGATCAGCAGTGGAGGAAGAAATGTATATATTCTTGCAGCCTTAAGCTAAAGTATGACACATTTTGTGGCTTACATAGTATGTAGACCTAGTAGTTGGTAAGGGAACAGCTGCCACTATAGCATAATTGAGGATAGCTGTAGCCTGAACAGATCCTAGAAAGGAGTCTACTGATGTATTCATCTATATTGAATTTTCTGAAGGAAAATGTTTGGCACTATTTCATACATAAAATGATATTGCATGTATTTTTATACAGTATATTGAATGAAATATGTTTTTGTATTTATTGACAGTGCTTTCTGATACATATTTTTTCTTGTCTGTGCAGATTAGGAGTGATACATCCAAGCTCTTGGAAGAGATGATTCCACTTATTAAGGCCAAAGTTTCAGAAATGAACAATGTCTATACAAAAGTGGATAAACTAGAGGTTCGTTGCTTACATTAAGTAAGGTTGGACCAGAAACGTATACTTTTGAGTAGTTTCAGTTCTGTTGAAGTATTTAAAAAGGTTCTTACTATTATCAGAATACTGGTGAAAAAAGTAATGAACAGATCTTTTATTAGAATTCACCAAAAGCAAACGTAAATAACGTAATATATACCAATCACACTGATCCCTTTTGGGTAAGTAACACTGTGCGCCATACTATACAACACCACACAGACATGGATTGAGAAATAAGAAGACAAAGAAATTAAGAGTTAAGAAAAGGAAACTAAAGTAGCTAACTCTAGTTTCACCATTCACTGTATCTCTTTGTAGCTTTCTATCCTTGCAAACCATTCTTGGTTCCACCACATCTCTATCTTACTACTATCTTGTGCCATTTAATGTTCTCACATCTGCCTTTTTGAAGGTCTCAGTTCAATTCAAGAGGACTTTTTCAGTCTTCCACTTTCTGTGAGTCCACTGACTCTTCATATGTTTGTTTTGTGATTCAGTCCTCATTCATTCTTTCTATATGTTCAAGACACATCAATGTAGTTCTTTCATGCTGGTCACTCATTTTTGTATTCATTTAGCACCCAATCATTCTTTACCCTATCTCATCTTGCTTTATCACATATGTTTCTTAATTACCCCATGCCCATTGCAGTCGATTTACTTTTATGTTTCTCCTGTCATATCCAACTCTTACGTAACACAGGGGGTGCACTCATTTTTGCTTATTTTGACAACCATTCACTTTCTGCAAGAGATCATACATTAACCACTATTTTTTCTCAGTGTTTAACATACATTAAAATTTCTCCATTCTCCCACCCTTAGTAAGCATTATACTAAAGTATGCAAATTCATTTACTTACTCTAATTTTTCACCATTTATGAATAACTTGTGATTGTTCACTCAGTTTTCTGTATCAAACTTGATCTTTGATACATTAAATTTTAGATCCATACTCTTTGTTACATCCAGTTCCAGCAAATCATTCAAGCCCTTAGCTAACAACATGGCATTATCTGCATAGAAAAGTACTTGCATATTGACATCCCCACTAATATAGTTGTGACATTGCTCTAATGCTGGAAAAGGTGGAAAGAAAGGGAAGAAAAGGATAACCAACAGCAAGGTGGATAGACTCAGTTACAGTGGTGATGAATGCACCATTAGAAGACCTGAAAGACCAGGTTAAGGACAGATTGTCATGGCAAAAATCTGTCTACTTTGTCACTAAGAGTCAACAGGAACTTGATAGCACATTCAATCACTAAAAACATGCCTTCTCCATTTATCCATCAAAAAGTTAACCAAGGAGACATCACACATCCTTTTCTTAGTCCTCGTTCATGGTTATCCTTTTCCTAAGTGTTTCACTTAAGCTTTCTTTACATCGTATAACACTCTTATCTAGCAACAGGCCTTCAATTCCACATTTGTCTCTTACTTTCCACAATTCAAGGGTACTCACTTTATTATACAGTTTCTTTAAATCAACAAACATATAAAGAATTGTCTTGCATTCCTACAGTTCCTAATGACCTGCTGAAGATCAAAAATCAGATCTCTTCTCCTCTTCTATCAATTAGAATTTTGCTGGACACCTTCCAGTCATACTTAATTACCTAACCCCTTTGTAGTTGTTGCATTCATTCTTGTTACTTTTCCCTTTCTCTAAATGCTGTCTTTAAACAAGCCACATAGCTACTCCATAAACAAACTACTACCATATGTTAATATTTCTCCAATTAGACCATCTGCACCTATAACTATACACATTTTCAGCATCCTTACAACATTTATGACTTCCTCTTCTTGAACATTTTCTCTTAAATACTAACATTGCATTTGTTTCTGTTCTACTGTTTGACAGTCACTATAATTCCCTCACTTCAGTATCATCCCAAATAATTCCATTATTTTTATTCATTTGTTCCTTGTTTAGCTGTTTTCACCTACTTCCAAAGGAATTGCTTATTGGCATCAAAATTCTGCTACATTTTTTCAGCCCTTTTAATCTTAACCACTCCTTGCTTTCTGTAACTACATTCTTTGCAGTTCTCTTTTCCTCTAAATACACATTCTGTTTATATATTTTTACTCATTCTCATTTTTGCAGCAACCATTTTCTTATACACATTTTTTCTTATCCAAGTCTTTTCACTTTTTCATTGTACTAAGCATTGTTCTTCATACTTTGTATTTGCATAATTCCACATATTTCTGTAGCACCCTGTAATTTCTTATTTATTTATTAAATTTGTAAACTGAGTTGTTGGTAGTTGGGTGGCATACAAACTTAAATAATAATAGTAACAATAGTAACAATAGTGACAGGAGGAGGAGGAGGAGGAGGAGGAAGAAGAAGAGAAGGGGGAGGGGGACGGGGAGACAAAAAAGTCTGGATAGTGGACATTGCAATACTTGGAGACAACACAATAGAAGAGAAAGAACTGGAGAAAATCACAAAATATAAAGACCTGCAAATAGAAGTAGAATGACAATGGCAAAATAAAGCAAAGAATGTACCTTGTTATAGGTGCCTTGAGTGCAATCCCAAAATATCTGGAGCACCAATTGAACACCATCGGCATTGACAAAATCACCACCAGTCAATTGCAAAAGGCAGCTTTACTTGGAACATTCTGTGACGATACCTTTAACACCATCAAACAACAACATCTGCCTATCCCAGGTCCTTGGGAAGGACTTGATAGGTGGATGGAAATGCCAAATCCAGTCTAAAAATCTGGTTGACTGTGTGACCAACAATAATAATAAATTTCACTCTGTTTGAAATGACTTACCTCCATTTTCTATTTATTTCTCTGGGAAATCAATTCTTTAATTAATTCTTTTAAGTACAGCCAAAACTCAGTTTTACCCCAAATCTGCTCACATTGTTCTATACAAGCCAGGATCTGTAATCTTCATGCTATTAAGCCAGCATAATATCAGCATAACACTAAGAGGTCCATGCAGTATATTGACACACATTTAGTGTATTCAGAAAATAATAAACTCTTCTGGAGGCCAATTATAACTGAATTATTATGCTACGTTATAAGCTTTTTATATGCCGTCAGTATAATTCTTCATTATGATTTTATATTTTGTTTTTTCAGATAGAAGGAAATCATGAGCAATTTTAAAAAATACTTTTAAAAACTACTCTCCTGACTTTCTGTGTTATGTGTATCCAGTCTACTAAGTGAATCTCTGTTCAGATCTGAAAGATTTATTAGTTGGTAATAAGGGAATATGGCCCAATATATACCATTCATAAAGGATACAAGGGAGTATCTGGGAGAGAGGTGTGGATTTCTTTTCTTTTTTCTTTTAATCATATTTAAGACATAACTAGCTTGAGAAAACGAGACTAGCACAAACTGTAGTTTACATCATGGATTTTTCCATTTATTTTTTTTTAGTTACTAATAACAAACAGAAGAGGGATCGGTATTGCTTCAGTCTATTGGTCATATGTCATACATAATTTCAGTATGACTATCACATGCAAACAGATATTCCAGTTGCTGAAAAAAACAACGTAACTTTGGAAAAGTCTTTTCAAAATTAGGATATCAGACCAATAATCTTGTTGACTTAATCTGTTTCTGCCTCTTAGGCATTTGTGAAAATGGCTGGACATCATGTTTCTTTCCTAGAAGAACAAATTCTCCAAGCAGAGAAGGCTCATGCTGGTTTCCCCTCTTCTGTGCAGAAGCTGCTTGGGTCAGTGGCTTTCCCTTTATTTAAAAAAGTAAGTAGGAAAAATTTTTAGACGTGGGAAAAAGCAGCTTTGAACAATACTTCCTCTGTCATTTTTCCAAAAAGGATTCCTTTTCTGCCATAGATAATTATTTTCTGTTAGGGGAGCCTTTCACAGATGATTCAGAACTGTATTTTGAGACCCTGCCCCAAAGCTTCTGACAGTTTATTTGTACAGGTTCGCTTCGTCTGCACCTAGAACACAGAGAAAGGGCGTTTCTATTCCTTATATCACCATTTGAATTTAAGTTCACAGCAGTTCCTGAACTAGGACCTTGGGTTATCCTGATCATTTTGAATACAGAAACTAAAATTGTTTGAAAGGTTTAAGTAACCGCATTGTGTGAATTTGAGTATTTATTTGTTGGATTTATATCCTGCTTTTCCTCCACAAGCAGCAGAAATAGCCCTCCTTCAGTTATTTCACCAGAACAAGCCTGTGGGCTGTGAGCAACTGACTGGCCCTCCCAGTGAACCTCCATGTCTGAGGTGGACTTGAACCCCAGTCCTGGTTCAGTGCTTTTTCCATTATACCATATTGGTATTCAGTTCATCCTACACTGCATCCTCCTTCTTTGATCGGACAAATATTCCAGTGAGTAAGGAGACAGGCAGTGAGGAGGGAACCTTGGGTATGGTTTATTATTTAATTTATTTGTATCCTAGCTTTTATATAAAGAAAGTCTTCAAATGATGGGGAAAAAAACAGTAGAAACTTAATAGTAAGATTAATAAATGTCCAAAAATCTGCCAAATAAACAATCCAGTGGATAAAGTTCAAAAACTCTTAATATTACAAGGAGTGAAGGACAGGATATACTTTCCTGGCTCCATAAAGAAAGGAAATGCATGAAGTGAATGTATCTAGAGCAGGGTTTCTCAGCCTTGGCAACTTTCTGATGGGTGGACTTCAACTCCCAGAATTCTGCAGCCAGCCTTGCTGGCTTATATTTATATAATATTATATATTTATTTATTATATTTATTATATATAATAAAATATAATATATATATTATATTTTATATAAAATACAGTAAAAATAGAATAAAAACCAAACACTCTTGTCACTCTTGGCGTATGAACATTTAAAATGGTCTTACAGTTTTAGTTTTATTGCTTGAGTTATATTCGGACAACAATTTCATATAGTTTCAGAACAATACCTACCACTAGAAGTTGGAAAGTAAAGCTGCATCTAGAAAATAAAAATAAAATCTCTGTATTGGCTACATATTTGAACAAGAACATCCAAAATGTTCTTGTTCTGCCTTTGTCTATCATATCAACTTTCATACATGGTAAAAATAACAGAAATACTTTCTATAAATTTATACAGAGTTCTAATAAATAAGTATGATGGATAGATTAATGCGGGAGAGAACAGCAAAGAAAGCACATGCTATTGCAAATGTTTTGCAAATGATACGTGAGGGTGTCTTAGGAGTAATAGGTATATAGTGAATGAACAAAGAGCATATTACATTAACATTATTGTTTAAAATATTTATTGTTATCTAATGTTCCCTGTTTGTCACCTTTCTTTCTTTTATACCCAGATATTTAAGTATGGATTTATGAATCAACACTATCATTTTAGGTTCATGGTTCATTTTTTTCCCCTGACTCTGTTTTCACACCAATAGTAAATAGTTGCAGAAGGGGTCATCACTCCCTCTATTGCCCCCAGCCCCCACCCCCAAGTTTTTGTTTTATAGTTCAGGAGGGATACCCATCCATTAAAGATGTCAAATTATGCATAAATAAGGAGAGCTTTCTTTCTCTCTTGCCCCACGAAGGAAAAAAATGAAGTACTTCTTCATGATGCACACATTTCAGTTATAGAATTTGCAGCCCAAAGCTGCAATGATTGCCAGCAAGTTTAGATGGGTTTATTCAAAGGCTATAAACAACAAAGTTGACTGGAACCAGCATTGCAAGCTGCTAGAAGAGGACTGCATGAAGGGCCACATCAGGAATGCATTTGCGCAAGTCAAAAGGATTTGAACACCATTTACTGCTCATAAAAACATCATCAGAAACAAGCAAGGGAAAGAACTGTCTGACCAACAGGGTGTCAAGAACAGATGGTGAGAATATACAGATATGCCAGCAGCAGAGAGGCCCAGTATCCTCAGGATGATGAGGGAAGGGAAGCAGAAATAGAACCAGCCATCCTTCAGGAAGAAGTCATGTGGGCAGTGAGCCAACTGCCAAAAAAGAAGGCCCCAGGTGTTGATACCATCTCTGCAGAATTGCTGTGGCCTGTGCCATCCACAACCACCACAGCCTTGTGCCAGAAAGTTTGGGAAACAAATACATGGCCACAGGATTGAAAATGATCATTGTTCATTCCATTGCTAAAAAAGGGGCAACTGCAAGGACTGCTCCAGTTACTGCACAATTACCCTTATCCCTCACCTAGCAAGATTTTCCTTAAGATCATATAACACTTTCTGGCACCAACCATCGAAAGGGAATTATCAGAAGTTCAAGCCGGCTTCAGAAGGGATCGTGGCACTTGTGACCATATTGCAAATCTAAGTTGGTGCAGTCATTGCACACAAATCAGGAAGCCACTGTGCGAACATCATATGGAGACACTGATTGGTTCAAGATAGATAAAGGAATGCAGCAAGGTTGCACCTTCCTTATTCAACCTGTTACGCCAAAGTGATCGTGAGGAAGTTGGAACTCGAAGAATCAACAGCTGGAGTAAAGATTGGAGGAAGGAACATCAACCATCTTCAATATGCTGAAGGGCCACATCAGGAATGCATTTGCGCAAGTCAAAAGGATTTGGACACCATTTACTGCTCATAAAAACATCAGAAACAAGCAAGGGAAAGAACTGTCTGACCAACAGGGTGTCAAGAACAGATGGGTTTCTCCTCTCAGAAACCAAAGAAGGCCTGAAACATCTGATCAGAAGAATTAAAGAAGAAAGTGAAAAATTTCACCTCTTCTTGAACATCAAAAAGATCAAGCTCGTAACCACTGCAAGGAATGGAAATGTCAAAATAGCAATTGATGGTGAAAAGATTGAATGCATCCAAGAATTTACTTTCCTAGGATTACAGCTTGATCAAGCAGTGAATGCAGTCCAGAAATAAAGTGTTGAATCGCACTCGGTTGCACAGCAATGATGAGCATGAATCAAATATGGAAAAGCAAGGACACCAGCCTGGCAACTAAATGCAGATTAATCTGCACTATCATATTTCCCATACCTACCTACAGTTGTGAAACTTGGCCCATGAAAAAAACTAGACAGGAGGAAAATCACTCATTCAAGCTGTGGTGTTGGAGAAGGCTCCTGCACATTCCTTGGACAGCAAAGGTGACAAACAAGCAAGTTCTGGAGCATATAAAAGCAGACATATTGCTGAAAGACAAAATCACAAAATTATGCCTTACTTATTTCGGCCATGTCACGTGATCAAATTCACTGGAAAAGGCAGTTATGCTTGGAATAAAAGGAAATGAAGCCACCAAAAAATACAGTGGCTAGACACCAACCAGAGCATAAAAAAACTGAAAGAAGCCATACAAGGTCGGAAAATGTGGAGAGAGATGGTTCATAGAATTGCCGAGAAGCGGACACAATTGGATGGATAGCATCGTCATCATTCAAAAGCTAGACATATTAATAGAAGATAAGCTTTAGCTCAGGTTGGAAGTAATGGCAGAATGCTACCTGCTAACTGAGTACCAATATACTTTTCGATTATTAATGCTGGGGGAATAAAAGTGAGATTATACTATAGGTTGGCTAATCACTGTGTGACACAAGATGGGGGCTAGATTTTTTTAATTGAGCAAGCATTTTATAGAGAAAAATAAAAAATCAGTTCTGATTGGTGGCAGCATCTGGCTGGCCTTGTCTGGATTCAGAAGCTAAGTGGGGTCAGTCCTGGTTGCTAGTAAGATGGGAGACCTCAGGTGAACACCAGGGCATCTTGGAAGGACACAGTGTCAGACTATTTTGGTAGTGCTGTTG
Organism: Python bivittatus; assembly: GCF_059951505.1. Classification (NCBI taxonomy): domain Eukaryota; kingdom Metazoa; phylum Chordata; class Lepidosauria; order Squamata; family Pythonidae; genus Python; species Python bivittatus. Next base: position 87,255,613 of record NW_028277098.1, read on the forward strand.
AGAAAATGACATGGATATGTCTATTAAATTATCAGAAGTTAAGTTTAATTTGAAACAGACTTTAATTCACTTACTTAAAAAAATCATAAAATATGGAACAACAATGCATAACCTATATCATAGCTTTAAAATGGGGTGAACAGTGGTTTTTGGGCCAGGGGCTGCATTAGGACTTGTGATGTGCTGAGGTCTACATTCCAAAATCAGTATGCCTATGTGAAGGAGTATGTTTGACTAGAGAGAAAAAAAGTGGAGTGTTAATATTGACAAAATAAATATAAAAAATCAATATTTTGTCTCAGTAGTCAGGCATAAGCCATCCAGGAAGCTCAGAAGAAAGACAACAAAGCTTCTGCAGATACTATCAACTTTTTTCCTAAAATGGAAAATGAATTGTTCAGAACTATCTGTGTATAAGTATGTGTTTTTTTAACAAAAACACAGCCCATTTTGTCTTTGAGAGGAACATTTGAAAAGGTAAAATAATGCATTTTTTAGAGAATGGTTTAATTCCCAAATACTTCCAAAGTATAAATTAACACGAAATCTAGAATTCTGTTCAATTTATTCAATTTATGGTTGCCCAGTTGCCACAGGTGTCACAAATTTTGAGTTCTTACCAATGCTTAGCCTTGAAATTTGGGTGACTCTGAATGTATATGGAATTTGGGTTATTTTGTGGTGAAAAACACAATCTGTGATTGAAAAAAATTGTGGGCTTTCCTGACAAAGGGTATAAGTATCAAGAAATGTGGGAATTGCATTAATGAAGTTTTATTTATTTATTTATTTAAATTGTGAGACTGCCCAACTTCTCAATTACTTTGGGCAACTTACAAATAAAAGAAAAACCAATGCTTATAAAAAAAAAGGGAACACAGTTGACCAGAAGAATAAACACCCAATGTTAAGGCAGACAAAACGAAACTATCACCCTATCTCAAGGCCTGGGAGAACAATCCGTTTTTTAGTAATTTCAAGAATGCCCTATGGATGGGAGCTGAACAAATCTCTGGGGAGATATTGTTCCAGAGGGCAGGCACTGCAACCGAGTACACATGCCCCCTGGGTCCCTCAAGATGCCACGGTTTGATGGATGGGAGCTGGAGTGTACCCACACTGTTTGATCACACTAGATGGTGTGGTCCCTCAGATAACCAGCCAACTGATAAACAGTGCAGCTTGCAAAGTAGTGGGATCCCATGAATGCTGCTGCATTCTGGACCAGCTGTAGTCTGCCTGCCTGTCTGATTGTTGTTTAGAAAGGGCAATACCACAGTTGTTGTTGTTGTCGTCGTCATCATCATCATCATCATCATGAGTTTGGAATAAATCAGTGTAAGGAAAATATTTTGGAAAAAATTGGAAATGGATGCATTCCCTTCTTAAATACATTGGAACAGGTTTGCATGGATTGCAAAACTTTACTTCTTGTGGAGTCCCTGGAGTTCTCTGGGATTGGTTGTTTTCTTGCAAACGTTTCATTACTCTGCTAGGTAACAACTTCAGTGCTAGAATGGAGTGGGGTTTGCTCTCTGTTTATATACTGTGGCATGCCCTGCCAGTGTTGGTAGGGCTGTGTGTGTGTGTGTGTGTGTGTGTTGTTTTTTCTCTGGTAGTTCCTTGATTAGGGTATTGTTTACTGCTTGATTGTATGTCTGGTGATAATCTTGGTGTCTATCCCTGCTTATCTGGGTGATGATTGCTGGTGAGGAGATGTTCTGGTCTTTTGTTTCCTTTTTATTGTCTTTTTTGAATAGTGTGTAGATGTTTATCTCTTTGTGCCCATTGATGGGCACCTTGTCTGAATTTCCAGGAATTCCCTAGCATTTTTGGATTTAGCTTGGTCTAAGACACTGACAGTTTCCCAGTTGAAACTATGGTTGAGTCTGTCCATGTGTTGTGAGATTAAGGAGTTTTCATTGTGTCTTCTGACTGCTAGTTGGTGTTCGTGGATGTGCTCTGCTAGCCTTCTGCCTGTCTGTCCTACATAGTGGTTGTTACAGTCCTTACACTGTACATTGTAGATCTCCTGTTTTTTCTTGTTGGGCTACTGGGTCTTTTGGTTTGCTTAAGACCCTGACTACATATATTCTCTTCTGTTGGTATTTTACTTCTTACTTCAATTTTGCTTCAGCCCTGTGTCTAATCTGGTTTGTGAGCTTTGTTGCTTTCCTGCCAACCCTCCCCCCCTTCATGCAAGTCTCGGTTCAGGCCCCTGTTAATCTCTTTCTCCATTTCTGTGGCTGAGTGATATAGCTACTTCAGGTCAAATTGGATTATTCATGCTTTTGGATACCATTTTTAAATGGTTGATGCTATCTTTCGTGCAAATAGAACTCTGGTAATTTTTTAAAATATTACATCCTAACTATTTTTTAGTTTGGGGTAACTTTGTGAATGGGAAAGTCTGTGTGTAAAATGCAGTAACAAAAGAATGAAAACAGGACAAATGAGCATGCATAGATATAAAAAAAATGTCTTAAGTGTTTACCACACTTGTCTGTTCTCTGAGACTGAGTTTGAGATACTTGTTTAAAAATTAGTTTTGCAAGAAAAAGCAAGCAAGCACTGAAAAGCATTTGGAATTATTTAAATTTTGATGGTGATTTTCCAGTGAATGAATTTCAAGATCTGCCTTGGAATATGCTGTAATATTGCATTATGGTCTGAGCGGGACATGGCAATTTAGAGCAGGCCTGCACAACGTGTAGAGGAGAAAGGACCACGTTGGTAAATTAAAAATCCTCGCGGGCTGCAAAGAAATATCTGGCACACTGATCAGCCAGCGGTTGTTAGGTTTGGATTGTTAAGTGAATTACCCTGATTTATACTTCTAGAGCTAAACCATGAATCTGTGTACATTTTTTTTTCTATGAATTCTGCAATACAAGCCTCAGTTAAAAAAAATGTAAGGGAGGTTAGCCTGAAAACAAACACTCTGGTTTCAGGTGACAGCACCGTTTAATTTTAAATGCATCCAAAATGTGCATTTTGTCTGTTACAAAGGTCAAACTTTCTGGTATGTTACTTGTTTAAAGGAGATTCAGTGTGGGGTCTTTACACACTCTATGAATGCGTGTGCATTTGACAAGGACTAAAACAGACTGATCTGTCTGTTCCCACAACACGCCAAGCTCAGAAAAGGCCTTTGCTTCCCCCAAAGCCAGAAGACCAAATAATTTCTGTTAAGTTTTGTCCTTCCTGGCAACTCTGCTTGAAACTGCTTCTTGGAGCAGTGCCAGAGATGCCGAACTAAGTTGGAGAACCAAACTCTGAATTATGCGATAGCTTGGAAAAATTGTGTGACAACACTATGTTCTATTCCCCCTTCCCCCCGCTCCCCCCCCCCCGCCAGCCTTCACTTAGCCTTGTGTAAGCCTTGACTGCAGTTGGAAAATTATTACATTCTGTTATTTTGTGCCAACTGTGTGCAGGCTACAATATTCAGAGCATGGGTTGCAGTTGGCATTTTGGTTCTATGCAGGGGTGCCTAGAAAGTTGGTGGAAATTTGTTCCCTTGTTCATTTTCCCACTAGCAACTTCTAGAGTCATCCCACAATCATTATGCCAAAGTAACAGTAATGAGGACAGGCTTTACATCATTTCAGCAAAGTTGGGGTCTCTGTTAGTCATGAGTGGGAAAAATAGTCAATATTCAGAAGTGGAGAAAATAGTCAATATTCATGCATAATACTGAGCAGGGTTTTTAAAACCATTGCTTGTTGAACAAGCCATAAGTTTTATGCAGAGCCAAAACAAACCACTTTCTGGTTTAGGTTTATGAATTAATGGAGTTACCAAATGTAGTCTGAGGTCACTTTATGAGAACTTTGTGCCAGTTCTAAAGCAGCTCTGAATTTCTGTGACCCATAATCTCTGCTGTGTTTGGAGCTGAGTCAGTTTGTTTCTGGCTATGCTGCATTATCTTGAAACTGGTAAATTTTCTTTTTGTTTTTGAAAAAAAGAAACTCTAAGGCTTTGGGGAGCTTATGCATAATGTATTTCCCTATTTGGAGGAACTGCAACCTCCCCATACCTCCCAGTTCCTGAATTTCTGTCATTTTTGGTTTTTGTCCTTAGCAGCAAAATGTTAGCAAGGTTGAAGATGATCATGAATTGTCCTCAAATTGCTATTTAAGGATACTGATGTGGACCTCCTCTACTGGATTATGGTGTCTAAATAAAAGTATTTGGCATATTTTACTTGTTCCTGGTAAAATTAACCCATAGCGATTAACAATATAAAACTACATCAGCAATAAAATCTCTATCTATCTATCTATCTATCTATCTATCTATCTATCTATCTATCTATCTATCTATCTGTTTTGAGAATCACAACGAGGAGGCAAGGAAGACAGCAACATCCAAGTACCACCAAAGGTTAAGACAAGTTAGGGTTGATGATAACTATGTTGGTGATGCTGCTATGATAGCTGAAAATGCAAAGGATCTGCAAGCCCTAGTAATACAGGTCAAGAAGCAAAATGAAAAAAATGGGACTGAAATTAAATATAAAGAAGACCAAACTAATGACAACAGGTAGAACAACCAGCCTTAGAACTGGCAATGCAGATATTGAAGCGGTGGATAGCTTCTGCCTATTAGGTTCAACCATCAACAGTAAAGGAACAGTCAAGAAATATGCCACAAACTAGTACTTGGTAGAGGAGCCATAAATGGCTTGGGAAATATATTCACATGCAGTGATGTCTCTATACCTACAAAGATCAGAATCATGCAAGCCATGGTATTCCCAGTGACAATCTATGGAAGTGAAAGTTGGACTTTGAAGAAGCAGGATAGGAAGAGTATTGATGTTTTTGAACTTTAGTGTTGGAGAAGACTCCTGAGAATATCGTGGACAGCCAAGAAAACAAACTAATGGATCATCAAACAAATCAACTCAGAGTTCTCACTCAAGACACAAATGACCAAGGTCAAATTACCGTATTTTGGACACATTATGCAAAGACTCAGCTCTCTGGAAAAGGCTCTAATGCTGGGAAAGGTGGGAAGAAAGGAAGAAGAGGACGACCAGCAGCAAGGTGGATGGTCTCAGTTATAGTGCTGATGACTGCTTTCTTGGGAGTCCTGAAAGACCAGGTTAGGGATAGATCATCATGGAGAAAATCTGTGTGGTTGCTGGGAGTCGAAAACAACTTGATGGCACATAATCAATAAGCCTGCATTGCAATATTCATTTTGAATGTGATGAATGTATGTATTGTGCTGTCGGTTTCCTGCAACATATCAGTTAGAGAGCCGAGCTCAGGGCGTTTACATTTAGATTTAGGGAAAGTGGATGCTTTCATAAAAAAAGAGATTAGGAGTCTGGTTTAGTAACAGAGCAATCAGATTTCTTCTTTTTACAAGTTTTACAGGTGTTATATTACCCATCACATTATTCATTTTCTTAACTTACTGGGAATCATAGATATCTTGTGCCAGTAGAGGCGAATCCTATGCTAAATCATTTAATTCTACAACTACTATCAAAAGTGCATAATACAGTGCATTGTGAAGGGAAATACATTGTATTTAAGGCCAAACCAAATGGAATGATGGAAACCTGAAATTGTGCATCTCCTGTTCTTCCATATTTTATGAAAAGCCGTTGTTGAGAACTCCCTGGTTTGGATCAGGATCACAACGTTATAGCAGAAATCAGTCCTCTACACTATCTTACTGAAAATTATTTCCATGATGTTGGTATTCATCTACAGTATTAAAGTAAAGATATGCCTGCCCAGAACTGAATATTCAGGGCTATTCTGTCTTTGAATCTGGAAAATCCATTTACATTTAGCAATATAGTAAGCTTCTATCTTCAGTGCTGAGGTGAAGAAGGCAGGAGGAATTTTGGGTGGATTATTTAAAGAGAAGTCAGGGAAGTTGCAGACCCCCACTTCTTGCATATACCAGCTATCCCTGGTTAGGATTATAAACATCTGGAACCAGTTAGCAGCAATGCTGATTGTGCTGGAAAAAATTCTAAATTGGTTTTTTCATTCCTTTCCCACTTCCCTGCCTTATACAGATTTTGAGTATTTTAACAAGCAGGAAGGTACGTATTCAAAAAGTGGTACTGATTCAGAGTAATAATTGTTCAGCTTGGTTGCAGAACTGATGTTAGTCTGGTATTGCCCCCAGATTTCCATTCTGAAAATCACATTACTGCTGGTGAGACCTGGAAGGAAACGACATTTTGACTGGCAATTTATAGCTGCCATCTGAAAAGTGCTTCAGTTAGAGAACTGCTAATATGCTTTGGGACAAAATTAATTAAAGGATAGGGGAGCCCAAAGCATTTCTCTGCCCTCACTCCCTTCCTATAAACATCCTGCTGTGTACAGGTAATACTGACTCTGCATGAGGTGTGAAAGCGATTAGTTTTAGTACTGAATTACAGCCGTTGCCATGCTCAGAAGAAGATGCCTGTTGCATCTTGCATAACTGGCATGAAGTTGAACATGGGATTATAATATACTGAGTCAGACCATTGGTTCACACCTTGCTCAAATTTGCAAGCATTTGATTGGAAGCAACTTTCCAAAGTTTTAGAATCAAGCATTGGCCAGAAATTACAGGAATTGAATCCAGAATCTTTTGCACACAAAACACATTGTTTGTTTGTTCAAATTTATTAGCTGCCCAATTCTAACGCACTCCAGTGTACATGGTGTACTGTAGTTATACCACCAACAATTGTCTTTCAAAATATGACTCACTCCAAACTCGGGACTTTAAAAAAAGTAATGTCCAATTTGGATTTAAACATGTGTTTTAACATGTTGGAGTACTAAATCAAGTTTGACAGAATGTACATGGATATGCTAGGGTTACGCTGTTATGGGTTATACAAATACAAGTATATATTTTAGTTTACATAAATGCCTGAGCTGCATAAAATAATTAGGCTTCTTTACACTTTTTTTTTTAAGTTTCAAATCAGTTGGTTGAAATGCCCTAAAAGTTAATGCAATATGATTAACTTTACAAAAAAGAGCTGAAATCTGTCAGAAAACTATTTTCCTTCTTCATTAATAAAATCTGATTTGAGATTGAGACAGAGATGCAAAAGAAATAGACGCTAGAAAGCTAAATTGGCTATGAGAACATCCCCCAAACTCTGCGTAGATTCTAAGAGACTGAGTTAATAAAAGTTGCTGGGCAGGTTAACCAAGCACAATTTCAGTGTTCACATGACAAACTATTTTATGGATTAAGGTAATGGCTTAGTTCACACAACGTGCTGACCAGATCCATTTTAGCCTAGGGAGTTGCCCATCCATGTCAGGTTCTGCTGTGTTTCAGAATTCATTACTAATTGTTTTACATTATGAAAGTCTAGAAGGCACATCCTTGGGAGTGTATTTGAGAATACAAGAAACTGATCTGTAGATTACCTTGCCTTTTATTTTTATCATCTTTTCTAGAAAGCCAGCTTTCTGCTTAGAGCTTTATAATAGAATCACCCAGTTAATGGTAGGAGGAAGACCTTCCCTACTGTTTGTTCAGATTTAGAAGCCACATTTTTAAGAGGAATGGCAGGAGTATCCTCAGTTGGATTGGACTAGACTGGGATTTGGCAATTTGATCCTTTCCATAGTGATAGCTCAGATATCTTATTTTATTTTTTTTAAAAAAAAAGCACTATTGAACTTCCCTGGATAATTTCAAAGAGTTGTTAATTTTAAGAATGATTTCTGATAATTGTCCAAGAGTAAGTCTCAAGTCTAGGGGGATTGGGGTAGGGGTAGGGTATGGGTGTAGGTAGGCACATATCGCTTCTGCTGGGGAAGATGGGGGCCATTTTTTATAGCAGCTGCCAGTTTTGCCTGTGAGGTAATGGTGGTTGCAGCAAAGTTACTTCTCCACTGTAGCCTGAAGGAGTCGTAACGTTGAACCGATCGCTCCTTCGCCTCCACTGCAGCAACTCCTTGCTCTCCCCTTAGCACTCTGCCCTTCCCCCATCTTCCTCCACGGAGCCTTTCTCAAGGCAAGTTTCTGGCTGTCGGAGTATCAAATATGCAGAGACTTTTTCTCCTTTTTCTCTCTGTCCAAGGCATTTCCCAGAGTTGTTCTTACAAAATAAGCAATATCTAAAAAGGCACTCCCCCCCCCCCCCGGGTTCAGTTTGCCAGCGACGTCTGCCTGTCTCCTTTGCTTCATTCAACTTTACATATAAAAGTGCACAGTAGCTCCACATTAACTAAAAGTGTTTGTGTGTGCGTGTCTGCGTGTGTGTGTGTCTGTGTGTCATACAATTCCAATTTATTTCCTGGGGTGAAAATGCAACATGAGCAGATGGCAAGTATTAGCATAAAAAATGTAGCCAGGGCCTCTTGATGCTGATTTTAAGGATGATGTAGATTTCTGTCATGAACTTGCAGTTAGTTAAATAGTGCTTACAAATTAATGGGTTTGTTCCACTTGAAACGCTTGATACATGTAGAAGTTCGGCAATCAATGGCTCCTTGAGGAATAATCAAGCAGGATGGAGGCTCAAGACCAACTAGACTTTCTTCTCAACGTGTTTGTGTCAGTGTTGTCAGATTGATAAAAATAGAAAAGGATGTGCAAAATGGATTCCTATCGAATCCATTGATACTACTCCTTCCTTGTGCATTTGCATTGCACGTTTAGGGTAATTATCCTTAAAAGTAGGAACTTGATTTTACAAAGGAACTTGGCTGCTCCTAAAGACAGCAGTATAAATTAATACAGGTCTGAATCAGGGTTGTATCTTGCACTTGTAATTGACATTCATGCCCATAACTTGCACAATAAAACTGAGTAGTTTCCCTTCCCCATAAATCTGGTAATGATTTGCAAACCTAATGCTTTTGGGAAAGATAATCGTGGTTGTTTTTTGTTTTTTTGTGGGTTTTTTTTTTTTTTTGCTTTCACGAAAAATTCCATATATTCTTGGTATATCAAATCAGTACAAACAAAAACTGGAGAGATTTTCTGTATAGTATTTACAGTACCCTAAGCTGTTGTAAGATTTGCAGATACTTTGAATGGGTTCTTAGCAAATGCAATTTGAATTCTATTACCATAATTATCTTCCTGATGCTTTCTTCTTTGTAGTTTTTCTCCATATATCTTAAGGCAAAGATAGACAGACTTTATTGCAATATGTTGTGGAGCAAATTCTTGCAAAAATGATCTGTTGAGGGCTGTATTGTCCACTGATGGTGGCAGGTGTTGAAGTAAACAGTGGTTATTTTATTTTCTTTCTCCTCACATACTGTATCTGTTTGAGACAGGGTAGATTGTTTATGCCAAATATATGAATTGATTGTTTGCAAAGACCTTTGGAAATTAAAGGCTGTCATATAAATAGGACGGTGACCATTCATTCATTCATTCGTTCATTCATTCATTCATTCTACATAGCTGCCCATCTCACATACGTGACGCACTTGAAAACAGAAAACAATAAACAATTACAAATAAACAACTAAAATAAAAACCATTAAAAACCAATTAAAACAGTTAAAATGTAATTTGTGGGAGAGTCTAATCCATACAGTGAGTAACAATACAACCAGCTAACAGGCTTCATACCACCACTGGCTTCCCAGGAGGGGGAAATAAAAGGCCAGGAATTAAAACATGTAGCTGCACTAAAACAAAAGTTACTCCGGATGCAGTCCTACTTTAGTTCATATTTCATATAAATAATAAATATATATTTATATTTGATTTATATATGTTAATGCTCTTTCTTCATTCTTCCCCCACAATCTTTGAGCTAGGTTGGGCTAAGGCAGAAGGAGTGGCCCAATTAGCTTACATGCCTGAATGCTGATTTGAACCTTAATCTCCCCAATCCTAGTCCAACACCTTAATCCCTGTAGTACAGTGGTATGCAGTGTGAGATTTGCCCCGTTCGACAGAGAAACTCTCGTGACACGTGTGGTTCACAAAGAAGGTTTACTCATGCGTAACGTAGTAGTCACAAGCAAAGCCAGGACTGGCTTGGTACAATTGCATCACTTGTTATATTCCCCCCTTCCCGCGCTTTTTCCCGCCTCGTGATCGCGTTGCGGCTGTGGGCAATTAGGCCCCCCAATGTCCCCCCTGATCGTTCATGATGGCAGGGTCGGTCAGAGTCCATTGTCCTTGATTGCCAGTCCCCCTCCGGCTGGGTTGGCCCCTCCCTGCTACGTGCAGACCCGCGGGTTCTGTGCTGCGTTGCGATCTTGTTTCGCTGCCCTGCGGCCCCGTTCCTTGCTTGCTCGCGCCGTTATCAGTTCGTAATTAAAAGCTTCCGCTGCGGTTTTCCTGTTTAGCTGGCCGCAGGTGGCTCGTTAATTAGCGGCGCTTTCGGTTCCTCTTTTCCCCGCTAGCTACCGCCGGTGGATTCCGCGTGGTCTGGTTGCGAGCTTCCCTGCAGCCCCGTGCTTCCCTGAAACCTCGTGCTGACCGAACCTGACATGCAGAGCTTTCTACACTGAACTCCATCCAGACAAATATTTCAGGAAGCAAGAATCTATAGAGACAGTGAGAAGAGAACCCAGGCTACTGTTCCTTATTCAACTCATTTGTACCCTAGCTTCTATATAAAGCTTTGATGATAAAGCAACAGAAATTGCCATAAAAATTCACAACACTAACACTCTTTTAAAAAATCCATCAAATAAACTATTCAATTGATAAAACTAGAAATTCTTAAATAGCATTAAAAATCAAGAGAACAGGACGTATTCTTTTGGTTCCCAACAGATAATCAAATGCTTGTGATGAATATATGTAGAAGTTTACTCCCATAATTAGGGTGCCATCACAGAAATGGCTTTGTCTCTGGTATCCATCTACTTTTGTCTCTGAAAGCTGAAACATTCTTTGAAGGGCCTCACTGTGAATTTGTTTGCTCTATTGATGAAATTAAAACTCTGCTTTCTCCATTGATTAGATTAAAGGAAGCTGTTTTCAGAAAAGTCAATATTGTAAACATTTTGTGGTTTTGTTTATACAATTTATAACTTGCCATTTTGCTCAAATGCCTGTCAAATCACCACCAGTAGCTAATCTGAAAAGGATTTTTTTTCTATCCAGAGACTGCCTAAGAGTTTCAGAACTGGGAAGAAATTAATCCTGAATTATTAGCCTCTCCAAGGCAGATCAACGGGTCAAGGAACCATGGGGTATACTATGTTTGCATAGCAGTACTGTTAATTACATATAACACACCTTTTGTCAAAGAAATCTAATCCAGTCAAGTAGATGAACCCTATTTGAGATTCTTATTCATTAGTCAAGCTTATTATTGATCTCTGTGATATTTTGGTCAGTACCTCAAAACTATCAAGCCTTTATATTCCTTGTTTTAAATCCAGTAGCTGTTTCTGAATTCAAGCATCAATTGTGTCTTGTTCCCTCTTGCTGATCTTAGATTTGCAGCATGTTGTTAGGGGTTTTTTAGCTCAATTTAATTTGGGATTTGTTTGCCTTCCAAGACCGTGTCTTGTGATCCTTGCTTAGCATTGTTTCTGGCTTACTCCAGTGTCTAATCCATGTTTTCATGACCAGCATCCTCTATACTTTTCTTAAATCACCTTGTTTGCCAAGTTAAATCTATTTGCCCTGTATACACATAAACAACTTTATAGTGTAGTAAAATGCCAATTGAACCTGAAATCTGGCTCCCTATAATGATGTGGTATACTCTGTGAACTAGCTCCATTTCTGGTGCCGTAGAGTACACTGCATCTTATGTCAGAGAGGTAACTTTAAGGCGAATGACTTATGGTCAAAGCAAAAATTAAGAGTGTTTGAGAAGCTACTACCAAAAGTCACACTCACAAGCCAAACTGTTAAGCCATCTTTTAAATTTATTTTTATACCAAATTGCATCAGCTTCTGAATCTCTAATAATGCCTTTATTTGGTCTCCCCATTATTGCTAGAGGTGTTATGATTTAACCACACTTGGATTTATAATCCAGGAATTTTCAATAGTGCTTCCATGAGGATGGCTTTAAAAAAGATGTACGAGTAAGAGGGGATTGGATAAATTCATGGAGATTCAGTGTTCCCTCTGGCTTGAGAGTGGCATGCTTCTAAATGCCAGTTGCAGGAGACCAAAGGTGGGAGAGAGGTAGGTTTCTAGCTCCAGATTGTGAACACCTCAGAGGCTATGAAATTCTTAAGGAATAACATACAGCCATGTGTTAGAAGGTAGATATTTAAACCACCTTCTCCCTGTCTATTCATGTATGTACGTATGCATGTTAAAAATAAAAAATTAAGAGTCCCAAGGTGTTGAATGATTCTCTACTGTTCTGGAAACAGTGCATAACATGCCATGTGTGTGCTATATCACTAGAACAGAACTCATATATACATAAATTCACATTATATGAACAGAGGACTACAGTAACGAAAGATTGCAAGGAAGGGGCAGGATAGGTACCTAATGTAGCAACAAAAATCATCTGTAGGATTTTTTTTACATAATTAGAATTCATAATGTGCATTAAAGATCACTGGGTTTTTTTCAACAGTGCACTTTCAATTTTCCTGTACATGTATATGAATGTGGCCATTTAGGCCAGATAGCACACTTTCTATAGCTATTTATAGTATTGGGAATTAAGGTCTCAGTTTTTAATAGTTTTGGCAGATGAGTGATAGTAAATTTCATTCCAAATTGTTCAACCAACTATTTCAGGTATCCAAATGATAAACATAAGGGGTTGGTCTGAAAGGCTTAGTGGTCTTTTCGTCTGGAAAAAATAGCTATTATTTATTTTTCATGAACCTGCTAACCACCATAATAGGATTCACTTACTAACCAAGACCTGAGCTCAAATTAAAGTTGTGTGTTTATGTGTGTGTTTAAGGAAACCATAAAGGCTCAGAGAGAAGCAGAGACATCAGCTGCTAACATACATAAATACCATTGTCCTCTGCTGCCTAAATCAGAAGTGAAGCCCCTTCAGAGATGGTCATTGCGTAGGTGATGGATTTCATGCACTTGGAGGGTTAAGAACTACTTTAGGAAGTGGATGATGATCATGGATGACGATGATCCTGGCAACAAAAGCAGTTTAACATCAAGTGATTCCATTTCCACAATAGCAGTACTGCCTTTGTGTTCCCATCTGTACCTAGCACGTGGAACGTTCTGCAAAACAGTTTCTACAAAGGTTCCTGTTACCACCAAATATGAATGTGGATTATTTTTGTATATGTGTGTAGGAGTAACAGCGCTTTCCAGGCCTGGCTGGATATATATATTTTTTGCAGTTGCTGTGGCCAGCAGTTGCTATTACAGTACTCCAGGATAGTTTACCTAGCACAGCTCAGCCTGCAGGAGTCGCCATGATTTCTGCGGCTTCCGCTTGGAGTGCCCTTCCCCCTCCGTGTTGCAGTGCTGGTTCCACGGGGAGAGAGAGCGCGGGAGAGAGAGTCTTCCTGTAGCCATACACCAACTATTTTTATTTGCCTCTCACTAGCAAAGCTGTCCCCGTGTTGAATGGAGGTTGTTGGGATTTGTTCTGCACTCCCATCACTTCCTTCAAAAAGTTATGTGGCTGAATGCCTCTGATGAAGGGAGCTGTGGCTCACAAAAACTCATGCCTTTTAATAAAATTTGCTAGTTAGAAAAGGTGCTACCAGGCTCCTGATTTTTGGCCATCAGGGTAGAAGAATCACTCGTTGCTTGAGAACCAGATTAGAATGTCTCAAACACCTTTTAATTTAATATTTTGGGTTGAAGCAGCCATATTATTTTGTTCAAATATTGATTCATCGTTTTCAGCCAGCACCACCATGTCTTTGTTGGCGTTCAAGCTGCACAGACCATGTAGAAGCAAGAGCAAGCTCCTCTCATGCAAAGCTCAGAATGACAGCAGACATACCGAGGTTGTCAGGTTAATTACAAATATAGATTTAAAAATGAGCAGAGGTTATCAACATATAGGTATGACAGGAAAGCTTAGGAAAGTCTGTGGCTTAAAAGAGGAACCAGTATGAAGCTTCTGGTTTAGGAGAAGTCACTGGTATAATGAGGGCTTTGGAAATTAATCTAGCTGTGCAGTTTGCAACACCAATCTAGTCCTGTGTTTTGTAATGTAATTAGAGATTAGAGAATGCAGCATCTGTTGGCCCAGGTGATTTCTTGAAGTTTCTATTTCTTACCTGTTTTTCAGATTCCGATGTAGCTTTCCATAGTATAGGGGAGAGATGTATCTCACCTATGCTCTGGGGCAGTGTATGGCTCCTAGAAGCCTTTGTTTTCAGCTCCTAGAATCTTGAAAAAGTTGGAATCAAATTGTAATTTGAATTGGATAGAGAGGGGAAATTATTAAATGCATGACAGGAGACTATTCTTATTAACTGTTCACAATTAAATTGCAATTCATATAAAATGAAGACATACTTAGTTTTTGTCCTGGTCGCATCAACTGTTTCTGGAAGGATGTCTCCTGGCACATCGTTCTGAAACCATCTGCTGCCCTGCATGGAAAAAGCTGCACATTAATGCCAAAGGTGATGGGCAAAAAATCTAAACGAGCCTTCTTAATGGAGATGATAACTGGCTTTGGGGATTTTTCCCTCCCCATCTTTAACTAAAAATATCAAGTGGCCTAGACCTGCATGCCGATCAAGCATGTTCTCATCTATATTCCCTATCAGATGCAACAAACAACAACTCCTGTCTATCTGAATAGCCTTCTTGGGGCTAGCATGATCAATGTACATTTGTGTGAATACTTGCTGCCTGTTTCATGTCACACTATTTGATATCTATTATCACAGTGCGTTAGGCGCTCTTCAGATCTTTTAAACATTAAGCCTATTGTTACTGCAACTGATTAGAAGAGGTTGTTTCTAAGTAGGACGCTAGTTAGCAGCTCCCTCACTACCCAACTGGAAATCTTGTCCCAAGTTACTTCTTCTGTTTCAGTTGCTTTAGATCAGTGTTTTTCAACCTTGGCAACTTTAAGATGTGTGGACTTCAACTCCCAGAATTCCCCAGCCAGCATGCTGGGGATGGGGAATTCTGGGAGTTGAAGTCCACACATCTTAAAGTTACCAAGGTTGAAAAACACTGCTTTAGGTGAATAATCCAAGCCAGGGAAGGAATATGGGTGGACTAGAGTAATTTAAGGAATAGAAGGGTTGACCTTTCATTACAGAAAGTGAGAACTACTACTTCAACTTTGTACACATGATTCTCTTGAAAAGCATTCTGGTAAAGAGGAAGCAAAAGCACGTGAATGTATTTCTGTTTCTAATATGTCTCCGTTCCTAGTCAGTATTGCTTCTCTCTCAGAAAAGGAGGAAGGGTCAGCTCTGCTCTTAAGTGAAAGGCTTAATCCTTAAGGCTGCCTGTTGGTTCTTGCAGTATTCCAGTGGAGTGTCTCATAAGGGAGAAGTGGGGTGTGTGAAGGTAAAGGGTGATTTCTTTGGAAAGAAGGCTATTCCTTTCTTGCTCTTTTATTATTTTAACCTGGGTGGTCATTTATCTTTTATTAATGAAGGAAAGGAAGGAGTCAGCTGCTGTCTCAGAAGTAAGAGAGTTAACATTCTTCTCTGAAAAGGATTGCAGGAGAACTCCCAGGGGCTCTCCAGCCACCTCTTTTTGGTGTTTAGCTACTGGAGCTGCGTTAAGCAACACAGCAGGATATTCCTTTACTCAACCAGGAGGCAGCTGGCCCCTCCTCCACATACCATCTCGCGCACATGCTTCACCACACTTCCTCGGCCTCAGAATGACTCTTTGGCTCTTTCCACACCATCAGCCTGGTTCCAGAGATGAACGTCTGAGAGTTGCCATCCATCCACCTGCTCTACAGCTGCTTATTGTTTCAGTGGTACATAGAGGACATGCTGAGTGCAGAAGGAAACAGAAGTCGTAAGGAATGCTTCAGGGGTATTCCCCAATTCTCAATGGGCACCCGTGAGAGCAAGTTTCTGCTGGATGCCATTTTATGGTTGCTGAGGAGATGCAGGCTGAGAACTTGACAGGTGGAATGCTCCTGCTTACTTCCTTGGCAACAGCTTAAAATGGTATCAGCCTGTGAGGAACTACTGTGCAGTGTCATTCCTAGCCCAGCCTGGAAAAATGGGGGAAGATACACTGCAGAATAATTTCAGTGCTGCTTCTCTTGCAAAAGAAGCAACTGCTGCAATAAAACATTGCGATTCTGCAACTGTTTTGGTAAGAAAAATGCCAAAACTCTGCCGCCTACTAGCTAGGCAGGATTGGTTTGAGGAGGGGAATGCTTTCTGTTTCTGCTCCCGCCCCCCCCCCCCCCAAGCAAGAACCTCAGCCACTCGGTTGTTTACCTAAGTGAAGACAGGGAAGACTCTTAGAAGCATGAATGCTTTATTTTCGGAGGCACTACTAGTTGAGGTGAACAGATGATAGGGGTACGTTGCTTTCTTGCCCTACTTGTGATGCGTCCAGAAACTTCTAGTCGTATGACTTCGATCTGACTAAGCAGGCCAGTTCATCTATTAACTCATCCATAACAAAATGTAAAAGGGCCTGTTTGTGAGTTATAGAAATTCTTGAAACCCTTTTTCAGTACCAAGGCAGATTGAAACATTGACCTACTTTATTCTTTGAGAAGTTCATGCTAATCTAGTCAAGTGTGGTATGGAGATGATTTGGCGTGCACTTAGCTGTTTTGAGAATGCTCCAACTTCCAAGTGTGGAAAGCAGGCATCTGCATGATCTAGCATTTTTCAGGGGCTGTTTTTAATGTTAAGTTCTATTTTTTTTAATACCCCATGAATTCACTTTGGAGGGAGCAGAATATGAAAATCTCTATCAGTACTTTTGCCCATTTCTCATACCTCACAAAAATACAAGATACACCACTCTCTCAGGTGACTTGTTCTTAGAGTAAATCAGCAAAATGTAGGTGCTTTAAGGGATGCAGAGGGAACACATCTATGAAGTACCTTTCGGTTTGATGTGTCAGGTGCACATTTGGATGAGTGGCATTCCTACCTTTGTACCTATGCCCAATTGCCATTTGTCATTCACATTCTCTGTTACATCTGGTTAGGGAGCAGCAGCTAAGGATTTTCCCTTCGACATCTGGATGGAACATCTTGGTCTGTCACTATCATTGCATTGTGTCAGATTAAAGATGGGAAAAATCTTTAAAATGTATTAAACTATTGTCCTGTATCCAAAGTTTCCCAATCTTTTATTATGAACACAGTTGGAAGCATCATGAAGTCTGTGGCTCAGCCTGCTCAACCTAGAGCAGAATATAGTCAAGAAAGGGATTTATCCCGGCAGCAAAGTCTCCCCAACAGGTCTACATGCTGCTTTGAAATGGACGGTTGTCCCACAAAAGCAATAAACTGATGACAACCATTGTGCCTTAGGAAGATATTTTTGATTACAGGATTCATATAATCCCTCTAGGTCCCGCTCACATAAAGGGAGATAAAAAATTTACTACATAAATTTCTGCTTTTGACTCTATACCTCTCTTACTCTATATAACTATTACGTTTATTCTGTAATGAATTTCATTGTGTTTGGGTAAATGTGGTTCAATATATTGGGAATCTGTTACAAAATCCACAAATGAGCAGACACAAAAACTTTATAGCAAGATTAAATTTCTGTGCAGGTTCAATTTACCTACCCTATTTCTGGTGTCAAAGATGGGGGGGAGAACAGGAGGGGGAAGACTTTTCACTCAAGCATCTGGCACATCATCTCCCTACTGATTACAGAACCCCATTTGCTTTTTGTGTATCAAAATCTGCAAGCTGTGGGATGGAGTTTGTTGTAGATACAATAGCTTTGCCATACACAATTCTTGAGAGCTAACTTTTTTGCATCCAGAACCTCTGTATTGCAATCTGCAGTTTTCAATACAGCACAGTGGAGAACAGAGCAAGGATGTTAAACTTAAATGTATTAGAAATAATGAAGAAATATTTGCCACATACACACATCAGCAGGCAAAGCTGACAGGAAACAGATCTTAATGGAATTTGTTATAAAAACTAGGTTTAGACCTTTTTGTGAATAAATCAAGTTTGTGTTGACTGCCCTCTCCCACCCAAATAATTTACACTTAAAATGAAAGGGTTGGCATTAGATTTGCTGAACTACAATAATAATGAGGGTTCTTTCCCCCCCTGTACTTTTTGTGGGAGGGGATTGGTTCAAATTGAAGGTTGTTTTTTCAGTTAAATATAGCATTAATTCTGAAATTACAACCTTCATTCAGGAAAAGCCCCGTGGAAGTCAAAAGCGGAGAGTTTCATTTAAATGTCATAATACAAATGAATGTGTAACTTTTAAGATAATTTACCTGTACTTAAAATATTCTTAAACGTCCTTGCTTCCATTGTGTTCAAAGAGCACTTTCACTTACTATTAATTAGATCTTTTAATTCTGTGATGCCCAACTTAACTTTTGTGTTTTTGTTTCAGACTCCAGCTGCACAGCACAATTATAACCTGCCTGAACTTTATAGAACTGAAGATTATTTTCCTATCAAATATATTGGTAGCAAGTATCAAAGCCATTAGTTCTGTATTTAAGCTTATAGCCTCACAGACAAATAAACATATATGGTATTCTCCTTCCCATTTTCCTGTTTTGCATCTGTGTTAGGGCAAAATTCATCATGGAAAAGAAACTTTGCTATTTCCAATGTACTGCATTCTATTCTGTCCATTGGAAGGGGAAAAGGCTGTTTATTACCTTTGTGTTTGATACTTGAGACACGTTTATGTAAATAAAAATCAGGAAACAAGATTTAAAAGAAAGAAAATTTTTCTGTGTGAAGACACGCTGTGAAGAAACCGCTTTATCACTTTGTAATAGCTAAAATCTGTTATAAATGCCTGGGCTGCTTCAGAGCAGAAATCTCGTTTCAAAAGTAACCTACCTAGTTATATATCTTAGTATTCAAAAGAAAAAAAAGTAACCCCATTAAAGTGGCAGAAATATTCAAACTGTTGTGTAGTGTGGTATTAAATGGTATAAATACAGTTCTGAAGTATATTTGGTGCAAGCAGGAGACTCTATATTATTAAAATAGATAACGTACACTATGAAAACCAGTTTGGTGTACTAGTTAAGGGCAATAGTCTAGAAACTAGGAGTTCTAGTCTGTCTTAGGCCCAAAACCAGCCTGGTGAATTTGGTCTCTCTCAGCCCTAGGAAGAAGGCAGTGACAAGCCACTTCTGAAAAATGTTGCCAAGAAAACTGACTTGTCCAGGCAGTCGCCAGGAGTCAACACTGACTTGAAGACAAAACAAACACTGAAAATTAAGTCAGTCCTACTTATACCTCTCTTTATGTCGTCTGCAACTAGAGCAACTATATACAATTGTTATGTACTATTTACTCCAAGATTTGATTTTTGTTCACAGCACTTAAGATACAACTCACCAGTATGTAATAGTTGTGTTTAAAAATTAAAATGTTTCACTATTCCAAGTCTGATAAATAGGAGTTCTGAGGTCATTGCAATTTATTTAAATCTGCCAAAATTATCAGTGATCTGGGGTTCAGGCATATCAATAAATATATTTTACTGGAAACACAACTGAACTTACTTTTAAAAGAAAATTTTGTGCTGTATTATAGTCAAATGACTTGGAAATATTTGTGTATAAAGAGAAGGACCAACAGTGAAAGGCAGCAGGGCCTGGTAAAGCTAATGTAGGTAAGAAGACATAATTGATAGCAGTGACCATTCAGAAGATGAGTAAACCCTTTGTTCAAATCACAACAAATCGGGTAGAAAGCTAGCACATTGGGATATCTTTAAAAATATTTCATTTTTTAAAGTAAAATCTAGAGTTGATCTCATCTTACTTCCCCATAAGTATTCTTAGGGGAAAAAATATGGGAGGCGGTAAAAGTGAAGTCTCCTTTAAGCCAACGTTTAAGATACCTTGGAATTTCATGGACAAGCTATGTTGCTTTCTAAGCAACAATACATAAATGAGTTGCCATTATCTTCTGCCAGGACTTACTTTCAATTTTCTAATCTAATCTGCAGCTCTGGGATTTTCTGAATCTCCTGTTCAAATGCTAACCAGTTCTGTTTGCTCAGCTTTTTTTTTTTTTAAATTGGCCAAAATTGACTAAGTGTTGCTATATAGCCAGGGGTGAATAGGTGTAGCCTAAAGCAAATGGGAAGGCAGGAATTCACCATTTTTAGTGTTTTCTAATGGGCCAGAGCCACCATGACAGCTATTTGGAGAGAATATCCATGACATACTTTCGACACGCCAAACATACACAGCAGATGAATTGGACTTCATGATCTTTTGGTATCCAATTTATGAACTCCCAGAAACTGTAAGGTGCAGGTTGTTACTTCACCTATGATCTGTAATTTTTTTCCACAAGAATTCAAATGTAAAGTTACAGCATTAGTGAGATTTTAAGTTTTTAACAAATCTTTGTTAAATATTTTTTACTGGAAATTAATGTAGATACTATCAAGTTTACCCCAGTGCAAATTTACCAATTTTTCCTTTTCACTCTGCTAGAACATACAATAAATACATCCTTGACTCCAGCAGACTGCATCACAATGGAATAAAACTAGGCATTTAAATATAAGCAAAATCTTATGAAAAAAACAGTCTACATGTTTCAAGAATTAGACAAATTAGTAAAAAAAGATGGTCTCATGAAAAAATTGTTCCAAAATTAACTCTGCTACAGAAGAAACCTCATTATGGCAAAAATACACATTAACAATACTATTAAAATTTTCAGCAAGACATGCAAGGCACTCTAACACCTTCAAATATTGTTAAGTTCACAACTGACCTGTTTTCAGGCAATGGACTTGCCCCAACTCACCACCCCTCAATCCTATACACTGATTCTGTGTGAACACTCAAATAGCGTATCTGCAAGCAATGTATATGAGAAACACTTCAATCTGTTCACCGATTTGCTACAAAGAGCAAATCTTAAGGATTGTCAACTTACAAAAAATGGCAAAGACAAGAACATACTCCAATATTTTTAAATATGATTTCGATAGGAGTGTTAAGCACATGCTTAACTTGCCATTGAAAACAACAGAATTTTAAAATGTTTGGATGTATTATGCTGAAGATTTGCAGATCTGTTAATCTATATACAGTACGGTAGTTTTTAACACATTTCTATTTATCTGTTTGGTTCAGTAGGTTATATATAGCTCTAGTTTCCACATAGACAGCTTATGTTTGTTAATACAAAAGTAATTCTATAGATAAATTCATTTTCTCAAGGCATAAACTCTAGCATCCAAATTTTGTTTTCTTTCAACAAAAGTCATGACAATGATTTGAGAAACAGGTATTCAGAATTTGTAATAAAGCAAATGTTTACATTAAGCACAATACAGCAATTTATTTAGATGTTTAAATGAATACAAAGGGGAAATAAAGATCACAAAATTATCCATACTACAACAATGTGTCATATATTAGATGGTATAAATGAATATAACACCATGAGGTGTTAACTAAAGATAAAACTAAATATCCAAAAAATGCAGCACTCATTTCCGTATGCTGCTTTAACACAGTACACTTTTATACAGATCTAAAAGGTGTCAAAATTAGTAGCTGCAAACTTGTTTCTTGCATGTGATTTTTTTTTAGCTTAAAAGATTTCAGAAAATGTCTCTGAAATACATAGTCATCAGTTGTAATGTCAAGGATATTCAAGAACAAGAAAATTCTATAATACAATAAGAGTCCAGATATATTTTATGTTGCTGGCCTCTTTGAGATTGTACAAGGTTATGTGCAAAAACTAAGTCTGTCAAAAGTCATACTATAGCAGTTTCAAGCTTTTTTGCTAGGTAAACTAGATACAGCATTTATTACACAGCAGGGCAACACTAAAAAAAAAAAGGGAAAGAACCAAATCTATGATGGATACACAAGAACAATAGCATAAGCATCACTTGAGTAGGTCTAAAAGACTGTACAAATATACATTTCAACTATTCAGAATGATACATGAAAAAACAATTTTCCCAGAGTCTACTATACACATTGAACTGGTAGCTCTTATGTTGGCCCTATAACTACCATGTGGAAAAGGTAATGTTTAAAAAGACATACAGCTGAACATATACAGTGAAATAAATGTTGAAAATGCCGATAAAATAAACCTTTTCTTCAGTGAACAACTGGGAGCCACCAGCATATCAGTTTTCACATTAAGTTACTGTGCTCATCACAGCACATACTCTCAAGTGAGATCTGCCAACAGCATACTTTGAAATAAGTACTAGAAATCGTGGCTTCACAGCCACTAGCCAGATGACCTTGCACTCAAAAGGCAGTACCAGTTACAATGAACTTTAGCATTCATTCTAAAATGAAAGTATTTAGACAGTTGTCAAGTGGAAGATACTGAGGCCACGGAGCTGAACAACTTTTATGCTTGCTGGCTACTCAGCTCTACCCCTGTTAGGCTGCTATGCATTGATTCTGTAACCCCATCAGTCACACTGTCAAACTGGTCTCCATCCTCACTGTCAATTGTGCTATTTTGCCACTCCATCTGTTGATTTGACAAGTTCTCGTCAATTTCTGTTGCATTTTTCCACTGTGACTGGTCCTTGGACCAAAACTCACCCACTTTTCCATAGGAACTATTCTTCCATTTTGAATGGTCTTCATCACTCTCAGAAACAACACATTTAGTTTCTGCACCTGGTTTACTATTAGCATCTTCACTTTGGGATGATTCATCAGTCCAAGTTTCTGGCTTCACTTCAGATGTATTATCTTCAAAGTCAGATGCCTGCTGAGAACCAGGTCCACTTTCAGAGGGTGATGCTGCATCTTTCCATTCAATAGCATCATCTTGATCTTCTTGGTCACCTTCACTGTCTGAGCCATTAGCTGCCTGCTTTCTTGGTTCTGCTGCAGAGCAACTCTCCTGGGTTTTTGAATCTCTCCCCTTCTCTTTTTGGTCTGTTTTTTCTGGAGTCTCCAACATGGCTTCCAAAGGTGTCTCCTTAGATATGTTTTCATCTGTGTTCTCATTTATACTATTTATAGATGTTTTATGATCAGAAACAGCTTCTACAAAAGGACTATTGCTTTCATTGAATTCCTCTTCTATATTTTCGTAACTGTCTGAGGAACTTTCATTATCTTTATCTAAGTTTATTTTTTTATCAACTGTTTTACTAGCATTGACTCTAGAATTCTCTTCATCATGGTTTTCAAACAGCCACTCAGCATCAAAATCCATTTCATGTTTCACCTTATTTAATTCTTTCATGTTGAATCCTAGCAAAACACCTATTTTATACTTTTCACAATCTCTAACACATTTCTTCCTTTTGTTACTAAAGTGTGAAGCAATATCAGATTTCCATAGCCAAAGACTGGCTGCTAACTTTTCAATCTCTCTTCGACTGGGATATGGTTGTTTATTGAAATACTTGGTGAGAAATGTTTTTCGGGCTTCATAAGAATCATCTTCATGACCTTTGGGATCTAAAGCCAGTACTACAGGTTCTTCAGGCTTTTCCTCAAAAACTGAGGGAGAATCATCATCATCTATTTTTCTTTTCTTCAAAAGAGAAAATTCCATGTGTTCATAAGTACGTTTCACAGGTCCTGTACCTGGAGACTGATTTAGCCGAGAGGGAACACTAGATTTGTCTTGACCATTTTGTGTCTTCCCCACACCCCTACAATGGACAAGGTGCAGAGTTATAGTTGAGGCAGTCATGTTACTGGTGTACACTCCAAGGCAATGAATACATTTATATGTGAGCTTTTTCTCTACTGGATGAACTGTTTGAATAACTTGATGTCTCTCCCTTAAGTGATGTGCCAGTGCATCAGAGATGGGTCCTTTGAGGATGGAAAAACACAAAGGGCAAAGTGTTTTTCCCACATCTTTCTTATATGGAACTGCTGCTTGAGGAGAACTTTTGACAGGTAAATCTGCCTTCTCTTGAATTTTTGGCTGTGGTTTTGGAGGAACTGGAGGAGTATTTTGAGCATGATAAGCAACAGATTCAGCAGGGGCATCTCTCAAATTGTAGGTAGTTACAAGTAAGTGTATATTGGTGTGACTACCCTGCTGTAATGTCAAATCAAAGGTTAAAGTGGAATCTGTTTTAGGTCCCATTTCTTCATCAATATGAACCATTCGCATATGAGCAGCCATCTTTTCAACATCATTAAAAGTTGAACGACAGTAGGGACAAGATAGGCCATGGATCAGCATATGGTTAAGCAATGTGTCAGTGGGCAAGTAGCGATTACAGTATAAACATTTGCTAGTAAAATTGTGTATTTTCATTATGTAGTTAGCAACCGCAGGCACCTTTTCAGCTTTGTGTTCTTTCTCAAAATGAACACTATACACATTTTCTGGAAACAGCTCGTTACAGATTGTACAAATTTTCCATTTTTGTGTTGATGAAGTATTAACAGCAGCAGCAGCTGTAGCACTTGCTCCAAGAGGTTTGGGTGTGGACTGGGCTAATGCTCTGGATGCTGCCTGAGACTGAGCTAATGGTGTTGATTTCAATGCACCCGATGAAAGTGCAGATGAGTTGGCAGACTGAAGAGAGTACCTTGCAGAGGTCTGTGGTCTTGGTTCTCCTCCAAGAGGGTACGGTCTCCCATTTCCACTGGGAGGATATTGTTTCATGGATTGAGACTGCTGGGATAGAGAAACCGGGGAGCTACCAGTTAAACTTAGCCGTCCTCCTGTGTGACTAACATAACTTGGTGGTACAGATTTCACTCCATAGTTATTCTGCTGTAAGTGAACGCTGGACATCATATTAACTCCTGAATTTAATGTAGGCTTTGGTATATTTAGTCGATTTATCATTTGCTGTGATGGAAGAGAACGAACATTTCCAGGAGATAGGGGTCCCAATCTCTGAGGAAGTCCCATAGGCTTTTTGTCTTGTGGTTTTGGAGCAATTAACATCAATGGTTTGGATCTTGGGACAACCACATTAGTGTGCCCTATCATTGCTGTCACCTGATATCCTATACGCTCATGGTCTTCAATAACATGCTGTACTAAAGCTTCGTATGATTTCGGCATAAAAAGGCATCGTTTGCAGTGAATCATGCTCTCTTCTCGGGAACCAGAACTCAAGGATACAGCCCCATTGAGTGATTTTTCACTTGCTTTTGCTATATAAGGTGCAGCAACATGCTGAAAATGTTCCCTGTAAATGTGCTTTCTAACTATTTCGTAGAGAGGATCTCGGTAAGTGCACTTCTTACAGTAATAAACAGCTTGTTCTATACTGTCAGCCTGCTTAGGTTTAAGGCTATCATGCTTGTTTTTATCTTTAAAAGTGCTGATGCCTCCACTTGGTGTGTTGGCATTGGGAGCATGAAATATTTTAATGTGCGTTTCCAAAGTCTTTTTGTCTGCATTGAAAGTACAGTAGGGGCAATTAAGAAGAATCCTGTTTTCGAAGTCTTCACTATGAACATTTCGGAAATGACTTTTGTAAGCAGAAAAGAACTTTGAGGAAAATGGACATGCACTGCAGCAAAACGGTTTTGTCCGATAGTCCTTGAAAAAGAAAAAGAAAAAAATGAGTATCATACAAATTGCATTTAACATACTTTAAAAATATCTCCTCCTAAGCATTGTGGACTAGTGAACCACAATTATAAGTTAAATTAGTAGAGCTATCATCCATTTAGCAGTCTTTCTTTAAGCTGGCAAAATCAGGTTAGGGTAATGTTTTGATATTATATGCCTCCCAGAGTCTTTTGGGATTAGGGAAGATAATAATTATTGTTAGACAAACAAATAAATCATTCAGAGTTCTTTCATAGCATCTCAAGATAATGCTGAAACAGTCTAATGGACATTATTATTTTAAAAAAATGAACTCACGGTTCTAATACTTCATGGAAATATGCATCAAAATATATAATAAATAGTATTTCTTGAAGTTTGGGTCTCTAGCCAGCAGTAATTATTTTTTATCATGATACATTGACTAAACTGTTATATTTATACAAAAAGACTTTCTTAACAAACTTACTGATTGCGTTCACAAACCAACCAAATTTTGGCTTAACAAGTCTGTAACCCAAGCACTGTGCTATGTTTAACTTACATATATGTTTATCAGTTCAAGAATCTACTGAGTGAAGGGACAATTTACTATATATATTAACATACATACATACATACATACATACATACATACATACATATAAAAAATAAATGCATGTACACATTTCAAGCTCTAACATGCCGATGTGACTACTTTATCTTTTATAATTCAAACGAACTTTAAAATGTTTCAAAACAGTTCATCTAAGATCACGATGTTCTGAAAAGGCAAGCAAGCAAACAAACTTCTTTCCTCTTATACTATCCTATGTACCCCTCAGTTTATTTTATTGACACTAATAAAGTTCATTTTTTTAAAGACTGAGTTATTCATCCTGCAAAGTAGTCTACAGAAAACACTTTTTTTAAAAAAATCTCTAATTATGTCTGAAGCAAAGCAAAGATTGCTTCAGATGTATTATCTCGCTTTTCTGTGAGAGGAGTAAAACAACAGTTCTACTTTCATTCTAACAGTAACTACACTTTCTCAATATGGCCCAAACAAAACAAACTAGCATTACCTTAACCAGACAAGATCAAGCAATTATTTAATAGAGATTAACAAATCATAGTTCTCCAGAAGAGATAAGAGACACACAAATTTGTGATACAAGATATAGCCTTCAATGGGAACTCCAAAAAATGTCTGATTACAAATTAATGAAAGCTTTCAAACCATACCATTTGTATCTAATAGGCTATATAATTATATCCACTCAGACTGATCAACGAAATAGAACTGGACAATTCAAATATTAAACATTAAATCATGGTTTGCAGTAACTGTAGTTTTAGAATGCTAAACTAGTATTTCAGTTTCCAAATTTAGCAGTCAAATCATTTAGAACCACTTGACAATTTTTGTTTTGTGTGTTCAAAGCTTCACATGTTGTTTCCATGAAATGACAGCTTCTGGATGGGGAGCAATGGCTGTAACTATGATTTGTTAATTAACACATTCTCAATTCTGCTACAGAGCAGATTCAAATTACTGAAAGTTTGAGTTTCTAACAAGTTTATAGAATTACAAATTTACTTTGGGCTGTAAAACAACTAACATTCACTATAAGGAATTTTAAACTTACTGGTTTCTAATTAGGTATCTTTCATACATTAATGTACTAACCTGATTTTTTGTAAGTGAAGGGTCCCACAATCCAACATCTTCCCATGTAGTGTTTTTCAAATAGAAGTCATTGGGTTCAAACTGCTTAAAATCCTACGAAGAAAATGGCAAAAAAGCATAAATAGAAATAATATGCTACTAATAGTTGATTGGTTATAAATTTTGTACATTAAGTTCATAAGCAAAAACAAAATAGTGCTCAGGGACCACATCCAAGAGAATACAAAAAAATGAACTAATTTTATTAAATTAATGCAGGATTCAACCATTAATGAAAGAAACATACTTAACAATCCTTCTGAAATGAATCAGGACTTATTTCAGTTGGTTTATCACCCACTTTTTTCCCTCTACAGTCCCAGTATACTCTGGAAGCTATCAGGGCATGAAAGTCCTTTACTTGCAAAAACACTGATTATTTTCTGGACTGTGAGATCTGCTGTTTTGTTACAGTGTTAATAACTGAGAACTGTTTTCATACATAGAAAAAGGGAAAACACATTTCTAAAATACTAGGCTAAGTAGGAATCTCACAGAAAATGCGGTAGTATTGCACCCATAGATGTAAGAGGAGAAATGAGCAGGAAAGGTGCTTGTGCTATTCATTTGAAGCATGCGTAGCAGAATAAAGCTTCCATCTTGAACAGAGAAAGCATAAGTGGAGGTAGTCCCTGGATTAAGAACGCCCAGTTTACAGATGACCTGCAGTTAAAAATGGGGCCTACTGTGGCAAAATTTGAGTTAAACACACAATGATTTGAGTTAAATACACAATGGTTCAAGTTAATTACACAATACTACTTATACAGTATTATACAATAATACTGTTCTGGCTTACATACAAATTCAACTTAAGGGCAGACCTTGGGAACGGAACTCATTCTTAAACTGGGAACTACCAATACCTCCAATGTCTGGTTTTCCACTTTACAACTAAAAAATCCCAGTGTCTTGTCTGCATAAAACTAACAAAGAGGAAGGAAAAGTGACTATATATATACTAAGTGAAAAAAAAATCACATATGAATGTTTCACTTAAAGATAAATTATTTATTTCATTTATTTATTTATTAGTCACATTTATATAGCTGCCCATCTCATACAAAGTGACTGGCAGTGTACAACAATTAAATAAAACAGCAAATAGATAAAAAACAAACATAAAAATGAAATACATTTTTCTGCCCAATATACAATCAGGATTAGACTCCACTATTTCATATGCTCCGTTTTTGAAAGATTTAGCACTTGAAGCATTTGCTGTAACATCAATCATACTGCAATCCTGAAACTTGTATGAAGACATAATGTCCATATTTATATTTGATAATTATTTTATTTACTTAAATCCATCTTGCTAGTTTTATGGAATATTCAATTCAGTCATGTAATTATAATCTTCAACAAAATACTGTAAATGCAAGGAAAGTATGATTCACATATTTCTGAAAAAGAGAATTCTGCAAAGCCACACTCCAGTAGGCAACAAATGGATTTTCAAGGCAAGTAGAGAAGCTGTTTAAGGGACTGTTTGACAAGAATAGTGTGCATTGCTCTTCCATTATAGTGGATGCTAATTATCTACCAAAAGTAGACTGAATTAAGAACATAACATCAAATATTTATATTAAAATTTTGTGGGTCTGTTCGTATGTTTACCCCAAAAAGCTTTCTATGAAAGATTCCCATGACAGATACACATACACACACACTCACAATGTATGCATATGTAAGTGTGCTAGTGCTGCTTGGTGAGAATTCCAAACCTAGATTTCCTCACAATGTTGGAGTCAGAGAAGTTGGAAAGGCACAAACAAACATGTGGTGATTCCCACTGCCTCCCAGCTTCTAGATAAGGAGGACAGCACTGAGTGGTCTGCATAAAATCAAACAGCAAGTCTCAAGCCAGGAATAATCTCTGGAGCAGTATCCAGGCAACAGTGATTAAGTGGCCCCACCAGTGTCCCAAGCAAGCAGTTACCTAAGTAACTCCAAATCTCTTTCCTTCAGAAAAAGAACCAGAGAACTGCTCCCCATGTTCCTGTTCCATCATGGCATCAAGAAAAATCCCTGACTGCCACTCAGAACACTACAGTTTTTGGTTAGCAATTAGGTCAACTAAAAATTGTAAATCCAGCTCAGTGAAACAGTGGTGGTGATGGTTACAATCATTTAGATTCTAACAATAACCTCTCTTTGTTCTAACCCCCCCCACTTTTCAACTGAATATATTACTAACATTAGAGAGAACCCCTCAGTTTAACTAATACTCAATAGAAAATTATACTTACTTCTATATGTTCTTTACAGTATTCCAAACCGATGTCACTTAGTATCTTTTTCACAGTTTTCCGGGCTTTTCTTAAACTGCCAAGATTGTTGACAGGAAGCTGGAACATAGTTTCTACTAGGAGGGAAACAAAAAACTAATTTAATTAAAATGTTTTATTCAAAGTAGTTTAACTCAAAGTAACAAGAAACATTTGATATCACTGTAATCTTTATTTTTTCATTATATATGTTGCATTCTTCTATTTTCTAGGTAATTTCACAAATCAAAAGAAAATAGATTGTTCGCCATGTTTTATTTTGTAAAGATGACCCTGGAAGCTGGTTTCCTTTAAATATAAAAACATAATTACAAGAACAGAGATCATGATGCCTAGATTTGAGCCAATGTATTTTTGTAATGAGAATAATTTTTCACACAAAATTTTCTCAAATCATAAGCCAATCCCGTAATGAAAGTAGAATTTTACAGTTCTAATAAAAGTATTTGCAATGAATATGAATAATTAAATACTAATTTAAATTTTAAAAAACTGAGAATTGTACTTGCCAATCTTCCTCCCAATATGTTTCTTTCTCCCCTGCAAAAGCAGTATGCTACCTTGACTTGGCCTAAGAGACTTAGTGATAGAAATAAAACGTATCAGCTAAGTATTGCTACAGGAAGATACTTAAAAGTGCTTTCTGGCATGCAACACCCCTTGGTTTCTTCAGAGGGAAACATCAGTGAGAAAGTTCACTGGATTCTATCTTGAGAACACCCTCAGAATCATTAAACAGCAGCATTCACCTTCTCTAGAAGATATACATAAGAATTTCTAACCAAACAGCAACTATTAAAACTTTTAAAATTGAAACCAACTGAAAATTCTTCTGATCCAACCTTCTTTACATAGTCCACCTCCATAATAATAAAACAATTCTACCTTTCCAAGTCCTTTGATAGTCTTATGAACCTTTAAATCTGGGCTTGATCCCATAGCCACATTGGTAGTCCCAGACAGATTACACCTAAATGTGATAAATATTTCACAGGTACCTAGGATTATATATGGCAAGTAAGAATTTTTAGAAACATGTGGTGTAGTGGTTAAGTTGGACTGGCATAGGAAGACCCATATTTTAGCCCGCCCTCAGCCATGGAAGCTCACTGAGTGACTTTGAGCTAGTCATTCTTTCAGCACAATCTACCTCAAAGAGGGAAAACACGGGGAAAGAGTGTTATGTACTGCTGCCTTGAGCTCCTGTATGAAAGGTGGTATATAACGAATAAATAAAAATATACAACACCCACGTTGACGTATATTTTTTTAAATGTACATGACTATAAGGACATGTAGAAGAATTCTGACCCATTTCAGAAATGGATTAGACGACACTGCAGACTTCTAATGTTATAGTCCATGGCTTACCACTGTTACTTTAGCTAGAATATTATTACAAATGTACCAAGGATTCTGCATTCATGCTCTTAATTCATAACTGCAATTTAAAAATCATTCTAAAAAATTTGTATCCTCAGAGGTAGCAAATGCACTATTCTTTTAGTGTATTACCTGATTTTACATTAGAACATGTGGCCAGTTTGGTCTAGTGGCTAGGGCACCAGGCTAGAGAGCGGGAGACTGTGAGTTCTAGTCCTGCCTTAGGCATGAATGCTGGCTGGGTGACTGGGCCAGTCACTCTCTCTCAGCTCAACACACCTCACAGGGTTGTTGTTGTGGGGAAAATAGGAGAAGGAAGGAATATTAGGTAGTTCACCACTTTGCGTTATTTATAAAATAATAAAGGTGAGATAAAAAGATTTTTTAAAAAATGGTCGTATTTCCTTATCAAATCTCCATATAGTCAAAAATGTGACGGTTTCTAAATATAATAAATATAAAAATATAGATGAAGCAGAAAGATTCTGATTGCAAAAGAAAAGGTTAAACCATATAGGCAATCTTTTATGCTTATAGCTGCAGATCAAAGATTTTGAGAGATACAAGTAAGAGAAAGTCTATTACAAGTTGAAAACAATAACTCTCCCACTGCACCAATAGAATTAGTTTGATTCAAACCAGGAAGAAATGTTTTTAATAAAAAGTAACTTGTCTCAAACCAGAATAGTTTACTGAATAGATATAATATATGGATCTTTGCCATAACTATTAATACTCTTCTCTCTTTTTCAACCAACTTAACAAACTGAGCTATTTATTCACAAATCACAGCAAATTTATTTCTTAATCTCTGTTAATATTGAATGGTCATACCTTAGTGTCCAACAATTTTTAATATGGGAAAAATTCATTCACAGTGCAAATCTGACAAACAATGTAGCACTGTGAGAGAAAACTGTCAAATCACATTAAGTATTTTCCACTATGTGCAAAACAAAATAAATGCAAAGAACACCTGAATCTTATGAAGTACAACATCATTCATACTGCCATGAAGTCAAACTTATTAACACTTGAACTGACTGTGAAACAGGCAGCTGCAGTAAGAAAACTCTTATTTACTTTGTAATAAAAAATAGGCAGAACATGGAGTCAAGAATAGCACAAATGATATGCAAAGGATGGATTTTTCAAAGTATAGTCAACAGATTGGGTTAGTCTATAAATCTAACAAACAAATATATAAATAATGCAAGAACATTCATGTGTAAGCAGTAATAAGGCATCTCCATTAAAAACCTAATCACTGCCAAGGTGAGTTGCACTGTGTTTTCAAAAAAGGCAAACGTAATTTTAGGCTGCATCAAGAGAAGTCTGGTTTATCAATCACAGGAAGTAATTGCTCTACTTCTATTGGTTAGACCCCCACCTTGAGTACTGTGACCTCCAAACTTTAAGAAGGATTCTGACAAAACTGGAACTGATTTAGAGAAGAATAACATGGATGATCAAGTCCTATGGGGATAAACTGAAGGAAGATAAGGAGAACACTCTTCAAACATCTGAAAGGATCTCACACACAAGGCAGCAAAGATCTGTTCTCTATAACCTCAGAAGGTGATACAGGACAGAAAAATAGGCAGGGCATAGAATAAAGTATCTAAGCTACATGAAAGCAATGGAATGTTTGAAAAGACTTCAACAGTAAGAGTAGTAGTATTAAATAGTGGAACAAATTACCTAGAGAGTTGGTGAATTCCCCCTTGCTGTATTTTATTTACAATACTGAACTAAGGAAGGGTTGGGACTTGATGGCACAAACCTTGATTCTAAAATCAAGTCTGGACAAAATAGAAATAGATATTCAAAATAAAAATACTACATTAAGCAAGAAAGCTCAGAAGCCAAAATGGTTATGAAACACAACATCCATATATAGATGAATTTTAAAATATGGGCTTCTGCATACTCAACTTACTTTTGGAGAGGGGGGGAATTCTGACCAAGCAGATTTTGTACTTACACTTTTCCTCTTACTGAAAGTAGCAAATCCCCAGTTTAGGAGGGGACTTGAGATTCTGGATTTACAAAACGGGGGAGGGGGGAGCCCTCAATGTCATGATGATTATCTGAAATTCCCAAGCACTGCCATCAGATGTTTACATAATCAACTGCCATACACACACAGACACACACACACACACTCAGGCTACTTCTAAATCAGAAGATTTTCATGGACTACAAGTTGTCTCCCTTACCCTGAACAGTCCCAACATATAATTCTACTATAAAGAAGATTCCTAATCTTCTTGATGTATGTATATAATGCGTAACTGTTAGTGGCACCAACAGAATGAGCTGAAATTAAGATCTGTGTGATCAGTGATGCTGATGTTAGAAACATAGCAGTCATTATGCTTAACAATTAGTTTACCTGTGAGAAACATGTCTTCTTTCACTAGTATAGTCCAATATTAATTAGACAGACAGACAGACAGACATCTGAAGGGCAAATTATGAGCAGTCTCAGAAGCATAAAATTAAAAATCCCTGTAGCGTGGCCACGTCCTCACCAAATCTCTTATTATTCCCATCTACAACTTAATATTTTTCTTTTGTTGTTGAAATGAATACCATAAAGTCTACAATGAAAATGGCAGCTTTTATATACAGTTATTTAAATATGGTTATAAATAAATAATTGTAAATAAAATAAATGCCTGGAAGTTATTGGAACCATTCTTCTCTAAAAGTAGTAATGTTTTTCTGCTTAAAATCCTAATGACTTTAAAATATACCTTGAAAAGCTGGAGCAATTACACTATTAGTCTCTAACTCTTATTAACTCCAATATTTTAATTAATACATTTCGATATAACTTTGCAGTTTAAAAATATCCTCAGTGGTTAATAATAATACAGAACCTCAGTAAGTATCAATCATCAACATTCATCTGGTTATCAGGTCTGTAATTATACTCAGCATAAATAAATGAAGTATTTAGAATATGGACTTAGCTACAATGAGGTTCATCCTAAGTGATGCAAGAACACAAATGACTTAATTTCATATATTATGAAAAGCCTGAAGAAGATTTTAAGGCTACAATATCACATTCACTACAAATATTTAGGTAGTATTTTGACACAAAAATGTAAAGCTTAAGAAATTATATAATACAAAAACATTGTTGTAACTGTCAACAATTTTGACAACTAAATTGTTACAATGTTTATTTATATATATATATATATATATATATATATATATGTGTGTGTGTGTGTGTGTGTGTGTGTGTGTTCCATTCATTCCAGCATGTTTTTCATATATAAAAATAAAAACAAAGCTAAAGGTATGCAGAAATCACCCAATCTGATTTGGAGACCCAGTTCAGAGCTTCAGAAATATCACAATCTGGTACAGATCACTCTGAAAATATTTAAGTGGCAAAATGAACATAAATCAGCACAAAACTGCAGTGACAGTGAGCCCTAATTATTATACATGTCAGATAGGTAAATTGTGGATTTGTGCCCAGTTTTATTTGTTGACTTTCCCTTTCTCATGAGCCAGATTCTTACCTATTTTCTAGGAAGCTTTCTTTCATTACACAATTTTTGTGTTTCTGAATCCTTTTCCAACTGTATGATTCTCTCATTCTTTAATGATATAGCTAGGGCTCTACACTGCATGCACTTTTATCCTGATAAATGAAGTGAGAAGGACTGCCCTTTTGTTTGATCTCATCCTTTTAATATATCCTTCTAGAAACCTTCTCCTCATCTTCTCTTTTGACAAGTGTGAATTGGTTTCTCCCAAACCACAGCACATAAACATTTGGAATACTGAAAGCTCACATTTGAGTTTCAAATACAAGTAGTCCGCACCAACCACTCATTCAGCAACCATTGAAGTTACGATGGTAATGAAAAAATAACTTTATGGCCTATTTACGACCTCCGCAGCGTCCCTCAGTCACGTGATCACTATTACAGTTAGTACGTGTTGTTCTGTGCCTGACTTTTTTTTTTCTCCCATCCCCTTGCAGAGCAGAAAGACTGGAGAGAAAGGGATTGCAGGAGAGTAAGCTATTTGCTCTTATGCACATCGAAAGCAATGCAATCATCCCAGCAGTCCAGCACTGGGAGCCATGGGAGTATATGCAAACAGTTTACAGTACTCTCTTGAAATCTTTTTCTCTCCAATCTCTGCTCTGTGAGGCGGGGGAGAGAGAAAAAGCAAGCAATTTCTATAGGCAATCTCTCCTTTGCCTGACCCTTTCCTGCTGCCAGCGCAATCGCATTGCTCTCAATGTGCAGAAGAGCAAAAAGCTTACTCTCTTGAAATCCAATCTGTCAGCTCTGGGGGGGAAGGATCAAGCAAAGGAGGGTTTGGCTAAATCTCATGCACTGTATCCCCAACAAAAATTGTGAAACTACAAAACCTCAAATGATTATGACAAAAAGTTATAGTTGAGAAAATGAGAGGAGAGAGGTATTGTAGTTTACCTTTGTAATGTAGACCACTTTTTTCCCTTAAAAAAAGCAGCAAAGTGACATCATTTTCTTTTTCACATTTCTGAAAGAAATATTTTGATGGCTCGGTGACCAATTAATGCTGGAAGTGGAGAGAAAAAAATGACTGGTACCATGAGTAGAATCAATAAGTAATTATACTACAAGGATGTTCATTTGATAATGTGCAAAATGTACCAGGTTTCAGTTCATGGATCACAGACTCAATGATATTCACAATTCTCTTTTGGAAATTGAGTATCATAATCTATCATCCTGGATCAGTGATCTCTACCTTATCAAGTATCTATCTCAATAAGAACCATCATTCAGACCCAGATACATAAACAACCAGACACATACCCCTTTGTAGCTGTTGAAGGCAATGAATTCCTGGAGCCTTTCTATTCCTGCAACTTCCTCTTCTCTAGTTTCTTAATCTTATGACTTCTGGTAGCAAGTAGCATTAATGCCTGCAGTAATGAATCAGAATGAAACATTGGTCTGCCATCAAAAGGACTGTGCATGACAATGTGGGATGACATTAAGCAAAAAAGAGGATGATCTCAACAGAAAATGGAAAAACCTAGAAATAAGTCCATTTTACCCAAGGAAAAACTGAGCAGATATACACTGAAAAGAACTCTCTTCAACTAGAAATAAAAAAAGCTTAAACAACAGCCAACATGAGGGGGGAAAAATCAGTGCCATTAATTACTAATACTTGGGAAACATTACATAATGGTTGTATTTTACTTTATTACTAAGTCATGTTGAATGGCTTTTAATTATGAAAGTAAAATTTTACTATAAAGTTTACTCAAAATGTTGGTCATTTAAGTGTATTTGGAATATCCTTATCAACAGCTTATTGGCAGCAGCTAAAGTAAGCAATTTGATGGTAGTTTTTCAACAGATAGAGGAAAAAAAGAAGATACAGAAACATGCATAAAATGGGCCGGGAATAGATGAGAAATGATAAAAAGGAAGAACAAGTAGAGGGTAGAATAGGAATGACCCATATTTTGTGTCTGGGAGTAGTAAATTTTGTAAATGCTAACATAAAACAAATGAAATAATTGTGGCAATAGTGTGCGAACGGGGCAACACATTAGGCAGGTCTAAGAACATACCTATTTTGTACATTCATGTCATTTCTTACTTATGTTCTCTAGCACAATGTAGTATAACTGGCTCACATTCAGGTACCACATAAAGAAAGACTACAGAAAATAATATAAGAATATTAAGTTGAAGTATTATTCTTGAGGCACCAAAATGTTGCATCAAGACAAATTTCCTAGACCCAAAAATATTCAACAAGCCGACAAATACTTTCTCTTACAACTGCCTCACAGCTCTCTGTAGCATACAGAAAAAAGAGCTCCAGTAACATGATTAAGAAAACAGTTCTGATTCATTAAAACGAAACTATATTCAATGTATTGTCGAAGGCTTTCACGGCCGGAATACGATGGCTGGTGTGGGTCTTTTGGGCTGTGTGGCCGTGTTCTGGAAGTTTTCAGAACACGGCCACACAGCCTGGAAGACCCACACCAGCCATCGAAACTATATTCATTACCTCTTTCAGGAAAAGAAGTGGCAATTTTTCTTTAGGTCATCTGTACTCCCTATGCTCAATGACAGAGCATGTAATTTACATAAAGTTCTACTTTAACCCTAAAGCATCCCTAATTATAGGCTCTCTGGGAGTAGTGACTGGAATAATAAAGAAAAGCTGTCAGTCAGAAGGAATGATACTGGACAAGGTTTGGAGTAGACAAACTATGATCTTCAATCTATGATTTTCTGGCCTCCAGATCCCTCCAACACCGTATCTCTGTAATCCAGCACCAAATAACAGAACATTGGCAGTACAATTTCCTGCATATTCCCAATCAGCAAACAAAGTTATAACAGAACTTCCTTCAAAGAATTGGATGTACCTTAAGATTGATTGGTTGAGACACTGGCCCCCACTCTTCTTGCTTTCTGGAAGAGCGTAAAGACATGGCTCTGCCGACTGACTTGGGGCTCCAATGGGGGCTCCCAGCACTTGGGGTAGCTGGTGACTTGAGGATGCTCTCTCCGTCTTTTAACTTCATTTTGTAGTTTTTAAACTGCTTTTATGCTTCTTATTTGTGAGCTGCCTAGAGTCACTTATATACTGAGATGGGCGGCACAAAATTTGATTTATAAATAAATTAAATAAATAAGCGTTCAACCCCTCCCACAGAACTCACCCTCAGGGCCTCCCAGAAAGCTGTAATAAAAAAATGAGGACAGCCAATAACTACAAAATGTTCCCCCGTTCTTGAGCTAGTGGACCAACAGTATCGTAATACAAAGAAGCTCCCTATGGCCATTTGGTAGGTGTTTTATGAACTAATATCATTTTTTGGAGATAGATTTCTAGTGTATTTTAAAAGCCACTTTGGATAATGGAAGGGTTTATAGCAATGTTGTTTTTACAAAAATGAAAGATGGCATTTAAGCACATTTAAAAAATATTTTAGGTTAATTTGTTTAAACTTTTTATTTATATGAGTTTTGTTTTTTGTAACTTGTGAGTCACCCATAGTCACGTATGTGAGATGGAAGGCTATATAAATTGAATTAAATAAATAAAAAATGTGATTGTGTGCAAAAACAAACTGCAGTAAACAAACAAACTTCAAACTGCAGAAAAAAGTGTCTGAATTCAAAGACAAAATGTAGGCTATTTGAAACTTCTATATTTAGTATAGATAATTCTAGTTTGAATGAAGTAAGGTCTCTTTAGTCACTGCTCTGGTTTCTTAGATTTTATGGGATGCTTTATGAAACATTCCAATTACTCAAGAGT
The DNA here is from genome assembly GCF_059951505.1 of Python bivittatus. Lineage (NCBI taxonomy): Eukaryota > Metazoa > Chordata > Lepidosauria > Squamata > Pythonidae > Python > Python bivittatus. Next base: position 87,293,877 of record NW_028277098.1, read on the forward strand.
TTGAAAACAGTCAACACAAAAGGCATGGAACAATACATATCACATAATCCAAATGGCCACTATTAGTGCTCAAGCAGGCATATTTTGGCCAAAATATAGTTTCCAAATTGACGTTACATGCAGTAATGTATTTCGTTATTTGACTATTTATGCCCAACTTTCTCACTCGGTGATTACTCAAGTCAGGGTTAAGAACAAATTAAACTGATACTGAAATTGGTATTAAAATCAATTAACAATTAAGGGCCTAACAAAAGAGATGTATCTTTTCTAAGAGTTTGCAGACTCTTAGAATGTAGAAACCAAATACCATTAACAAAGGAGTGTGTTCTATAGACATGAGAAAACACAGAAGAAGGTCTTCTCCTATGTGCCAGGCAGACAGGAACAAGAGAAGCTTTAAAAGAACCTCCTGCAAATCTTAATGGCCTATCAGGTTTGCAATGGGATAGGAGATCTCAGGACTTAAAAGTGGTCAGGATCTTTCTGCTTTGTAAGCAAGATCCCTGCATCTTATAGCAGTTAGCTGTCTAGATGTCACATTTAGCACTACACGCAGCTTCCACATGCTCTTCAAGCATAAAGTGTGTTTTAATAATCAATATGGTAATCAAGCCATGGATAACTAGAGTAAAATCTAACCAGTTCAGGAAGAGGTGTAGTATGCAATGGGCATAATTATATGAAGGTGCTTCTTTCCATAGCACCTTACTGCAAATCCTCCACAGCAAAGAATCAAAGAGCAGCCCCAGACTGTTTTGGGGGAGTGCAACCCAACCCAAAAGAGGATGAACTTCCACCCCTGGGTTCTAATTTCCTTATTTAACAACAGTATCTCCATTCTATCTGGATTTAGTTTTAGATTGTTCTACCACATCCAGCCCATTATTCAAAATTCAGTGGTTAAGAAGCAATATCCTACTCAAAATCTCCAATATCACAGCAGTTTCATGTAGATCATGAGCAGCATGAGAGAATCCTGTGGAGCTTCACAGAATAATACAAACCTGTAAAACAATGGCAAAGTCCAATTCCACAAGGAAATCCAAAAGATTGTTTATTTATTTATTTTATTTCTATGGCCACCCATCCACTCATTCATGACTTGTACTCATTATCATGGTTGGTGGTACAGAAAGTTGTTGAAAGGCCCAGGAGAAATAATATATCCACAGCCCACTCTTTCCAGTTCTGCACGTAGAGGTCATCTACTAAGATAACCAAAACAGTTTCAGTTACATATGTATCTTGGCTAAAATTCTATTTGAAATACTACCAATTAATCAGCATCATTTAGATGTATTTGGAGGCTACCACCTTCTCAGTAACTTTTTTTTTCCAGAAATTGAATATTTGAGACTCGTCAAAATTGTAGAAATTTCCTGGGTCAAAGGAAGGCTTCTTCAGTAGAAGCCCTATTAGCACTTCCGGCAATGTATTTCCCTCCAGCAAAGAGGCATGCATTCTCTCTCTTAAGTGGGGCTTCAATAAGCCAGGAAGGGCAAGGGTCAAGTAAGCAACTAGGAGTCCTTCACTCTAACCATATCCTCAAAATCTAAAAGCCAAAAAGTATCCAAAGTAACAAGAAAACCATGACCTGTCTTAACAACAGTGTTAAAATGAGGATGGATCTGATTAACTTTTCCCACAAAGAATAATGCAATGCCATGCTGCTCCGTGGATGCAGTGAAGATAAAGAAGCATTCTTTGCTGCTTAGGAGTTCAAATGAACATCATATCTCCTTTGTTATTAGTTCAGTGTTCACTCTCCAGCTGTTTTTCATTCCCCACTCTTCATCTCTTAAATAATTAACAAGCAGTCCAGATTCCTTTCCTCACCCCCCTCCTCTCCAGGTATCCACAAAAACACCAAAAGAAAGAAAGAAAGAAAGAAAGAAAGAAAGAAAGAAAGAAAGAAAGAAAGAAAGAAAGAAAGAAAGAAAGAAAGAAAGAAAAAAAGAAAGAAAGAAAGAAAGAAAGAAAGAAAGAAAGAAAGAAAGAAAGAAAGAAAGAAAGAAAGAAAGAAAGAAAGAAAGAAAGAAAGAAAGAAAGAAAGAAAGAAAGAAAGAAAGAAAGAAAGAAAGAAAGGAAGAAAGGAAGAAAGAAAGAAAGAAAGAAAGAAAGAAAGAAAGAAATGGGGCACACTGTTGGCCAAACGTCTCTCTACTCTCTGCTTCAGGGCAGTATTCTTTTTAAGTCCTGGGCTCAGGCATTTAGCATACATCTGGATAGACAGCCTTTGAAACCCCACAGTCAAATGCTTGATCCTGCAAGGAAGCTGTTTTCTACAGGCACAGAGCAGACAGGCAGCCATCCAAAAGGTACAGCATTCTTCCCTTCTCTTGCCATTTATCTGGGCTAAATAATAGTAGTCATCTTCTTTCTCAGCCTCTGATAATGGACATTCAGCATTCCTTCTTAAGCTATGTGAGACAGAAGCACCAGAAAGCACACACAATATGACTTTAGCATGCCTTGTTAGCAGAAAATGGCTCAGAGGAAAAGGCAACAGTAAAAAAAAAAAAAAAAGGCAGCTGGTTTTAGATTGGGGGGGCTCGGTAGAAAGAAAATGGTGTCTGAATGTGCACAGTGTGTCATGTGAAAGAGACAAAATCTGAATGAACACTAACAAGGTGCTGCTAACACGTAACATACTTCAGGGTCCTCCTTCAATAGCATACTGATATCTAGTTTCTATTATCAAATGGAAATCAACGCTTTTTGCTATGTTGTTTTTTCTTTGTAGCAGTTTTAATTGTAATTTAGTTTGCGCATTACTTTGAGGATGTACAGGCAGTCCTTGACTTACGACAGCAACTGGGACCAGAATTGTGATGCAATCATAAAGCACAGCGTCACATTACCATGTCACTTAGCAATGGCAATTCCAGCAATCCTGGTTGCCATAGTTAAATGAGGACTTCACATGACTCTGACTTCCTGCCAGCTGCCCCATTGATTTTGCTTATGGGAAGCCAACAGGGTATGTTGGAAATTGCAATCATGTGACTGTGGCTCACTGCGGTGTTGTAATTACGAGCCAGGTGCCCAAAGCATGATCACGTGACCATGGGGATGCTGCCATGGTTGAAACAAGGACCCATCGTAAGTACCATTTGTTCAGCACTGTTGTAACTTTGAATGGTTGCTGAATGGTTGTAACTCAAGGACTACCTGTACTCCTTAATACTAGGGATTGACCTATTGCACAGAGTCATTTCCTGAGTAAACATGTTCAAGGATGCAAAGTACATAGACATTCAAAATATTTTCTGCCTATTACAGAAGGTGTTTTGTTTATATATTTTTGTGGTTATTATACAATAATATTGAATTTCAAGAAGTTGTACATTTATACGAATAATATCCTTCTGTTGGCCAAATGGATACTGCTTGTAGAACAGCTTATTTAGTTCCAATTTTTAAATCTGCCCTGGAGTTTTGAGACCTTCCACAATCAAACTGGGGAGGGGAGGGGAAGTCCAACAGCACTAATAGAAGTCCTGCATTAACACTGAAAATTCCAAAGAAGTCATCTTTTAAATGTGCTTTTTTATCAAAATACTTGATGACAACCTGTGTACACAGTAACTGTTTGGGAACCTTACAAAGATTAGAATCTTTGCCAAATTAAGTATCAGTTGAAATAAAAACAGTCACAATGAATGTATCACAGTCAAAAGTAAAGCAATTGTTCACGTGAACTGACCCTATCTGTATTATTAAATCTGGGTAAGAATCCTTGACCCTCCAGAGTGATGAACTGCAATTTCCATCAGCCAAGACTGGGGGCAAACCCAGCCAGAACTAACACCAGTGGAAATTAAGATAATTGGGAAAGTCAAAGGTTCCCTATCCATCTTAAATGTAATTGCATTTTGCTAGCTATCAGTTCACAATATGTCTTACAAGCTGAACAACATCCTATATGAAGCACTCCAAGCTAGCCATATTATTGCTGGCAATAATGAGCACATTATTGGTAGAGAATTATTAATAATTTAAAGAGAAAAAAGATTTAAATATGTAAAGTTTCACAGGTTTGCTATAGCATATGGGTGCACACCTTTTTGGCAAAAAACAAAAAAGAAACAAAAAAACCCACACATGGGTTATATATTTGGGGGTTACATATGGGCAGGGCAATAGAGAAAGTGTGCATTCAAAACAGAAAATAGCTGTATCCAGAGTAAAGGCCACATTTTCTTAAGCCTCAACTCCTTTTTTTATACATTTATGTCCTCCCAGCCACCCTCTCCCACCTTATTCATTCTGAAAACTATTAAGTTGAACTTATACTTACTTACCGAAAGCTGGCAGCAACTGAGGACTGAGGAGAGATCTCGTGGCCGCACAAAAAGCCTTGAGGGGCCGCATGAGGCCCCTGGGCCACAGACTGTGCACCCATGCTACAGCAGAACGAATATAAAAAAATGGGAATCAAAGTTCATTCATAAGCTTCAGTCAAAAAAGCCCTTGCATGAACTGGTGATCAGTGATTTCTGCTAATTTATGCTCCCATGCCACATCACATTCAGTTAAGAACAGATATTCTAGGAGCACAAGGAGCTGTAATAAGAAAAAGTTCTGTTTTGAATGGTATTCTTCCTACAGTTTTCTGAATTTAAACCTGAGAAAACAAATGGGCTAATTCAGACCTAACACTCCTGGCTGAGTAAACTATAAAATAATAATTAGCTAATATATTCCTATTCTCAAATTGCCTTTATTGCATACATGTAGAAATATAAAAGGAACGATAAGCTGGATCTAAATTATTTAACCTGTAATGTTGTTACAACTGGCCAAACAAATAAAGTATTCCGATTTAAACAGTTAATTGAATCAGGCTGCTTTATCTGTCTTTAATTTTAAGCTTTCTCATGTTCTTAAGTTTCAAAATTGATGCACAGTAGTGCACACTTTTACTAGATCTCAACAATTACTGACTGGTTAAAGGGCTTCACTACCCCTTCAATTATAGTGTGAGCAAAACTTATTTATAATTGAATCAATTGATATAGGACACACAAATGTTACTGCAGAAGAAAAATGTTAGCTAGCCATCAAAATGGGTTAAGCTTTTAACTCAGCAACTAAACATAACCATATAAGCTTGTAAACTCAGTTATCAAATGTCAGTTGGTAACCCAAACAATAATTTAAACAAGGTAGCAAGAAAACTACTTTGTACATCATCTCTGAATAGGTTCACTAGTGAAGCTGTGCACTAAAAGTGAAAGATATTTTTTTTTGCTTCAGGGTATTGATCTTTTTTTCCAACAAAGCAGTAAGAACCACCTGGAAACTAATGCAATAGTTTCACTAAAGTTTAAAATCTCCCTTACAAAAATTGCCATACCTCATCTAAATGGACCCAAGTCTCAAATTCAGTGAACCCCCAATATTAACAAGAGCTATAAACACCAAGGGCTAATCAGATTTGCTGATTCTGACTCAAGAAGCTGGTATCTGACAGTAACAGTACCTACAGTAGAAATCCAGTAACAAATCGTATTTATTAGGTTATTATATAAACAGCCTTAAAGTTCACGGGACATTTCATTTTTGCAGACAGAGCTCTGGAGGTTTTAACAGTTTAAACTCTGGGACACTAGTTCCTATTTTACTGCTGCAAACATAAAATTAACAAGGGATGTGAAGAAAACTATCCTCCACCTTCCATTGTTGTTGTTTCCACCAGCATTGTGTCTGAATTTCTCAGCATCATTAACATTGACAAAAAGAGTTGAAGATGATCTGTAGGGGTGCGCTGTATGTGCATTTCACTATTACACAGACATGTTTTTTTACTGTTTTTATTGCTGTTTATAAGCTGCCAAGGGTTACAGTGTATGAGATGGGCAGCTATAAAAGTCTTTCAAATTAACAAACTAGTGAAAAGTTGTATGGCTGAAAGAATCAACGGCCACAAAAAATAAATGCTAGAAAGTATGGAGCTTTATGTTAATAGTATTAACTGTAGCAATGGAGACGAACATGTGTAGCTCAGGGTTGAACTGTGGAGTCCTTGGGGTTTTCTTGCAAGAAAAGAACCAAGCTCAGAGAACCCCAAAGACTCCACTGTATTAACTGTTTTGAGATAATGACTATATTTCCTGCTGGCAGAAACCTGCTAAGGTTGTGATAGAATATGAAAAACTGAAGTTCATAGTTACAAACTATGCTGGCAGGTTAAAAACAATTTATCACAGCAACGGTTTTCCTTATACAATTTCCTGTTTATCTGAAAACAAATTTTATTAACACTGTTCTACAGAAAAGTAGCCTAAATGACAATTCAGTTCAATAATGCAAAGGGCCAATAAGTACAGTGATCATTTAAAAAAAAAATTCTGACAACACCTGAGTACATGTAAACAAGCAAATAGGAATGGGATATAAATTGCAAAAATAAATAAAACACAAATGTAATAAAGCTAAAGCTATCATTATAAAATGATACATAACTTATTTAATGGAAGGGAAAAACACTTGAAAACAAGTAGTCTTTTTGTTTTAATGTTTGCATCACCATAGTCTTTAAGAGTCTTGTGGTACTAAGAAAATTTATTACATCATAAATACTCACATACTAGAGTCTACTACAGCTAATTCACAAAAATATGTACATATTCGGGGTGTTAAGAAAACAAAAACACAGCAGATGGTCCTTTAGGAAGGTAGTTAAGATCTGGTGCTTCCCCAGGCCTTTGGGCCACAAAAAGTAGAACCCTCATTTTTAGGAGTTATACCCACTACCTTGGTTAGAGACTATTTGCAAATACTACAGTAATAAAAAATCCATTTTCTGACTAATGCATGCATTTACAACCAAATTTTGTGCACTTGACAATGCACACCAGAGTGAGAGTGACACTGGTGTAGTTGTACAAGAGAACTTTATCTGAATGAGATGGCAGCAATCAGTGATCTTTGTAGTAGTGTCTCTCTTCGTCACATGTTTACTTAGTGACCATTTTGCTTAATGACCTGGTTGTTGGAACAGAACTTGGTTGCTAAACGAGAAGTGGCTGTATTGTAAACTTTAGCTGTGTTCAGCATTTATTACCTACTTCCTTTTAACAATACATGTTTTTTTTGTATTTCTTCATTTTAATTTTTTTTTTCATTTTCTTTGGTATGCTGCCCAGAGTCACACTGGCTGAGTCAAGCATTCATATAAATGCAATGCAATCAATCAATCAATACCAGAAGAACACAAAATGCAAAAAAAATCTACAATATTATAATCTACAATATTTGCAAATAGTATACCAATATGCTGTTACAATTGTTATGCAATAAATATGCTAAAACAGTTAATATTCAGAAATCAATGGGAAAGGATTTCAACTTTCCAGATACTCTGCTAATTTCAGGATGGTAATAAATGAAGAAGTTTTAAATATTTTGGCATGAAACAGTGAATTACAATTTAACTAGAAACCAATTCTATTACATCTGATCTAACTCATCTATTCCACTAAGAATCAAATTAGCAGTGTTAAAATGATTATCAGTTATTGTATAATGTAGTTGACAGAGTATTTTCTGCAGTACAATTCCATCTGACCTATTTATCTTTGCTTCAGTGAGCAAAGTTAAGTATTTATTTCATCACTTGATAAAATGGCATAGTAAATGGATTTTTATCCTTAAAAATATTATTGCTTATGCACCACAAAGTAAAGCCTGAAGAATAGTTTGATGAGATGTTTACTTTCACAGATTCATGTGTGTATGTATGTGTATGAGATTGGGGAACTGGTCATAAGGCTTCATCTGCATTATCTACTTGTAGGTCTGAACTCATAGTAATTGAAGGTTTGAAATGTGTGGGGGAAAAGAGTCTCCACAAGCTCTGAAGTTTCATAGCTAGAGTCCTCCTTTAAGTACTCCAATTCTTTTCCATGCTTTTTAGAATTTAAATTAAGTTTTTTGGTCCAAGATTCCAGAATCTTCCCTCTAACATTATGGATTTGTTTGTACTATATATTGAAAGAACTAGCTAGAAAATGACTTTATAATTCATAACATGGATTTGTACAATGTAAGAGTTGAAAGGACTTTGGAGATCACTTTGTCCAACCCCCTGCTTACTGCAGCAATTCACTACTACATCAAATTTTACTCTGAATAATTTTACTTGTCCCAACTATGTTTCATTCATAAACACACTAACAACATCCTTCCATCCTTTGCTATAAGGAGGACTGTGTTTTCCTATGTTACTACCTGATTATATGCATTTTAAAATTTTATAAATAAAATTATTAAAATTATTTTTATTCCCTCAAACACGTAAAAGATCGACCAATAATCTTCAGAAACTGAATCAGATGACTGCAATAAATTTATGAACTCCCTTCCCTTTTACTCATTAAGTGCAAGTGTGGTGGTCATTAAGCGAAACATCATGTGACTGCGACTTATGATTTTAATTCCACCTTCTCTAATAACTCTGCTTGTTGCAAGCCAGTCCGAAGCACACAAATGGCAATCGTGATCATGGGATGCTACAATGGTGATAAATGCAAGGATTGATCACAAAGCTTTTTTTTAACACCATCATAAATTTAAACAGTCAGTAAACAAGGCAGTTGGTAAGAAAGCACTAGCTGTAATCTTTCAGATAAAAATTATGAATAGAAACCCATAAATTATGGATCCACAAGCTATGGGTGATTGGGAGCGGGGACACTTTTTTTTTTTAAATTGATCAGACTTACACAGTCAAAGTGGGAATGTTGTAAAAAATCACTCGACTTTGCTTCAGTATGACCACAGTGGGATTATGTAGACAAAACAGGAAGCAAGGCCAAAACAAGTTTTGGGAAATAGAAGTCAAAACCATCCAGCAATCACAGCAGTTATTATTTAGTTTTTGGAGGGATACTATACTCGGGCTGCAGAAATCTGGACAGCCAGTAGATGGCACTGAAGCATTGGATCTTTCTGCATCCAGATTTGTGTAGTCCAGATACATTTCATTCATGAGGTGGATTGGGCAAATTCACATATCATTATAGGGGATTGTGTTATTGTAAACTTTGAAAACCCCTTCTGTATATCACTACTTATATTGCACTTTAATCCTTCAGAGCAATGCCATTACCTCAAATGTAACAATGAAATAATTTAGGGTGCAATTCAAAGACACTCTTAGAAGCACCTTCCATTGAAGGAATGCATTTCTCCCATAAACCTGCATCCACTACACAATCTAACTGGATTTTGGCTCAGCAGATCCTATGAAACTGACTGAGGGATGGTCTTGTTATGTGGGAAGAGTTTCAGCCAGCTGGTCCTGAGAAAGTGGAGAGAATCCTTGGGGAGTTCTATCATCTGTGCTTTAGATCCATGTCCCTCCTGGCTGGTCAAGACCTCCTGCGAGATGATGTGTGGTTGAATCCAAGCTGTGGTGAACGCTTCTCTGAAGAAAGGGACAGTCCTATCTGCTTTGAATGAGGTGTGGTCTATCCCTTTCTCAAGAGGCCATGCTTAGATCCAACAGTTCTGGGCAAATTCCATCCTGTCTCCAACTTTCCTTTTTAAGGAAGGTTGTTGACAGGGTGGTTGGCTCATAAATTCAATGGGCCCCAGAAGATGATGATTATCTGGACCCTTTCCAGTTGGGTTTCAGGACAGTACCAAACAGCACCGATCACACTTAACAATAACCTCTGGAGGGCTCAGGATAGGAGTGGTACATTTGTCCTTGCCCTCACCCTCCTGGATCTCTCAGCAGCTTTTGATACCAACAATCATGGTATCCTTTTGAAACAGTTTAGGATATTAAGAGTGACAGGCACAGTTCTATGGCGGTCCTCTTCCTCCTTCTGAGTCTGATTCCAGTCAGGGTTAGTGGGGGGAATCTAACCCTAGATTCCTGATATGTAATGTGCCTCTGAGCTTGACTCTCTTTTTTTATTCAGCAACTACATGAAGCTGCTGGAGCAGGTCATCTGCCAGCAGGGGATGAGGTATCACCAGTATACTGATGGTATACATCTTCACCTCAGGCTGTACAAGTGATGCTGTCATCAAAGTTCTTACTTCGTGCCTGGAGATAGTGGAGGTCTGGATGGGAACAGGCTGTGGCTCAACCTAGCAAAACTGAGTTACTCTGGGGTTTTGTGCCCCCTGATTCTGGAGCTTTTCCATGTGTACCTTTAGATGGGATAGCACTCCCCAGATAGATTTGGTGTGCAATCGGGGATCCTCCTGGATTTACTCTTGCTTGAGATTAGGTGACAGCCATAGCTTGGGTGGGGGTGAGAGTGGGTGGGGGGTGTTCTTTGCATAAATCCATCTTGTGTCCCAGTTGCATCCATTCCTGGATCAAGAGGCTCTGCTCACAGTCACTCGTGCACTGGTTACTTCTCATCTGGATTACTGCAAGGTACTCTACCCTTTGGAAGCTTCAACTGGTTCAGAATGCAGCAGCAGACACAGTACAGGGTCCACTTAGGTTCACTGATGTAACACCACCTGAAGGCTGTGAAAATTGGCTTTTCCCTTAGGAATCAGAGGTAGGGTGCTAACGGGGCCCAGCATATTTTGGGGGTTGTGAGCTGTTTGTGAGATGTCTCAGGTCTTGTATTCTATTGTGATTGCTTTATACTTTATTTTTCTGTTCTGTTTTTAGCTTGGTTTCTGTATTCTTGTTAGCTGCCCAGAGATGTTTATTTAAGTAGGGGAACCATATACATTTTATAAAAGAAATAATTCTAACCTTTTCACCCACTGCAGATGTTGATATTCAGTAGCACTACACTTCCTGTACCCAGAGATCAAGCAGTAAACAGCACTGCCATTTTTACCAAAAATGGATGGAGGATTCACTGACTTTTTTGCTTGCGTGGTTGTCTATTCCTGTTTTTTTTTCCCTACAGTCAGTGGCCCTGCTCTTGCTAAATCTCAAATAATATAACTTGTTTTATTATCAAGTTGATGGATCCTTCTTTCTTCAACTTATTTTTCCTCTCAACCTGTTAAACTGACAAAATTAAGAGATCCTAGGTCAGTTAGAGTTCCACAGTTTATACCTCCACTCATAACAAAGTTTAAATCATTTTGAAATAAATTAAATGTGTAAGTATAATTACTATCTGAATAAATTTATTTAGATGCCCTTGTATGCCACCAGTCCAAGGATTGCACATAACTTATATTCACGCAATAAAAACAACAAAAACCAATCAAAGGACAGAAATACTAAGCATCAAACAATCAAACAAAGCATATCCCTCATGAGGAGCTGCCTTCAGTTAAGTAGCACCACCGGCCCTGAAGTCTTTGCTGGCTTTTGGAAAATTGGCAGGAAAGGGGCCTCTTAACCTTAAGGAAGGGAACAACCTATTCCAAATTGAGGAGCTGCTATTGAGAAGGCCTGTTGCTGAACCCCCACTCCCTTCACATTTCAAGGGAGGATTTTCAGCCTGGTGTCTTAATCAGAATGAAGTTAAGTGGGCAGAGTCTACCTGAATAAGCCAGTCTTGAAGATAACATAAATCTGAGTCACAAGGGTCTATTTGTATATAGTTCTATAATTTTTTTACTTTTATATCGAATAAACATACAGAACATGATAATTGTATAAGTAGACCAAATTCTACATTTTGCATTGTACATTCCTAAAATAGAGAAGAAAATTTAGATTCATTTTAGATATTAAAAATGAATGTGGCATATACTTCCTCCCCCCCCAATAGTTTTATTCTCTACAGCTTTACAAGGGCAATGCTGCTGCTTTTTTAAGATGATGAAGATCTCGCTTGCTTTGCATTTGTTCATACATCTCCTAACTCCAATTATACAGTTTCATTCCTGTATATTATTTCTAAGCCACATAGTTTACCTAAGACTTCAACAAATAATCACCAAATTTATAGATTCAGAGAGATGGGCTTGCCCCCTGCCCCCAATTCAGTCCTTCTATCCTAAAAATTAAGGATAAAATTAGAAAAGACATTTCTTTTGTTCACCTGGACAGTAAAAAATCCTCACCACTGAGTGAAGGCCTTGAGAAATGCCTTAAATATGCGTTGCTGCTGTAAAGCAGAGGGAGTAAGATGTGAGCTGTGAAAGCTAATGGGTATTTATTTCATGGAGGGACAGGGCATACTGGCTCTTGCCTCTCTAAATCTACTAAAGTTAGGGCAGGGAAAACTGTTGTTTTTTAAAAGAGAAAAACTGCTGCTTCATCCTGGCTATTTTTTTTTTCCTTCTAGAAATAAGGGAGCTTCTGCCTATTGCCTAACTTTAAGCCAAGCTCCAGGAGCTGATTTTACATTTTCTGTAAATAATGGCCAGACCTATTTGTTTTACTCTTCCTATAAATAAGGAAAGGCTCTGTCCTGCAGAATGAGTCCTTCAAAATACTAACATAGAATATGCCATTAAGCTACAATTTTAGAGTCTGTTACACTGAGACTTGTAACTGGACATCCTTCAAGAACTATATTTGCCAAGCATAAAGAAGTGTGGCAGCAAAGATAATGTATTATTTTTTAAATATTTATTTATTTTAAAAAATTAACCCACTCAATAGCTGAAGCTCTCTGGGTAGTTTACAATAAAACACTTGAATAAAAACATATACAATAAAATGCAAGATAAAAACATCATATAAACTAGGCAGTTATTCAAAAACTAAACAATATAAATTTAAATACAATTAAGAAACAATTAAAAGAAAGTTAAAAAGACTGGGAAAATAGGAAAGTGGTCACCTGGGATCAAAATGATGCTAATGTGGGGGCCAGTCAAGCCTCCCTGGGGAGGGAATTCCATAAACAGGTGCCACCACAGAAAAAGCTCTTAAGCTCTTCCTCTTATACTATAGAGACCCACCTCGCTTTCTCTGGTAAGGGGACCTGGAGGAAGGGCCTCATTAGATGATCTTAAGGTCTGGGTAGGTACATACAGGAGAAGGTGCTTCTTCAGGTAATCTAGTCCTAAGTTGTTTAGGTTAAAGATCAAAAGCGGAACTATGGATGGGGTCTGGAAACAGCCTGGTAGCCAGGGTAGATGATAAAGAACTGGCATATTATGTTTGCATCAGCCAGTCCCAGTGAGCAGGCTAACCACTCTATTCTGAACTAACTGAAGTTTCTGGACCATTTTCAAAGGCAGCACTATGAACAAAGCATTGCAATAATCCAACTGGGAAGTTACCAGAGCATGAAAAACAGTTGTGAGGCTGTCTTTGTCCAGGTATGGTTGCAGCTGGTAATCAGCTGAAGCTGATAAAAAGTACTCTCTGCCACTAAGGCCACTTGGGCCTCTAGTGGCAATGATCTGGGAGTACCCCCCCCCCCCCAACTTCAAACCTGTTCTTTTAGGGCAAGTGCAGACCACTCCAGGACCAGCAGGGCACCACTCAGCTGGACAGATGCAGCACCCAAAAACAGCAACTCTGTTTTGTTTGGACTGAGTCTCAGTTTACTGGCTCTCATCCAGTCCATTACCTTGCTCAAGCACTAGTTCAGAATGCCAACCACCTCAACCATCTTAGACGAAAAGGGGAAGGAGAGCTGGCTGTCATCCACATATTGATGGCATCTCAGCCCGCATCCCCAGATGACCTATTTCATTTCATGTAGATGTTAAAAAGCAGGGGGGATAAAATGGAACCCTGAGAAACTCCATAACCCAACTGCCATGAGGCAGAAAAGTAATCCCCCAGCACCACCTTCTAAAATCGGCCATCTTCTGAGTGTAACCACCATAAAGAGCATCTCTACATCCTAACTCTGACAGTGTATCAGGAGGATATCATGATTGATGGGACTGAAAACTGCTGAGAGATCCAGAGGACTAACAGGGTTGCGCTCCCCCCTTTTCCCAACACAGGTCACCCTTCAGGGCAACCAAAGCAATTTCTGTTCCACAACCAGGCCTGAAACTGGATTGAAATGGATGTAGAAAAACACTTTCATCCAAGAGAACCCAGAATTGATCAGCCACTACATTACCCACTCCAGCACTAGGAAGTGAATCTTGGCTACTGGCCTATAGTTGTTTTCATCCTCTGGATCCAGATTTGGTTTCTTTAAAAGCAGTCTGATCACTGCCTCTTCCAGAGAGGCTGGAACTGCTCTTTCTTTCAAGAAGGCATTTATCACTTCCTGGGCCCAGTCAAACAGTTCCTCCCTTCTAGATTTAATAACCCAAGGGCAAAGGTCAAACGCATAAGTGGTAGACTGAACAAGTCCAAGTACTTTGTCTGTCTCCTTGGGCCTTAACAACTGAATCTCATCCAATAATACAGGACAGACCGGTGCTCTGAACACTTCCACTGCTGGAGCTACATTAACTGTGGAGACTAAGTCATGGTGAATGCCAGCAACTTATCTTCAAAGTGTCTTGCAAATTTCTCATAGCAGGCTACCAAGGGTACAACAGCCTGTTTCTTTGGGCCAGACTGTAGCAGACCCCACATCGTTCCAATAAGCTCCATTAGGCAACACTGAGAGAACAAAAAAGAGGTAAAGAAGAAAAGTTTCTTTGCCACCCTCACCACCACCGAGTAGGCCTGATAATGGGTTCTAAGCTGTAACTGACTGCATTTGGCACAGGTTTTCCTCCACTTGCTCCACAGCCCTTAGCTTAGATGTATACTGAGCTGCTGCTGAGGCTCTGCAAGTACAGAGAGGGTACTAGAAATGATAGTGTCAACCACACGGGACAACTTTGTATTCCACAAAGCAACCAGGGCATCAAGAGGAGAGTTAGCAATACTAGCACGGAAATCCCCCAGAGCCCTTTGGAATCTAGAAGAATAATTAGTTGATAGGGGCAGATCACCTTAATAGACACCACCCCCTCACAAGGGGAAATGTTGCTGATGCTCTAAACTTCATCAGGAAATGATCTGACCATTAGGTCTCCCATGGTCAGATCACTTTTCTCCTAGCCGGCTGAGAAAACTACATTCAGAGTATGCCCTGCAATATTTTTTGGGTTTATGATATGTTGGTTGCCATGAAGACCTGGGACAGTCCAGAACAAACACCCCTGGCATGTATGTTCAAGTCCCATACATCTATAAATGCAATCCATCTATAAAGCAATCCATCTATAAATCCCCAAGACCAGGTCCAAGATCTAGTCTGTCAGCCCAGGCAGAGAGACTGATGGGCAGTGGGGTGGGCAGTACATCAACAGAATCCTCAATCTGTCCTGATTGCCTAACACAAGGTACAGACTTTCAAGACTGGTACTCAACCAAACTAGACAGGAAGCACAGAGTGGGAAATGGAATCCCTAGACCGCGGCAACTCCCCCTCCACAACCTTCAAATCTATACTGGTGATCAACAAATTACCAAGGTAGGCACAAGTGGGAGAAGCTAACTCCTCCCAGCTCAGTAAGTGGCCAGAGGATATGAGAGTTGAATAAAAGGTTTTGGAAACCTTGGGCTTGCATCTTTCAAAGCAATATGCAAAAGCTGCTTGCCTGCACAAGCCACTAATTTCAAGATGCCTAGTCTACCCTGGATTGGCCTGAGGCAGGCTTAAATCTGAAGTCTACACAATCTGAATGGATAGGCAAAGAAGCCTAAAGCAAGCGTGTTCCTAGAATGAGAACTTGAGTAAGGACTGTGATTTGCTACCTGCCTATAGGTCTCTCCACAGGCACTTTGCTGCTAGTAAGGCTAATACTGCTTTGGCCTTCATTTTACTATGATGATATACCTCTCTCTCTCCTTTTTTTCCCCTACACTGGTCTTAACATAAGCAGAAATTAAATCTGACTCTCAGCACTTGAATATGGGGTCAAGAGTTACCACATGTACTATGGGTCAAGCTGTACTTTTATATTTTGCATGATTAGAGCAGGTTATAGTCTCTCCACATTACAGTGGGTGAATTTGTGCAGAGGCTGGTCCAAATATTTACTGCTTTTAAGAATGGTTATGCAGGAAAACTCCGAATGCCATTGTCAGCCCTTTTCTCTGTATTCTGCTTATCTTCATGGCACTGTATTTCACTCTGTCAGCCTCCTTTTGATGCCTCTGGATCGATCGATCATTCATTCATTCATTCATTCATTCATTCATTCATTCATTCATTCATTCATGCCACCCATCTCAAACCAGTGACTCTGACTCGCAGTACACCAGTCCCCCTGGCACCCCAAAAAACAAGAATTTAAGTGTTTAACAATTAAACAGATAAAACACAATACAAAAAATAAATTAAATACAAGCAGCAGTCAAGAGATATTTTAGACCATCAGTGTCAACATAACCAGGAAACGGGGCCCTTCACACATTCGGGACCCCAGGCCCAGGCCTATAGCCAGGTCCTCAAGGCCTTTCAAAAGGCCAGCAGAGACAGGGACATCCTAATCTCAGGAGGGAGGGTGTTCCAGAGGGCAGGCGCTATGGCAGAAAGGGCATGTCCCCGGATCCCCGCCAGCCGACATTCTTTGGCTGACAGGACCGGAGCATGCCCATCCTGCCTGACTGGATTGGACAGGTAGAAACAACTGGGAGAAATGGTCCCTCAGGTAATCTGGTCCCAAGCCATGAAGGGCTTTAAAGGTGACAACCAGCACTTTGAATTGCACCCGGAACACTAGCAATCAATGCAGCCCCCAAAGCAGTGGGGTTACATGTACCAAACAGCCGACACCATTTACAACCTGTGCAGCTGCATTCTGTATCAGCTGAAGCTTCCAAATGCTCTTCAAGGGCAGCCCCATGTAGTGTGTGTTGCAGTAGTCCAAACAGGAGGTCACGAGGGCATAGTGACCATGAGCAGAGCCTCCCAGTCCAGGAAGGGGCACAACTGGCACACAACCCAAAGTTGCCTCCATAACACAACTCATATAACAAAGTCCAATCAATACTGAGGAAGTCCTTCCAAGCAACTACGCCAGTCCCCCTGGCACCCCAAAAAACAAGAATCCAAGGTAAGTACATAATATCATCCCCAAAGGATAAAGACAGTACATTTTCATTCCTCCAAGTCCTGTCAAGAAGATGCTTTGCCAACATGCCCTGTCCATTCTGTCTCTCTCTCTCTCACACACACACACGTTAATGTTGAGATAATTTTTGGGAACAAGCTTGCCAAGCAGCTATGCCAACCCTGTTGCCAGCCCCCAAGACCCAGAACCAACAAAAGCAATGAATATACCTGTGGAATCTCACAAAAGCAAGTGAAAAGATAACTTATTTTAAAAGAGTTTTGAATCTTTGGATTTTGCATTTTGTACTTGGAGTTGGGCACTACACTGGGTCAGTCAACTTCTCTATACATTCTTTGCTAAACAATAGTTAATTTGTTATATTGCCTTTTCCTCAGCTCTGTTTTTTCTTCCCCAAAGGTTTGGGGAAATATTTCAAATATATATTGTGGTAAAGTCCTTGAAGCAATGTGGGTGAAACTTCGCAATTAATGTCTTTTAAAGATTCTGCCATCCCTGCTATTTTCATCCTATTCTGCCATAAGGTAGTGTCAGCTCCACCATTTCTTGTCTGGAACCCTGCCCCACCCTTTTCTAGAGAAGGCTGTAGAGAAAGTGGTGACACTGCAATTTCAGAGGACCCTGAGGAAGCAGATTAGCTGGATCCCTGGCAGTCAAATTTCAAGCCAGGTATATCTCGGAATCTGCATTGGTCACACTTGTTGATAACCTTTGGAGTTATGGGGACTGGCAGAGTGCCATCCTCCTGGTCACCTCTGACTTCTCAGTGACTTTTGATTCCATGGTATCTTTCTGAACTGCCTCCACTGGACTGGAATGGGGGGGGGGGGGGAGAGTGGCCCAGTCAGTGTTGGTGATGGAGAAGAGACATGCCTGGAAACCTCTACTTTATGGAGTACAACAGGGCTTTGTACTCTTCCCACTCCTCTTTAACATCTACATGAAACTGCTAGGGGAGATCATTCATTATATTGATGATACCCAGTTATACAACTTAGCCCCAGGCCAAACAAATGATGCAGTAGAGGTGCTGACCCAGTGCCTGGAGGCTGTCAGGGCCTGGGTGAGGATGAACAAACTCCCTCCAAACTCCCTCCAAGTTTGGAGTGGCTTTGGACTTGTATATCAACTGATACTAGGGCAGTTCCAATTTTGACTCTGGATGGGGATATACTTCCTCACTCACAGGTGATTTGCAGTTTGGGAGTCCTCCCAGATTCTCAGCTTCTGCTTGAAGAACAGGTGGCAGATGCAACCAGGAGGTCTTCTGCAGTTACATCTTGTGCACCAATTGTGGCCTTTCCTGCACCAGGAGGCCCTGCTCACAGTCATTCACACTGCAGTCACCTCCCACTTGAATGTGGATGATTCCACTGATTTGGGTGCTACCCTGGTTGCCAGTGGGATTCCAGGTGCAAATTAAGGTGCTGGTTTATTTTATTTGGCAATTTAAATAGTTGCCCTCTCAAAAATGACCCAGGGCAGTGTAAATTTTAAAAATTAAAAACATTAGAAAATAAACAATCATGACATGTAACAGAGCATGAAACAAAAAGGCAATCCAACAATTAAAATAATAATTCCGTACAGGTTCACAAATCCTCCTGACCAAATGCCTAAGGGAAAACACAGGTATTCCCAGTCTTATAAAAGGATCAAGGTCCTCTGGATCTTGGGAAGAAATGCTATTCCACATGACAGGGGCAGCGACAGAGGAGGCACCTTTAAAACCCTATATGGTTCCACACTGTCTTAGCTGGAAGTAAGGCAGCTTAGTAGGTGGTCTTAGCTGCAAGACCACCTACTCCCATATTCCTCTGCCCATCCAGCCAGGATGAATAGGGACATCCTTTCCTCCATATGAGAATGCCACCTGACAGGACCTAGAAGTGGTCATTTTGATCGTCGCTTTTATCCTTTGGAACTCCCTCTCCACAGAGATCCAGCCTGCAGTTAAAGAGAACAGTTAAAACCTGGTTGTTTCATCTAGTGCAGGAAGATGACATGCTGTGAGAAAGTTTTAAACATCTGTTTAGTTTTTGACAGATCTCTTACAGTTAAATGAAATGGAATAAAAATATAAAACTGAAGCAGTTTCAGACATTTTAAAGATTTCCCTTTACTGCCTATGGAGAGATCTCCTTTTATAAGAAGGCTTTAATTTCAAAGCAGATCAAATCAGGTTGCCATCAAATTTAAATTTGAAAACATGAATTGAACCAAGTCCTCTTTGAAACCTCTATTCAAATAAAATCAGAGCTGATTCACACAAGCCTATTGGACATATTAGCCGAGCCTGCAACATCTAGAGAGGTACAAGTCTTCACATCCATCTGGAATATTTTTGCCACAATGCTTCCTTCTAACTTATTTTAGATTAAAGACAATGGCATTATTATGTGAAAACTTCTTTTCAAAAGAAATACTTTGAGATTTTTTTTTTTTTTTAAAGTGCAGAGGTATGTAGAACTTTCATTCACAAATATGATGGAAATCAAGCTAAGGAACATATCAACTGTGTTTCCAAATAGGTGCAATTACATCAGTGTTAACCTGGCAACTTTTCTAAAGATAACTTCACTAAAGCACAATCAACATTCCAAACTTCAAGCATCTGGGTTACTTGCAACAGTCACTTCCAAGTATTATTCTACTAAAGCACATTTTAAAATTTGCTGAGTTGCTTCAGCAATTCTTATTTTCTTCATATATGGGGGAGGGAGGGAGGGCAACTCAGAGGCATAAGAGGCTTCTAAATCCTTTTAAATTAGCAGGCCCCCTGGAGATTATGCTACAGAAATTCAGCAGCAAGCTACCAAATCACACACTACTACTACTACTACTAGGCAAAATCAAGTGAAAACCCATCCTACCCATTCATGAGAATGCCAATGTACGATGGTCCTGAGTCTAGCAAATGTGGTTCTCAACCAATGAAAATGAATTTACTTCATAAAGCATGCCCTTAAATCCTTACATCATGTGACGAACTCTCTTTTCCTTGAAGTCTAATTACAGAATCAGCATATGTGTCCAGTGTGAAACTCATAGGAATAGATTTCCACTTGCGCAATAGAACTATCCCTCCATCAGTCACCAGATGGAAATTTTGGTGGTCAGTTCTACCAGCAGTGTTCATTTCACTGGCAGAATAACACAAAGGTAGAGATGTGCAAAATATTCCATGTATGAACTGTTCCATGCATGAACAGCTGGGTTCAGATGGTCCCTGCCTGAACTAAAAGTCATTATGGATGTTTTAATCCATATAGGGAATGAAACAGGGCTGTTGCTTTGCATGTAGGCTGAAATACAGCTGTTCTGGGCAGAAGTAATTTGGTGTAGGAGTTAAGAGCAGGAAAAAAGATAAGCATATTAGTAGCAGCCATGGGGAGTGAGGGGAGGAAAAATGCTGGGAAAATCAAGTAGAAGTCTGTTGCTGAGACATTCTATGCTGGAAACCTGGTCCTTAACACTGAGACCATCAGAGTAATGTTTAGGCACAAAGGCCAGTATACTGCTAACAGCTGAAGGAAAGTGGGGAGGAAAAAGGAAAGGTGTCAGGAAAACTGGGGGATGGGTAAATGTCATGCTGGGAACTGCTGAAGGGGGAAGGGGTGAAGTGCGCTAGCCTGGCCTACTCTTCAAGTAAGACCATTCTGGGATCTCTCCAGATTTTGTTTTGGCTGAAACCAAGAGGTTCTGAGGGTTATTTCTACAGAACTAATATTAATCCAAAACAGGTCAGCAGAATTTCCACAGAACAATTTTTTTTCCGGGTTTATGCAACAAAACATATCTTTTGATTGTTGCACACCCCTACACAGCTGGATACTGCCTGAAAACTAAAAATTGGACTAATAATGAGGTGCAGACTTTTTAAACATATCTAGGCCATATAATTGTCTCCAGGTAATTAAATGACTTACCTTTTAATAAAGGGTACCAGTTTATAGGAGTATGTCTTTATAGACCCCTTTATAGCTTCCGACATCAATTGTGATATATTTTTTTTACATACCTAAAAACTCCAGAAATATTATCCACTTGCGCATTTACAAGCCTCTTAATTATTTGATGCACAAAGCACAGATACTTGATATCCAAACTAACGGTGCTTTGGAATTTCAGATTTGCTAAGGACATTTTATATAAAATGCCCCCCAAATCAATAACAGTGATGATGATTTGAGGTCAAGGAGAAAATACATTCTTCCTGAACAAAGCAAAGTGTTAAATAAAAAGACAATTATGCCTTAAGGTTATGATTGTAGCACAATTCTAGGCAATTATTGCATCAAATAGGAACTATTAGAAATAGCTGCTTGGAAAATAAACATAGCATTGCAACTAGTCCATACTGACAAAACAGGGAAAAAAAACATTATAGAAGTTCATCTTTAATGACTATTTAATGTGTTGAACAGTTCACTATGCTATTAAATGGTAGGCTGCCATTCCTCTCCCCCACAGTATCAATACATCCATTACTGCCTTGTATTTTAGGCAAAATATTAAAGTATTTCTAATTTCTCCTTTTGTAAAAAAATCTTGGTAGGTTGTCACTGAACAGTGCATTTCTACTCACTTCTAACACATTAGCAAGTCTTCAGCATCCATACCATGAATTCATACCATACTATATAATCATGAAATTCTATGGTGGCTTAATAGCACATTGCCTCTGATTATTTTGGGAAAACACCCAACTGGAAGAGGTAAGTAATTATTCAGGAATTCCAAATACAAATACATTAATAGCAGATAAGGATGAAGACAATCATCCAACCACTACATGTCCATCCCACACAATATACAGAGGTCTGCAAAGAATCAGTCATTAATGCAAGGAAATCAAGGGTGGAAAAAACAAGGATCTTTCCACCCTCTACTCATTCCCTATTCAAGTTGAAAAAATTCACCATACAAGCATCAATGAGCAGAGAGAAAAGAAAGGCATCGGTCTATACAAATGCCTCCAAGGTACATACAAAGACATCCAGTGTGCTATATAGGCAGATGCTTGCCTTTTAATAGATATAACAGATACAACAGTAGGGACAAGACTGGTCACTAAAATTTCTCTGGTGAGCCCTGAGGAACAGGGCTTCTCAGAATTCCTAAAAGAGGCTTAGGTAAATATACTATCCCACTCTAGTAAGTCCTACATCACCACATTCTATGTGATTATTTAAGAGTTAAAAAAAAAAAGATTACATTACTTACAAAAAAAATCACAAATATACTACAATATGCACTAAAAAGGGAAAATAATTTAGATTTGGCCAATTCACATTTCAAGTAGGACATACATTCTGTTAATTTGAAAATAAAGAGATGGTGGTTAATTGGTATGGTAGGCCAACTCACAAACAACTCTGGTCAGCTTATAAACAAGACACCAATCAATATACTACAACACCCCTTAAAAACAGACCCATTCAACACTCTAGCCCAATGCCCATGGGAACAGTCAAATCTTCACAGCTTTACAAAAGGCCAACAAGGTTGGGGTATCCAAATCATTGGGGGGGTAGGCAAGATGTTCCACAGGGCAGATGTCACAACAGAGAAAGCATGCTTCCCAGGTCCCATAAAAGATTCAGCAAATACTTGATCTATAGTGACTCACAAAATATGCAAAAAAAAAAAAAAAAAAAAGTGAAAATTTTCACTACTTTTGAAAAAAATACAATCAACATAACCAGGTAATATCTAGATAAACAAATGTACTAATTTAGGATTCCTTTACTGTATTATTATTATTATTATTATTATTATTATTATTATTTTTCCTATAAAGGAATACATTGATAATCTTGGCTATGCCAATCTTTTCAGGGCAATCTGCACTAGTTCTTTCACAGAACTGTTTATTTCTACATAAAGAATTTTATCAAAAGTAATGCAGAGCAAAACTGCATTAACTAGATCATCCCTTGGGCAGAAGATGAAAAGGTATTGTTTTAGTCATGTCTCCCTTCCTTCTGTAGACCAAAAGCTGAATAAAACATTACTTGGCACTTGGAAACCCTCTAGGACAATGTTGAAAGTGATCATAGGGATGAATAGACAAAATCAACACTCTACCCTTTCTACCACTTTTCTTGATTCTTTTAATCAACGGTGGGGGGGTTCTCTGTCCACAGAAGAGACTTATGATCTAAAAGCAAATAAAAGATGAATACAGAGAGAACGGAAAACATTAATTTACAATCTTCATTACACAAACTTAGAAACACAAGAACTATCTTACATTGAGTCAGATCAATGGTCCATCTGACCAAGAATTGCTGAAAATCCTGGCTGGCAATTTTCCAGTCCTACCTGTAATAGCCAGGAATTAAACCTAGAGCATTCTGTACGCAAAACATCCAGCAGGATATCACATTAAGAGGTTGTTCCAATAACTTTATGAAAATGGACCACCTTCCACTGCCTGTTCAATGGCCTTTCCTGAATTGAGATAATTCTCTGCCTACATACAGCAAATCTCTGTGAGGGGTATCAGGTAGAGCACAACAGCTGATGACAAAATCATATGAGCATACCAGGACCTTTCGTGTGATTAAATAAATTAAAAATCTTCACTTATACAAACGGTTTAATTTACAATGCGCTTATATAGCATAATTAACCTGCAAAATATGTAAAAGGAATTGTGAAATTAAACAAACAGACAAGGATCTGGAGAACTTTTCACATATTACAACTCAGTTATACTGCAAGGGATTGCTACTGGAAAAGATTCAAAATTCCTTTGGACTCATGAAATTATTCAAGATTATATGGATGTTGATCTAAGAGCAAAAGACATCTAAATATTCTTCCATCAATAAAGAACCTCTTATAGTTTGAAAATTGTTCATTCACTATTTTTTTCACCAGCAAGTTCACAACACAAAAAACATCAGGTAAAATAAGTTCAGATTAGAACTTGGCAGTTCCATGAGAAGTGGTTCGCAGGCCCTCAAACATATGAAGCTACAGTTGCTCACAGAAAGTAGCTCAGGCAAGATACTCATTATTAGAAAGAAAACCAAGAGAAATGCAGGTTGACCTGGATTTCATAAAACACAACATAAAAGAAACTCAAGCTCAAATCCTAATGATATATGTAGTAATTCATGTTGTTTCCTTGGCAGCAATATTCAAGTGGTGTGGCACACTTCAGTATTTCTGGTGGTTTCCCATCCTAAGACTAGATAGGTCTATCCCACTTAGCTTATTCAAGATCAGCTAGTTGCTGCCTCATGTTATGATACAAAAGGCAAGACTGAACAGGGAAAAAATATCTTTAGAAGTGCTCTGAAGAAGTAAATACTCCATAATATACTCTTCCTTCAAGATTCAAACAATATCTCCCAAATCTCTGATTCCATCTTCTGAGTATTTCTAGATTTCTCCCTTTCCAATAAGAGAACCCTCTTATCACTATACATTTTCCAATTCTGAACACAATTCAACAGTACTGTATGACATATCCAGTCTTGCTTTTGGGCTCCGGGAAACTGGAACATTATATGAATTTCAGCTCAAATTGGATTGTACAAATTTAATTTTCTTTCATCATAAAGCCACCCAATTTTTGTGCATGAATCTGTACAAGAAGCTATGACCTAAATAATAATAATAATAATAAAAAATCAGCCCAGTTTCAAATCTGAGTATGATTGACTTTATTCAGCAAATAGATTTGTTGTCCAAAGTTACAGTTACCTTGAAACTCATTAATTCTGCGCTGCGACAATTAAGTATTTGAACATCAGGAAAAAACAAACTGAAACTAGAAATGGTAGTTATTTTTGCCACAATGCTATCATGCAGATTTTTTTTGTCCCAATCCACATGTTTATTCAGAGAAAAATTAAACACAAATGATAATCCACTTATTGAGCTCATTTTCAGGTGTAAGCTTCAACAGCTTGCATTTAGTTTGAGTAGTGAAAGAATAATTTGCACCTTTACTTATAATATTAAACTACTATTTAGAAAGTTATCTAAGATATTTTAGAGCAAAAGTAGCAGTAATCCTAAAAAAAGCTTTCACAGGGAGTCCCCAGGTTAAGAACACCTGGGTTACAGACAACCCATAGTTAAGAACAGAGCCTACTATAGCAAAATTTGAGTTAAATGCCCAATTATTCAAGTTAAATACACAATGGTTCAAGTTAATTATACAATACTACTTATACAATAATATTGTTCCAGCTTACATACAAATTTGACTTAAGGACAGACCTTGGGAATGGAACTCGTTCTTAAATTGGAGACTACCTGTCTTATAAACACTGATTCAAATGTATAGTCTTTTATCAGTAGATAAACTCTAATAGCATGATCTCTCAAAATGATTTTCAATGAGTTTGATCATGTTTATTACTCGGTCACTGCCATTCACTGTATGTCCCAGGATTACTACACGGTAGCTCATCAGCAGCTCAGGCAATATTATTTGACTTTTTTTCCCCCAGCAGATTAAATGCATTGATTTGTAGATTTAATTTGAAGAAATTATAGTTTGAATACTTTAATTTCTAAAACTTGAAGTTTTCATTAATGATCAGGAAACCTTTCTATTAAAAACAGTAGCAAAACACAGAAAGAAAGGCTTGCTCTCATCAAGGGCTGAACTGATGCTTACTTAAATGACCTTCCCCACCCTTGCTCAGGTAAATGTATGTTAATATTTGTTTTTTCACCTCAGGTTAGATGCAATTACTGATGGATCACCTGACCATCAAAAGTTCTTCCCACTTCATATGGGCAAAAGCTGCTAGAAAGACATAAGATATAAACCACATTCTTTTTTTTTTAATATAAGCTCTCCCATTTGCTCTGGAGCCTAGCAAACAGTTCTTTCTTCCTGACTCTCATATTCTTCACTCATGGCAAGTTCTGGAATTTTCCATTAGCAGCTAAAATGCCATCTAGTGGACATGTAGCCTAACATCTTAAAAGAAAACGAATTAACCATTTCCTTATGAAGTTACACATATGTAACTTTTAATGCAGTATTGTTTGCAAAATTAATGAAAAAATATGATTATTCAATGATAAAACATGCAAAAATTCAAAATCTAACCAGGTTTTGGATTAATTAATAGAACATTAATTTTCATCCATGTAACCAACCTTTTTTTGTCTACGTATAAACTTGTTTTAATAAATATATGAGTACAAACAACTGAAAAATGCCACTATGAAGCACTAATACCTGTCAACCATGATTGTGCATATACTAATCCCAAGCAGATAGATCTCAGAAATAACTGTCTTTTTAGGCTAATTTAAATAAATCCAATATAATATCTGAATCAGCTGTAAACAAAGAGCAAAGATTTTCTGATTTATCAACTACCTAAATTACCTAAAATGTAAGATTCTACACTCAAAAAATCCATCAAGGCTAGTGGTCTCATAGAATATTAATTAGGGGAAAGAACGGCACTGTAGGGAATATGTAGATTATAAGGCAATGAGCCTATAACATGTTTTTTAACAACGGCAAATAAAGTTCATCCTATTAACTTTTGAGTTACCTCAAAAGTCACTGTCACTCTTATTCTCCTAACTTTCTTATGACATACCAATGGCATAGCTTACATTTTGATCTGCTCATGATTTAGCTTACTGTAATGCAAATCTGGCCAACAAAATGGCATACATATGCATGATTGAAGCTGCTGCTTTGTTAGCTGTGGTCGCACTTAATTACATCAACTGATTTGGGCATTTATGAGATGCGACAAATAAATGTTTGTTTTATACAGTTGTTAAAATTGTCAATCTGGAAACCCATTTAGGACTGAAGAGCACAATATTAATCTCAAAAAATAAGATACTTGTGGCACAAACTTCAAGCATCAGGCAAGCATTCTGAACTTGTCATCTGAACTGGAAAATTGATATTTCTAATCACTTCTATCTCTAAAAAAAGTTTGAATAGAATTGCAATGCAAAATATAACTGGATGGAATTATACAACATGCTGGATAAACCATGGTTTAGTTTAGACATGTTAAACCAAATCCAAACCAACCAACCAACCAACCAGAAAATGGTTCAGAATTGTGTGTGATCACCCACTTTTTGCAAAGTTTTAAATATATGCTTAATTCTCCTATTCAAATAATTTCAAAGAGCTTATCTTTGATTGGACTGATGTGATGGAAGACATGAGCGAGGAGTTCCAAGGTCATAGGGAGGGGAAGAGGAATCCCAAGCATCTCCTCAGCCCTCAGCCAGAGCGTGTGAAAGTGAAGAGAAGGAGATTGATACCACCCCAAGGAATTTGGAGTGTTTAGTTGCTGTCATTGGGGGTTAGAGTTAGTCTGGCGAGGTTCTGTCTACTAGGTGTAAGCTAATAAAGTAACTGAACTGTTCCTGGATTTGTCTTGCTGTGGTTCTTGGGCTGAACCTGACAACTGCATCCTAAATGATGTAATGGTATTTGGGAAAGACCTTTGGAGACAGGGTGAAGAGATGTTGCCTAGAGAATGGTCAGATAAGGAACACCACAGCCCTCAGCTGGACAGTGGGTGGGGCTAGTTTCTCAGGCTGTAAAGGAGATGAAGGGAGAATTGTACTTTCAGACTTGCAAGATTCTGTTAATGCAGCTTTACAATAAAGTAGAATTAGCTTATCTGGTTGTGTTTCGTGTCTGATCTACCTCGTAAGACTGACAATAATGATGTTGCAATTCTTTTCTATTCACAGTAATTTCAGTATGTGCTTCACTCAAAAATAATAAAATCAAATATATTAAACATCCAACTATTTGCATATTATAGTCCAACACTCATTTATTAAGATGAATCTTGACACTTTATTAAAATTTAAAATACAGTTTATTTTATGTACATTCATATTTCAGTGCTACTTTTTCTTCAAAATGTTTTACTCCAGCCTTCACTAAAGATGAATGTGCTTTCCTTCATTTGTATTTAGCAAAAGTTATGTGCAGGTGCAAGTTACTTTCAATATTTTATATATACAAAGCAGAAAGACTAACAATTCCTAAATAGCATGTGAACTGTCTACCGTGCTTCTGAATTATAAGCATTAGAATGAACGAAGCATTTCAAAAGAACAGTCTCTGCTATCCTAATGTTCTCCTGCACAAGATTAAATCTAATATAATTCAAGCCAGCATGGGATTTAGGAAATGAAGATACTGTAGTCCAACATACTCAGCTGCAAAAGCTGCACTAGAACTAGAAGTTATCTACTGAAATATAGTAGCAATCCTAAGAAAGCACCTCAAGATTAAATGTAATTCAAAGCTACTGCTTGATGGGGAAGAAATAAACCCAACCAGAAAAGTTCACAGGAAAATGGTATACATTCTTCAAAGTATCCCTACAACTTTCTGCAATCAAACATGTTGGCCAAACTTGGACATTATAGAATAAAAATCAACAGTGATGTCGAACCTTACACAGCAAATGCTTCCTACTTTATTAAGTCAGTTTCCCCATCCATCCACAAATGGAACTACTGTTTAACATTCCATGTAAACAAGAGTTGCAAATCCTCACTCAAAGTTTAAGAATTTTCCAGGTTTGAATATAACAGGGAAAGATGTGGCTTCATCTATCTTTGCTTATGAGAATAAGAATGGGTAAAAACCAAGCTCATAGGGCACTTCTATTCCAACCATATCCAAAAGAATCATAATCATAAACATTATCCCTAATAACAATCATGCAATGTTATACTCCCATCTTGCAGAAAACAATTTTCTATAAAGCATCCAAAAGAGCACACAGAGCTAAGTGACCAGATCAGACAGAAAGGGTTTTTTTGTTAATGTTTTATGCTCTGTGATGACAACAGTAAGAAACATTACATTAGGATTTAAACAGTTTAAATAGCTAAAATGAAGAGATACAAGAACAATAAACAAATTTTATAAAGGCACATAAACTGATGACCTTTAATATCAACTGTCCTTTCTCACATACAATGTAAATCACCAAGCATATTATTTTATGTATGCAGACAAATCCCAATAAATTTAGCAACACTAATTATTGCATGCATGCATACAATTTTTTTGATATTTGTTCAACTCTTCCGAATCAAGGGCTGCACTATATGCAAAATTACACTGCTGTGTTCACATAACCATTGGCACCCAAACAGAGAGTTTAATATGATGGTCATAGAACAGGTTCAACCACTGGTCAAGTCCCCATAATATGTTGAACTATAGCCATCAAAATTCATTCTAGCCGTCTAGAGTATGAACCCAGCCATTTAATACATTTTGCAGCAGTTTGGCATATTAATATAAATAGGAGATAAAGACAGATTTGAACTTGAGAATCAATCATAAAAGCACCAGCTGAGCACATAAAAACTAAATCTACTGAAAGAAAATAAAAGATTGTAATCAATTTACTTAAATCTCAAAAATTGATTCATCAAAGTCTGGCCTACACTTAGTAAAATTGGGAGAGCAGCCACTAAATGCTTTCAACATACATTCCCTGTTTTATATACATTAAGGGGGAATAGGCCATGTTATACTGGTCCCTGAATCCCAGCGTATGTTTAAATTCTCTTAAATATCCAAAATGCCATCAATGAAATATATGTAAAGAAACATTTCCATCAGCTATAGTGAACTTGTTTTGAAAAATGAATCACATGCTTACAATGAGAGTGCACTATTGAAGCACATAAAATTTAGAATTATTCTGGCTCTTTGTTCACTAAGTCAGAGAATCACTAATACAAAACAGAAGAACCAGACAGAGATATATTGCAAACTCCTGATGCTGTCCAGCTTGCCAGAAACCCCAACTATGCTGCCCTTGCAGCAGGGTAGACTGGATACCTATTTATACAGCTCGACTATAATATTTACTACTAATTCTATTTTCATTTTTCTAAGTTAATTGCAACACAATTATGTGCTTTAAAAGCAAGCCTGAATCTCTCACATAAATGAGACAGAGCTACACCTCTGATGACCACTACTAGTGATGATTTTTCAGAAGTTGATTTGGCTTAACCAAGCTGCATGCTGGTTCATTGCTGGTTGATAATGCTCATTAGACTTCTTTTGAAATCAAAGTTTCTTTAGTAGTAGTGTAGTATCTAAACCAAGAACCTGCTTTCCCCTAGCAAAGCAGAGTTGGAAAACAAAAACAAGCCATTGCTATCAACTCTTGTCTTGTGAAGATGGGAACAACCACAATTATTGGTGCAGACATCTTGCTAAATAATTCATACAAGGAACTTCCAAGGTTTGTTTTTATCACTTTTTTTTTGGTTGCATTGCCAAGGAAAAATGATGGAGCAGTGGTACACCAACACATCATTAAATTTTGCTGCAGAACTCTGGCTCAGCATGACAATGGAATGTGTTTAGTCTATCTACACCTAAATGTGAAAAATAAAGTACATCAGACTACTTGTCGATCTAGTTGATATCCTTTCCAACATGCAGGACTTTCTAGACAGAGATATTTCTCAGAACTGGTACAGGAAATCCTTCAGTTGGAGAAGCTAAGAATTGAATTTTCTACCCTCCAAATGCAAAACATGTAATCAGCTCTGAGCTCTCTCTATCCATGAGATGATAAGACTGTAACAAAAACTTACCTCAACTCATATAAGCATACTGCAAGTTTTGCTTCTGCCCCAAATGTTTCCCTGGGAAACATATTCTATGTTCCTGCCTTTCCCAATGATTACAAAGCTTTGTTCCTGGCGTAAGAACTCTGCCAGACAATTCGTCTTTTGTTGTGTCTTTATTATTTTTAGGGAAATTCTAAATATTTGTTTTTAACAGACAAGTTTATTGTAGCAAATACTGCTCCACACTCCTTTACAGCTTTCTTGATATGATTTTGAAGCTGTTTGTTGAAATAGATGTATGCTTCCAACACTTCTTTCCCCAAAATACACACATATGCATAATACTTTAAAGTAATTAAAAGTATTAAAGTAATACTTTAATAGCTGGACAGGTACCTCTCACACATAACAAATCCAGCAATATCTTTCAGATGATTTGTTATCACACACATTTTCAACATTGGTTTAAAAATCTTAAATAAATTGCAGCTCAGTAATCTTCCATATTTATAGTTGGATTCAAGATATATGCACTGAATCAAACTGTTTCTGTTTGCTTTCTTAAACATAATAGCACAGAACTTCATTGTATAATATTGTCTGAGGAAATATTAATTCAAAATACTTTTTCTGACATATCAAAGTAATTCTGACTACTCACTGAACACTAGCATAGAATGAAATTATCAAAAATATTTCTGCAAGCAAATATTAAAATGTTGAAATAATTTTATCATGATTGATGCTTTCAAATATTAATAAACCAAACAGCAAAGGAGAAATGTTTCCTGACATTAAAAAAAAAATCACCATAACTATTCAGTCACAAGATTCAATGGCCTGATTCACACATATTGCTAAGCTATACAGCTTGTTTTTTTCTGGCCTAGATTGTTGTGTGAACAGACCTGTATAAACTCTTATGCACAAACCAGACCACTACTTGTTCTATGAATCATGGCTAAAAAAAATTAGTTTAGCAAGGCACTCCACAATCTCCCTCAAAATCACACAAGTCAGTGATACTCAAAAAAGCAACATCAACCAGACATACTTTGAAGCCAAAGTTCTTTGATTTCTTTAAAATACTCTGATGTCATTGCTCATGACAAAGAAGTTGCTGATTGGTTGTAACGCAACTATTTGTATTTCCTATAAAAGTATTATTTTTGGTAGTTTTTTAAAAAGAACTGAGTAAAATAACCCTCCACATTTCTCACTGTTCATTTTAGCAATTAAATGACTGCAGCCATGTATTTAAATGGCCACTTCTGTCCAGATGGAGGAAGTGGTGGTTGAGCTCCTGAAGCAAGAAACTGAATTTAACAGTTTTATGACAGGAGCTGCTTCCATATAAATTGATGACATGTAGCACATGTGGCATTTTTTCCATTTCACATATTCTCTCTACTAAACATTGACACTTAGAGAATAAAATCACCATGGGTCACAAGACATATTTTAAAAGCTTTTTCCTTATTTTCTATAAACTCATCTCTATCAGACAGTAATCACAAAGACTAGTAACCACCACCTACTAAGCTATCCAGTTATTCAAGCAGCATGTAGCTGTCAACAAAATCAGTGCCTATTGAAAAGCACTAAATTGATAGAAACCTTAATTATCTTTATTGTCATGATCAGCCTCAACCATACAAGTAAGTTAAATGTTTATCCCCAGTAACAAGTTTAAGTGCAGTCCTTACTCATCATGGTTTACAAAACGGATAAGCACTCTCTGTGCCTTGTAGCTCTCTTACATTCTTCTACTTGAATCAATACCTTTGATTTAGGGAACCAGGTATAACACCAATTTCTAAACTAGTATCAGACAGCTTCAGTGAAATACTGAAGATCAGCTTCACTGAATTTTAGCAAAACCTTCAGACAGGTAACGTGGCTCAAGGATGACACAGATTTTAGGTACCATATTAGGAACACACCTTTGGTCACGGGTTTCCAGGAGAGGGCCAGATTTTTGAAATCATTGCTCTGCTCACTAAACCTTTTGCCTATGCTGCTGTCAGCTCCTAAGAGCAACTCAGCCTGCAGCGATAGGCCCATTTTCCCAGGCCTATAGAAGGCGCTGTGTAGCAACTCCTATCTGTGCATCTGGGGCCCCTCCCCCCCTCTGCAGCAGCCTTACCCAATGTTGAGAATGCGCCCCCTACTGACTCGCTACACTCATTTCTTCATTCCACCGACTTGGCTGCGGTGCATTTTGGGTGGGGGCTGGTATTTTTTCCTTCGATGGTCATAAACCCAAGCAACCGCAGCTTTAACGTGAAGCCACACGCTCATTAGGTATATGTCTATGTAAAACTGAACTGGGCTGCAGGAAAAAAAAAAAGACAACACACAGACACACAAAGCCATAACTAAGAATACACAGACATCCTAGGAGGAAAAGACCTTTTTTTCCTGCGATAGAAGCAGAAGCAATCCTCTTTTTTCCTCTTCTTTGTTTGAGAAATAGGTTAAATGCAACTATTGCCCGGGATGGATGCAGCAAAGAGTTGCAGAGGTAGAAGGGTGCCTGCTTCTCTCGGAGACCTGGTTACTCTGATTGAGTCACGAATCCCGCCTTTTCCAACACACCCGATACCTCTAGCTATAGAAAGGGTGGGGGGGGCGTACAGGAGGAGGCTGTTCTCCATTGATTGTACCGCAGCCTGTTCCACATTTCCAGCGCCAACTCTGCAGTCATAACGGGGCTTTCCTCCCTCGCTTACACCCTTCCTTCCTTCCCCCCACCCCCGCCGCACATGCTGGGGGAAAAAAAAAGGGAGCCTCAAGCATGTCGAAGAGGATGGCAGCATTCGCAATCCTGTCTCCCCCCACCACCTCCAACGCTTCCCTCCTTCCACGACGCAGACCGTGCAATCACAGCCACACTCGAGGGCGCAACATCCATGTGCCACCTCCCTGCAAGGAACGGAAGGAGGGAGAAAAAGAGATGCAACGGAGGCAGAGGCGGCATTTAGCCGGAACGCGGTCAGAGAAGCTTTTCTTTTAAAAAATGGGGCCGGGGGGTGGAGGGGAGAGAGGCAAAAAAGCCGGCAGGGAGACCGCCGCTGGCGCCGGGAGAGCCGGCCTCAGACGCCGGGAGGGAAGAACGGGAGAGACGCTTTTTTAACAGCATGTGTGAAGAGGGCACGGGAGCAGCCGCCGGGCCCGGCAACGCTGGAGCAGCAGGAGAAAGACGACGGTGGCGGCAACGAGGAGTGGGAGGAAAAGGGTTGCGCCGGGCTCCCGCGCGCGCTCAGGCACCTACCTAGCTGGGTTTCGCGCTCCCTCCTCCTCCTCCTCCTCCTCAGCGGCGGGCGCTCCCTCCCCCGGCGGCGGCGGCGGCGCTGCTGGCTTGCGACTCCCGGCTGGAGGCTGGCGGCTGGGCTGGGCGGGCGCGGGGAGCGGAGCCGGCGGTGCGGGGGAGACAAAGGGGCCTGGATGGCGGGAGGGGGGGCCAGGCTGCGAGGGGCAAGGCGGGGGCTCGGCCTGCGCTGGGGCGGAGGGGGGCGCGGCGGCTCCGCGGGGCTCAGCTACCGGGGCGAGGGGTGTCGAGCGCCGGGCCGCGGGGAAGGGGAGGGGGGGGCTCCCTAGGCGCCCTGCAGACAATACAGCCGGGTCCCTCCTGCCCAGAACCTGCCCTGGCCAAGATGGCGGCCGAGAAAGAGCGGAAGTGACGCGGGGTCCTCATTAGCATATGGGACTCATTGTCCGGCCGGAGAGGAGGGGGACGAGCCCCCCGGGGTGGAGGGAAAAAAGGGGTGACTGAACCCCAAGAATGGAACTTGATTTTCCGTCGTCGCTCCTCCTCTTATCCTGTCCTGACAGGAAGCGGGCTCTTTAAAAGGAGGTGGAGGGGAGCGGGTTACATAACCCCGTCAGAATGGGGGGATTCTCGCGAGAAGGGGAACCGGCGGCGGGATCTGCCCCGGCTCCGCTAGGAGGCGCCGCGCCCTGCGGATGGGGCCGGAGAGAAGAGCGCGGAGCGGTTATCCCTCCGCCGCCCCAGCCGGGACTACAACTTTCCCTGAGGGGAGGAGAAGGGGCCACTGGGGAAGGGGGGAACCGCGGGGGGGGTGAGCCTACTCCACGTGACCCGGCATGGAGCACACCACGTGACCCAAGCTTCACCTGAGTGAGCATCAGAATACCTCGTGCTGTTAAGCTGATGATCACACGGCTTGCACTCGTGCATGGAGTGAGTGGCATCAGCAGAGCAGGTCAAGCCAAGCATCCCTGCGCCCCAGCCTTGGCCAGAGGATATCTCTTGACCCCCAGAAGGGGATTCTTTCACTGTGCATTATCAGTGGGCCACCTGGCTTCAGGCCCATCTCTGTTGCACCACGGATGGACCAGTTGCAACTTTGAAGCCATGGTACCCTGAGCGATGAACAGCAACCGTTGGGTCAGGGTAGTGCAGATGCCCTTTGCATAGATACGATGTATTAGACATAGCTGCAGAAACACCTTGAGTGCTCCGTTGGGTCAGCGTTGTGTTAGGGTGTGAAAGCAGGTAGCTGCTTGAGGCCAACAATCATTATGTACGCTCACCGAGCTGAATCGGAGACCGTAACGGTGGCTTTCCCTCAGTGCCTCCTCAACAGGACTCGATTACAATTTTCACAAGCCCTGGAAATGCTCAAAAATAGAAGCCTGCTCCAATATTTATTTATTTAGTGTAATAAAACATTTAATAAAATACTTAAAGCAAGGAGTTAGATTTGACTCTCTATTTCTTGCCTCACTTCTTAATCATCTGAGATTGGAAGGAAGCTGAAACTTTCTCAAGTTCTTGGGCGATCAGGAGGTAGGCCTTGAACACTGCCTGTTGCAACCAATGGATAATGCAGGTCTGGCTTCTAAATGTGTTAGGCGACAACACCCATGATTTCCAACCAGAATTCAAGTTGTGAAAGTTACAGTTCACTGTATCTGGATGGCATCAAGTAAGAGAAAGGAAAGCTCAACTTCCCCTCCACAAAGTAAATCTTTGTTACAAAGTTGAGCTGTCCCAATGAAAAATGGTAGAAAGTTCAACATGACTCTAATACAGGTTGGATAAATAATTACTGTATTAGCACTTGTTTGCAAATCCTAACGATTACACCCCTGGTAATACATAACAAAAGGGAAAGAAGACTAAACACTAGCAACCATATATAGCAATGGCATAGTCTGATCACTGGGACTTGTAACTAACAGAACATGTGATTTCACTGTGCATGCAAATATCCCACAGCATACACAGAAATGCAAATCAAAGTACAGTTACTGAAATACACGTATCTAGCCACAGCAATGCTATATGTGCAGCAGCAAAACCACCATAACATCCAGCAAACCGTTATGTTCTGTTTACCAGCATTATAATTGTTAATCAGGTTTAATTGAGTATCCATCCACCTATATATCTGAAAGTAAGTTCATAATATTCATTTCACTATCCCAACAAACCACCACACACTAGCCAGGGGGATCAAGAACCAAATATGTAATGGAAACTATGTAAAGGATATAAATGGTACTAATGGCTAAATCCTCTATTCCCTAAATCGCATCCTGAAACAGGCTTGACATCCAATCCAAGGCATTGGGGGCCACCATTTTTGTTTTACTCAGTGTCCTGAACAGCACATTTTTATATAGTTCACGATAGTTTGAGAAATTTAAAACAGTTGCTTGTGGCTGCTGTGACTAGTGAGTAAATCCTCTGGCAGACGTCCCTCTAACAGGAAGAATTTTGGCAAAGATTCTACTCAAATTTGAAGCAAGTCTTGTTTCTAAGGATGCAAGGGGTCAAGAAAGTCAAGTTGGCCACCACAACAATGCAACCAAAGCACTGCTGAGGATGCCTTATTTATTCCCATTTATTGTTTAGAATTATTATGATTCTGTATAACATTTTTCAGTGATGTTAGAGAAAAATGCAACACTTAAACTGCCCACAAGCTTATAACATGATAAAGGCATGACAACTTGGAGAAACATAGGGAAACTTTGGCCAAATAGCCCTGAAGTATAACTCCTGGCAACCCTTGTCATTGGCTATATTTGTTGGAGAAAGTTGTAGTTCAGTAACATTTAGAGGGTTTATTTTAATTTGGATAGCAAAAAAAAAAAAAAGGGAGCAAGGAATGTTAAGTGAAATGATTGCCCCTCTTTTAATGGAAAAAATTAAAAGGTTATACAGGTAGTCCTCATTCAGCAACCACTTGTTCAGCGACCAAAGTTATGACGGTGCTGAATGAGGAGACTTATGACCAGTCCTCATAGCTGCAGCCATCGCACCATCCCCACAGTCACATGGCATTTGGCAACCAGCTTGCAATTACAATGTTGCAGCATCCTGCAGTTACATGATCACCATTTGCAACCTTCACTGCTGGCTTCTGACAAGCAGAGTCAATGGGGAAGCTGGCAGGAGGTTGCAAATGGTGATCACTTGATGTTGTGCCTAACAACAATGCGGGATTCGGCTAACAATGGCTACTGGAACTGCTGTCATAAATCAGAATGGTCACATGATGTTACACTTTACGACTGCGCTGCTTAGCAACAGAGTTCCTGGTCCTAGTTACCCTTGGTAACTGAGGTTTACCTGTACTTAGGAAGAATGTTTCAGTTGGGCCAAAACATGCTCAGTGCCTTGATTTTGGGTGGCCTAGTCTCTGCTGCCAATGAATGTGCTAGGAATGTCCTATGCATCTCTACTGAGAGGGCACATTGCCCCCTCCACAAGCCTCCATAACATGGAGGCCTTCCCTCAACATAAACACCCCCTAATAATAATGGATATTTTACTAGCAATATTAATTTTGATCTAATAATCTAATATTATAGTGCATTTCAATTGTTCAAAGTGCTTCACAAATATTAATAACTATTACAACAGCTCTGAATTTTATGACTGTACAATTAGTTAGGATTATTAACATGACTTTAGACTGATTGTTGATGCACGTCAAGAATACATCTGTTCTTCTTGGCTATATCCCCAGTATTTGGAATCTTTTATAATATTAAGAATTACGGACTTACTATACACAGGACATGGCCTGAAGATTTATTATACAATACTAGAAAGATAAATTGACATTTGATTTGTAGTAATGGATTGTTGATATATGTTATTTGTCAACATTTGAATGTCTTTTTTTTCAGCAGAGGGAAAGAAGAGGACACTGAAACAATTTAATCAATGTTTTTGTTCATGTTACATATTTCCAGGTCTTATTTTCCTATTTTTTTTTCTTTAATGTTAATGTTACATTATGTTATTAACACATTTATGTGAGTATAATTTGATTGCAAAATTAAAATTATTAAATCTGAAGGAACTATTTACACCATCATATCTAACCTCCTGCTCTATCTTGGAGATGTGAAAGAGCTGACATGCAGAGATACAATGAATGGTCTAAAGCCTCCTGTTGTGTTTGTGGCTGATATTTTAAGTGAAAAACCTGTTGCATGCACTGCATGAAGTGCAGCATGAGTATCACGAAAATCCTGGGCTGCAGATGGCACAAACTCACATGATGACAGCATTTAAATGAACCATCATCTTCTGAAGCACAATTTGTATTATGAATAGGCCAGCTGCAAACTCACACATGGCTCAAATGCTGTCAAGTGTGCCTTTCCCTTAATCCAGGATGTTCTTTAAAACTGTAAAGTAACAGGTACCTATTATTTATTTAAAATGTTTCATGATGTACATCTCCAGGCAGCATTCACTTACTGTTATCAGAAGAGCTATTGATAATATCACTGCAGTTCAACAGAGATATAGTAAAGAAATCGATTGCTCAGCTATCCTGCTTCCGAATTGTTTAGAGCCTTGAACGTTAGAATAACATGCTGAATTACAAAGTACAAATTAGGACCTGGCGCTGCTCTTTCAGCAATAGCAATAACCTAGCCATCGCATTTGTTGCCATCTACTTGGAATTCAAGCTGTGTCTTAAATGGCCTGATCTACCAATTGCAGGTGAAGGTGCTCTTCCTGGAAACATTTATTTACTTCAAATGAGAATATAGTGTATGCACATACACTCTGTCTCTCATGGATGGTAGATATGCCTTCCAGTGAATAAATGAAAAAAGACTATCTGGATTAGGACTGAAGTAGAGGTAGTCCCCCGGTTAAGAACACCCGGTTTACAGATAAACCATAGTTAAGAACGGAGGCTATTATAGCAAAATTCGAGCTAAATACACAATGATTTGAGTTAAATACACAATGGTTCGAGTTCATTATACAATACTATTTATACAGTATTACATAACAAAACTGTTCTGGCTTACATACAAATTCTACTTAAGGACAGACCTCGGAACGGAACTTCTTAAACTGGGGACTATCTGTACTTTATGTTCCTCCATTGAAATAAAATACATTCCTTCGTGCATGGTGGCTGTACTTAGCAAATACTTGAGGACACCGCTGGAGTGGAGTCTATTTCAAATGTGGCATCAGTTGTGTCCTCTCCATAAACTATGTGCAATGATTCTTCCATATAGAGCAATAGGAGACACTGAGAATCGCAAGATGCAGCCTTTGAAAATCATTATTTGTTTCATTAATGTATAAGCCATCTATAATCCAAGACTTAAGGTGCTCACAACATTATAAAAACAGTAACTCTAATTGTCACATAACAAATCTAAATCTAAACCCATTTTAAACTCAGATAACTCATGGACCACTCCCTACAAATTATGTAGTGCCTTGTGCCCCAAGGCATAAGGGATCTATGAAAGGGAACCCTCTGAATGGTCTTTCTAAATGTTAAAAGAGAGGGGCTGTCTAAGGAGTTATGCCTCTGAGCCTCCACGCCCCTCACATCTCAAGAAAAGGGATCTCTGTTGCACACCCTCTTGGCTAATTCATACTAGATGTGCAGATTCTACAAGCCAGTGGTCTCAAATGTAACCAGGACTAGAGAGTCATAACAGGCTTTATAAGGAATGTCCAGCAACCTGATTTGGCCAGCCAATGCATTTCTTGCAGTATAGATGTTCTGCATCTGGCCCGGAATGTGGCTTGAGTGGACAGAGGGTGGGTAGGGCTCCTAGGAGGTACCAAATCACCTCATGCTGAAGCAATAGTACTATTACCAGAATGCTTTTCAGGCCCAAGTAAAAGCATTCACTGGTGTATATAAAAAACCTTTTGTGGATTAGGAGAACAACATTTGTACTACCACACCAGGATTATTTACCAGTAGCATTAGAGAAAAGAAAGTTTTCGTGACAACATTGAAGTGGTATCCAAAAGAAAACAAGGGATATAAACTTGCACAGAAGGGAAAGACAACTATATGGAATGCAAAATTATTTTAAACTATTTATCAATAGCAACTAAAATAGTTTGACACTTTTCAGACCAATCATATTTCAATGGATTAAAAAATGTATGAAAGTTTCTATTTCCATCTGTTTGGTCTTGCAATGTACAGAAGTTTTCAGTGCATCTCCCCTAAGTTATGTAATAATTAATGTAAATTGCCTGAGAACACGCTTTGATGGAAATCTTCCAGCTTTGATATGTAAATTTCCCTGATAAAAGTTTTAAAAAGCCAATTTCTCAGATGTAATTTCTCTTTCAAAATAAAATTATCGCTGTTTGCATGTAGCTTTTGTCTGGTTGCATCCCTCTTCTGCACACAGGCACATTTTTGATGTGGGGGGGAGGTAAGACAAACGCTAATATATTTTGTTTGATACTAGTGCTTGCCCCACCCTCCTGCTGGTGTTTCAAAGGGCCTTGAAGACCTGCGTTTCTGTATGTCTCTTTTTCATTCCTGGGTTTTTGTTTTGTTTTTTTGGTCAACTTTGTCATCTTTTAGTCCTTATTATCTATTGTTTTTTGTTTTGTTTTTTACTTGTGAACCACCCAGATTTGTTGGGAACTGGAAGGTATATAAATTTAATAAATAAATAGTCCAATGGGACAGGAATATTAAAATTCACTCCAGTAAAATTTGTGGCAAAGTTCTTTTACATTCCTGTAAACCAGTAATAAAAGGAGATGACTGAACCAGCAAATTACAGTGGAAGCTACATGAATATCTTCTATCTTTAGTGCAAAAGATGTAAGGTAGAACCCTTATTTTCAGCTTCAGAGATGGGAACCTGAAGAACATGCAACAGTGGTGAGAAGAAATTAAACTCTGCATTTTATTGTCAAATTGAAAACAAACATCCTAATCCACCCAAAGTTCATATGAACTTGAAATATCTGACCTTTCAACAACAAAAATACGTCCTTAAGGTCAGACCCTGTAATGAGGACTCAGAGTAATTAATATTATAATTTGTAAAACAAATTTCAGCAGAGGATCCAATAAATTAAGGCCAATTAAGAGTAGAATAAATGGACAGATGCAGATGCACTCTGAGATAAACTTGCAAGGATGGAATTAGTATTTTTTTTACAAGATATCTTAAGTTAGGTGTGGACAATGGGAATGCCATATTTATTGACAGCACAAACTTATTTAGGTTTATTCAAATACAAGTGGAACATTGCAGGATCTATCCAGACTGAAGTGTTTTGCATTACAATTACAAAAGGGGTTCAGTGTAAAGAAATATAACATTTAAGTGCAAAAAATGTAACTCCTTATTAGACAGGTTGAGTGTTGTTTTGAACCTTCAAGATGTTAAGATCTGCCAGAAATTTTTGTAAAAGTGACCCAGCTTGCAGAAGTTGGCTTTTTGAAGGACACCTCATTTTGTTCTCTGTGAAACATATTTCTTTTACTATGATGGGCACCCTTTCCCTCTGCTTTTAGAAGGTACTTCAGATTGCCTATATTAAGCCCTCTGAATTTTTAATGTTTTTATTATTAGATAGTATACATGTTTATTTTTGTAAAATAAATGATGACATGGTGTAATATGTCATGTGTTGTTGTTCATCTGAGGTTGTATTTGCCTACTTTTGAGAACTGCTAAGGACCAGATGATTTTTATGTCCTAGTACATAAAACCATAGAACTCAAAGAGGGTGTACTTTCTTTTTCACACAACTGTATCTATTGCTAATATATACAAACAGGAACGATCCTGTTACAATCCAGTCCATCTTGTAGGCTTCCCCTAGCTCTCTGGTTGCCCTTTGCAGAAACAAATTTCTGCAGTAATTAAGCCTATTTGTCTGCTGCCCCTTAGCATGCTGAATATTTTCTTTTTCAATTTGTGGATTTCATGGTTACCATCACTTCTAACTAGATTTTTCCTCTTACTTTTGATGGAATTGTCCATGTGTTAATGTAAAACAAAAACAAAAACCCTATGTATTTTAGTGTTGTAACTCATAACAACACATCATAATATAGCTAAAATAAGTCCTATATAATTTAAGTATGTAACTATTACAAATTGTATCATGTTTGTTGTCGAAGGCTTTCACGGCCGGCATACGATGATTATAAATACCCACAAAAGGGTCACATCACCCTGGGCACAGAGAGAACTGCTCCTGTCTGTGCTCCTGCACTCTGAAGATGCCGGTCACAGGTGCTGGCGAAACGTTAGGAAACAAAACTTCCAGAACACGGCCACACAGCCCGGAAGACCCACACCAGTCATTGTATTATGTTTGGTTATCTCAGATGTCTTTTGGAGTAATGCATTACTCAAAAGTGGCACGTGAATACGTACAGCAGTTTTTCCCTAACCCACTGCCCTGAATCAGGAATTCTGAGAGTTGAGGTCCCACACATCTGGAAGGTGACTGGCTGAAGGCTGACAGAGAAATCCAGGTTAAGATCATCCCCATCCTCCTGTCATAAACTAACCAATCTCTCAAATCAAAAAAGGCTGAGTAATTGTGATCCTATCACATTTTAACACTTGTCCATATCATTTCTGTGTACCCACTAAAATGTGCCCTGCTCCTCCAAAGTCTTCCTCATGTAATTTTATTTTAATTAATATGTAGGGCTCAGAATTAGTCATGCACTAAGAGGCTTCCACTAATCATACAAATGGAATGACATCACAAAATGGAAAACTCTAGTGCAGCTTTCCCAACTTTTTATGTTCCAGATCTGTTGACTCTACTGGCCCATAATTATGGGAAATATAGGGGACAATCAAATCTTACTATTAAACAGCAGTATTTCTTACATTATTTAAACAATAAAAACATATACAAACTAGTATCAATTATAAAATACTATTGTGACTACATCCAGTGGAATCAGTTAATTTTGTACAACACCATAACAAGCGATAGCTTCCACACATAACAGCAGCAGCAATCAGGGAATTCTCAGAAGAGTTATTTCACTGTGTTTACTTCGAACAGGTGCAGTCAGTGAGTTCACACAGCATGCAAAGTCAACTCCAAACAAACAATATTACCGCTAAGCATGAATCAGATTAGAGCTGAAACTGTTTTATCAATGGCTGAATCCCATGCCACTTCATTAATATTCAAATAATTGAATTCTGCAAAAGATGCCATATTCATTTTTGAAAAGGATCACATTACTATGAATTATCTTAATTCTTGGAAAGAATGGAAGAGACCAGGGGAAGGTGAACTGCAGGTGTCTGCTCTCCCTCCAGCTGCATCTACAGTGGGGCAAAAAAGTATTTAGTCAGCCACCAATTGTGCAAGTTCTCCCACTTAAAAAGATGAGAGAGGCCTGTAATTTTCATCATAGGTATACCTCAACTATGAGAGACAAAATGGGGGAAAAAATCCAGAAAATCACATTGTCTGATTTTTAAAGAATTTATTTGCAAATCATGGTGGAAAATAAGTATTTGGTCACCTACAAACAAGCAAGATGTCTGGCTCTCACAGACCTGTAACTACTTCTTTAAGAGGCTCCTCTGTCCTCCACTCGTTACCTGTAGTAATGGCACCTGTTTGACCTTGTTATCAGTATAAAAGACACCTGTCCACAACCTCAAACAGTCACACTCCAAACTCCACTATGGCCAAGACCAAAGAGCTGTCGAAGTTCACCAGAAACAGAATTGTAGACCTGCACCAGGCTGGGAAGACTGAATCTGCAATAGGCAAGCAGCTTGGTGTGAAGAAATCAACTGTGGGAGCAATAATTAGAAAATGGAAGACATACAAGACCACTGATAATCTTCCTCGATCTGGGGCTCCATGCAAGATCTCACCCTGTGGGGTCAAAATGATCAGAAAAATGGTGAGCAAAAATCCCAGAACCAGATGGGGGGACCTAGTGAATGACCTGCAGAGAGTGGGACCAAAGTAACAAAGGCTACCATCAGTAACACACTATGCCACCAGGGACTCAAATCCTGCAGTGCCAGACGTGTTCCCCTGCTTAAGCCAGTACATGTCTGGGCCCGTCTGAAGTTTGCTAGAGAGCATTTGGATGATCCAGAAGAGGATTGGGAGAATGTCATGGTCAGATGAAACCAAAGTAGAATGTTTTGGTCTAAACTCAAGTTGTTGTGTTTGGAGGAGA
Source organism: Python bivittatus (assembly GCF_059951505.1). Lineage (NCBI taxonomy): Eukaryota > Metazoa > Chordata > Lepidosauria > Squamata > Pythonidae > Python > Python bivittatus. The sequence continues at coordinate 87,337,883 of NW_028277098.1, forward strand.
GAGAATGCTGAGTTGCATCCAAAGAACACCATACCTACTATGAAGCATGGGGGTGGAAACATCATACTTTGAGGCTGTTTTTCTGCAAAGGGACCAGGATGACTGATCTGTGTAAAGAATGAATGGGGCCATGTATTGTGAGATTTTGAGTGAACACCTCCTTCCATCAGCAAGGGCATTGAAGATGAAACGTGGCTGGGTCTTTCAGCATGACAATGATCCCAAACACACCACCCGGGCAACGAAGGAGTGGCTTCGTAAGAAGTATTTCAAGGTCCTGGAGTGGCCTAGCCAGTCTCCAGATCTCAACCCCATGGAAAACCTTTGGAGGGAGTTGAAAGTCCGTGTTGCCCAGTGACAGCCCCAAAACATCACTGCTCTAGAGGAGATCTGCATGGAGGAATGGGCCAGAATACCAGCAACAGTGTGTGAAAACCTTGTGAAGACTTACAGAAAACGTTTGACCTCTGTCATTGCCAACAAAGGATATGTAACAAAGTATTGAGATGAACTTTTGATATTGACCAAATACTTATTTTCCACCATGATTTGCAAATAAATTCTTTAAAAATCAGACAATGTGATTTTCTGGATTCCCCCCCCCATTTTGTCTCTCATAGTTGAGGTATACCTATGATGAAAATTACAGGCCTCTCTCGTCTTTTTAAGTGGGAGAACTTGCACAATTGGTGGCTGACTAAATACTTTTTTGCCCCACTGTATACTCTCTCTAAAGCCCTACCACTAAATATTAGTGGCAAAAATCATGTATTTTTAGCAGCACTTTTAAAAAAAAAAAAGTAGGCAAGAGCAAAAAGCATGACTTTTTTTTAAAAGTATTTTTAAAAACCTTCCTGCACAGTCAAGTAAGAGTCAACCATTTCAGTTCTACCTCTTCTGAGGTTTTTGTTTCTTTGTTAAAAAATAAAATGCAGCCTCCAATAAAATCAGATGCCCACCACTAAAAGCAGTTTATGCATTGCTCAAAAGACATGAAAGGTTTATTGCTTATCTATTAAGTCCTTTCACAAGGATAAGTAGTGATAGATAAATGTCTCTGAAATAAAGTTTGCCTCCTGTACATTTTGTCACCAGTATTCCATTACAGGTAGTCCTCATTTAGCAACTGCCTCATTTAGTGACTGTCCATAATTATGAGGTTGATGAAAAAGTAATTTTACAACCAATCCTCATATTTACAACCTTTGCAGGTCTATAAGCACAGTTGGTTTCACTTAGTGACCACTTTGCTTAATGATTGAGTTTTCAGTCCCAATTGTGGTCACTAAATGAGGACTACCTGTACAGAATACTGACAGGCTATTAAAGGATTCTCTCTTAACAGGCTTGATAAGGGCCACACAATGTCCATATTTGAGACCCTTGATACTAATGTTTTTGAGGGGTTTTTTTGGAGTTTTTTTTTAGCTACCTAGCCTAATAGAAGTTTCAACAGAAAAGGCTAAAATGGTTTCGTGCAACTCACTGACAACTGTAGACAAAATGATAAAATAGATGAGATCACTATGTTGCTGATGACTTATGATGGACAATGAATGATTTCTATTACAGTTATCTCTTTGTAAAGGTAAAAGCTGGCCTCGAGTTTGACTCCTTGTGATTCTGTAGATACAACCATAATTTTCTTGCTAATACAGAAGTGTTTTTTCAAGATATTCTTCTACACCCCTACCTTTAGTGTTCCATGGTGGATTCCCATCCAACTATTAACCAGATCTGGCCTTGCTTAGCTTCTGAGCTCAGATGTCAGCAGAATGCTGCCATCTGCTGATACTATTGTTGCTGTGCATGAATTTGGTCTTGACACCTATATTAGCCACAATGTTTTATCATATAAAGATAAAAGAGACAAAAGACTGTCTTTCATAATTAATTTATTTAGAATTAATATCACCCAATAAATTACCTGTAGTTAAAAAAAGAAAAACAACTGTGATATGTGAGGATATAATCAGTACAAGGTAATTTGGGAACATAAAGACAACCAGGAATAAATGGAAAAGGGAGAGAGTTCAACCTGAGATAAAAGCAGAGATTTGAGGAACATCATTTGTTTCTATGAGAATGTTATTGTTTAAAGTTCAGCTCTTCTGAATGAGACAATCCAGTTTATCATAGTAACTACCTGGACAATTTTAATCAGTATGAAAGCAATAGATCCGTGTTTCTCAACCTTAGCAACTTTAAGATGCTGGCTGGGGAATTTTGGGAACTGAAGTCTGCCCATCTTAAAGTTGCTAAGGTTAAGAAACACTGCAATAGATTTTCTGCACATATATGGACATCAACTGTAGTTCCCCAACATTTAGAAAGATATTGCCTCAATATCTGAAGGCTCCAATTAGATTACATATTTTATAATTATCAGTAGATACATCTCCATGAATTTGAAAAATTTTAAAGATCACATTACATTAATAAATTTTACCATTATGTGATTTAAGAAGCAAATTTTGTTTGTCCTGACATGTCATCTAATTTCACTGATGATCCTAAATTCTAATCTATTAAAATAGGCGAGAGTTATTTCCTTCTTTGTACTATGCATAATTTTATAAACTTTGATGATGTCCTTTCTTAATTGTCCATTTCATTTTTATAAAATAAAAAATCCCATCATTCTATCTTTTTCACATACGAAAGATGTGCTACCTTTGATCATTTTGGTATTCCTTTTACTTGAATTTTTCCCACCCAGTCAATTTTTGGAGATTTAGTAGAATATTAAAAAAATATCAAAACAAATGACTGAACACCCCAAGAAATTGACATTGATAATAGGATTTATATGACACATTAATGATATTTATACTTATGCATATGCAAGCATGAAGATTAGAATATGGCTTGTTCCTTCTTCATGCAGGAAGAACATTTCTCAATACACGTGTGTCTTTACAGTGTGTTTATGTGTGTCTATTTTTTAAAAAAAGAGCTAAACTATTCATAGGTAATTTTTGATTCAACTAAAGCTGAACTCTAGAATTTTCATATTCCTTTTATATTTACCATGAATTGTAAATAACCCAATGCCTGAAGCCCAAAACTATATTCCACAGTAATCACAACAAGAGATTAGAATGTACATTTTGATTTTTTTCTCTGAACAGTCCACAGTTGGTACCTATCAATATCAGCCATTTTTTTAAATGTACAAGTGTATACAGTCAGGAAGGTATCATTGTATTAATCATATTAGTCACTTCATCACCTGCAATGTTACTGCTCTATCATTTAGTGGCAAACCCTTATGTATAGATCCATCCATTCTGTAATGTAAATGTATCCATATCAAAGAGCTTTCAGAAATCTGCATATATATTTTCAGACAATTACCTGTATAGGTAGTCCTTGCTTAACAACCATTTGTTTAATGACGGTTCGAAGTTACGATGGCCTTGAAAAGGGTGCTTTACAGTCCATAAAGCACTTCTGGCCGTTATAAAATGTCACGCCACCCCACCCCCCACGTGGCCGCATTTTGGGCACTTGCCAACCGGCTCGCATTTACAACTGGTTGCCAAGCACCCCACAATCATGTGGTCACCATTTGCAATCTTCTCTGTGGCAGGGAAGGTTGCAAGTGGAGGGGACAAGACAGTGTGCAGGAATGGAGCTCAAATCCTGAAGCCAAAATTGTGAAGATTTGATCTCCATTCCTACCCACTATTGAGAGGGGAGGGGAAACCCTTTGGTGGTGTGAAGGAACGGAGATCAGATTTTCAGGATTTGAGCTCTGTAGCTGCCCACTGCTGAGAGGTTTCAGCAGTGTGAATCTTCAGGATTTGAGCTCAGTTCCTTCACATCGCTGAGAGGGGAGGGAAACCTCTTGGCAGTGTGAAGGAACTGAGCTCAAATCCTGAAGATTCACACTGCTGAAACCTCTCAGCAGTGGGCAGCTACAGAGCTCAAATCCTGAAAATCTGATCTCCGTTCCTTCACACCACCAAAGGGTTTCCCCTCTCTTCTCAATAGTGGGTAGGAACGGAGATCAAATCTTCACAATTTGAGCTCCGTAACTGCCTGCCACTGAGAGGTTTCAGCGGTATGAAGGAATGGAGATCAAATCCTGAAGATCTGAGCTCTGTTCCTCCAGCTCCAGGAAGGATAAACCCTTCAGTGGGCTTTAAGAACATTTGAGAGTAGAAGGGCTGCCTGCCAGGAGGATTTCAGCTCTACGCAGAGCTGAAACTGTCTGGCAGGGAGCTCTTTCGCTCTCAAAAAGCTGCCTGCCCAGGAGATCGCTTAACGACTGCAACCAGGAATGCCTGGATTGCAATCGTTGAGCGAAGCAGTCATGTGGGCATCTCGCTCAATGACTGCTTCGCTCAATGATTGAGATTATGGTCCCAATTATGGTCATTAGGCAAGCACTACTTGTACTTCATTTAAAATGCTAACACTTTTTTTTTTACCAAAATGGTGAAGAAAGTTAAAAGTTTAGCCTTTACATTATCAGACATGAAGTATGATGCCCGAGAGACGTCTATCCAAATAAAGCAAGAAGAAACCTTGAAATTTTCTGTTCACTAAAGTCATAATTAATTTTTGTCAAATTCCACTATCCAATATAAATTATTCAGTCAACTATAGAAATACTGGAATAATACTGAATCTCTTTATTACGTAGTGGCAAATAGAGTCAACAGTCCTTTCAGAAAGGAAACTATTTCATTGCCTCCTAGTTTGGATTCTCCATAGACTCGGTCCACAAATGATATAGGAACCTATTAAATGAATAAATCATAAAATCATTCCAGTTATAGGAAGTAATAAAAAGATAAACAGGAGCACTTCACCTCAAGATTTAACATTTATCTATCAACATGCTAATGCAATGTGTTTTGATGCAGAGTATGAAGTGATGGCTTTCTCACAACATCCAAATCATCTCAGTGAACATTTCTTACAAAACCATTGTTGCAAAACAGCCTGCCTGGAGCCTGAATATGAAGACAGAATGCACTAGTGATCCAAAAGGAAATGCCACATTCGGGACTCTCCTTTCTTCCTATCATTATTATGATCTTTCAAACACTGCCAAAAACTCTTGTTTATTCAAGCTTCCACAGCATTTAATTTTGATCATTTTTTGTTATATTCTACACTGCTTTTTTTAGTGCTCCTGTTTTGTAATTCTAATCTTTTAAACTAAGTAGACAAAAGAGCCAGGTTCTTTTTAAATCTGCTTAATTAAAGTATTTGTATCTTCCTTTTCAAATGAAAATGAAACTCATTATTGTTGCTACAATACAGAATGATAACTTTGCAATTTCCAAAAGATACACATTTAGGCCAACATATATCTTACTGAATACAGTATGCATGTGTATAACAGAACAGCACAGGTTTACATTTTTAGTGTTATTATGGCTAGTGCAATCTATCCTAAAGAAGCATAGTTCCCAATTCAGTGGTAAATTCATATGACCTTGGTGGAACCTACTCTTTCTTTCTCTGATCTCTGGCTACAGAACAAGGGCAAGTAACCTCTCAAAGGGCCGTTAAGAAAAGGGACTGTAAAACATCCTTACTTTCAAGAGATACTGACTTGCATTGCTGTTCTTTTTATAATAAACATCTGAAGTAACGCTTTTGTTTAATTACACATGGTTCCAATTCACTATGTGTTCATTAAATATAGTCAACACTGTTTTGAAATGTTTTAAAACACAAGTTATTTTCAGTATAGCAAAAGAAGAACATTAACATTCTAGCATGTAACACTATATGTTAAATTCCTAAAAGCCCAAATTCAGCCTTTGGAATCCACAGAAAGTCTAGTTAGGAATTTTCAGTAAGCATACTCCGCTAGAAATCAACTGGCAAACAGAAATGGAGGAAAAAATTCCTACACCCAGATTATTCTGCCAAACATATATTGTATTTCTAGGCATATTTCTTTTTGGCAATGGAAATTCCAATGATTGCTTTATAAATCTATTGCCACACAGCTGACATTGGCATAAATTAATGAACAAACCTAGCTAAAGGATTCAGAAATCCCAAGGGAATATCTCAAGTTGGAATGAAAGGTATAGAATTTTTACACTAAATAGGATTCCCAGAAGTTGATAGTTTAAGATAATCCACAACTGGCAAAGTGATCTACAATATGGAATGTAGTTGAACTATTAAGATACTAAACATCCTAATGGACTTCTGCCATTTGGGCAGAAGTGAATATGGAACTGTGTTTGTTTGCTGCTCCAATTCTCAAATGTTTTTTTTAAAAACTCCTTTCCACTGCAATCAGCCCGAAGAATTAATTTGCGGTACCTCAACAGCTAGTATAGATTTGCTGCTGGTTATGGGGCAGGCCAGGGAATTAAGAACTCCTTCCCAGGGCAAATTTTTCTGACCCTTTCCAAAACTGGTAAAAAATCTGGCTATTTTTAAAAAGGTAGGTTTATTGTTCTGCTTTTTGCACTCTACATTGCTAAGAGTCTACCAAATAGAAAAATGGTTTAAGAATGTTTTAATAAATAAAAAATAACTTCATATAAAGAAGCAGTACCACTCTTTTTGTGATTTGAAACTTGTGTAAAGTTCAACAAGTGTTAAAATATTAGACACACATTTATTAGGTACAATACTAGGCCCTCAGTAATTAAATATAGGTCCTTGGAAATTGTGCCTTTTTAGCATATCTTTTTAACATCAATAACTTTTATCTTCACTACATGACCAGTAATGAAGCCATCAGACCAAATTTACACTGTTGCTGGAATACTAGGAAGGATGAATTACAGCCAATTTTAGAAGCTGTAGCTGGAAAGGTGGCACTAAGCTTCTTACAATTTAAGTGGATACTTTTCTCATCCCAGAGGGTCACCTCTTCAACAGAATAAATGTTCACATTTGTAACAGCACCTCTTATTTGCTTATATTTGTGTGTCACTGACAGCCAAGTTCCTCATCTGATTAAATTTCTGATGCTATATTCAGCTAATATTTGCATTTAAACTACTGGGTAAATCAGTAATTGAGATTTCAGTGTAAGCTACTCATACTGTATGATCTTCACTGATTCCTCAGTGTTTTTACTTGTCAATTAGTTCGATCTCTAATAGCCAGAAGGTAAACTTTGAGCATGAAAATTTAAATGTAGTATGTTCTTTATGCTTTAGATTTTTACCATACCTCTCCAATAGAGTATCCCAGTTGTCTGGCCCGGACAATCATTTCCATTTGGAAAACATATCCTTTTGAAACACATTTCTCCATCAGTTTTTGTAGAACCTCTTTTCTGTATAACCTGAAATTTAGTGTACATAAAATGAAAATGTTTATAACATTTCAGTTTCAAGCACACACACTTTCAAGAAATAAAAAGGAATAAGTAACAGCAATAAGCTATACACAAGTGCCTCCCAAAAGTTACCTAAAAGTTTTACAAGTTCAAAAGATCTCTTTATCAATCTCAGACTGACCATTATCCTGAAGCATTCTTGCTCCTCTTGAATTGTTACATCCCATTTGGGAACCAGCTTACCTGAAGCTTCCCGTTAAGTCTGATGCACCTGGCCGTAATAGAACCTGAGTTAAAAAGTTGGCACCTCGGCTGCAAAGTAAGATACAAATATGCAATCAGAATTTTAAAGTGAACAGTTAACCTGTTTTAAAGATGCTGTTTCATTAGCGGACTAGAGTACCCTAAGAGGTATGTAATGCAAGTGAAATTTGTAGAATGTAATTTTTTTCTATGATAATTTATATTAACAAAATAATGTAAATACAACTCTGCTGGATCCCTGAAATGTAAAGCCCAATGTTAGTTCAATATTTTGTTTCTTGCAACCAAGAGATGGACACATAAATTTCTGGACACATTATTTCCTGCAACTAGTATATGGAGGCATGCTGCCCTCAACCCAGAGGTATCGCTGAGGCCTAAAACTAATAGCTACTGATAAAGCTATCTTCCAATCTCTTTCTTTTATTAAAGCCATCCCTATGCAAGGAGTGTTTCAAATAGATCTTACATAGGAGTGGAGAAAGATGAAATTTAGGGAAATTAGCATTAGCAAATAATAAGAAATACAGTGGAACCTCGGTTTACAAACTTAATTCATTCCATGACTCTGGCCGCAACCCGAATTGGTCGCAACCTGAAGCAAATTTCCCCATAAGGTTCAATGTAATTACCGTTAATCCGTTCTGGCGTGGAGGACAGAGAGGCAGCTATTGCTTGGAGGGAGAGTCCCCCTCCCTACAACCACGTGTCAGGGGTGGAAAATGGCCGCGGACCACGTGTCAGGGGCGGAAAAATGGCCGCGGACCACGTGTCAGGGGCGGAAAAATGGCCGCGGGCCACGTGTCAGGGGCGGAAAAATGGCCGTGGACCAGGTGTCAGGGGCGGAAAATGGCCACGGACCACGTGTCAGGGGCAGAAAAATGGCCGCGGACCACGTGTCAGGGGCGGAAAATGGCCGCGGACTGTATCACGGGAGGGAAAATGGCCACGTATCCTGTTCGTACCCCAAGGCGGAGTTCGCAAACCGAAGCAAAATTTTGTGGCCGGAGCTGGTCGTAACCCGAAAAGTTCTTTAACAGAAGCGTTCGTAACCCAAGATTCCACTGTACTAAGGTTAGCTAGTATAGGAGGCACTATATATTAACCAAGTTCAACAGTAGGTGTAAGTAAGCACTGGGTGTCAAAGATGACAAAACAGATCAAAAAGTTATATTAGTATTTTGAGGTATGCTGTTTCCAATCTGGAGATAATATTGATTTGAGCCTTCAAGATTAATTGTCCTTGATAGACCAAGTTAGGCTATCACTATATCTTATGGTAAATGATTCCCCAAGTTAATTATAGAGAGATAATCAATTCCCTATCCACAGACTGCCAGAGAAAATTAAATTAAAATTAAATTAATTAATGAATTAAAAGAAAAAAGGATCTACAAAGGTAAGAATATTATTTTTAGAAGTTAAAAAAAACTTTAATAAAAGAATCAAGAATCAGGTTGCAATAAAGAGAGAATAAGAATTTTTCCTTCAAGGTTCTCAAAATTAAAGAAACCTTCTTAAGATCTGAATCTGGCAACCCTCTCAGAAATGATTCAGAGAAGGAAAAAGGACAGTTTCATGAGGTGCTTTTTGAAGACCTGTTGATGGTACAGGGCTATGGATGAAATACTGACCTGATCAATTTTCGTTTTAGATCCCATCCATGCACACCTCCATTTCCTTTATATCGAGTTCCAGACACAATATCAAAACTTCCTTCTTTCTGTGTTCTACAGAAATAAACATTGGGTAGAGGAAAAAAAAAATTTGAGTTACAAACTCACATACTTAGTATAGTACTAACCCAGAAACAGATGAATATACTAATAATACTAAAATTGTTAACATGTAATATAACAATCAAGCATACTAAAAAATCATACTTTTTCATCTTCAAAATATGGTTAGACCTAGAGAATAAAACTCTAACATACTATTGGCAATACAGATATTTCAGCTATGCAATTTAAATGAGCACAAAGAATAGAAATATGCAGAAATCTACAAGCAATTATAAGAACATTGCTGAATTACATTTGTAAATCATGTTATTTTTATTGCAACCTATTTATCACAATAGGCCAGGTATGGCATGCCACTACATACTCCGTAATTAAGAGACCAGTGTTTAGACTGAGATGCTACACACTCACACCTTTTTCCTTTGACTGTTTCACCAGAATTTAGGTACACAAGTATTAGTAATGATTCTGAAGTTTATGATATACATACATACATATATATGCTAGTACAGACATAGTAGGAGAGTTGTGGTAGCCTGTGGTAGCCAAAAATCAAAAGGAGTCTAGTAGCACCTTTTCTGACAAACAAATTTTATTGAAAGGCATAAGTTTTTGTGAGCTGTAGTTCACTTCATTAGACTTATGGAATGGTTAAATTGATGTAGGATTTGAAAAGGGGATGCAGCAAGTGAAGGGAGAACAGGCGGCTATGGAGATGTAGATTACATGTGAGACAGATTACAAGAATCTCATCAATTATAACACGTTAAAGTGACATGGACATATTCAACTATAGCACAAACAAGAAAAAGAGGAAACAACTTATTTTCAAAATCCCTAGTATGCCAACCAGTCCAAAAAGGTTGTGAATCTTGTATAAAACTTTGAAGTAAATGACTTATTCCCAAAACCCTCCCATGAGATGGTTTCAGCCAAAATCTCTGAATGAAAAGTAATAAATGGTATGATGTGAAAAGCTGCACAACACATCTGCATTATCCTCTATAGAGCAGTTTTGTAACAGTATAATGTATGTTTTCTCTGAGGTTCAATTTTATTGTCTATCCCTATCAAAAATACAGACACCACAAAGGGGTAATAAACTGTAAGGCCTGACTTTAAATATTAGAAATGCTACTCACTTGATAAACTCTGGAATGAATTTGGGCTACAAGGAGAAAAAAAGAAAAGGTGTGAGGAAAAGCAATAATAGTAATAATTTTATTAAATTTATATGCCACCTGACTCCCAGAGACGCTGGGCAGTTTATAATTATTAAAACATTTAAAAACAAAGAACAAGACAAAAAACACAGAAACTACACAAGACAAAAGAACAACAGTGACAAGAAAATAAACCCAGAGGTGAACAAAAATGAAGAAAGGGGCATCAGTCATCCTCACCAAAGGCCTGAGCAAAGAGCCAGGTCTTTAAAGCCCTTTGAAATATCAGTAGGGCGGACAATCAAGGCAAGTAGAATAAAGAAAATGCTTAACAAGGAGAAAGAGCACAAACTTACATGGTGTGAGAGATCAGCATCCATAATAATAATGAAGTTTCCTGTCGCATGTTTCATTCCATGAATGTAAGCAGTTCCTGATATAAACAATACAAAAGCCATGACTACCGTCTACGTTAACAATCGTGCACATAATTGAATATTTCAGAGATTTAAATGTAAATAATCTAATTTCTATGTATCTTTCATTTCAAGTTTGAATTTATCAGATCAAATATTTTACAAGGCTTCTTTGCTTTTAATAATGGTGAAAAGTACATCTTTCTTATTTATTTGTTAAGTGCCTCAATCAACCAAGTCTAGCTGGGGTATGGCAAGTAAAAAATTAGCAAAAACAACCATTACCATATAAAAATACATTATACAAATACATAAATATATAAATGCAATGATGAGTGCCTACTGCCAAGTATTTGGAGCTGAGTATTTGATTATATTGGAGAGTTTTAATAATTTGCCAAAATATGATAAGGTACCATTTGGGCTTGTTTGATAAAATGGGGCCACTACAGAGAAGGCCTGCTGCTTCATTCAAGTCCCATGAACTTCAGGAGGAGGAGGGACTCACAGAAGGCCTTCTTGAGTTGACTGGATTGGACGGACTGAGTTGACTTTAGCAAAGCAGTGCCTGATATATCCCCTTACGATGCATTACCATAAAGGGCTTTATACGTTTTACTAGCACTTTGAATTGGGCCTGGAAGCTAATAGAAAACCAGTGTAACAACCTCAAAACTAGTGTCTGGCCAATGCTTTGTGGATTGATCAAAGTGCCAGATCATCCTTCAAATGCTGCCCCACATGGAACACACTGCAGTAGTCCAATGATATGATGATCAGGATGTGAATGACTATTTCCAGAACATCCTGTCAAGGTAGGGCTCCAAAGCTGAGCAAAGGCCCTCAGGCCATAGCTTCCACCTGCTCTATAAGCAGCAGGCAAAAGTGCAGGAGTTTCCCCAAATTGCAGACCAATTCCTTTGGAGGCATGTCACTCCATTCAGAGTAATCTACTGGGATCAATGTTAGTAGATCAGTCCAATGTTTATTGCTAACAAGCAACTCAGTCTTGGAAGGACTGCATTTGGGCTGTTTTACCCCATCCATAATCTCATTACAGAAGCTACACCTTCTTATATGCTATGAAGAATTACAGAAGTTCTTCAGCCATCCATTTTAGACAGTTTTTAATAATATAAAATAAATAGGATGAACTCTATTATGGAGACAATGACCAGATGCCCCCTTGAGGTATTTTGTTTCAATAATATTTTCTTATTAAACCAGTTGATACTAATTAAAAAACACAATGCCAGATATATCTACTCTCTGCTGCCTATATTATCTATCTCAGTTCATTGTTTAACTACATTTTTAAAATCCTGCTTCATATAATTATAGGTTAAGAGGCAGTCAAACTATGTCTGAGAAGTCATTTGGGGATACAAAATTTCGTACACCTCCCTCTCTTCAGGCAGAGAAGATCCATATTCAGATAAAAAGAGACTTGCTACAGGAGGCTGCAGTGTTGCAACAACAAAAGTACAATTGCAATTGTTCTCTGTCATCACTGCCTTTAAAGAGGAATGGGGAAAAGGCATTGTGAAAGTCTTGGAACTATTTCATCTTTCTCCAGTATACCTTCAATATAGAATAGGAATATACCAAATACAAGTCTGGTATAGTGAAAAGAGTATGTCCATGCCCACACACTTGCCAACCCAGTCAGTGCAAAGCCGGCAGGGCTTGAATATGCTAGTTTCTTCCCATCCCATACAATCTGACAGAGCTGGGTCCCACTGATTAAACAGTCTCACTTGGTGGGACCCAGAAAGTAGGCCTTTTCTATCACGGGTACCTACCCTCTAGAACACCATCCCACCAGAAATTCATATGGTCCCCACCCTGGCCCAATTGGAATAAATGGTTGACCCCTTGCGGGATGTTTTGTTTGTTGTGTAGACTTTCTTTTGGATTATACATTCTTTATTTTTTGTTATTGTAACCTGTAAGCCACGCAGCTCATAAAGATTGGGATGGCCTATAAATCCAATAAAAAAAGAAATAAAGAACTATCCCACTATGTAACAACCCAACTATGCCTTTCTTCTGTTTATATATCTGCATAATTAATATTTATTACTTTTCATGTGACAGACTGTTAATTTTGTACATGATACAAAGATGTACATAGTCATTAATGCTGAGAAGCAGCAAAATGAATTTTGTATGTTGCAAAATGTGTAAATATATTGTACATTTTTTCTGGTTCTCAAAAAACAATGCAAGCAATTAGCAACAAAATTAGATTTTGATTTAATTTGATTTTTTAAAATAAAAATATACCTGGCTGAAGGCCAATGTTCTTAATGCTCTTAATAAATTGATATAAAACTGTTAATCATCTAATTATTGACTACTTACCCAATCCAAGTTTCTTTGCTCTGGGTCTCAACAGCTGTAAAGTATCAGTAGACCAAAAAATGAGATGAACCATACTAAGCTCTGGCCAATAATCATGCACTTCAGTAAAATGTCATTATTACTATTTTGCTCTTCCCTCAAAAAGAATTGCAATACCCATAAGGTAAAATTCAACACTGCATAAATGGGTTTCAGTCTGTATATCTTCCCCATATTGCTGATGGATGTCTTTTACTGGGGATGATTCTGCTCATATACACAGACCAATCTACCTAGAGGCATTAATTTAAATAAAAATAGTCCAGAAATCTAGAGTAAGATTATTTCATTATTAGCTAAGAAGATAATTACCATAAGATTAAGCATTTGTTTCTACAGGAATTATGTGGCATCTATGAACAAAACAACAAGAAAAAATGTGATATACTAATCACACTTCCTTAGAGCCATGAAATGCCAGGTAATCTAATAAATTATCTCTAATGTTATCTGATCTGTTCCTCTTTTCAAAATGATGCTACTACTTGCTGATTTTATATACCAAAGAATATATACTTAGGTTGTCTTTAGTGCATATTTCAAGCTTAAAACAGAGAATTTTACAGGTAGTCCTCACTTAACAACTGTTCATTTAACGAGTTTGAAGTTACAACAGCCTTGGAAAAAGTGCCTGACGACCTGTACTCACACTTACAACTGTCACAAACTGTCGCACCCCCCTGCAATCATGTGATCTTGATTTGCAACCTTTATGATGGTCGTTAAGCAAATCACATGGTCATTAAGCAAATTACATCAAAAAAAGTCCATTGGGGAAGCTGGATTCGCTTAACAACCACATGATTCTCTTAATGACCATAGTAAAAATGGTCATAAAATTGAGTCCGGTCATGTGGCAACTTGCTTTATGACTGCTCCACTTAATGACCAATTTTCCAGTCCCTATTGTGGTCGTTAAACTGTAGTCTGGAAACTGTTACTTTGACAAAAAACAAAACAAAATCCTTCCATAGTCCTCAAAATAGCCTGTTTGACATTCAAAATAATAGCGTTATGTTTAGCAGGAAGTTTCTCAGACCCTGAGAAGTTTCATACTTTAAAAAGATTAAATTGAAATGTTTGGTACACCAGTAATAACAACACATTTTCTAATTAATAAATGTGAATTTAGGTCAATATGCTGGCAGCATGGTTGCTTTCAAAAATGAAAGCCACATGGGTACCACTCTGCATACAAATTATTTTATGTAAAGCAGTATAAATATATGGTTCACAATAACACTCCAGTAGAAAAAGTTAGAACTTCACAAATTTGGAATAACAACAGTAGTAGCAATAATAATTATAGTAATAGTAATAGTAATAATAATAATAATGCCAAATCCAGTCTAAACATCTGGCTGACTGTGCAACCAACAACAATAATAAAAGATGATAAACCTGTCCTGAATAGTATTCCAATAAGTAACTACTCAATTCAAGGAACACATTTCACCTTTGGAGCAGTCATTCTTATATTGCTCAAGGATTCCATTTACCACTTAATACTTAAAGTTCTGCACTGTAGTTACTCCAAGTCAAATGGGTGGACAATGTGAATGACAAGGAGGTAATTGCACCTTGGACTAAGTTAAACCTAGGTATCTCCCCACATACTTTATGTGATTCCCTGTCTTAGCTATTAATCTGAATTTAGAATGAGAAAGACTTTTACCATAACCTTACAGTAATAATCTCTTTGTATTTAAATATAGATGGGCTCTTGGTAGAGCTAGGATACATGTCTTCCCCTCCCAGTTGTTATGGGGAAGATGTAAGGGAATTAGTTATTCCAAAAGAGAACGTCCCTGTAATAACCATGACACAGAATCAATGGAGCATATGTAGCTGTTACCTTAATTTGCATAACAATGGATTAATCCTATTTTAACATCCTTACCTGGACATTCTAATCAATTTCATGTTAAATATCTTCTTTGTGATCAAATTCCTAAAGTGACATTAGCAGTGGCAGTTTTTAACTGTTATTAGAATAAGAAAGCAATTTGATTTCAGTTTATAAAGGGATATTGGGGGTTATGATTAATATTTATATAATATTGGATATTTCAAAATAATAATTGCTTTGCTATGGTCTGTAGACTGTTTTAAATAAATTGATTCAGTGACATAGGATGTAGAAACTTATTATTAATTAATGTCTATTTTCTGGGCTTGATGTGAAGATATTCTCAATCTGAGGAAATCCTGATAGATGTTAGCACTAGATTAGGCTCCAATGATGAAACTTGGTATGACCATTACAAGTTTTGGAAGATGGAGTTAGCCCAACTGTCTCAGAAATGGACCTTCTGATTTTAAATGAATCAGCTGGGGACATGGAACGTGAATGAACTTTCTGGAGTAGCAGAGATGCCACTACTATTGACTACATGATAATTTCTACAAATTATGTAGCATTTACTGACTTCACAATTGATTTTCATCCCGACAGTTTCTCTGCTTATTGCCAAACTAATTTATATTCTGTCTTGTAGAATATAAAACAGAATCTTAACATAGAAATGATATCACTATAGCCAAAATCCCCTAGATGAGATGGTCTAGCAAGTTAGAGAAAGTCTTTCTAAAGCTGTCTAATTTAAAGAGATCCATTAAAATTGTGGAGAATAAGGCAGAAGTACTGGGCATCTTGAACAAATTACTGATACTATACAAGAACTAATAGTGTGGAAATGATAAAATATGCATACTAGAACCCAATTTAAGTCTGAGTTGAATGTGTAAATGCAAAGACTAAATTAGTTGAGATTGACCAGGTCTTCTGAAATAACACACTATCACTCATGGAATGAAATACTAGAACTGGGGGTTGGGGGGAACCACCTCTTGAAAAAGAAAACACAAGGGACGCAAAGCAGCAAAGGATAAAAAGCTCTGAGTTCAGGCAACTTGTGGCTCACTCTACCCCGAGAAGCTTCTGGGTCAAGGAAGGTACTTATTACACCAGATATATACTGTAGTTGAGCACTCTTGACTTCCACTTAGTACAACTTCCTGTGATCTGAAATCCTTTGTTCCAAGTGCTGAATATTTACCTGACTGGTCTCTTGTATCTATTTTTCAAACTTCTAAGCTCATAGTGCAATTAAAAATTGGTAAAGATGGTGGAAGAGTTGGGGAAAATAGGAAACTAGCTGAACTTATAAAATTAAACTGATTGGTGGGCTTCTGTAGTAGCAACCCAGTACACTCACGTAGATCACTCATTTGCAATGCCAAAGTGGTGTTTCTATAGCTATTCCAATCTTCAAGAAAGGCGTGAAGACAATTATCACCAATTAGTCTCTTAAATGTTGTCTGTAAGCTTTATACCAAGCATCTCCATGGGAAATTCATGGACTGGAAGCCAGAAGAGAATACGCTTACTGAGGAACAGGCTAGATTTACAACTGGAAGGGTAACACTTGACCAAGGTATAATTCTGTAACACTTGGCAGAGAAATACTCTAATTGTCCTTCAGGTGATTTTTCTATCACTTGCACTGATTTAAAGGCAGCATTTCATTCTATACCAAGAAGAAACTATTAGTCAAGTTAGCATCTTCTACAGGAGAATGCATACTATTACAATTAATTATTATGCTACAGGAAAATATCTGTATGTGGGTCAGGTACAGCTCTTCAAATGGCTTGAAATGCCTGTCCAAAAAGCAGTCAAGTAGGGATGTATACTTGTCCCTCGTTACTATTTATAATAATTCTATTACACAGGCTTTAACAAAAAATGAGTTCCATCTTCTGCTGGCAAATAAGCCTATATCTATCCTTTTATATGCTGACATAGCAATTATTCTATCGTTATCTCATGTGGGCCCTATGGTAGAATCTGCCAGCATTAGCAACAGAATGTAGCAATGAAAAGTTATATCAGAATAACTTTTTATCAAGAGATGTAGCAATTCCATGCATGATTGCAAGGTATATCATATCACCACTGATCTTATTCTTTAAAGTTCCCTAACATGGAAGAAGCCCCTGCCACCCCAAAAAATACCAATATCCATGCACAGAATTTTGCCCAGCAGCAGTAAAATTAAGATATTAATGCTAATGTTTTATTGTGCAGATCTGTCTGCATAAGAAAATAGTCCAGACTAAATTTATAAGAGCAATGATTTGCATACCTTGTTGTATTTCTAATTCTCTTTTGCATCTGAAAGCTGGTCCCCTTCCTCAAAGGCATGCGTGAGAATTTGCTGGCTGCAATACCGGCTCAAAGTAAACCATACGAAAGACACTCTTATACTTATGAACAATTCTCACAATTTCATTTCTTTTGGAAGTAAAGCATTTTCAGCCTACCTTCTGTTTCAGCAAAGTTATGAGAAAGCATCTCTGAAGAAAAAACTGGGTATGTTTGACTGAAATCTACAGCAAGACTGAAGTCTAGCCCCCAATATTATATGGACAGTCTGTGCACAAGGCCATTTTTGCCATCCAATTATTTAATATTTTATCTGCCCTGCAAGAATAGTTTTAGAAGGCAGATATAACAAGATTTCTATCCAAATCTCTCCCTATCCACATGTTTCTGTTACATCATCCCGTGTATCAATTTTGATGTTCCACACTAATACTATCATAGCTAGCAGGATGACTGGACTGACCAGATGAGAAAAAGGTGTATTACCTGGTAGCAGACTGTTCCTTTGAAATACGTTGTTGAGTTTTGCTCAGTGGCACCTGTTGTTAGGATGACTTGGGTCTAATGCCAGTACTGTGTTGTTATTTTAAATTCACTGGAGATCACAGGTATTGCAATCTCTCTCGTTCTCATTAATTACCATAGCTATTTATTTCGTATTTAATATTTTATATTTGTTCATAAGTACTATATAATTGCTTTGGTCTTTGACTGGAAATAAAGTCAAATAAATAAACAGGAACACAATATACAATATTTAGTCCCGTTTAACATTTACATCATTGTGCTGCAACGGAATATCCAATTACCAGAGAAGCAGCCCTAATATATTTTGAACAGGCATACCTTGCACTGCACCAAGAAGGGCTTAATGCAGGTATGAAAGCTTAAACTTTCAGTGGGTGAAAATAAATCAAGTATATACAGGAAAGAGTTGCTAATGCTTCAGCCAAGTGTCTTTAGCACTGAAGCATGCACCATCTTTTCAACAAGTATCACAGTATGCAATGATGAGAAAGCCAGATCCCTTTGATTTCTTCTTGACACTCAGCTACTAAAGCAGAGGTGAACAACCTCTGGCCCTGAATCCTCTTTTTGCAACCACTGGAGCCTCTAATCAAGTTGCTAAAAATCATGATCAGCACTATTTCCCACCATTTTGTGGCTAGAAAATAGGTGAAACTTTACTATTAGTCTTAAAATAGGTACAGTATATCATAGCCAGAAAATGCAGAATCCCTGAAAATCCTAGTCTGTCCACAGTGTGATGAGGCTCCATCTATTTTGGACTATCCCCTCAGATCCCAAGTCCTTGCTCATCAAAAAGTTATATACCCTTGTGGGGTCTGAGGATGACTACTTGAAAAATTAAGTTTAAACTTTAAAAAATGAAAAACTAAAGAACAAACTAGTTCATGAAATCTCATTACCTTGAATACAAGCATTACTGTATTGAATTACTTGATAAATTGCTCTGTGCGGGATAACAAGCTATTCTCAATTAGCTAAATAGTTTCCAAGTGAAATTCCATTTCTCTATGCTAACAATTTGAAATATTTTGACATTAGCTAAGAGAGAGGAAAAACATATGTAACTTACAATTTTGTCTGATCCATAAATCTTTATTAGCTGTTCAGCAACTTCCTGCGTCCCATCTGGGCTTCCATCATCTATAATTATAATTTCGAACTCATTCCCACTGAAAAGAGAATTACTTTGTTAAGGCAGGTCTGAAAGCTCCATCTTTTCTAAAGGTATGAAGGGAGAAGAATGCCCAATGGTTTCCCATCAAAAGAAAATGTAATCATTAATCCTATTACACTTTACTCACATCTCAAAATTTGGCCAAATTGCTTCAATGCTCAAAGTTCAGATTATTAAAGATAAACTAATAGTCAAACATTTTTACTCCCAAGTCTCAAGTCTGAGAATGTTGAATATTATGAGTCTCCTATTTTAGCATATATTCAGCAGAATATCACTTTAAATGGTAGATTTACTTTCATGACTCCCCAAGAGAAGCTAAGGAAAATTCAAGGGCAGGGAAGGCAGCACATTGGCAATATGCTGCTCACTTGGAAATTCAATAAAATTTTTATATTACATAATTTATATTGAACAGTATAAACCTTTTCCTTCCCATTCAATAGAAAAGTTATCTTGAACATTTTTTTTTTCATCCAGTCAGAAAGGAATTAGGAAGCTATAGTGACCAGAAGAATACTGGAGATGGTAACTCCCACTATTTCAAATACATTCCTAAAAATTTACAGTAGAGCTGTGAATAAGGGTGAATCAATAAGAGTCCTTTTAAAACTGAAAAACAGATTTTAAAATTAAACTTGATTTCTAATGTTTAAGAAGTTTCTTTTAAAATAACCTAGTATAAAATAAATCTAAGCTTAATTCAAACATGATTTTGGGGCCCACTAGATATGTTGAGAGCAGAATTCACAGAATTTCCAGCCAGTTTGAAGCAAGCTAGGGAAGTCTGCATTTGAATAATCTCTGACACTATTGATATGATTGATAACCACTCACATTAATAAAAACAGTACAACAGTTACATTTCTAAGTAAATGAATAGGATTGCAGGTTAAGGTCACAATATCCAGCACACTTATCTCAGAAATAGTGCTCGGCATATCAAATAGATCTGAACCTTAATGCAGTTAGAACTGTACTATTACAAAGATGGTAATTAGAATAGTTGATGTCCAGAACAATTAACTGTTGTTTTGTAATTTGGTTAATAAAAATGCAATTGTTTTGTATAGTGACATATAAATATGCCATAACTTATTATTAGTACTAATTTAAACTAATGTAAAAAATTAAATATTTTATTTCATTTTTTAAAAAGGTAAATAGGAAGCTAATTAAGAAATTTATATCTTAAGATAAATAAATTTAATTTATATTACAAATAAATATATTTCTTTTTAAAATGTTATTATAGCAACCATTCAATATACATTTATTTGGAAATTCACATTTAACACATTCACTAATACAGTATTTTTCTTGGCAATTTAAATTATCTTGACATCTTGTAACATCAGGCAAATTAATTTGCCTATGTTACCAACCAATAGGACTTTATTTTAAAATTCTAATGTCATATAAATT
Source organism: Python bivittatus (assembly GCF_059951505.1). Classification (NCBI taxonomy): domain Eukaryota; kingdom Metazoa; phylum Chordata; class Lepidosauria; order Squamata; family Pythonidae; genus Python; species Python bivittatus. The sequence continues at coordinate 87,358,442 of NW_028277098.1, forward strand.
TTACATATTCTCAAATTTGAGCAATAAGAAATTTACTATTGGCTATTGGCTTGAACAATTATTGATTTCTTGGCCATTGCTGCTTTGGGATCTGCCTTGATTCACTGATATTTAATTATATTTTATACATACTTTGAATAAATCAGTAAGCTTCCAATCCACAAAAAGATTACATATACAGTATACACTAATAGTTTGTGATCTATATGGAATAATTTGCAATCCTTTGTAATGTTTGTTGAATTGAATTCTCATTCAAAATAAGTGATAATTTAGACACAAGTCTTTTTTTTTTTTTTAATCTGCGCTCAGTCGTTACCGACTCTGTAGTGACTGCCTGGACGAGTCCTTGCAGTTTTCAAGGCAAGGTGTTTCGGAAGTGGTTTGCCAGAGCCTCCTTCCTAGAGCAGAGCCCAGCTAGCGAGCGCAGGAGGCGGGGTTTCTGTTCCTTCGCGCCCTTTTCGGGCGTGCGCGGTTTTTCACGCTTACCGGCAACTGCTCCCAACTCCTTTTTGCAAGGCGCCGCCAGCATTTTTCCTCCCACCGGAGTGAGAGTCCCCATTTATCTACTCACGTGAGTTTTCGAACTGTTGGGTTGACAGGAACTGGGGAGGAAACAGGAGCTCACCCTGTTAACGCGAAGGCTGGACTCGAACCGCTGAAGCGTCGACCATTTCTGGCCGGCAACTTTCAGCGTCATTAAGCCGCTGCGCCACCGCGTCCCCCCTAGACACAAGTCTTAGCATATTGTATATTAGCACAAGTTCAAACTCATCAAACATTTTACTAATCTAAGAAACTGACCCATGATGCAACACCTCAGCTGTGATTTCACTGCTTCAAGGCATTCTTTTAAAATGTCATCTAGTGAAAGAAAATCCTTAATAAAAGTTCAAGTATTTTGATAATTTGATCCTAAAAGTATGTCTGCAGATAAATCCTTAGCAAACTTGTAAATCTGAAATCAATTATATTACTTGTAAATTTATGAGGGGAGAATGGTAGAGGTGCCTGAGTTATCTGATGATTCAAGATTTTATGGTTTCATGATTGTCATACTGTAATTGCTAGTTGCATATTTTATGGCTAATATATTGATAATATTGTATATGTAGTTCCTTGTAAGCCAGTTAACTGCATAAGAGCATTAATAATAATATTCAATAAATAACATTTCTGGTCTTTATTAGTGTGTGTGTGTATTTTAAAGTGTCACTAGATGACATTTTAAAAGAATGCCAACTGGCTTACAAGGATTCAATAAAGACGAGAAATTTTATTTATTGAATATTTATTATTAATGCTCTTATGCAGTTAACTGGCTTACAAGGATTCACACACACACACACACACACAAATAAAGGCGATATATATATTCTCTCTCATTCTCTCTCTCTCTCATTCATTCTCTCTCTCTCTCTGATTTTAAGGCAGCAGACAGACAACATCCTTTTCTCTTACCAACCTCTGCAGACTGATCCTATTATGTTCAGAACAGCATTATCATGTTTAATTTACAAGCCCAGAAATGGAAGATTAAGGATCTAATACTACACACGCTTGATTCAGAGTAATTCCTATTGTACACAGCTTCCAAATAAGTCCTCAGAGGACTCAACCATTAAATCCTAGTTTCAAAAAGTTGAAATAAGGATGTCTAAACTGATAATCAGAAACACACATTGTCTGAAAATATAATATCCAGCAGAAATACCTTTAAAAGCTAAAATCTTAAAGACTTTTAAACCCAAAATAAAATCTGAACCTTGCAAGTTACATATTCAAGCTCAACTTACAGAGATTACTTTATCCCAATATCCAAGAACTGTTAACCTCTGAATCTTGCACAAGGGTGACTACAAGAACAGAGCAGAGTAGAACAGGCAAAGCAGGTAAGATCATAGAATCACAGAGCTGGATGCGGTCACAAGGATCATCTAGTCCAATGTTTCTTTAACTTTTTTCTCTCAGGACCCCTTCCCACTTTTAAAAATTATGCAGGACCCCAAAAGAGCTCATCTGTATGGGTTATATTTATCAATATTTATTATGTATTAAAAATTAAAATTGACACATTCGCTGCGGCTACCACTTCTCATGATTGTTGGATGGGAGTTTAATACTGTATTATTTTTCAATATATGCTGGCAAATAATTTTGACCCCTGAGAGGGTCTTGGGTACAGTGACCATATGTCCTGGTTTATAAAGGACAGTCCTTTATTTCAAAAAGCTGTCCTTTACATTTATTTTTCAAAAACTCACTTTTGTCCTTTATTTTGGTCATTTAACTTTTACCATACAAATGGTACCACTTCATGCAGTGTTTCACATTCATGTGAAAAATATGGAAATGGAATTGTCTATTTTAAAATAAATTTACATACTGTATACTGTTTGATTTTAGATATTTTTACTAGAATATGCACTTTTGTAAAGTTTTTCTTGGTTTTGATCTTGAATTTTTCTTTGTAAAGCAACGTTATAAACATAAACAATTACTTTTTTTTTGTCCTTATGAACCTCTTTCAGATTTGCCCCCCTTTCAGGTTTGTCCTTTATTTTTTCCAAGAAAATATGGTCAGTGTGGAGACCCTCAGCTCCAAGTCCCCACACAACCCCAGAGCTCCCTGGACGATCTCAGGCCAGACACACAGCCCGGCCGACCTCACAGGGCTGCTGTTCGGAGGAGGCCATGCGCCTTCTGAGCTAAACGCGCAAAGAAACGGCGAGATAATTGCAATAAATCAATCCAGCCCAAGGCAGGAAGCCGCCAGCAAAGCGCGCTCGAGGGGCTGGAAACACCAGCACAGGCTTCCCCTCCCCAAGCCGCTCTCCCGCCGCCAGTCACCTCTCCTCGAAGCTCCTCACCAGCAGCCACACGACCAGCGGCAGATTCTCGCGCTCGTTGTAGGTGGGCAGCAGCACCGAGTACTTGCGGGCCGCGGACGCCATGACGGAGCACGTGCTCAACCGCCCCCGCCCCCGCGCCTGTGCGCTACCGCCAGTGGGCGGGGAAGAGGCGTGTCGGCAGGCTCGGACCCGGCCCTCGCAGCTTCGGAAGCGGAAGGGTGGGCGCCTCCCTCGGCCGCGCTCGCCTTCCCGTAGAGAGCTCCTGGCAGAGGAGGCGGGCGGCCGCGATGGAAGCCACGAAGGGGGCTTGGCTTCCCCCCGAGAAGGACTTGGCGGAGGGCGGCGGCGACGCGCCCGCGGCGGCCGAGATGGCGTCGGATCCTCCTCCGCTGCGGGCGGGACTGAGCCGGCTGGATATCCAGCGCTACTCGCGGCAGTTGGTGCTGCCGGAGCTGGGCGTGCGCGGGCAGCTGCGGCTTTCCTCGTGCGCGGTGCTGATCGTGGGCTGCGGAGGGCTGGGCTGCCCGCTGGCGCAGTACCTGGCCGCTGCGGGCGTGGGCCGCCTGGGGCTGGTGGACCACGACGTGGTGGAGCTGAATAACCTGCACAGGCAGGTGTTGCACCGGGAGAGCCGCCTGGGCCGCTCCAAAGCGCACTCGGCGGCCGCCGCGCTGAAAGAGCTGAATTCCGCCGGGCGGTACGTGCCTTACGAGCTGGTGCTGAGCCCCACCACCGCCCTGGAGCTGGTCCGGGCCTACGACATCGTCGCCGACTGCTCCGACAACGTGCCCACCCGCTATCTGGTCAACGACGCCTGCGTGCTAGCTGGCAAGCCCTTGGTGTCCGCCAGCGCCCTGCGCTTGGAGGGGCAGCTGACGGTGTACAACTTCCAGGGGGGGCCCTGCTATCGCTGCCTCTTCCCTAAGCCCCCTCCCCCTGAGACGGTCACCAACTGCGCCGATGGTGGGGTCTTGGGGGTTGTGCCTGGCATCCTGGGCTCCCTCCAGGCCCTGGAGGTGCTCAAGATTGCTTCGGGGATGGGATCCTCCGTCAGTCGGTCGATGCTGCTCTTCGATGCCCTTGAAGGACGGTTTCGCCACATCAAGCTAAGGCCCAGGGATCCCAAGTGCGCTGTGTGTGGGGACCGGCCCTCCCTGACGACCCTGCAGGATTATGAAATTTTCTGTGGGTCTTCAGCAACTGATAAGTGTCGGAGATTGTGCTTATTGTCTAGCGAAGAGAGGATATCGGTAGAAGAATACAGAAAGATTCTAGACAGCCAGATCGCTCACGTATTGGTTGATGTCCGTCCACTAGTGGAAGTGGAGATCTGCTGCTTGCCAAAATCCCTCCATGTGCCTTTAAATAAACTAGAAAGAAAAGACGAAAAATGTTTAAAGTCTTTGTACCAGAAGATACATGAAGAGAAGCAGAAGGCTGGTGGCAGTATGGTTTTTCCAGTTTATGTTGTCTGTAAATTAGGAAACGACTCTCAAAAAGCTGTGAGAATATTACAGGAACTGCCTTATGATGAGCTAGGCTTAATTTCGATTAAGGATATCAAAGGAGGACTCATGGCATGGGCTGACAAAATTGACCAAGAATTTCCTCAGTATTAATGTTTTCTAATAGCAATAATTTGTTGTAGTTTTAAAGATAATTAATTCATTGATTTGCTTGGTCTTTAAGAAAGGAATTCATTGCTACAACAAGGTAACATGTTTGTATCTTCATTTAACTGTCTGTAGAAGTCTCCCTTTAAAGCGCTCATTTTAAAGCTTTAAATCAGGGTTTTTCAAAGTGTTCCACAGAACCCTATGGTTCCATGAAAACTTGAGAGACTAAGAGGGGAAAAAAAGTTGATTTGAATACAGCCAGGTGCATCTATTATAGCCACTATTTTGGTGAATGAAGTTCCAGGTTTTTTTAAAAAACAGGTTCTATGGCCTGAAAAACTTTGAAAACTTCTGCTTTAAACAAAAAGTCACCCAAAGCAACTTACATATGGGGGGTGGGAGAGAAAATTACTCCCCCCCCCCAATGTAAAAGGGATAAAACAGGGAGGAAAAGGGAGGCAGATGGAAGAGGAAAAAAGTTGTGGACTTCAAGTTCTTAAATAATGACTAGGTGAATGCAATGCGTACAAAAGAGAAGGCTGATGGAATGACCCGGTTTCATATTTCATTTCCTTCCTCTAGTTTGTCCAGTAATTATTCTTACTTCATGCTACAACAAAACCATACAAAGGATATGTTGGTATATACGCACTGTCAAATATTCCCAGGACCAGGACCAAATACTGCTGATTTAGTTTAATCCTTCCCAGAGGTCCCATTGAATCCAAAGGTAGTATTCTCTCTGTCTTTTAGTATTTGTCACTTTACATTATAAAAATGATGCCCTAATTTTTTTTAGAACATTAAGTTATGTTCCTTGAGGACTTATTTTGCCAGATAAACATCTTTGTAAAGAAAGGTGCAGGCTTCTGTCTTTCTTCCCCATTGTATCATCTTAGTCGACACATTTCTATTGTACATCTCAGTATTTGCTCATTGGTTATGTGTGGCTTGTGGTTGGTATCAGTCCTCATCAGATTCCTCTCTTCTTCCAACTCAGTTCCCTAGCCTATTTAGTTTATTTTCTTCCTAGAATGTCATGAGCATCATCTTCATGGCTGCTTTGGTTCCCAGTTGAAAAGAAATATGGGAAAGACAATAAGAAATTCGATGTAGCATATTCTAACTAGTCACCTAGGACAGTGTTTCTCAGCCATGGCAACTTGAAGATGTGTGGACTTCAACTCCCAGAATTCAATTCTGGGAGTTGAAGTCCACACATCTTCAAGTTGCCAAGGCTGAGAAACGCTGACCTAGGAGAAGGGGTTTTGTTTGTTTGTTTGTTATCTACCTAAACCAGCTTTATAAGGCCAGTAGGGAAGAGTCATGTAGTGCCTTGGTTATCTTTTTTTTTTGCATTGAATTATTTTAATTGGTTATGGGTTTTTTAATATTGTTTTGTATGGATTGTTTACCACCCAGAGTTATATATTTAAGATGGGTGGCTATGTAAATTTTCTGATTAAATATTCTAGTGCCAGCTGATACACTACATCAATCAATGTGTTTCCATTACTCTCCTTGTTTCTCTAGTGCTGATATACATGAAAATCTAAGAAGAGAGTTCTTAGGAAAACTGCTTTCTGTACAAAAAAACAGTGATTTTCATATAATCACTCTAATAAGCAGAATAATCAGTCCTGATTATTAACTAGAAACATAAGCACAAGTAGGTAAGAATCAGCTGGGCTTCAGGATGCATTTTTAAAATATTTCTCAAAAGCTTAGGACAAAGCTTGAACATTCCTGGAAACATGGAGGCGTAGAGAAATGTTAACTCCTTGTGTGCTGGTGATTTTTATTGATTAATCCAGCTTTCATAGAACAAAGCTAATTTCCTAGCAGTCGTGATTACAGGTAGTCCTTGAGTTATGACCATTCGTTCAGCGACCGTTCAAAGTTACGATGGCGCTGAATAAAGGGACTTACAACCCCGCGCCCTCTTTCTGCAGCCTCCCTACGATCGCATTCATGCATGTACCCAGCACCCTCTTTCCACAGCCTCCCTGCGTTCTCACGCAACATGCACCCTCATTCCCTGGCCTTTCTGAGCTTGCATCTTACTGAGCACCCCCTCCCTGATTCAAGCACGGCCTGTGCCGGGTCTCCAGCACCCTCTGTGGCACCCCCGCACTCCTTACCTGGGATTCCTTCCGCTTCCTGCTTAACAACCTGTGAGTCTTGGGTTACAATGGCAACCGGGACTGCCATGTGACATCACATTTTATGACTTGAGGACTACCTGTAATCTTAGTTGGGCTCATCACTCAACTCTTCTCACAAGTGTAACCGCCATCCCACTGGAATGATTTTTTGCTTTTATATTCAGCACTTCTGTACGTATCATGCCCTTTTAACAATAGATACCCCTTGCTGCCTTTATCCACATAGGTAGATGCAGAGCTATGGTACAGGAAAGGGGAGATGCACATATATCCTGCTGCTTAACTTTAGGTTCTCCAGGGCAGTGTGCATCTTAATGTCTCACTTTTTAATTAAAGGAAGGAGACATTCTCACAACCCAAATTGAGTCATAGAGCATCCTAGGGTGCTAGCTTGCCTTCAAGTAAATGGATGCTTCATGACTGGCCATGCCTATCGTAGCAGTCAGTAAATGTGCCCACCATATGTTCTCAAAATTCTAAATTGTTCCGGGACAAAAAGATTGGTGATCCCTGTTCTTTCTGGTATGTTACACTCTTATTTGTTTTTGCAGAAGCTGTTGAAGATTACTTTTAAAAACAGTGTCTCCAAATAACTGAATACCAATTTGATTTGTAAGGATCTGTTGTGCTCAGATGGATGTATTTGAATTGCAGCTGTTCTGTGAGGTTAAACAATCTATTTCACAGTGTTAAGTTTACTGAAGGTTAGAATGCCAGACTAAGGACTGTTCAAGTTTTCATTTATCTATGAAGCTTGCTGGGTACCCTTGGCCAGTGATCATTTCTTAATCTAGCCTACCTGACAAAATAGTTGTTCTTGAGTTGTTTTTTGCTGCTTCTGAGGACACAGATTCAGTGTTTTGTCAACTGGCATAGCTTGAAAAACAAAACCCGTAGCCATAATTCATGAATGGTTATGTTCCTTGAAAACTTTGCCTAAAGTGAGATGCTGACCCAGTGGGGAAAAAAGGAATTACAGGGTATGGTGTTATATTTTGTAACCCAAATGGATTGACAAATGTGCTCAGACATTTTTGGAGCCCTTATTTTTAAGTACATTACTTAAACATGTTTATTTCTTTGTCTCCTATCCTGTGTACAGTGAAAACATTTTCCCCGTCTTTTTTACAGCTGGATTTCTAATAAGCATAGCTATAATGACAGATAGAGATAGAATGCATCAGCACCACAAATTTTATCAGCCACCTTCATCACGATGCACACAGTAGATTCATCCAGGTTAAAAGCTCATCCTAGGGCTGAGGATCCTTCCCTACCTTCCATGTGATGTAATATATTCAACTTTGTTTTTTCTGTTACCATATATACTCATGGATAAGCTGAGAATTTTAGGTACCAAAATACACCCTCAAAATTGGGTTTGGTTTACCTGCAGATGGGCTTATCCATGAATATACACAGTAATACTTCTTAAAAGTACCCATATATCCTGGATGTACTCACAGATAAGCAGACCCTTGAATTTTTAATCAAAATACCATGAAAAATGTTTTACCCAGTAGGTCCTTTTCATTTTGGGTAAACAGGTTGGACAAGTTGTTGATGGCCATTTTGATCCCATAGTAGAGTATTAGCTACTACAGGTACAGAAGCAAGTGAGAGACAAGAGACAACTAGAACAACCGCACAATTCAACAGCACAATTCAATAGCAAATGTGCAAGTGAGATTAGAGAGGAGGGGTTGTCAGGAAGAGCTCTGACACATTTCCAGACCTTTGGTACAAATTGGCTATGCTGGCACAAATTGCATAATACTGATTTTTTTTTTTCATATAAAGCAAATTCTTGGATTAAAAATAATCAGTTGCATGGTAGTAAACTTGCATAATGTGAATTCTCATAAAGCAAGGGAGGCCTTGCTTGTATTTTGTAACTTGTACCCTCCTTTTTTTTTTTTTTTTTTGTAATTGAACGTGGGTTTTAATAAACATTTTGTTTTAATTGTGTCTCAGACATTGCATACACAGGACAGATCATCACCCTATCCTGTGATATGTGGGATGGTGTGATGATTAGGTAGTGGAACTGCCTATCAAAAGACGGCAACACTGAGTATCTCATCCCAGGTTATCTTCCAACAAGAGGAGGGGACTGGGGAGAACGTTTGGGAAGACAGGTCTGAGAGAGACTCAAGTCCAAACCTGGAAGTAGTTCCCCATCAGGGAAGCTGGGTTAGGAATAACTTTAGGTCTGGGTAGGCTAATATATACATATATACTTTGTAAAAGTGAATGAACCTATTGTAGAACCATTTTTAGCTATTTAATAAAAGTCCATTTGTACCTATGTTAATAGGTGTCTGCTATTCTGTACCTTCTCCACCCTCTGCCCAGGTAACATTACCTTAGAGACTTAAAGACTTTCTAAATCCTAAAAGCAGCTTAGTGGTGGCAGCAGAACAAAATGATAAAAGAAATGAGCCCACAGCAGGGAAGGTATGCCACAGGTGGTTTTGTGGGAGCAGTCCTCAATGGTAAAATTAGGATTTTCCCAAAATAAGCCATCAAATCAAATCACAAGCACTGGCCAACCTTTCAAAGAATCATCAGAAGAATTAATTATTGAAAGTTCTTTTGATACAGCCTTTTACTCTTCAGCTAATTAGCTGAATGTATGGGTACTTCTCAAGCTTTGAAAGGTCTATTATTGCTCTGAATAATTATCCACATAAAGTTATTTACTATACTTGAAGCCAGATCAATTTGTAATTGTAAGAAAAAAATGAACAGAGATAATGTAACGTTAATATACTGGACTTTAAGGCTGTTGATAGGGCCTATGCAAAATACTTTCTTCACATACAGTTGGGGGATGGGACCTGATAGCTTTCTGCTTAAGATTTACAGTGCATTCGGAAAGTATTCAGACCCCCTTCACTTTTTTCAATTTTGTTATGTTGCAGCCTGATACTACAATCGTTCAAATTCATTTTTTTTCCTCATTAATCTACACTCAGGACCCCATAATGACAAAGTGAAAACAGAATTTTAGAAATGTCTGTAAATTATTAAAAAGGAAAAACTGAAATATCACATTGGCATAAGTATTCAGACCCTTTGCAACAACACTTGAAATGTAGCTCAGGTGCCTCCCATTTCTCTTGATCATTGCTGAGCTGTTTCTACACCTTGATTGGAGTCCACCTGTGGTAAATTAAATTGATTGGACATGATCTGAAAGGCACACACCTCTATAGAAGGCCTCACAGCTGACAATGCATATTGTTTCCGAGCAAAAGCCAAGAGGTCAAAGGAACTGCCTGCAGAGCTCAGAGGCAGGATTATTGCAAGGTACAGATCTGGGGAAGGCTACAAAAAAAAAATTCTGCTGCATTGAAGGTTCCCAAGAACACAGTGGCCTCCATAATTCTGGAAGAGTTGGAGATGAAATTTGGTACAATCAAGACTCTTCCAAGAGCTGGTTGCCCAGCCAAACTGAGCAACTGGGAAAAAGCCATAGTAAGAGAGGTGGCCAAGAACCTGATGGTCACTCTGACTGAGCTCCAGAGATCCTGTGTGGAGATGGGACAAAGTTCCAGAAGGACAACCATCACTGCAGCCCTCCACCAATCTGGGCTTTATGGCAGAGTGGCCAGATGGAAACCTCTCCTCAGTACAAAACACATGAAAGCCTGCTTGGAGTTTGCAAAAAAAGCACTTGAAGGACTCTCAGACTGTGAGGAACAAGATTCTCTGATCTGATGAAACCAAGATTGAACTGTTTGGCCTCAATTCTAAATGTTATGTCTGGAGGAAACCAGGCACCGCTCATCACCTGCCCAATACCATCCCAACAGTTAAGCATGGTGGTGGCAGCATCATGCTGTGGGGGTGTTTTTTAGCAGCAGGGACTGGGAGACTGGTCAGGGTTGAGGGAAAGCTGAATGGAGCAAAGCACAGAGATATCCTCAATGAAAACCTGTTCCACAGTGTTCAGGACCTCAGATTGGGCCGAAAGTTCACCTTCCAACATGACAACGATCCTAAGCACACAGCCAAGACAACACAGGAATGGCTTAGGGACAGCTCTGTGAATGTCCTAGAGAGGCCCAGCCAGAGCCCTGACTTGAACCCTATTGAACATCTCTGGAGAGACCTGAAAATGGCTGTCCACCTACAGTCCCCATCCAACCTGACTGAGCTTGAGAGGATTTGCAAAGAAGAATGGCAGAAAATCCCCCAATCCAGGTACGCAAAGCTTGTCGCGTCATACTGAAAAAGACTCGAGGCTGTAATTGCTGCCAAAGGTGCTTCAACAAAGTACTGAGTAAAGGGTCTGAATACTTAAGTACATGTGATATTTCAGTTTTTCCTTTTTAATAATTTACAGACATTTCTAAAATTCTGCTTTCACTTTGTCATTATGGGGTACTAAGTGTAGATTAATGAGAAAAAAAATGAATTTGAATGATTGTAGTATCAGGCTGCAACATAACAAAATTGAAAAAAGTGAAGGGGGTCTGAATACTTTCCGAATGCACTGTAAGTCCACCTTAGTTAGATATCCTCCTAGGACCAGCCTTCTGAATTTGGTGTTGTCTAGGAGCCCAAGACATCAACTTGGGGAAAGCTGTTCTTTCTCATCTAGAAGGCAGTAGTTGTATCCCAATTCCTGTAGAAGTATTTGTAAAAAAGAATGTTAAGCATTTTGCTAGTGTATCTTAATTTCTAATTCTAAACAGTTCTTATAGATAAAACTACATCATAGTGTTGTCACTGATCGTATAGAGCTGACACTGATGGGGCATCCTGTTCCTCCAGTTGAGTCATTCTGCTTGAAGGCTAACATGATGGTTTCTTGCCCAGAAGTCTGAATTGTTGCATATTCAGCTGGAATATCACCAATGCCATCTAATTTACAAATGCCTACGTGACTAAATACAACATCCATTCTTGAGCACCATTTCTTCATAGCTTTGGCAATATTTTTAGCTCCTCGGAATAGCTCATCAGGTAAGGTGGAGGAAAAAGCAGGGAATGGAGAAAGAAACAAAAAAATCCAAAAGTTGAGTTAGATGTTGGTAGCTTAAAATCTGTTGTGAGATGGAGACCATAGACTGAAGGAATTCATCATTAAGAGGGATTGCAAGTATCAAATAATGTTAATGCCACATATACACAGAGTTTGAATCATCCTCTCTCCTGGAAGTTTATTGTCTGTATACCAGCCACAGTGGAACATTTGCATAGAGCCTGCTAGTTTAGCTGTGCAATCTACAAATGACCTCCTAGTTTTCAACAGAGACTGCTATTCTTTAAGCAGGGGACATATCCAAGAGAGCCTGTGTCCTTTATGAGCCTTTTGATTAAAGGTACATTTGAAATGGCTCTTTCTCTTTTTTAAGTGAAGGACACTGAATTTTCTAAGCAGCATAGCCTACTTCAAAGTATTTGTTTTCTCTTTTCTTTTAAATAAATATACAATTAAAATTTATAAAAGGACACATTTACAAAAATAAAAGGAAAAAAATCCAGGAGGCTGATGATAGAATCAGATTTGTAATATTTATTTTTACATTGAGGTTAAATTATTTAATTCTAGTAATATAGTGAAATTCATATTTGTATTTATGTGACTTTTTTTGCCCTCCAGCCCTTCTGGATCAGGATCAGGAGGCCCTCCGCATGGTCACCCATGCCCTGGCCACCTCCGGGTTGGACTACTGCAACACGCTCTACATGGGGCTACCCTTGAAGAGTATCCGGAAGCTACAACTGGTGCAGAATGTGGTAGCGCAGACAGTTCTCAATGCCCCTAGGAGGGCACATATAACACCGCTGTTGCGTGAGCTGCATTGGTTGCCAGTTTGTTTCCAGGTCCAATTCAAGGTGTTGGTCATCACCTTTAAAGCCCTTCATGGCACAGGACCAGGTTATCTGAGGAACCGTCTCACCCCGGTTGTTTCAGCCCACCCCACTCGGTCCAGCAGAAGGGGCAGGTTGCAGACCCCACCCGTCAAGGAATTCCAATTGGTGGGGTCTAGGCAGGGGGCCTTTTCTGCTGTGGCTCCCGCCCTATGGAACATCTTGCTCCCGAGGTCCGGTGTGCCCCCTCCCTCATGGCCTTCAGAAAAGGGGTTAAATCCTGGCTCTGCCAGAAGGCCTGGAGCCCAGATGGGGGCTTGCACCTGTGGAGATGGCTGGTGGGGTGATGGGTTTTGGCTCCCCCCCCCAGCATCTTGAAGGTTTTAGGGCTAAAATATACGGGGGGGGGGGTTAGGACATTTTTAATGTATGTTTGTATTTTAATTATTTATGGATTTTAGTCACTGTTGGAGGGACTGGTGTGTTTGTTCTTTTTTGTTATTGTGAGCTGCCCAGAGTCACCTGTTGGGGGAGGTGGGCGGCATACAAGTTTAATAATAAATAAATTAAATAAATAAAGGAGAAGTTCAGTGCCAACCCAAAAGCTCTCCCTGCTCTTGGGATGCAGTAAGTTATGTAAATATTTATGAATTACCAGATACAAAAACAATGGTCTGAAGCTACCTGTGCCAGTTTGGTCTCCCCAGGTGATCATGTCCCAGGTGGGTGGTCTTTGGAACTAGTGAAAGTGATTCTGCAGCCTGAATGAGACAACACTCCAGGAAAACTCTACTGGAAGTTGATTTTGTTGTATTTTTATAAATGGTACTTCCTGTTGTTACTGCTATTCTGTATAATGTTTACTGTATATCACAGCTGGTCAGATTGAAGCAGTAGAGAAGACTAGACATCGACAGACAAAATTGGATGCAATTGGCAACAGCTTGTTACATAAGGTAGGTAGTATTGAAGTAAAGTAGGCCACTCTTTGCTTTCTCTCACCTGGTAGCCAACCCGAATCACATGAGGTTGGTCTGTCATAAAGAATTGTTCCAGCATTGAACGGATCTGACCTGAATCATTAAATCAAGGAAGCCCCCCAGCCTCCACCTAAGCACAATTAGCAGTCTTGCTTCTCAAAGCCAGGCTACAAAAAACATTACTGTAACTATTTCTGTGTAAGCTGTCCTATGTCAGATACTTCCCCATGGAATTGTGCATTCTTTCCATCTTCCTTTAAAATAAATAAATAAATAAATTCTGTATAGATAAGAACTTAATAAAGTTCTTAAAAAAAAAAACAAATCTCATTCACAATGCACCACAAAATAAAACTACAGATAGAGGAGAGCCTTCTCCCATAGTCTCTGCTTTTGCACAACCCCCTTGTATTGCAAAGTAGTTGCAGTTTTGTTCACAAAGGAGTCGTGCCTGTAGTTGCTAGGTAACCAAATCTATGTTTGGGGAGGAAGCTTATATTTCTAGATTTAAAATTCTTGATCTCATTACCATAACTTAAAATATTAATTCTTCTGCCTACAAACTTAAGCCTGGTTAAATCCAGGCATTGAAAAAAATCAGCTTAAGTCCTAGGAAGCAAAAGTAAAAGTTTTATCACAAAGTAGCTTTGATTTTTCCCTGTTGGAAGACTGAAAAGTATGAAAATTTTTATTTCATATCAACTTGAACACAAAACTATGGGTGTTGGGTGTTTTACTATAAGCTCTGTTAAAGAACAGGAAGAACTATTGATGGAGATGTGACCATTATTGAAATATGCAACAGATGCACCCAAGGAGAACAGGAGTGTGCTGTTGGTCCCACTCCAGCCACTTAAGTGCATTTGGCATAAATGCTGAAAAACTTTACAATAGTGCTTCCATATTAGTCATGTATGACTTATCCATGTGATTAAGAGATCCTGTGTCTTCAAAAGTTCTGAATGTATGAATAGGACATATGCAATACACAGTCTGCATGCATAAAGAATTTTTCAGGCATATGTCAGATCTGAATACAGATAGGGATGGGATCAGGAGCACTGAGAAAATCTCAGATGCATTTTGAGCAAGATGGAGTGTCAAAGCTGAAATCATCTATTTAGTTTGAATAGCTCATTTTATATGGATAAAAGAGTATTAACTATTAAGGAGTCACTAATAATCAAAACTAAAGTTGTTCAAGATGATATGAGATACATGAGAGCTAGCAAAACAGCTTGAAGGTGGTTTGTACATTTGAAAAAACAGGATTCTGTTTTTTCTCTCCTGAGAATACCATGGACATCTAAGAAAACAAACAAATGAATAATCAAATTAATCCAGAATTCTCACTCAAAGCACAAATGACCAGGTTCAAACTATCCTACTTTGGACACATTATGCAAAGACCCAGTTCTCTGGAGAAGGCTCTAATGCTAGGAAAGGTGGAAGGAAAGAGAAGAACAGGATGACCAGCAGCAAGGTGGAAAGACTGAGTTACAGTGGCAATGAGTGCACCGTTGGAAGACCTGAAAGACCAGGTTAGGGATAGATCATCATAGAGGAAATCTATGTGATCGCTGAGAGTCAAACAATGACTTGATAGCACATAATCAATCAATCTTAACAGACTTCTACATTACTGCTCCTTATGATCATGAGATTCATCCTTATGTAACCAGATACCTCCAAGGTTGTGATCAATCCCCAGATAGTAGTCATCAACATTTTTTTACTGGTTCTTCCACTTAATCCAGATGTTCCCTACAGCAGGTGTTTTCCAACTTTGTCAGGCTGTAGAACCTGCTAAAACCACCTAGAACCTCTGATCAAGAGGCAAGGTTCTGGTGATAGAAAATTAGCTGCATTCAAATTATTTTTCCCTTCTTGGTCTCTCATCTCCTTTGAGTTCTCCTGGAATTCCTAGGAACCCTTCAAAGGTTAGCACACAGGCACCCAACTTAGTAGGCACACCGAGCCTTAGTCTTCTCCCAGAGTATACCATATAATGTAGTTTGAAAAGCCCTGCTCTACACTGATGATTATCAATGGCTCTGACCAGTCTTAGAAGGTGTTCTGTGAGATACCTGGTCTTTGCTCCCAGCACTCAGCACTTTTCACAAGCCTATGAATCTGGTCATCTGTTTCAGTTCCTAATAGTAATGAATCTCCAACTCTTAAAGAGCATCATCGCATTGTCTTTGTGCTTTATGGATCATTTGTCTTGTCTCCCATTCTGCAATGTCTCGCTCAGAGCTTGCTGCATCTGCCAAAACCTGAAAACCGTTTCTGAATTCCAGCAGTGCAGAATTTCTTCTGGAGGTTACTCTCATCCACTGGGTTTATTGTTCTCTTAACTCTCTCCTTTACAGAGAGGTACTTCCATTGTCAGTTTCTGTTGCAATCCTAATGGCGTATACAGTATTTTTTCTTCAGGATTCTTGTTGGGGATAATGACAAATCTCTTGAAAGATAGTAAATTCCTTTTATATACTTAGGACACCTTTCTGCAGTGCTACCATAGTTTTCATTGTCTATGCTTTTCTGACCTGGGAACTAAACAGTAACATAAACAACATGCCATTTGCTATTCTGCAGCACTCTTTCTATGAAGTACTTGATCTAAATCTATCATGATCTAGTAACAGACAAAATACATGTATTTATATATTGTTTTCCTCCTGGAGTTTTAATTAAATCTGACCTGGGATGAGCTCAGCTTCTTCCTAGTTGCTTGACATTTAATTGCCAATATACTTGAAGGCATTATCATAATTCAAGGTATCTCTGGAGAAATAGGAATCTTAATATGGTGGCAAGATCAGTGTCCCATTTTAATCTTACTTTCAAATGTGACACAACTGTTGGGAATTTGGGTTTAATAAATAACCCTATGTGGAATGAAAACATAGGAATCATCAGTGAGCTTTGCCCAACATTACATTTGTACAAGATGGTCAGTTATACTTCTCAGTGATTTTAATGAAGCTATGGCAGCCATAATTGTAGATACCACAGCCAATGTTAGCATATGGTCAGGCTTAAGGGGTAAAATGAGAGATTCAGGAGAACACGTCTATTTGGGGCTTTTGCTCTGTTCTGAGAAAACACATGCCTCCAAATTCCTTTTTATGAGCTGGCTACAGTATATGATCTCCAGGGCTCAGCAGCCTTTCTGATCCACAGGCATCACTGCCAGCCTAACATTCTGGTCTGGGCACTCCCTCCAAGCAGCCTGAAATGTTGTGAATTCGCCTATTTTCTCAAGGTTTTAGCAATCATACCTTACAATTGCACAAGATTTCGTGAAATTAAAATGATCTTACAATATTCAGGTATTTTATTTTTAAAAATGTTTTGATTTTAATTTAATTTGGGGGCTCCTGCAAGCACTGTACAGTCAACAGCTGGCTTATAATGCTTCAAGGGAGTCACTCTGGGAATATACATTACAAAAGCATTTTCCCGTCAGCCTTTTATGGCCAAAGGGAGAAAAAAAACATCCTTGTCTGACTAAAATACTAATATGACTCTTGTGTGCACAGGTTGTGGAATCTTGCTGTTTATAGACTCTTATAAGGTCAAAGGTTTGGTTTACCAGACCAGACTTTGCTGTTTGCTCTTAAATTAACACTGAGGAAAATGTAGATATGCACGTATTCTTTGTCTCCCCTTTTCAGCTAGACCTGAACTTTGTGATGTTACACAAAGTTACATCCACTGGCTTAATGTTCTATAAAATCTTGGCATGTGTCATTTCTGGCTTGGATGTTAACTAAGTTGCAAGTTTCTTAGATGGGAAAGCAGAATAAGCACTCATATCCACCACTGCAAACATCAAAAAAATGGAGAGAATTTGTATGAAAAAGGCAGACAAGCATACTTACTTCCAGTGTGGAGCATCCAGGGCATAACATGAATTTTGATGCAAGATGGCATGGACATTACTGTAAAGCTGTTATTTCTTGAGAAATATCTGAACTTTGTCTTTATATCTGGATTCTCTCTAATAACTACATTTATAGTTTTTTAATATTTTCTAATCTCTAAAAACTAGAATATTTTGGAGAGAAATGTTGAATTCCAATCTTACTCCTAGAAGGTAACATCTCTATATAGATATAGGTGAAGATGTCAAAATGTTAACCAACCTTTCCAGTTTAAAGGTAGATTATATTTTTTGTTTTTCCATAGGATGCTAAAATAAATCCATTTAACTTATGGTTGATGAAGATTCATTTTAAATTAAACTTTGGAACATTAAGATTCAAAATGGATATATCAGAAATGTTTTTACTTGTGGGCTTAATGAAACTGTAGCTTTTCATTATGAAAATTCATTTACCATGTCAACAATCTTAACTGAACAATATAGTGATTATCAGCTGATAAATATTCTGCAAAATCATACAGAAAGATAGCAAAGTAGTGGTTTGCTTGCAGTTAGAGCAGTCTACCTGAGCAGTAGTGAACAGACATTGAAACAGAACCTGAATCTTTTAAATAGATTTATGGGTACTGACTATCCAATCAGTTTGTAAGATTTTACAATACTTGTATGCCTTTGATAATTATAGCTGCAGAAGCAAAACAAGATTATGAGACAGTACAAAAATAGTCTTAAAGGGGCTGTAGATGGCAGTGTAAGATACACAAATAAAGAAGTTACTGAATCTCCTCTCTGACAGCTGGAAAATAATAGAAGGGAAAAATGCCTCCCACGGAGACTGAGACTTCAGGATACTGTGCAAGCTTGGCGCTATGTTTTGGAAGACTTTGTAACTCCTTAAGAATCTCCCTTTTGGAATAATAGTGCTAGGTTAATTATTTATTTTACTACATTTTCATCCACGTTCAAGGAAAATATCCAAGTTTTCCTGAAGTTTATCAAGGAAGATATCCATGTTTTCCAATTCTAGGTTCTCGATAATTCTATGATCGGTTAGAGAGACTCAAGATCATCTAGTGTGAGAGCTTTATGGTGGATTGGAAATTTAAAATTGGTTCTCCCATTCCTGCCCTAATATCGAACCATTATGCTTTTTGACCTACTCTGAGGTATGCTAAGCAAATATCTACAGGAGGTGGGAGCACCTTGACCCACTCAAACCAGGAGATAAAACAGCATTCTTTTGATGGAATGTATCTACAAAGTGGGAGGTGGTGTGATGGAATGCAGTAGAGATCCGGGTTCTCAGGAAGGAGGGAGCGCATTCCAGGGGGGGGCCAAGAGGCAACATAGTTCAGAGCAGGAGCGTGGAAAGAAGAAGAGACTTAAGATAGCCACTCCCTTGCTTTGAAAACTGCAGGGACTCGTCCAGGCAGTCACTGCAGAATCAGCCACAACTGAGTGCGGATATATATAAAAAAAAAAAGATTGTCCCAGAGTGTATCTATTAGGTTAGCATAGTACAGATTTAGTCTGGCAAGATTCTGTCTATATGGTGTAAGCAATAAAGAACTGAATTTGGCTGAATTGTTTCCCTGTTGTTCTTGGGCTGGGCCTGACAATTCTATTGCTTATCTTCCCAACTTCCAGCATTTTCTGTACCAGAGAATTTATAGTTACATGGCTGGCTTTGCAAGTTGTACAGCTTGGCTCTTAGGTACCTTCATGACTGCCTTCTCTGTGTGGAGTTGACTTGTCTAGCACATGCTCTCTGACAAAATCTATTCATAGCCCCCATTACTGAAGGGTTAAGGGAGCAGGAGCACACAGGCAGTGTTTTTCTCTTGTGTCCCCTATGTGGTAGAAGTGCCTCCCACCTAAGGTCAGAGCAGCACTAACCCTAGTGGCTTTCTGGAAGCTCGTAAAAACAGCCTTCTTGGAGAACATTTGGGGGATGATGAATGTGCACCACCCATATTAATAGAATATATTATTTTTATATTGCCTTGGTTTTTAAAATTATTGTTGTAAACCTCTGGAATCATGCAGATTACAGTGGTAAAGTATATAAATGGCAGAAGTAATCAAATCCTTAAATATATCTAGCAGGTGGCACTCAAGCAAAGAACACTCCCATCACCTGCTATCTGTGCCTTTGGAAAGTAAAGATATCCCAGTCTGAATCATCCTGCAATGTTTTCTATGAGTTACAATCTGTCCCACTGGGTAAAGGATGTAGGATTATTGTATTCCAATGATTGAACACCAGGCTTTATTTTTCTGCAGGTTTTTTGCCCTTCCTTACAAGCAGGAAAAAGCAGAGACATCACCTTGCCGACAAAGATCCGCCTAGTCAAAGCTATGGTTTTTCCAGTAGTAATGTATGGCTGTGAGAGCTGGACCATAAAGAAGGCTGAGCGCCAAAGAATTGATGCCTTTTAACTGTGGTGCTGGAGAAGACTCTTAAGAGTCCCCTGGACTGCTAGGAGGTCAAACCAGTCAATCTTAAAGGAAATCAACCCTGACTGCTCATTGGAAGGATTGATATTGAAGCTCGAGCTCAGATACTTTGGTCACCTAATGCGAAGAGAGGACTCCTTGGAAAAGACCCTGATGCTGGGAAAGATTGAAGACAAAAGGAGAAGAGGATGGCAGAGGATGAGATGGTTAGATAGCATCACTGAAGCAATGAGCATGAAACTGAGCCAACTTAGGGAGGCAGTGAAGGACAGGAAGGCCTGGAGCAATATGGTTCATGGGGTCACGAAGAGTCAGACATGACTTAACGACTGAACAACAACACAAGCAGGAATAAACCTGATTATGTAAAGTAAGCAAAAATGCATCAAAATTTGAATAATTTGAATAATTTTACAGAGCCTAAGAATCACGTTTTCCACTTTCTTTTTACAGCATGAATTTCCACCTTCCAAATATGGTTATCTCTTTGTAAGTTTCTTTCTTCGATATGGACGGAAGTCTTTAGTACTGCTATTTATTTGAAAGGATTTCTCTGTGAAGGACCTCCAGGCATTTCAGTCTTGTGAAACGTGGTATCTGCTGCTCTGTGTGCTATCATGCATCAGGCTGCTGGGTGTTTATCCAGCATGGCTGGCTCCTCTTTCATTGGTTTATGACCAGTTCTTCACACATGTTCTTCCCATAGCTGGAAATCTTTCTAACTGGATTCACATATTTTACTGTATCATAATAAGGTTGGGTTTTGACATAACATAACCATTATGGTTTGTAAACCATGATTTGTAACGTGTGAGCTCAGCCAATTGTGACTATTGAACTAACTGTGGTTAAGCAAACTATAGCTTAGTATAGGATGCTTTGTCCAAGAAGCCTTCAGGTATTTACAATGAGATTAGGGCTGCATGTCATATAACTATTGACTAGCCCAGAGTAGGAAGACTTTGGGTTTGTCTGATCTACTTTATTCTTCACTAGAACTGAAGATCCACCAGGCGGAGACTGGTTGAAAAGACATACCTCTTAAAAATGAACAATCAGAATATTTCTATATACACTCGGAGCTTAGCAACTTGTTTGCAATATTAGAACTAGTTGTCATATACTAATCCACTTCTAACTTGCACCAGTTTCCACAATTTTAGTAACAAGGTTTAAGTTAAAAAATTGAAAGTGCTGATCTACACAGGGAGGGGGGATCAAAAAAGTCAAGATGGCAGCCACAAGTGTGTGATCAAAGCCTTTTTAATGCACCTATGTTCACATATACAAACATCGTGAATGTCCCTGCTCCCTGAAAGCCACTCAGAACCAGGTTTTGTTTCTCCTTCTACTGATTCCTGGATTAGCAGATTCCCACCAGGCTATCATGTAGTTGGAAAGAAAACTTCAGTTGCTTAATATTTATTTATTAGGATGACAGAAGAGAGATAGGAGGAAGATTAATCCCAAGTTACTCACATTATTTATTTGAATACATTTAAACTTAAAAGTCATTTAAGTGGAGTTTCTTTGTTCGGGAGTTCTACCATTCTAATTTCGTGAATGCCTCCAAAATACGGACACATACTGTAATTGTGAGCATATGTGGACATTACTGACAACAACATGTGCTATATATAAGCCAAAGCTGGGTAAGCAATATTGTTTTCATCCTGCTCCTAAGGATTGCAGAACACGGAACAGCTTCATTAGTATGCACAGTGGATGATCCTGTGGCCTCTTGGGTGTAATTTCTTTCCAGATGAATATTTACAGTCATGTTGGTGCTTACATAAATACAGAGAAATGATGGATAACAAAAGAAAGCTTTGCCTAGAAGGGTGCTTGTAGTTCTAAGCTTGACTCACTGATGCAAATGACGTGAGTGTAATGGACAAGAGCAAGGCTGAGCTGTTTATTTCTATAGTATTTAGCTTTTATTAAAAAGAAGAACTCAGTTGCTGCTGCTGCTCTTGCAGCATGAGTTCAGTCTGTCAAGTTTCCTTTTCTGGCCTGCATTTGATCAGGAAGCCTCCAGCTTTGGCACTGATGGTGAGGGCTGTGGACAGTTCTGTGCTGTGCTGATTGAGTGATTAAAGATAGATGAATGAAGTAAATGGAACACAAGAGAAGAAGGCAGATCTAATATTCAAATCTTTTTTTTAACCTGGGGAAGGATCACCTGGATAGGGCCTGGAATTGCCAACTGATTAGAAGCAGCCAGCCAAGTCAGTTCTTGTGCTTTTAACGGTCAACAGCAGACTGAACTGTACAGCTCAAGCTGTTTGTCAAGAACCAGCAAGGATGTTCTTTAAGTTCTGTTTTGGGATTCCAATGATAGATTGTACTTCAGTTCTGTTTTCACAGATGTTAACGTGAGTCATGGTATGTATATGTGGCCATTTTCACAGAGAATCTCACCATAAAGTGAGAAATGCACATGTTTTTCCTGCAGTTATTTGTTCTCAGAAATGTACAAATATGTTATCATTCCTAATGTTCTTGGCCTTTTAATGCTGCTGTATACACATTAGGCTATAGAAAATGAGTCAATAGCTGCAATTCTGTGCACACCTACTTGGGATGAATCCCTATGGAGCTCCATCAGGTTTACTTGTGATGAAATTTGGCTATGATTCTGCCCATCCCCTGAGGACATCTAAGGAGGGTCTCCTGAAGTTGAGACCCATGTAAAGGGGAGAGGGTGTGGACTAAAAAATAGGCATTCTTTCTTGTGGCCTCAATGTTATGGAATACACTGCCTCCAGAGATGCACCCAGCTCCTCTGCTCTTGGTGTTCAGGAAGAGGCTGAAAACCTTTCTTTTTAAATGGGCATTTGACATCTAGTTGATGATTATTAGGTGACCAATTTTTAGGGTTGTTTGTTTGTTTTTGTAATATGGTTTGCTTGGAACAGTCTATAATCCAGACTCTGATTTACCATATTAGAGAAAATAGTCCATGGGGCAGGGAGGGGGGAATTAATATAAAATTATTAGTTAAATTTGTGAGGCAGCAATTGGAAGACCCAACAATTTTGATTTGGCAGAATAATGGATGGTCCTAGGGCTTTCCCTTTTTTAAGATGGTCTATGTTTAATTTAATCAAAGGTCACTGGAGGCCACAGCCTGATCAATACGAGGTAATACAGCTCCAGGTTCTTTTACATAACATGCAAAATAAAATAAGGGATGGAAGTGATTTTCTTCCATGTCCTCAAAATGACCAAAGCTGGCTGAAATCCACCACAGCACTTAAGGTTTGTCACAAAAGGTAGATTTATTTCTGTGACAAGGGTAATGTGGTCTGATGGGATCTATAATAGGAGATTTTCTTTTGCTCAGTAAGCCACTTATAGTTTTAAAATGCTAAGCAAAGGTATTAGCTGCTTGTAGATATTTTGAAGTCCTTTGCTGAATGAATGAGTAGACAAAGAGAGTTGACAGGAGTTTGTCAATGGAATTTGGTGGTGGTGGTGGTAGGGTTTCAGGGGAGCTTTTCCCCACTGCTGAGCTGAAGTACTATTCATCCATATTTGCGTCAGCAGAAAACTATGGTGGCCCACAATTAGCTGTCTTCATTGCCAATCCCTGCCCTTCCTCTATTGCTTCTGTTTTAAGTCAATGTAGTTAACTGACTTCCTTCCAAGGTAATGAGTGGTAAAGCTTAACAGATTTTACAAACAGAGGCTACACCTGGTCAATGTCAGAATAAGGGGAAAGTATTTCTTTATGGACAACTTAAACTTACCTCACTCATGGGCTGGAGACAAGATGAAGGCAATGTCATGGAACCTTGGCAAAAAGATATTGGCAGGCATATTTATTAGGTGCAAGGCTGTAAGTCAAGAATTTGTACTTAGCTAACCTGAGAGACTGAAAAGGAAACAAAAGGAAATATAAACCTTTCCATTGATGATGCCCCAAGAAGCAAAAATGAACACAATTGGATAAGAATCTGGAATTGTGATTTGCTGTACTTACAGAAAGTATGTATTTGTAGCTCTTGTAAGCTCATATCAGCCCTTAAAGAAGAAGTCAAAGGATGTGAGAAGTGAGTGGCTACACTTCAGCTGATGACAGTAGACTGAAGTTTATCAATTCAAAGAAAGGAAACATTGCAATAGAAACTGACAGAGGAAGCAAAACTCCACAAATCAATCAATGGAGCAAGCCCATGGGACAAACATAATGACCAAAAGCAAGACACAGAAGATATTATGTACATAATATGTTTTTGCAATTCAAAAACAGTTTTCAGACCTTTGGAGAAGAAACAGGCTTTGAGTGTTTTGGGAACAGAAAGAGACACTGTGGAATAAGAGATAGGATGGTGGTTCCTCAAGGGCAGAGGAAATGAAGCTTTGCCTTCGCTCTAAGAAAAGAAAAGTCATGGTCATTGGTGACTCAAGGAATTGAAACCAATGAATGCTAATGAGACCCTTCAGTTCATGTAATGTGTTGTCAACAAGGAGCAAAGATCAAGAACATGACAATACAACCTCCAAGACTGACGGAATCCACTGGCAATTATTCCTTCTTATAATTGTGGGGACAAATGATATTGGAAAAAATAGCTAAGTCCATATGACTATGGATTTTGAGGACTAGAAAAAAACCCCTCTTCTTGAAAAAGGATCAGAAAGGGAAAAATACTGCAAGTGAATGACTGGTTATGCAGATGGTGCTGACAAAACATATGTGGTTTCTGGGACTGTTGTCTAGGTTACCTAGATGATGGAGTACTGGCATGAGATGGTAGCATCTCACAAGGATTGGTGAAAATGCATTTGGCTGAAACATTATGATTATGATTAAAGAGCTTTAAAATGAATCCTGTGGAAAGTTGGAGATGAAAACTCTGAAAGAGAAATTTTAGTTTTGGTATACTCTAAAACAGTGTTTCTTAACCTTGGTGACTTGAAGATGTATGGACTTCAACTCCCAGAATTCCATAGCCAGCATGGCTAGACAGGGAATTCTGGGAGTTGAAGTCCACACATCTTCAAATGGCTAAGGTTGATAAACACTTCACTAAAATAAGCAAGAGAATTACAGCAATCAGGCTCATTAAATCACCCACTGAAAAATCAGATAATTGGCTCATGAAGTGCATGACATTTGTTGTCTGTATACTTTACTCAGAGCATGAGGAATAAACAAGATGAGCTTGAACACCAGGACAGGAAAGCAAATATGATTTTGTAGGTATAGAATCTCCTTATCATATGTAAGTTTACCATTTGAATATCCATGATAAATTTTTCTCATACCTCACATGATCCCCAAACTGTAAGTATCCATGAGGTCAAGAAACAACCACAAGAGGTGATGCAAACATGCACATTTTTTTCCTCACAAGAGGTACACATCATATTATGTGATCTTGTTCTTTCTTAGTTTCTGTTATGAACTGATTTGCTCACCACCTCTAATTTTCTATACATATAATTTGTACATATTATTGCATTGGGCCTTGAAAATTATGGATATTTGATTGTGCAAACAAGTATTAGGTGACAATCATTAATTAAAAATTAATTAATTAGAATAGCCCCCAACTGTATGCCTTAAAGTGAAGAACTCTGTGTTGCCGGCCAGAAATGGTCGACGCTTCAGCGGTTCGAGTCCAGCCTTCGCGTTAGCAGGGTGAGCTCCTGTTTCCTCCCCAGTTCCTGTCAACCCAACAGTTCGAAAACTCACGTGAGTAGATAAATGGGGACTCTCACTCCGGTGGGAGGAAAAATGCTGGCGGCGCCTTGTAAAAAGAGACAGGAGCAGTTGCCGGTAGCGCGGAAGCTGTGCACGCCCAAAAAAGGCGTGAAGCAACGGAAACCCCGCCTCCTGCGCTCGCCAGCTGGGCTCTGCTCTAGGAAGGAGGCTCTGGCAAACCACTTCCGAAACAATTGCCTTGAAAACTGCAAGAACCCATCCAAGCAGTCACTGCAGAGTCGGTAACGACTGAGCGCAGGTAAAAAGAAAAAGAAAAAAATCTATGATGACTCTGGAACAAAAAAAAAAGTTCTGGGTAAGTTGCATGAAGGACTAAAGAACAATACTGTTGATTATTTGTTTGGGCTAAACAAATCTGCAATTTGTATAATTAGGAAGAATTAGTGAAAACTGATGTTACTTAAGGTCTCATCTATGGGATATGACCCAAACACAGAGAAGATGGAGCAGTAGGAGGATGAGAGCCAGAAGACACTTTTAATTAGCATTATAATTATGAAAAAAGCAAGGAAGTAAAGAACTTTTTGTGGCTACTACATGAAAGGGGAATCCTAGCAAGGTTATGGCCAGAAAAGGCTGCTGCTACACTGTAGAGGAGGAGTTGAACTTTGTATTAAAAATAACAAGATTTGATAACGGTATGGAGAGCATCTGAGTTGAAATAAGGAGCGCCAAAATAAAAGTCATATTGATATTGGGGTCTTTTATTGCCTGGCCTACCAAGGAGAAGATATGAATGATGCCTTTCAAAAAAAAAAAAATGCAGATTTTTCAACAAGACATGAAGTCATAGTAATGGAGGGCTTTATTTCCCCAGACATCTAGGGAATCAAATTGGCCAAACTTAGTCCTTCCAGGAAATTCCTAGCTTGTTTTGCTGACAACTGTCTTCTTCAGAGGATACAGGAAGGTCCCAAATGATAATCTATTCTTCATCTGAGGTAATATGGAAGATTTAGTTGAGGAAATGGAAGTAGCAGGAACATGGGGGGAAAATGACAGTATAATGCTAAGTATAGTTGTATATGTATTTTTGACTTCAAAAAAGCAGACTTAATATGCTAACAGCAATGATTCTATTGTAAGAGAAGCTAATAGAAAAAAGGAACTAAAATAAGTAGAAGGGGAAAGGAGCAAAAAGTCAATGAAAATGGCAAAATGCAGCAGATAATAAAGGAAAAGCAGAATTCTGTCTTTACCAACAAAAGAGAGAGGTTTTCTGCCAAGAAGCTGTGAAGAGCACAGTGAAGAGGCAGGATTGAAACTTGAGACTGATAAAAACATGGTCAAGGAATACCTCTTTAGTTTGAATGAATTTACAGCTCTAGGGCAAGAAGAATTACATCCCAGGTACTGATGGAACTAGCTGGTGGTGTGTCCTTGTCATTACATATTTACTTTGAGAAAACCAGAAGAGCTGAAGTGAATGTTCCTATTTTCAAAAAAGGGGGAAAGGCCAATCAAAGGAAAGACAGACCAGTCAGTCAGACGTCTATGCCTGGGAAGATTCTAGAGCAGATCATAAAGGGATGGAGCTGTAAGGACCTTGGAAACAATGCTGTAGCCCCAAAAGTCAGCATGGATTTGTTGTGAACAAGTCTTGTTGTATTAACCTTATTTCATTTTAGGGGCATCTTCCACAATAGATTATGAGAATCCTGTAGATACGATGCATTTTGATTTCAGAAAATCATCTTACAGAGTATTCTATGCCATTCTGCTTGGGAATCTAGCTAAATGAGGGATGGATGGCATGATTATTAAATGGATTATTACCACAGAAGACATGGTCTCGCCTTTGCTGGCTTTTTCCATATGGATGCTAGACTGCCATTTGTCAGGAACACAGGCATTAGGCAGGAGGTGGGACTCAAAAGTCTAAACAGCAGCTTCCAACTCTACAATCTATGAAGTCTAAACTTACATTCCTGATCAAAACATTGGGCTACAGCATTATATTTGAATGGTGCAAATAAAGTTGCATGGTGCATATCAGAGAAAACCCCAAGGAATGGGAAAAAAGGGCAGATCTGCTGCAGAGGAGTTTAGGAGAAAAGTCCTGCCAAGGTTTACAGCCGCAGCTACTCAAAGGACTGATGCATTGCACAGGAGCATTCCTTTAGAAGATGTGAATAAAGATCTATGAAGCTAATACATTATTGGGTATTTTAGTCAGTGTTCTGTCGTTGTGATGGAACTAGCTACTTCCCCTGAACCTGTGTCAGAGGAGTACCAGCTGATGCCCAAAGCACTAACCTAGGAAGAAGTTAAAGGAAGTTAAGATGGGGCAGGGGGAGGGGAGGAAAAGCCAGATTCTGGATGATGGATTGATACTGATGGTCCATTGGTGGAGAGCACCAGATTTACTCCTTTGACTATGCACAACATTTGCATCTAGTCCAATTTAGTAAGTTTCTATTCCTAATAGAGATGCAAATTCTACTGATGAGACTGTATATTATTTTATTTTTATTTATTTATTTATTTTCAAATTTGTATGCCGCCCATCTCCCCCAATGGGTGACTCTGGGCGGCTCACAATAATAAAAAAGAAGAAAAAACACAGGACTCTCCAGACATGGACATAATCTATAAATAGTTAAAAAACATATATTAAAAATGGGCTAAAAACCTCCTATAATTTGGCCCCAAAAAACCTGTAAGATGCTGGGGGGGGGGGACAAACCCTCACCCCACCAGCCATCTCCACAGGTGCGGGCCCCCATCTGGCCCCCAGGCCTTCTGGCAGAGCCAGGATTTGATCTCTTTCCTGAAGGCCATGAGGGAAGGGGCACACCGCACCTCAGGCGGCAAGATGTTCCATAGGGCGGGCGCTACAGCAGAAAAGGCTCTCTGCCTAGACCCCACCAATCAAAATTCCTTGACGGGTGGGGTCTGCAACCTGCCCCTTCTGCTGGACCGAGTGGGGCGGGCTGAGATGATATTATGAAAACATTAGTGTTTCTGTATTCTGCATTTCATAGCTTGTGTTCTGATTGGCTTGATTCATACAATGCACTGTGCCACAGTTTGTTTAACCATGATTTGTCGACCAAGCCAAAATTGGCTGTATTTCATTCATCAGAAATGAAACAAGCCAACACAGCTTAGTGTGGTAACAGAACCTAGCCATTGGATGAAACAAAAACTTCCAAAAAAGCATGTCACACTGGGAATTCTGGAGAGAACTAGAATTACAGATTTGGGGAACTGCACATTGCTAAGAGTCACTTTGACTGAAGCAGCCAATACGTCCTGTAAATAAATAAAATAAATATAGTAACTGATCCTCTTGACTCACCCTTTCAACTTCTCTCCATTCTTTGTGAGAAATTTGTTCTGTTGAAGTTGATGGTGACTCTACTGAACTTCTTTAAGAATTGCCCACTTGTTGGTCACTCTTTCCAAATTGGTCTAGTAGCAGGATTTGAAAAGCCCCTGAGAGCTAAATTAACTGAGGATTCTTCCCCTCTAATCAATTATTTGACTAAAATTGTTCCATTTAGGGTATGTAGAAGATTGTCACATCTAGAACATGTGTTATCCTAATTGATACATGCTTGATTAAAGTTGCACAATTTCTTTTATATTTGGGATTGACAACCTCCTTGAGAGTTGGGTGCCCCAAATAAATAGTAGAAATATTGTGAAATTGCCAAATGCATGGAAATTTGGTGCTATAATGTAATCTCACATGAGAGTGCCCAAATCTCCTAAGAGTTCTCCCATTTATTTAAAAATATATATTTAATTTTGGGGTTCAGCAGATGTATCATAGACAGCAAGTTAACCCATTCTGTATGGTCACTGGAATGATAATTTCCTCCAATGATCATGTTGACAGTATGGCTTAAAATAAAAGATAATATTCAAGTAGGTAATAATTTAACAATGAATTACTACCATACTCAAGGGTATATAGGGTTATTGCTACTTGTACCCTACAATCCTTTGCACAGAGAAGGAAATGTCTGTGTGAAAATACACAAGGCCTAGAATGCAAGTGACCAATTGCTGTAGCACTGAAGAAACGAACATTCATGTATTGTAATAGTTGAAGTTCTATGCGATTGACGGATTTTCTGTAGAAGTCAGTTGCTGGGCTAAGATTAAACAGGACTAGGATTTATCTGTGAATTTTGTGGCAGGAAAATGAAGAATAAAATGGTGTAGCTATTAATAAAGCATGGATTCTATACATTTAGGGAGAAACCCCATACAATGGATTCCAATAAAATGTACTTTTTTAAAGCAGAGTGGACAAGTTGTACAGAGGCATTGTTCTCCTCAGTATTGCTTGGTTTACACATCAACTAAAATCTGCCCACACAGATTGCATATCCAGAACTCATGCCAGAATTTATGCCAATTTTCTTTCACTGTCATATGTATTGAGTGAGGCATGCAGTTATGACTCAGCCACACACAAATGTTATGTATTTAGGTAGATATAACTAAAAGATTGGCTAGGTACCTAGCAAAGACTTAAAAATCAGTGGCAGTTAAAAGAGGACCAAATACTTGACAGAATTTTCTCTGAAGTGCATTGATCAAGCTGCATTTCAGCATAATATTACAGTAGCTTTTCCACAATGCCAAAATATGGCAGTTTATAGGCAGGTGATCCAATAAATGTGTTCAGAAGGGTAGAGAATTAAATGAAGACCTGTTTTAACATTCTTGCTTCTCAGTTTGAGTAACAACATTTTTTGCCCTCTGCAATTCCCAAAGCAGATTAGAAATTATCTGAAGGTAAAGTGTTTATTAAACTGCACCTGGACATTATCCAAATGTATTTCAAATCCCAGAAATTGCAAAAAAAGGATTATGCATGGCCATGCTAGCTGGGAAATTGGGGAATGGAAGTCCATACAACTAGAAGGCAGTCAGATTGGAGAAAGTGGCTACATTTAGTTTAATGTCTAGTTTCCCACTGTGGCTATCAGGTGTTTTTAGCAAGATCACAAACTGGGCCTGGAGGCAACAGCTCTCTTCACCTGTTGCTCTCCAGCAACCACTACTTAGCATACTCTTAAGTCTGTATATTATTTTGGTGTTTACTTGTGTAATCCATATAGAAACCTTTTTTAAAATCTGTTGTTCACTACAGTGACTCAGAGTAAGGTGACTATTAGAGGACTGACTGCAGGAAACATATAATGGCAACTGGAATGCAGCAAAGATGCAAAAATAACCAAATCCAGAAATGAGGGAGGGAGAGCTTGCAAGGCATGGTTTCCAGGATTCTCTCCATTTCCTAATAATCACCCCACTCAGAGTCACATGACCAGGAATTAGGATGAGCTCAGAATCGAGGAACTGACAGCATCTTGAGCCGCTGCTCAACTGCCTTTTCCATTGGGGAACCTGGATTTTTTTTTTTCCTCCACAGCCCATTTTTGAACACAATCTTTTTTTGGGGTGGCTCTTCCCACCACTCCAAATGCAGGTTTTGGAGAGTTAATCCGCTGACAGAGAGACAGTCCTGAGCCCCTTCACATAATTGCTTTCCAACATTCTGTTGTATTGGAGAGAAAAGGAAGAACAGCCTTTCTTAACATTATCCCAAACCCACTCCCCAAATACAAATATACAGACTGAATCTTGAAATAATAACTGGAAAAGTGGCAAGGACATTAAGTATTAGCCCTAAAACCCACCCAAATGACATACAGCAGAAATCAGCCTATTGCCTGCTCCTGATTTCAGAAATTGCTGGGCTTTTAGTTGCAAGGTCACCCATTGCCCTACTTTGCTCTCTTCCTTTGCCATGACCGTGACTTACCTACTATACCTAAATATGTGTGTGTGTACGTGCGTGCGCACGCGTGTGTGCATGCCTCAAAGTCAGTAGCAACTCCCGGTGACTGCCTGGACAAGTCCCTGCAGTTTTCTTGACAAGTTTTTTCAGAAGTGGTTTGCCATTGCCTTCTTCCTAGGGCTGGGAGAGAATGACTGGCCCACGGTCACCCAGTTGGTTTTGTGCCTAAGGTGGGACTAGAACTCACGGTCTTCCAGTTTCTAACCACTACACCAAACTGGGTGCCTCTATAATAATACCCAATAATACCTAATTGTACTTATATAAAAAAATCTAGGGCACTAGTACTCTCCAATTCCCAATTTACCTGCCTTTTCACCAATCCTTGTTACATCAGTTCATAATGTCACAGATGTACAAGCATGAACAGTGGTACTACGCAATCCAAGGGGAAAATGAGACATAAATACAAAGCAATGAATAAAAATGAAAATCAAATGTCCTTTTTATTAAATCAACTACAGCTTGAGTTGAAAATATGCACACTATTTGCGAGACACAAATACATACAAGTTAATAAAACAAAATAGTAATCTTTAATTGCCACTGATAAAGACTGATTTTTATGTGTTGTCACATATTCATGTTTCCATTTCACGCTTACCACACCTTACCAGGTGGCAATTCCAGGCATGCTGTTGTAGCTTCTAAAATAACATTGCTTTTTTCTAGATGATATCTTGCTTTTCTTATGTCTTTAAAAAACTGGGGACATTAAGCTGGAGAAATGCTTTCTTTTTTATAATCTTAATACAGAATAGTAGATTTTAAAAATCAAATACACTTAAGTCCTGGTTAGTGTTAATAGTATTTTTTTTTAAATCTCCACAGTTGGAAGTGGGATAATATGGGGCTTCAGTGCTAATATTATGATTTCTGAGTCAGATACACAGTATTAATTTAGTGTAAACCACAGCATGCCTTGCTTTGAAGTTCTGAAAATGGGAAAAAAAAGTAATTTATTATAGATTGATTAATAGTCATCTTTTAAACTTACAAGTAATTTAATTACAAGGTACAAGACCAAAACAAGCTAAATAATGTTGTAGAAGGTCCAATCCCCTGCACATTCGCTCACAAATATTTGTACAGGTAGTCCTCGACTTACAACCATTTGTCTAACAACTGTTCAAAGTTACAATGGCACTGAAAAAAGTGACTTACGACCGGTCCTCACACCTATGACCGTTGCAGTGTCCCTGCAGTCACATGATCAAAATTCGGGCACTTGGCAACCAGCATGTATTTATGACAGTTGCAGCATCCTAGGGTTATGTGATTGCCGTTTGGACCTTCCCAAGGGGCTTCTGACAAACAATGTCAATGGGGGAAGCCAGATTCGCTTAACAACCATGTGATTTGCTTAACGACCGCAGCAAAAAAGGTCCTAAAATTGGACACGACTCACTTAATGACCGCATTCTGGTCCCAATTGTGGGCATAAGTCAAGGACTACCTGTACTCTATTCAAGAAGACTTAACACCAAGTTAACATGAGCAGGACTGTAGCCTTATTTGTAGCTACTGCTACTGGTGCTCCATCTGTTGAGATAGCAGAGTGGAGATGGTAACCTCCTGCTAAACAGCATCATGCAAGATAAATTATGAACTCATTAGAATGCCCCAGCTGCCAAGGTCCTGGGTACATTCCTTCCGCTGAAGTTCTTTCCCCATTTTATTCCAACTTCCACAGTTCTAGTCCAGACTCTTGCCCTAAAGAGCAGGAGAAGTCTGCTTATTTGGCAGATTAAAATGGTATCCAGCATTGTGCAAAATGTGCCCTAATCCCAGTTCATTCTGGATTCCAACTTTTGTCTAATTAAATTTGTGATTCTATGTTTACCTGCTAGGAAGAAAGCCCCAAAGAGTTAATTTGGAATAAATAGGCAGATGACAGGCCTGCATGGTGTGCATCTGAAATACAACAGAATATGACAATTTCTTGCTGTTGTAAATAAACCAACTCACCAGGTTCTCATATGCATTGTAAATTAGTATTGTATATTCATATGTATCATCGTGGTATCTAGTTCCTCATCTTTCAGATTTGCATGCATCTCCATTTGAGGGCTTGATCTTCCATATAAATACCACGGAACTAAAACCATTGTAAAGAGTTCTATTATTTGCCCCACCTAATTGACAAATAATATAAACCATAATATAAACCAGCACTTTCTTTCCACAAAAGAAATCAAGTTCATCTGGGAAATGTGAAGAGTTTTGTCTGGACTGCACTTTTAGCAAAGAGAATATATATTTTCTAAATTAATATTTACTTTTCTCCTAAATTCCTGAATTCAAATCACCTTTCTTTCATATACTGTGCTACAGTTTGTCAGTGCATTCAAAAACAAATACGCTTACGTCTATATATGTATTTTAGAGAGAGAGAGACATATAAAATACATATGTTTAGGGAAAGTTGTATACAAAAATAAATGTGAATTATAGAACAGTTTTAAGAAGAAACAAGGGATATAAAAATTGGATGGATGGTTAATAAGCTGTTATTAGGGATTTTATTAATGGTCTTTGAATTTACAAAGCATTAAGAAACAGGAATTTTTTTGGAATTGTACATTGTAAGAGATCAATCATAGAAGACCAATGTTATTTCAGAGGAGAGGTCTGTCTGATCTTATTGTTCTTCTCACTACAGAATCTCTCGTAAAGTTCCCATCTTTGCCAAAACACAGTTTATTATCCATCCATGATAGTGCAACATCTTCAGTACGAAAGTTGCTGATTTAAAATATGGCAACATTTTAGATCTTTGTCAATCTGGGCAGTAATTGTTATCTGCCTAGGTTGACAAATGTGTACAAGACCATTGTGCCATGGTTTGTTTTTAATAATAATTTGTTAAATAAGTAATGATGGCTGTGTTCACATATAACACCAAAGCATAAACTATGGTTTATAAACCAAAATGACTGGCTCCATATACCACATTAAGCCACAATATTATTACTTTATGCATCATGCATAAACCCAGCCCTAGGGCATCACTATGCTATCTGAGCAGAAATAGTTTATTGAATGCAAGTCTGTATTGCAAAGGCACATGTGATGAAGTCATGTGGATTTTCTAACTGGAGCCATAGCCAGCTTTATTGGGGGGAGGGGGAATAGTCTTTTGCTTGTGGCCAAGTCATGCTACAGGTTCATCAAGCACATAGTTTAATTCAGGC
The DNA here is from genome assembly GCF_059951505.1 of Python bivittatus. Classification (NCBI taxonomy): domain Eukaryota; kingdom Metazoa; phylum Chordata; class Lepidosauria; order Squamata; family Pythonidae; genus Python; species Python bivittatus. The sequence goes on from NW_028277098.1 coordinate 87,392,979, forward strand.
CAAAAATGATGCCATCTCAGATTACTGAAAAACAAACCCACTTTATGCTGGTGTGCATTACTCCCAAATGAAAAAGCACGTTACCTGGGAAAGATGCTTAATTGCTTTTCAGTGTTCTATATGTGTTTTATTATGAAAGTTTTCATACTAGGAGAAGATGAAGCAGATAGCAGAAGGCATTACGTCTTATTCATAGGAGACCTACTGAGTTGCAAAGGAATCATCCTATATATGTATGCGTGTGTCTGTATGTATGTATATGAAATGCTTCTAGAAATTATTGAGATAATTTTTGCTCCTCTAAATGAGTTATCAGTGACAACCTAACACGTCTGGCAACTGAGCTAGACATAATATTTTCTTCTACCCAATGTTTTTTAAAAAACCCAACAACCATGAGACAATGGCTGAGAAAGTATAATATTTCAGTGCACACTTGCTTGTTTTGCAAATTCCTACTTTTCTTTTACTATGAACGCCAGGGGGAACAGGAGGAAACCATTTCTAGCTACTCCTGCTAGTCAGTATCCAAGAGACAGTGAATGAGAACTCTGTACTCATTCACAGGCTGATGAGCATGAAGGGCACTGAATGGTTTTGCCTTTAAAGGGCCCTAGTTCCAACCCATCCAAGGGGAAATTGTGCAAACAGAAAACTAAGCTTCAGTGGCAAACATGATAGAACTGGTTATATGAAATCTCCATGAAATACCTTGGAGGAAAGACAGGAGTCATCAGAAGAAAAAAACAGGTTGTCAACAATGAGCAAGTAAATACCTAATCAGGTGGCTGCTTAGAAACAAAGTTTTCTGCTGTTATTTAAATTATGCCTGAAAAAGAGAAACTCAGTAAAATGATTTGGATGATCTGTATCTGTTTAATGTGTTCTGCATTTGAAGCTAAGGATGTCAGCAACTGAAAGAGAGAGTGAGCTGGAGAGATTTCTCTGCACTCTGGAGCAAACACCAACATTTTATTTTTTTTAAAACAGAATTTATCTTCTCTGTGAGTGCAGCACAAACTGTTCACTCCATTACAAATGACACTTATACACCCAAGAATTCATTTGGATCTCTGAAAGGTTAAAGTTCACACGTCTTAACAGAAATGAACAACAAAACTCAATTAACCAAATGGCCAAACTCTTACATTCACCGTCGTTTTCTAAGGAAATGGCTCATTTCTTTATATTACAAATTGAATATTTGTAGCCTGCATGTAATTTTTCACTCTTCTCCTTCTGGCCAACAATACTTATTTTCTTTTTCCTTTTAAAATGGCTTTGTGATCTTATGAAAGAGTCTCTCCCTCTTTGTGGAGTCTACCCAAAAGCAATAATCTTATTTCAACTCCTAATAATAGTGTGAATATGCATAATGATTAAGTTCCCACTGTCATCATGGCTAAAAGCCCTTTGCATGTTATTTGTACAATATGTTTCCCAAGTGCCTCCAGGCGCAAATGCCAAGAGGAAATCCATTCCTGTTTGCTCAGCAACAGGCAGATGTGGAAACTTCCGTATCAGACATTGTCTCTGGTCTCTGAAGAGATAATCGGAAACATGTCACTCCCTTGTGAGGCGTTGCTTAACTGAGACTTGGTTTTCATTAAGAACTGTGCCCTCCTGTACATAATTCTCTCTTGCTCTTGCTTTAGCTCAAGGTATGAACGGGAGAATGTGTGGAAGATGGAAGTGACAGGAAAGGCCATGAGAAGGATGCCACTCAAGATGCTGCTCAGAGCCACCACCTGGCCTGGTATGCTTCTGGGTACCATGTCACCGTAGCCCACTGTTGTCATAGTGATGACTGCCCACCAATAGCAAGCAGGGATACTGGTGAACTCTTGAGAGTCTGCCATCTCATTTTCAATCACATACAGGAGGGGCGCAAAAAGTGCAATGGCTACGCAAAGGAACAGCAGCAACAGCCCAAATTCACGTGTGCACCTACGAGCAGTGAGTCCCAGTGTCTGCAGACCTAGCGAATGCCTGGCGAGCCGCATGACGTAGAGAATCCTCAAGGCACGGAGTATACGGAGCACCAGGCCTACCTTGTCCAGGTAGATGTTGCCAGAGCTTGGCTTTTTGTTACTGCTCACTGAAGCACTGTCTAGTAGTAAAGTGATATAATAGGGCAGGATGGCAACTATATCAATTAATGTCAGGGGGTGCCGCAGAAATACAAATTTGCTTGGTGCCTGGATGAACCTCAAGAGGAACTCCAAGGAAAACCATCCAACACAGACCGATTCCACAATGAAAATGTTGTAGCACATCTGAGAGCACTCGCCCTGGAGTAGGAGAGAAAGTTACAGCATATGAACATCAAGTCAGCTGGCAAATGTCACAGAAACAGTTCACAAAAAACAGAAAAATTATCCTGCTACTGCAAACCAAGGCATACTTAGGTCAGTGGCGTGACAATTAGTTCTCACACAGTCAGTGAAAAGCAACATGATAGCAAACTTGACTGTTGCAAAAACAAAGGACAGATGACAACCGTCCCTTCCCTCCCTCCAGCAAAACAGGGGACCAGGCAGCCCATAATATAGGGCAGGAATTACAAAAAGAGGTGTAAAAGGGTTTGAATATGGTTTCTATAGAGAGAGACTGCTCTTAAAACACGGCAGTTGCTAGAATCCTTTGGTTGAGGCTTCTTAACTTTTCTTCAATAAACATTACATATCAGTGAGCATGTCTGACAGATTTCATTCCTGTCTGTGTAATGAGACCTGGCAAGTAGTTCATTTTAACATAGTTACCAGAAAGAAAGATAAACCTGAATTTAAGATAATCTCCCTGCCAAAAGGCAGTTTAGAATAAAACAAAAATAAAACAAAAATAAAAACAAACTACCCCACCTCATTTACTTCCTTTAATGTATTCTCAACAAATGAATCTACAATGATTCTCCCATTTTAAAATAACATTGGGTGGAGGTGGAGAAACTAATCCGGTAATGCTGTACGGTATCTTTCCTGCAGGGTTTTTTCACATATGGAGAAGCCTAGCAGTCATGACGGACCCCCACATTCCTCTCTGAGTTTATCCAATTCAAACAAGTAGAATTGTTTGGGGTTTTTCTCCATTTACATTTTCCTGGTTCCCCCTAGAATGACTGTTTTTATCACTCAGAAAGTAGTTACAATCTAAGATCTTACTCTTTTCATGGACCACTTGAGCTATATCCTTTCAATAAAATTAACTACGGATTGCCTTATTCCTTACTGTAACTCAGCCACTCTATGTGTAATTAAAATAATTGTATATTTTCCCCTGCATATCCTTATCTCCATTCCCCCACTTCCAATTCCCATCTATGTTAGACTGAAAATTCCCTTGGAGACCTGTCATATTTGTTCCTTGTATAGTGCATAAACAACTGGGTCTAGCATCGACATCCAGCACCACAATCAGCAAAATCCATATTACATGCTGAATTGCAATGCAGTAGAAAGAAAGCATAATGTTTCTGTTACATAAATTACATTTCTATGGTACCATTCCTCTAAGAAGCTTAAGGCTGCATTGATGAGGTCATCCTTCATTTTACTTTCCCAGTAACTTTGTGACAGGTGAGGCTGAGAGAAAGTGACCAGCCCAAAGTCGCAATCCAACACTCTTTGGTTTTTCCAAAGCCTCTGTAATGCTAAAATATGTATTAATACTGATTATAAATCCCTTGAAGGATGCATGTTGGCTTAACTTTGGCCCTGGTCTTGTATTAAATGCTCCAAGACACCCCAGCCCTTCAACTGAAGATTTCCAGCATGCAACTGAACAGTGGTTAAGTATCTCTACTAGCAACCTACCTGAACCAAGGTGAGAGATGTGAAGTGAAAGTGGAAACCAAAACTCAATTCAAAACAAGTACGTGAATCTTTTGAACAGGGAAGTGGGGGAGGAAAGAAGAGTTGCACATACTTCTTTGTAGATCTGTCAACATGCAACTAAGAGATACAGCTATCCATTTTGCTGCTGTGAGCTCTTGCATCCCAGTTATTTGGCTGCTTGTGGGGTAAGATGGGAGAGGAAAATGAGGTGCTTCCAAGTGCACTGTTTTGGGGGAAAGAGGCAGCTGCAGGGGCACCTTTATCTCATCAGCCACAGAGCAGCAGTAGAGACTACTTATGCAAATTATGCAAGGAATATTACATGAGCCTAAAACAGTTTTTTTCCATTTAATACTAAAACTCAAGTACTTGCACAGAAAGTTCCCACAACCTTTCTTAATTTGACAACCTCCAGGATGCTTGAATCAGTGGAAACAAGAAGACATTCTGTTTGAGAATCCAGAAGACCTTCAAAAATGCCTGCGTGCCCTTCATATGCTTGTGCTGTTCTCTGCATCCCCTTATGCCAACACCATGGGGATTGCATGAGGCATGCTTCGCCAAAGAAAATGTGGCAAAGATCTGCATCTACAAGTCACTGGCTTCTCACTGACACCACTGGCTTCTTGGGATTTTTTCCTCCCCCCATAGCCAAGATCACTAGTCCCAGCTTTCTTCCCAGTTGCTGCGTGGGACAGCTTTTGCCATTCCATGGTGCACAGTGGCCAGTTGTATCTCTCTTCCCCCTCCCCCTCCCCCTCCCCAAAAATCACAGTGAGGGAAGAATGTGAGCCTTTCTACTGGTCAGCTGGAGAGACACCTGGAGAACTCAGTGGGAGCACAGAGCATACCAATAGGTCACTCACACAAAAAGCTGATCAAAAGGGTGAGCAACAATTTTATTCTCCTCAAGGAGAAGCTGAACAAGCACTCTGAAGAGGCTTGCTATCAGGTAACTCCCCCCCCCCAAAAAAGTCAACTTACTCGTTCCTCTTCTTCTCGTAACCCAGGCATGGTGCTGATAGACAGATTAACTGCTGTGACAGTCACAAAGAGGACTGATAAACAGGCAAACACTTTCCCAGGGATCCCTGACTGAGGCTTCTCCACCATGTCCTGTAACTTTTTCATGCACAGGCTGGCTTTTGCCTCTGCTGCTGCTTCAGACGGGTTTTCAGAGTCAACAAACTCATCCTCTGCTTCATTCATTTCTGCAAATTCCTCCATCTTCTGGAGGTATCTTCTCTTGCAGCACCACTCTAGGCTGTCCTCCTCAATGCCCCAGTAAAGCAGCTCTTCTTGGAAGGAAAGGGCACACATCTCCCTCAAGAGCCGTAGCTTCCCTGCCCGCAGAAAAGTCAAGATGGTCCTAAATGCTCCTGGGTTGCGATCAAAGAAGAACTCATTGCAAGTCACATCATAATCATCACAAATGTTGAGGATGTCGTCAAAATTGTTGCAAAATTTTAGCTGTCCCAAGCGAGTCATGGGGAATTCATCAAGAGTGGTCCAGGGAAGCAGGTATTTAAAGCCACCGACGTTAATGATGATATGGTGCTTCCGCTCTTCTGGGTGAACATTTTCATAGAGTTCTTTGCCGGGGTGAAGACGTTTGGCTCTTTGGTAGAAGACCCCTTTCAGAGTTTCTCTTTCAGCAAAGAAAGGGTGGTTGAAGGAGGCATCTGAAGCACAGCTTAGGGCACTGTAGTCATAGTCTGAATTTTCTCCCGGGAGAAGAGTCATCTTGATCACCAGCTTACTTCACATCACTTTAGGGCTCCAGATACAAATTTCTACAATGGAGGGGGGGGGGAAAACAGATTATCAGCTCATGTGTTTACCCCATACAATGCTGGGTATTGGGGGAGGTGGGGAGGAAACAGTGTGCACATACCAGGATTTGCATGATGGCACAAGAACCAAGAAATAAAAATTAAACAATGGAAAGTGGCCAAATATTGGGAAATTTCCACATCCTCCCTCCAGCTCTTGCAAAATGTTATTACTGTTGCTTACAAAAATCTTGAAAGACTTCATGTAAAAATCTAGAAACCTCATGAGATTCCACCCTTTTAAATTTTTTATTTGGGGTTCATGGATACTTTTGGGGAATATTATGGGGACTTTGGCACCACCACTGCAATCTTGCAGATCGTGGATGTACACATAGTATGAAGTGGAAAGAATTTGTGAGGGTACGAAGGTAAAATTACATAAAGGATTTGATATGAGAATGGATCTAAGGAAAAAGATGCCAGAAAAGTAGCAAATACATGCAGTAGTCAAATCTACATTCCTGGTGGAATATCTCTTATTAGAAGATATAATCTGGGGCTGTACATGCAGCACCAGCTAGAACAGCAGCTATGACACCAATAAATCTCATTTCTAGATTTAGAGCCCATGAGTGATCATATCATGAATGATGCCACTAATGCAGGCTGATGATATTACTCATTAATTCTTGCTAGGTTCTACTAGGGACCGTCTGGGTGGGAAGTCTCTTTACAGAACCCTTTCCCTCAATCATGCAGTCCCTTATGGTGAGATTTACTGTGCACTATACAATAATCAAAGTACTGTGTTATTTTCCATTCCACAAATTTCTGGGTGTGGAAACTGATTCGATGGTGGGCAAGCAGGGCAGAGTGCTATTAGTCCTAAAACAATAAATTGATCATGGTTCTGCATCAAGGTTGCCCAAATTCTGTGATCAATATACATCCTCCCATTTAAGTAAGTCTACATAATTGGAATTTTTTAAACAATGTTTTGCAAATCTTATTACGATGTGTAATTTGTTCTGCCTGTCATGAGGAAGGAGAGGAATATTGACTGAACCCTAAAAATCTCATTTAGTAATTCTTCTGACATCTTACCAAATGTTGCTTCCATAATTTAAAACACATCTCTGCCAGACTAGTTATTTTTTAAGTAATCAAAGATTATTAAAAAGATAAATTGTGTAGTAATTGCCACATTCCGTAGCTCTTCTATACAAATACAGAAATACAGGGCTATGAACATTAATTGGGAAATATAAAACATGGGACATGTTATTTGAAAGATATTTATTAATTTTTCAGATTTGCAGATTAGCCTTGGCCCTATCATCTCTTCAGGCTGGTGGCTATGCAAAACAGCAATTTTTCATGATGATCCATTTTGTTGGTAATCTCTTATGAAAGAAACATATGATTCTTATCTTCACTAGCTTCTAAATAAGCATTAGAAGTATTTTCTTCTCAAAAAAGTGAAACTTTTTCGCTTTTTTGTTAAAGCACTTTCTACGTTTTTTTTTCCTTTTCAGGGAGGGAGGGAGGGAGGGAGGGAAGGAAGGAAGGAAGGAAGGATCTTTTTCTCAAACTGTACTTTACTAGGAGTGTTTCTTGGATTTGAAACACCTTTTTTCTGTTTTCCACTGGACTGCTTTCTATGCAGCAAAATTGTATTCTTTAAAGTATATTTATAAGGCAGTGTGATCTATAACAGATAACAGGACCAAGCTGACCTGGGCTGATCCCCCAAAGTTAAGCAGGGTCAGTCCAAGTTGGAGCTGCAAGCTAACCTTGGAAGTTGAAAAAAAAAAAACATGCTGGAAGAAAGCAATGGCAAAAGCATTTCAGAACAACTATCAGTAAAACTGCATGGCTTCTGAACCCTAGGGCTGCACAAAGCTTTAAAAGGGTGATTCTCTTCAACAAAGATGTAATGGTATGTGGGAATGACCTGAGGAGACAAGAGGGAGAGCTGCAGACTGGACAACCGGTGTACAAAAGATATCTCAGACCACAGAAGGAGGGGTGGCGTAGGAAACATTTCAGAAGGGACCCTCCCTAGTTTTCCAGAGAGTCAAAGGAAAGGAGGGGAGAAATACTTTCAGTCTTGCAAGATTCTGTTAATGTAACCTCACAATAAAGATAGAGCAAGGACTCCCAGTTGTGCTTCATGCAGAGCTAACAAAAACTGTGAGTGAATCACTTCAGCAGAGCAGATTCATGAATCAAAAAGGGGATTTGCTTTGAAGCAATAAATTCTGGGAGCTCAGAAATGTTTTAGAGATTGCTGCTGCTTTGGAGATTCTTGCAGAGAATATACAGTGATGTAACTTCGGTCCTTTATATGGAGAACACTGGGGAGGGATTGAGGGATATGATGGGCTCTGTGATATTGACAGGAGCAGTCATCCCAAGAGTTTTATCATCTGTTCAAACCCTCTGCTTGTTAGAGCTCTTTGAAGGTAACAAAAAAGGCACTGGCTAGAAACCAGGATACCATGAGTTCTAGTCCTGCCTTAGGCATGAAGCCCGCAAGGTACTGGCAAGTCACTCCCGAAAAATGTTTCCAAGAAAACTACAGGGACTCATCCCTATAGGTACTAGAAGTCAGGACTGACTTGATGAACAACAAAGCTAACGTTACTTTTTCAACTCTTAATTATTTAATGTGGCCAGCCATAAACCTTAATTCTGCTTTTTATGTGCTCATACAATGTTATATTTCCATGCTGATCCTCTCAACACATGGAAGCTCAGTTCAGTCTCAGGCCTCTGGGGTGGACAATAAGTGAATGGATGTACTTACAGGGAATGGTCCAAATTTTTACTGCTCCAAAGAAAGGGATTGGATGGCAAGGCTATCAATGCTGCTTTCTCTGTGGCTTGTCTATAGCACTGCAGCTCATTCGGTGATCCTGCTTCTGCTACCCTCCTGATTTTGAATATTGCCAGCAAGTCCACAATCCAACACAACCAATTCCTACCTGAGAAGTCTTTTTTTGGAAAAGACCCTGATGCTGGGAAAGATTGAAGGCAAAAGGAGAAGAGGACGGCAGAGGATGAGATGGTTAGATAGCATCACTGAAGCAATGAGCATGAAACTGAGCAAACTCAGGGAGGCAGTGAAGGACAGGAAGGCCTGGCGCAATATGGTTCATGGGGTCACGAAGAGTCGGACACGACTTAACGACTAAACAACAACAAGTTTGCCTTGGACTTTGAAGAAGCAGGATAGATAAAGAACTGATGCTTCTGAATGTTGGTGTTGGAGAAGACTTCTGACAAAACAAATGATGGATCATTGAACAAATCAATTCAGAGTTCTCATTTGAGGCACACATGACCAAGCTCCAATTATCCTATTTTGGGCACAATAAGTTTAGAAGCTGTTGCCCCGTTCTTTCATCATTTCTGCCAACTTTCTCCTTAAAGGTGATGGGGCTGTATTTTAAAATGGCATTGTAATAAAACCCTTGAAAGTTTCCGAAATGAACTTGGCAGGGTTAAGTCTTTGGCAGGGTCTACCATCCTTGCTACTTTTATCTTCATCTGCCAAAAATGAAGCAGCTTCAGACATGTTGAAGTTTTCCCATTACAGCCTATGGAGCGATCTTTTTTTTCCACACTGAATCTTGAAGGTGAGTAAACTGAATCAGATTGATACTGAATCCCAAATCACAAACTTGAATGAAGCCACATTCTTGAAACACAAACTTCCAACCTGAATCAGACAAGGGTTGATTCACACAGGCCTCTCCTGCTCAATTTGAGGATATATTTACTATGAAGGTTAAAAAATACTGAAAGACAGCATATACATTTCTTAAATAAATACACTGAAACAGTAATATTCTCAAAAGCGCCAAAGACTTTTTTAAAAGACTGGAAGCCTTAAATTCTTTTTGCTGAAAGAAGGAAAGACTGAACTAATGACTTATGGATTTGGGGTTTAGAAAGGGTTAAAGAGGGAGGGGAAAAATAAGATGGCAATTACTCAATAGAAAGAAGGGCAGAAGTCTGTCTTTCTTTCTTTCTTTCTTTCTTTCTTTCTTTCTTTCTTTCTTTCTTTCTTTCTTTCTTTCTTTCTCTTTCTTCATTTCATTTCATTTCTTTTTTCTTATTTCCTATCTTTTTTCTTTTTCTTTCTTTTCATTTTTTCATATTTTTATTGTACTGTAAAATTCTAATAAAAACATTAACAAAGAAAAAAAAGAAACAGTAATATTCTCAGCAATTTATCAACATCATTTGGAAATGGTGCAGAATGACCAGGCAATCGAGCCTTCATATCAAGTACAATATATAGGCACTATTTGCCATCCATCTTACATTAGTTTAGGGGAGAGATCAGGAAAGTAAAGTCTGGGAAACCTGTATCGTACAAGTTGCTTCCAGTTCAGCTATGACCTTTCTCTTCTCTCAAAACCAGCAAGTGTTCTGTTTAAGTGCCATTTAAACTTAATGAATCAAGAACTCCTGGAGCGAGGCAGGTCAGCAAGAATGAAGGCATATATTTATGGCTAATGAATATTTGAAGATAGCACTGCATTGCTTCTTAACCTTACTATACTCCAACTTTTCTCTGATTTGGTCTCTAGCCCCCTCTTCAGCTTTGTCAACTTCTTGTGGTCAATTCTGTCAACATCCTTCTTATAAAGTGACTCTTAAACTGGATATAATCCTGTAGTGGACTGACCAATGCAGAATAGAGGTAGATGGGTATTTTGCAGTGGGGAGAGCAAGAGACAGGGTGATATGAGACACATATTTCTACTATGGCAGTAAGTAAATGGATGTTTTGGGGCAGACATCAGGCAAGAGTTCTAAAGTCTGCTGAAACTGCAGTGACAGGATGCATCTCCTGTGTGCAGAGTATCTATCTCTGAATTCAAATGTGTTGTGTGGACATATCTTTGGTGCATATATAGGAGAGGAGGGGGAGGGTGCATGTGTTCATTTTCTGCCCTTTTCTCTGTTCCTTCTGTTCATGATCCATAGCCTGCTTATAGCTCTTGAGGCAGTATTTTCCTCTCTGGATTATGCTGCCAAATTTCAACAATGCCGGTTGTTAGTAAAATTTGGAAGGCATTCACCATTTTAGCTGTTGCTTGGATGTAGCAAGTCTTTTGAGGAAAACATTTTATTTATTTTACTGCCCCCATTCAGGAATAGGAAAGGCTCTACTCTGCTGAGCTCAGCTCTCTGCTGACTTCACAGACATGTCCAATGTGCTTTTCTTGGCCTTCCAGATGTTCTACCTTCCAGATGTTCTACTTCCCAGTCTAGCCAATCACTCTGAGGTTTTCTGATGGCGTTCCACCCAGAACAAACCAAGTCCAAACCCAATTTGTTTTTTCAAAGACAGCCAGGATGGGTTAGATACAGAAGAAGGAATTGGCAAATCCATAATGCTGCCAAGAAAACTCAATGAATACATTCACTAGGAATTTAGCTCAAGGGCCCCATTTGATATTATTACTTCTCCCCTTTGACATTATTTGTGGTCACTGTCCTATCCAATGTGTCCTTCTTCTCCAGAAAACTACAATAAATCAGTTTTTGACAATGTCTTTTAGATACATAACAATATGTATTGACACATGATAGTGCACATGGCATACCTTATTCCTTCAAGAAAATGATGCAGGGTCCAGGAGCAATTGGACAGCTGAACCCGTTTTACTGCTTCCTATTCATTTTTAATTTCTCAAGGTACGCCATTCCTTCACTTTGAAGGAAGGAATGGCTTACAAAGGAGGTGGGGGCAAAAATCAGCCTTCTGCCTCCTTTCTTCTGAAGGCTCAGCTCTAATCTTGTGCAGGGGCAGAGTGATGATATAGGTGAACCAATCTTTTGGAGGATGGACATTTGCAAAAATAGGTTTATAAAGGGGAAATGCTAGCCAGTCATACAAAGGTTTCTGAAATACCAACCAGAAATAAGGGAGATTGGCAAACCATAGCCAGGTGTGTGTTGTCTGGAGTCCATATCCTGGATTAGCTTGGTTAATGTTAAGCCATATTTACTATGCTCCATTAATATGATGAATAACAGAATGTGAAACGGTCAATTTCTTTTACGCTAGTTGGTAGCACTCCTCCATATTTAACCAGCAGGACATATGTTTATGTGTGAAAGAGGATGGCTGGAGTTTCCCTTGACACCATCTGGAAGAAGAGTTTCCAGAATCTCTTTCCACATCTTACCATGACTGGCTTTTGCTTTTGTGAGGGAATGGACAAAGAGTTCTCCAGGGCATTGATATTCTGACCTCCATCCTCTAAGATTCCCATTCAAGTTGCATGGGAAGAACTGGCCATCCATTTGTGACAGACAGACACCTAAATTCAGCTTCCAATCCTTGCCACCTTGTTCAAGTGAAGGTTTCACTGTCTTTTCAAAGTTCACTGTGAATCCTGTCTGACAAAACAGGGCTTTGTGGAATGAAAAAGTATCTTTAGATAGGGAAAGATCTTTGCAATCTTAAGGAAAAGAAGGGTAACTTCTACGTAGGCTTGCAGATATGATGTGCTGAGCCTGGAGAGAGCTTTGTGAAAGCAGATAGACAATTTCATGTGCTATCCTGCAGAGAAATAAATAAGTGAAAACATGCTTCACATTCTACAGTCTCTGTCCAGCAGCTAGCAGAAGTTGTTTATAGAACAGTATGATGATATAGATTGACCAGGTTCACAAAATATATTTAAGACGTATCGGCTTTATTCACACTGCCTGATAGATTTGGTTACTTTCTTGGGGTCTTGGGTATTGGGAAATAATAGCCCTTTTGTTTGCCATGTGACTATATATTGTACGAGTCCAGAAAAATGCCTATTCAGTAACTCAGTTAAGGATCTGCAAACCCAGCTGTAAGGTATATTAGCTTTCTCTTAATCTGGCACCCTCTACCTGTGCTGGATCACAAACACAATTCTCTTTAGCCATGATATCCAGGAGACCACAACTACAGTCCAGCCCAGCTGGAGGACGCCAACTTGAGGAAAGTTGATGTCTAACAACTATTTGTGAGTTTGGGAAGAAAGTACTACCGAATGGCATTCATGTTCCATTCCATGCTGTAGCATCTTTCTGTCGGTATGTACACAAAAGAATGGGAAACATACAGGGACCCTATTAAAACCATAAAGCTGAAAAATATATAGGATACAATCCTTACACACTGAATTAAGAACAAACCCCGTTGAACAGAATTACTTATTTTTCAGGAAGTCTGCACAGAATTGGACAGCATATCTCCTAAGCAACTGAACTCATTCTGTGAAATAAAGGGAAAAAGCCCCACCATCACTGTATTCATAAAATCAAATTTAGGAAGCTGTATGAGTAGTCCTCTATCTGCAAGAATCAGGAAGACTTTGTCAAGCTAAATGGAACAGAGATATTTGCCCTCCTCAAATGAGGGAATAGAAGCAGCAACTTCAGTGTTAAAATGCCACTTTTGGTTCTCCCCCCCTCCACCTCTTTCAAATTTCCTCTGCAGCATTTCTGATTTCTGCAATGCATCTCTGATGTAATCAGTGATCCTGTGAAAAGAACTTGCTACCATTTTGTGGTGCAGGCAACTGCAGAGCAGTTTCTTGGATGAAAATGATAATGTGCTATAAAATGCTATAAACCATGAAAGTCTGAACAGACTTTTGAGAGCTGGAAAAGCTTAACTGCCATTTATTATTCCTCCCTATAGTAAAATGTGTTCAAGTCCCAATGTAATGAATGGCCTTTGCAAAAAGGCATTACCATGAGAAATTAAAGTACTTGTCGTTTTTATGGAAGAAATAGCTGCTGATAGCTGAAAGTTGTGATGGCCTTATGCAATGTCCACAGGCCAGAAGCTTTGGATATCAGTTGATGGAGAACAAGAGTGGAAGGGATTGAGTGGCTATTTGGAACAAAGTGCTAGATTAGACATTATCGCTGATCCAATAGCTCTTTGACCTGATGTACATTATAGCAATAAAACCCAGCAGAGCTCAAAATTTCAAAAGATTGATCTCCATTGCATAAACAAACATAGCACTTAACTAGCTTTCTCCAATGACTGTCCCTGTAGGGATAATGAGAAGTCAAGCCCAACACACAGAGAAAGCATCATGACATGAAGAGCAGCCTTAAAAACCAGCCAGAGAGATATACTATGTACCTGTCATTCAAAGCAGTTTCCAAATTCTCATTTGCCAGCTTTAAAACCCATACAGTAACCTCAAACTTCAGCTCTGCAGTTATAAAAGTGAGTTATGGAAGACGTAGCGAAAATGAGAGCGGTGGCATATCTGAGTTTTCACCAATATATGAGAATAATAATTTTGCTTAATTATCTAACTTGCAGCTATTAAATGGTCAAATTTTATCCCAAGCAGTCTGGGGAAACTAATCCATAAATTCAATACCAAGTCAATGTTTTAGCTTAGTCTGCTATTTAAAATGAAAACAAAAACGATAACAAACCCCAGACCCTAACTACTGAAAAGTTAACTCTTTCGTTCTAGAGCAGAGTTCTGCAAACAAAACCAAGCTATTCACAATTAACTCTAGCTACCGAGTTGCACTTGCTGAGAGAAGATGAAGTGGGGATAAAGAAGCAGTCCATAATATTCTCAATAAACAGGTTTCAGATACATTACAACCATGGTGAAATCAAGGACATTGCAACAGAAAATGCTGCAAAGGACAAGCAACGGAAATGCATTTGTGATGTGACGAAGTCGGTGAACAAAAACTCTCAATCAGGATAAATGAAAGTAATAATGAATGTATTTCCTTCTCAGAACTGCTAATCAGGGGGTATCAAGCTGAAAACCAGCTTTTTCCTATTCCACAGTTCAAACTGAGAGAAAGTGCACTCAAGTTAAAGAAAAAGCAGGGGGGTGGAGAGAGAAAAAAGTAGGGGTAAAGCCATGACAACTGTCCGGAATGAACTGCAGCTCGAAAAGCAAGTAAATTCTGTTATTTGAACATACTTTAGCCCCTCAACCAAAACAAAGCAAGTAGCTTTGATTTACTGGGAGAGCCGGGGTCCCACGAAAGTGACTTTCCACATATAGAATCCAAGACCGCTAAAATACTGCTCCATGCAACCAAACCCTCTCATGTTCTACTAGTCAGCTCAAACAACCATGTTGCAATTGTGGGATTCTACATTGGGATAACTGCTATGTCACGGGAGAACGTGAAAAAGAGAAGGGGCCGTGCCAAATAAAAGCTACAGTCCCAGGCACCTCACTTGGAAGTGAGAGTGACTGAAATCTGGGGTCAGCAGAGTGAGATCTTTTTTCCTGAAAAGCACGGATAGAATGAGGAAGGGAGAAAGGCACTTAAAAATGAAACTTCCCCAAAGTGCGACTGCAAAAAGATAACTGGACGGTTATGGAAATAACAGGAATACACACAACAGATACACACACACACCTATACGCAGAAGAGCTCCTCCAGCTTCCAGACTCAAATTAAGTACAAATGGTGCACCGAGCAAAGAAACGATTGCAGCAACTGCACACTCTATCCGCGTGAATCCGGATTAATACAAGACCCTTTCCTTTCAGCTCCGGGTTCCAAAATGGATGAAAACTCGACATTCCTGAAACTGTAAACTTGCGTTTACGAAGCCAAGTTGCGGAAGACGGGGGGGGGGGGGGGGAGAAGGAAGAGGGAAGCCCCGCGCGCATCAGCCCTTCAGTCTCCCCGCTCTCCGGGACCAGAGAAGGAAGCTGCTATGGCATATCTGCGTTCAGTCGTCGGAGCCGCCTAATTTCTTTCATCCTCGAATTGACGAGGCGGCAAAAACGGGGCGTCTTGTTTCGGGGCACTGCAGAAAGTTTCGCCAGCAACTTGGCCGGCTAGTTCGGCTGAGCAGGTGGTACAGGATCGCCTCTGGAAGAGAAGGGAGCAGAGGACGAGGAAGCAAAAGAAGAGAGGAACAGACCAAGCACACTTACTTGCCGCGGTAGCAGCAGCTCCGGTTCTCCGGACTGGGAGCAGCAGGTGAGGAAAAGAGCCGGGGAGCGAGCGAGCGAACGAGCGCGCGCGCGCCCGGCAGAGGCACCGCGCCCGAAAGCGCAGAAGTGGGTCGCGGCGGCGGGGCTCCGCCCGCGGGACCTCTTTTGCTGCTGCCCTGGGCGCCGAGAGCGCGCGCTCATGGCAACGGAGGCTCGGGCGCCCGGGGAAGACCGGAGCTCGCGAGGGGGCCTGGGCGCCGCTCCCGCGCCCGACAGGCGAGGCAGGCGGAGCGGCCGTCGAAGGAAGGAGGACGCGCCCCGCGCGCGCAGCAGCCGCGGGCAGAACCCTCCCCGCTCGCACGTGCCGTGCAACAGGCTCTCAGACGCACCGCCTGCAACAAGTCCTCCGACAACCCACGCACCCCCCGCCGCCCCTCAAAGGCCACGTACACTTTTCTTGGCATATCGCTTGGAATTGAGAGCCGGCGCCAGCCTCTTTCATCCAGTCGTTTCCAAGGGGAGCACGAACGCAGCATCACGTAACAAGTGATCGTGCAACAGACGTGAGCATACCGCGGCAGCAAAGGTTCAAAAACAGCTCTCGCGGAGAAGGGGCTTGCAACTTCCTCGATCTGAACATGTCTTTTCCGTGACTTTTCCGCGTTTTTACTCCGCTGGCCCTGTGCTCCCTGCAGTTATGCTTACGCAAATGCGCCCATCAATCCATACGATGGTGGGATGACGTGCTTCTGTCACTGGTTTTGTGCTTAATTTATAAATTTTCCGATAGGGAGTCTAAACTCCATTAACTAGAAGATGACAGTGCAGTAAACACTGAATTTGTCAAGGACAATGGACAATCTGCACGTGGGGGAACAGCTGTGGTAGCAGATGAGCGGCTTTTCCTATGCATCAGGAACCAGTGTGGGAAATTTAGGCAGTGGTACGTGTGAAAGATGCTCAAAATCATCAGTGCCCTTTCTGAGAATGCAGGCTTATTCCACAAACACCTCTGCTTGTCTCATATTAGTGGAAGGAAGTTATGCAGAACCCCACAACACTCCAGTTAGGATTTTATTGGTTCTGAAAATACAACAGAGAATGTGAAAGGAGACCATTCATGGTTCACTCAGCTTGTTGTCTTTTGCACAGTTAGACACACATAGGAAGTCAGCATCTGCGTACTGGCTCATGCTGTTCGGCCATCTCATTTACCCTTCCCCAAGCTGATGCCTCTCAGAGGTGCTGAACTTCAACTCCCAGAATTCCCAAGCATCATGGCGAAGCTTTTCGCTCATCTGAGTGGAATGTCCAACTGGTACCTTTGCAGCCTCTTCTGGAAAGGCTAGGGATTACATTTTGCATGATTAGGGTTGGCAAACCAGGGAAAGTAGAAGAAGAAGGAGAAGTGGATAAAGTGGATGGGCAGATTAGTAGAATGCCCTTGGAAGAGCTATGAGTTGTTGGGATCAGATTAAGATGGCATTTGTTCCTGAGTCGCCAAAAAATGAACCTCACTCAGGGACAACTACCTACGTCCCAAATCCTATTGCCCGTAGAACATACTTTCAGTCATGAGAGTTAGTTGGACATGTTCCAAGAAGCTAGTATGATTTTCCTCCTGCAGGTGTTTGATGTTGTTATTAATTATTGATCACTTTATTTTGACTATTGTGTTGCTTTCTATGTCAGCTGTTACATGGTTTCATTTTATATAATAGGGCTTAACTGATTTGAACACTGCATCTTAAATGTTTTCTTTATGCTGTTTCTCAAAGGAAGACACATTTGCACTCAGAATCTTTTCTTACAGATGGATAGTCTTTCAGTACACAGGAACACTAGGTGTCGCTGCATCGCTGCGAGCTGGATCTGGAGGGCTGGGGAGGGGGTCTTGTGCTCTTGAATCTTCACAAATTTGTCTGAACAGCAGGCTTCCAGCACATATGCTTCTTACTGTACCCCTTCTACTATTAATAATCTGACCCTTTATTTGAAAAAGCATTGTAATTTGCTTTCCACTCATGTTGAGACAATTTAGAACTATATTTTTAAAGCAAAAATAACTTTGATAAATGACCACAATTAAGTATTCTCCAACAGAACTTGTTCATACTATTAGAACTGAAAGAGAATTCACTTCCCTACCAGTTCAAAAAATGGGAAATCAACCAGAATTAAGATTCTTCAATTAAAATAGCACTGAAGCTTTGGAAATTACAGTATTTCTTTTATTTTCCAAAAATCAATAAATGTCAGAGAATGGCATGATGTTGATCATCATCATCAACATTGATTGTTAAATTTGATTTGCTATTGTGGTTTTGGTCCAGAGTCAACAAAATGATTAACTGATTTCAGGTCCTAGTCTGGACATAAAGCAAGGCATTCTTTTTTTGGGGGGGGGGGGGGATGGGATTGTGTTCCTGCACAGGTTTTGGTGATGCAACACAAGGAGTTGCCTTGTATCTGGTTAAACTATTGATACAGCTGGCCCAATATTGTCTGTCTTGATTTAACTTGGATTAAATCATGACATTGGCCATGTCCATCTCCTGTTTTTTGATTCTTTTAATTGTTGATCTCTGGGATTTGATTTAGTGCTTTCAGGAGGTTCTACCACCATCAGGCTCCCAATTCAAGTGGATGACACCATTCATCATCATGTTGTCAAAGAGCCATCAACAGTTAACATTTTATATTAAACAAACTAGAACATCTTCTAGGAGGAAGAACTAAGCTGGAGGTACATAACCTAATTTACAACCACTGGTTATATAATATTGGTTGTATTATAGCTTTAAGATTCACATAATCTAGATTTTATGGTTTTTAGAATGGGAGAAAGACTTTATTTTACACTGCAGTTCTCAAAGAATAGTGGTGTTAATTTTTCTCTGTTTTAATGTCCTCTGCAGATGCTGTCAAAGTATATAGTTACATTCTGATGAAAGCTAATAGTTGCAGTCTCCAACTTCCAGGCTGTCAAAATCTGCATTAAATGCATTTCCTTTTTAAATTGTCTATTACAGTATTTCTCAACCTTGGCAGCTTGTGAAGTCCATGCATCTTAAAGCTGCCAAGGTTGAGAAACACTGGTCTGCTAGGCTGCATATTAGTCAGATCACTCAATTGTTGAAGAAGAATTGACTGACTTCAAAATGTATGTTTTCCTTGTTTTAAAAAGTTATACTAGCCTTCAACCCCTGCCATTGTGGCCAATGAGAATTGCAGTCTCAAAGTATCTGTGAATATTAGGTTGGGCAGGTTTAAAACTTATACTAAATAGATTGGTTGCAGCCTCTTCATGGCTTACAGTATTGAGTTGAACTAATGAAGAAGAATTAATGTGAGGCTAATCATATAATCCCCCCAAATATATTGTTCTTTATAGTGCATGACAAATATCTTCATTTTACTGGCTTAATGGCTTGAGGAAATTTGTGTATATCTGTGTACCTTTGACACGCTTTGTTTTCAAGGTTTTGGAAATAGGATAGTTTCTGAAACATAATAAAAGTCAGAACTAATTTTCCTAAAGTTTGTACTTGAAGTATGAAGCTTTAACCTGAGAAATGATCTTTGACACTACAGAGTATCACTTCTGTTGACTATCATATTTGAGCAATATTCCTTGTTAACATCATAATCACCACCACTGTTCAGGATCAAAAATATATGCCTTTATATATCTTGATATAGAGGGCTTATTAGAATATTTTTTCTCCATATTAGTTGACTGCATAAGATTATCCGTGGATTCCCTGAACTATTCTCTCTTCTATCAAGACTGAATTCCAAAAGAAAAGTTCAATCCCTCTTTCACTATTTTTATTGCTTGAGGGCTACAAGCTGAGATCCTGTCTTATTTTCTCCCTGGTTCTCACAGATAAATCCAGCACAATTTTGCAGTCAGTTGCAGTGCTGAAGGTGAACCATAATGATTTTAGTCTGTGTTACATTCCCTCTGCAAAACAGGAGGACTGATTTGTTCCTTGCAAGGTTGAATGTAAACTCAGTGTGTTATGCAAAGATCAGTGGTGAAGTATTACAAGTGTTAGACAGATGTAGAATGTAAATGACAGCAGTGAGCTACAATTAGGTAAGCACAATGTTGTTTCCTGCAAATGATATATAGAATCAAAAGCTGAAGCATGTCATTTGTAGTTTTCATACCCTATTCCAAACACTGGAAAGTTTTAGGGTATTAATTTAGAAATCAAGATAAATTTAGAATTCAAGATAGAACCATCCAGTTCAAATATCTTTGTCACCCTATAGCAAGAGAAAGAATTGGAATCCTATACAGATTAGAGTGGGCTTGGTTTTCAAAAGTTCTCACTGAAATTGTGGGAGAATATAAATGAATTGCCATCAGATGTGAGTCATCAACATCTGGTAGTTTAATTCCCCCTTTCTTCCCACAGAGTATCTGATTATTTAGCTTGGTTAGTTCAGTCTACCCAAACCAGGAGGCCATGCTGGTTAAAGATTATGAGTGTTGAAGTCCAAGATATCTGAGGGGCAACAACCACATTAAGGAAGACTGGCTTACTTCTTTTGGTGCTTTTAAAACATCCACAGTATGTAATTTTATTCAGTCTAATGCACCAACCAAATGCAGCATAATGTATTGATGGAATAGGATTAGGGGCAATTTCTTTCTCTCAGATCAGCTATGGAGTGTCTCTCCCACCACCTATCCCATACTCTGAAGCAAATCCTGAAGATAAGCAACAAGATGTTGTAAAGGAGAAAAGTAAATGATTGTAGTCTTCACTCATGCAGGATTAGATTCTGCCCAGAAGACTCTGGCATTATGTATTACTGCAGGGGGAGGGTTTATCCTGAGATCTTGCACAAAGAAACCTTGCTAACTTTGAAAGGAAAAACCCTCAGGATGGTGGTTGTCTTTGTCTTATTCCCTATCAGGGAGGCAGACATTCAAATTTAGCTGTTCTGGTTTAGAAATAGTGTTTCCCCTTTTCTCTTTGCACAAAGTCTTGCTGTATGAACTTTGACATCTTGATGTTGCTGGCAATGATGCAGGTAGGGGCTGGGATCTGCCAGTTTTTGTTGGCAACTTGAGGCCGCTGTGGACAAGCTCTCTCCCTTCTGGTCATTCATTATTGCCTTCCATGGCTATTTTGGCTTCAGTTGGAGAAGAGACTGGTCACCTGGCTTCCACAGGGGGAAGGGAGAAGCAGCTTCAGAAGAACTCCTTTCTGAATCTACAAGGATGCACTATTGAATTATTCCTGAAGGGGCATGCACAAGATCACACAGGAAGGAAAATGTGCCAGGCTGTGTTGTGATCCTGCAGCCTGGGACTTGTCTCTACTGTTGAAGCTCATCCACCATGAAATTCAGCAATGGTTACTCCTGCAATTAGTAGTCCTGCAAACTGCTAATACAACTATTAAAAAAAAATGAAAAAAAAGTAGTGAAACCAACATTCTGTCTACAGCAGTGTTTCTCAACCTTGGCAATTTTAAGATGTGTAGACTTCATCTCCCAGAATTCCCCAGCCAGGCTGGCTGGGGAATTCTGGGAGTTGAAGTTCACACGTCTTAAAGTTGTCAAGGATGAAAAACACTGGTCTACAGTAAAAGAATAAGGGTTACATTTGGGTGCAAATTATTACATCTCAGTTTTGAAAGAACAAATTGCTCAGTGTCCAGCTGAGTACTAAGTATTCTGGGCCTACTGGCAGTGCTACCACAAACCCTGTACTCTACTGCTGGACTCTTCACGCTTAGGAATCTATCTTTTCACTGGATGTCCCACCAACTTCTGAAAACACTGTAGGACTTTTCTTTGTGGGCTGCTTTCAATGGAAGACTAGAAATTTTTAAAAATTCTGTTTTTAGCCATTCATTAAAACAGGATATAGTGTAGAGTTGTATTTAATCTGTTGTGGTTGCATCAGTTCTTGAGAAAGGATTGGCTGAAAATACCCATCAATAAAATAACATAGCTATTTGTATTCTTCACCCAGAGTACAGGTAATGTGCACAATGATTGTAAACGTAAGAATGTAGCAACAAAAGTTTGTATAATGAAAGCAATGTTTAATATATTAGTAGGCTTTGTCTTCAATCAGACAACGCAACTTACAAGGATGGAAGTTTACTAAACCATGAGGTATTTCAGGGAACATTACTAATCAAAGAACCATCTGGACTGAAACTAGAAATATGTGGAGTCTACCAAAGTAGAAGATCTCTGATAGACTTTTTAGGTGATCTCCAAAACTGTGGTGAAAAGGAATGAAAATCCTTAACAATTTGGAGAACCCTTGAACTTTTCACGATGTGCTAATGAGGCAGCTTGGTTTCCCATTTCAATTTTAAACTACACACCTGGACAGCATATGAGCTATTCTCAATATAATGCACTTTGATCATCACTTTATAGAACAAATCTTGTAGGTCTTCCTGATCCTGAACAGCTTTCTGAGTAAACCTGGCTGCTAATTTTATTTTGCACTGCTGTCTCTTTAATAATTAAAGATGTATATTGTTGGAAACTCCCTGTAGTGAGAATGTCCTTTCAGTAAAAGGGAACAGAAGGCTTATGGTGTCTTATATTACAGTATATGCTTCATTTACAAATGTACTACAGAACATAATGGAATTACAAAGACCATGTTGTCAGCCAGAGAATCCTTCTTAACTGAACAAGTTCTATGATCCCTGTAAGTTACACCTTAGTTTGATCAAACTCCATTTAAAACCTCTCTGTTTGCAACTGTCATATTAAAACTCACTCTAAACTGCATGCCATAACTTAGTTGTTTGCCTTAGTTTATCTTTATGAGCAATGAAGAGTTTCTGGGGAGTCAAAAGAGTGCTTTAAATATTGCTGCATAGATCTCTCCTCCCCAGAACTATTCTGTTCCAAACACCAACTGCTACACACACAATTCAAAGCCTCAGTATTTATTTCTTTTATATGTGGCATTTTTACCGTGCTTTTTAGTTAAAAGGCAAAAGTTCAGCATGTAGCTTCTAAATTAAGGGATGGGGAGGGAGGAGGAAATTAAAAAAAAAAACAATTTTGAAGGCCCAGGCAAAGTTTTGTAGGCAGATTCCTTTTTCAAGGAGGGCTGTGTGGCTGAAGGTTGGAGTAGCTCAGTGTTGTCCAAACTTGGCCACTTTAAGATGAGTGGACTTCAACTCCCAGAATTCCCCAGCCAGCATGGCTGGCTGGGGAATTCTGGGAGTTGAAGTCCACTCATCTTAAAGTGGCCAAGTTTGGACAACACTGGAGTAGCTGGATATAGGTGGGCTACAAGCTACATCACACTTGCCCCAGGGCAGAAGCCAGGACAACAACATCCAGCCTTTCTAAATCACCAGTTCAGACATTATACCTCTGTTAAGTTAGATCCTAGGCAGTAGGGTCACACACCCCTGAAAAACAATTTGGAAGGATTTCTTTGTACCACTGCACCTCCCTGTTGTTTATTAATGCCGTCTGACTTAGCAAACTTCTGCATGAGCTTGAAAAAAGATTCCACAACTTTAAGGAGTCAAGTTCATGTGACTCCTAGAGCAGCCACGTATTTTCTTTTCAGGCCCACACAGAAGCTTGAAAAAAGACCGGTTGCTTTAATACATCATAGAGCAGTCCCAATACTTTTTTCTGGATCAGTTTCAAAGCTTAGATAGCCATGCTATGTAACTATAAATTGTTGTGATGAAGTGTTCTTATGAACTTTAAAAAGAGGAAGACGAGATACTTAGATTTCACTTGTTCTCTCTACTGCAGTGTTTCTCAACCTTAGCAACTTTAAGATGTGTGGACTTCAACTCCCAGAATTCATGCTGGCTGGGGAATTCTGGGAGTTGAAGTCCATACATCTTAAAGTTGCCAAGGTTGAGAGAAACACTGATCTACTGGAATCTCACTAAAGTCTACCGTTAGCTGTCCACTGTACCACCAGTTACAAAAAGCAGTAGACTCCGTTGGTGGATTTTGGACCAAAACCCAAAATGAGTAGGTGAGTTGCCTTTTAGAGAAAAACTTCCAATGATATTAAAGAATATTAGCAATCCCACATCAAGTGGCATGTTAAGCAAAAGCATCATAATGATGAACTTTCAGAGCGATGAGATGGCAGGCTACGCCCATAGATCTTGTTTGCAATAATACTGCATTTCTGAATGCATGATTTGGGAGTAGAGATGTTGGCTGTTTGTCCTACTTTGCAGAGAACAGATGCCATTAGTTAATTCAAAGGGCTGTCAAATGATATTCCTCTTTTTCAAGGGGCTTTTGTTCCAAGTTTGACTTATGTATGAAAAGAAGAAAACATAAAAAGGGAGAATGGCAGAGCTTGACATTGCTCTTTGTGGATACTTGACTGTTCTCCTGATCACAGTCTTCCCTCTTTTGCTTATATTATCTAACTTATGTCTACATCTTATACATATGCAATTTGTATGCAAATGTCCTCCTTGATTCCTATGTCTTAGTGATGCAGTTCCTCTTTTATGGTGATCCATAAGAGGTCTTTGTTGTATCACTTTAGTGATCCCATCCATTCAAAGAAATCAGAAATCAAATTCATTCCTTGAAATGCTGTGGCTCAAAAGGTGGCAGCCCCTGGAAGATCTTGTTGGGTTTGGCAGCTAAGCGGGGCTGGTTAGTACTTGGTTGGGCTGGGATTCCTGCGGGGAATTCCAAAGCTGTAAGCTAGTCTGGGAACTAAAAAAAAAATCCCAGGGGAAGGCAGTGGCAAACCATTTGTCAAGGAATCTACACCAATGGATTCATCTACTGACATGCAGTTGAGCTTCACTCAAGAGCATTTTTATTCTTCATCATTGCACATGGAAATTCTGTCTGTGATTGCATAGACTACTGCTTCAACAGCCCTGGTTCTATGATTTTGGGGAACCATAGATAAAGTTGCCCTCTGGCAGTCTGAATTGGCAGGATCTGCAAGTCACAAGCTATCTTATTGGGTATGTCAGTTGTGTGAAATCCCAGTGGTGTGGACTTCAGTTTCCAGAATCACCCAGCCACCATGACCAATTCTGAACATTTTGAGAGTTCACATGTCTACAGGACAACTGGAGAAAAAAAAGCAAAGTTTTATCTATTGAAATTGGCCACAGCTGTCCAGCATCTCAGCCAGAAGTCTTTTCCAATCAATGTTACCTAATCTTTTGAATAAGAGGCACTAGGCATTGTGTATGCATGATGGGTTCTCAAATACTGAGTTGGTCCCTATCCTAAAGGAACTATCCTTTTCTCCCAACTCATAAGACCATGCCCAGAACTGGAAAATTTGTTCCTGAGTATCCAGGACTTTTGTCATCTGAAAGTGACATATTTATTGCCATATTGTCTGATATCCATAACTCTTTATTGGTTCCCAATTTTAAGTGAGTCATCTCAGGAAAATTACTGTAGGTTTTTCAAGTTAGCAGGAGGTGGTTTGTTGAAGATGTATGTAAATATATAAGAAAGAAAGTTATAATGAGGAAGCTTTTAAAAGCTTTTCACGCCAAACCACCTAGTGGGAAGGGAAAAACAAAAAACAAAAAACCAAACCAGAGCACTTCCTAAATGTAGCAAATTGGATAGAAGGAATGCATGTTTCAAGAAGGCTGCAGAAAGCATCAGAACTACAGGACAGATTTGTGACCATATTGAGCTTTTAGAAGAAAGTGGCAGAAATGCTAATAAAGTAGTATAGGGTCTGCATCTAGATTGAACACATTAGCAGCTGTGCCCCTAAGGCCATAAAAATCTCTGAAGGAGGACTTTGGTGATGAGACCCACATGCTGGACCCCCATAGCCAAAGGTATTTCTCCTTCATTTTCCTATCAAATATTTCCTTCTAAACCCAATTAACTTGGCACCAGGATCTCTCTCCAAACTGGATGTCCAGGAAAAAGTCACCCATATTAGAGGACAGGAGGACTAACTCTGGGGGCTAAAGGTTCTTATCAGATGCTTTGGAAAAGGGAGGGTGTTCTGTGTTCTTTCCACTTTTTGCTCTGTTGGGGAGAAATATATGAGCTAGAAGAAAATTAAAACCTGATTCTCCATGCTTAACCAGGTATAGGACATCTTTAAAGATTGAAGCCCAACAGCAGTGGCTTAAAACCACTGTCATGCATGTTCAGCATCAGATTTGGGGTATAATCCAGGATATATAATACACATAATTCTTCTGAGTCTATCCTAATTTGTGTCTTGGCTGTTTATAGATTTTCCTGTCTGTCTCCACCTTCCCAACCATATGGAATCATTCCAGACAGGACTTAATTCTAGACAACGTGGGATCCCTGGCCTGCCATCTCCAAGATGTTTTATTTTAAAGATGCTCTTATATTTAAGAAGCTTTTTTTCTGGCCCCTCATGCTAAAAGAATTCTACATTCTTGTGGTTTAACCCTATTACTTCCTTGCCTATCTCAAATAGAAAAAAATTATTTCAGGGTTCCTTTGAAATAAATGGAACATACCACTCTCTCCCCTTTTTAAAGATTCAGAATATTCTGTTGATAGATGAAGAACTTTATTGGATCAGGCCAAAGATTTATCTAACCAGTGTTTGTTTTCACAGACGCCAACCTGATAAGAAGCTTATAAACATGATATACAGTATGTCTAAAGGTATCCTCCAATTACAACTGCTATTTACAGAAACACAGTTTCTGATACACTTATCCACCATGAATTTGTCTAATGGCCTTCTTATTTTCCGTTTTTATTTAAGAAACAGTATATCAAGAAAATGTACTTTAAAAAAAAAACTACAGTGTTATACAATGAACACTGACCTCCTTCTGGACGGGATGCTGTATTATCTTCAGGCCTTGTCCTCTTTTGAACATGACATTTTCTATATCTTTACTTCTTGCCCAACTAGATGATAGTGAATGGCATACAAAGGAGATGGGATAAAGCAGTGATGAAGGCTGAAAAGAGAGAAGTCGACATACAGCTGTCATTTGCAACTGCAACATGTCTGTTTATGTTCCCAAGTCAACCCATCTCTAGGCAGATGCATCTGGTTAAACTCCATTGGTGGAGATGAAGTTATTGCAAGATACCATGTGGAATGGATTTCAGAATGAACTTATTTCTCAGGGGAGATTAAAAGAATTGTGAGCAAAGAAACTGCTCTTAACTCACTAAATGTTTACAAAAGCTAGAGATTATTTCTTGACAAATCAATATGCATTTGATACAATACAATAAAATATTAATAGTCATTTTATCCTTTTTGCAGTAACTTTATGAGGGAAAAGAGCCAGTTTGGTGTAGTGTTAAGGCACCAGGATAGAATCCGGGAAGCCATGAGTTCTAGTCCCGCCCTAGGTACAATGCCAGCTGGGTAACCTTGGGCCAGTCCCCCTCTCTCAGCCTTAGGAAGAAGAAGGCAGTAGCAAGCCAGTTCTGAAATCTTCCTAAGAAAACTGCAGGGATTTCTCCAGGCAGTCGCCAAGAGTCAACACTGACTCGAAGGCACAAAAACTTATGAGGGAAAGAAGTGTCCAGACATGTATCTGTGAATACTTTTGAAGTTTGCTGTGGATAAACCTCTTGTTGGGTAAAAAATTATTTGCTTTTATCATCCATGAACCTTTTACTTCTTAGCATCACTGGATGACCCAGAGGTGAAGTACTATGACTTCCAGGGTCTTCCTTACAATGAAAAAGGCTGCTTTAGGATGGAGCACATGAGAGGAAAGAGGCTTACAGAGATGGGTTCAAACCTGTAATCCACATTCCAGATCACTCATTAAACAGTTGTTTCCCTAGAAGAGTTTAAAATCTTCCTTCCTTCCTTCCTTCCTTCCTTCCTTCCTTCCTTCCTTCCTTCCTTCCTTCCTTCCATCCATCCATCCATCCATCCATCCATCCATCTCTTCCCATATAGTCAGCCTAAAACAGCGTCCATATATCATCATGAAAATTATTCAGATACAACAATAAAATTAATATGAATGAAAAATAGTTCACATAAAAACATGCTTTCAAACAGGGAAAGGAGGAGAAATCACACACAGAGACTCATTACATTCACACATGGAAATCATGAGCGAAGAGGATGTTTTCAGTAGGTGCCTAAAATACTGTATATGCTAGGAGGCGTCTTATAGATATTGGTGAGGATGGAGGTGGGGAGAGAATTCCAGACAGAAAGCATATTTTTTCACCTACAGAGGAAAAACTGCAGGGTTTTCTTGAATTAAGAACATATTTTATCTGTAAATATATATAAAACATTCAGTATAATGCCTGTTTTATTGCTTAGTTGTACAGAGTGTCCTGAGTTTTTCAAATTAATGTATATAAAATTAATCTGAAATTAATTTAAGAAAAATATTTTTCCCCTCATTTGTTCAAGCACTGTGAAAATAAATAACCTTTCAGAACAAGAATATAAATGAAACTGAAGACAATATACCTTTGCTTCCTTCACAAGGACCACAATCTAGAAAGTTGCATATCTGAGCTGAATCATTTGTTTGGAAGTTTTCCTGCACACAGCAGTGTCTGTGGGGGGAGGTGGTCAAAAAAGTCAAGATGGCAGCCAGAATCATGCAGTTGAAGTCCTGTTGCAATGCTCATAAAAAAGAGCAAGGCTTTGATCACATGGTGGTCACCACCATCTTGAATATTTATACCACTCCCTGAGGATGCTCCTGCCTGCACAGCCCGACTTACTGAATAACTCTTTGATTTATATTTTGGCAGACTAAATTTAGTGCTTTGAATGGAAAACCTCATTCCATCTGATCATCTGAAATAAAGAACTTTATTTGAGATGACGTCCTCAGCAGGTGTGCCCCAAGGCAACTCCCTCTCTTAAAAGGCCCTGAAGCGAATGGCAGCGTCTAGAATTCCCAGACACCATAATACGTTGATTTCCAGCCGATATGAAGACTACCACATTGGGGAAAGCTGCCATAAACTGACTGGCCCTTATCTTGCCTTTCTGTTTTAGCCATGACTTTTCTCCTTCCAAGGCATCCAAATTACTTCATCTTGCCTAATCTAAATTTCTTCCCTGCCCCTCTTAATGGTTTGCGGTTTTTTTTTCCTTTAGTAACTTTTCCCTTTGTATCTATAACGTGCCCTAGCAACCATGTGGATCTGCTCATTTCCCGTCTGTTCCCTGAAAAAGTTTCTTGCTGTTTTTTTGTGTTTTGCTCTGTTCTTTAACTGAGGCCGCATGAATGAGCATTTCATTATACCGTTCACATTGTGCTGCTCTGCTATTTTTTTAATTGAAATATACTAGTTTGATTAGACTGAAGGCTGCACAGAGAAATAAATTACCATAATTTTGAGAGTGGCAAAACTTCTTGGAAAGTTATTGTTGGAGAATAGTGCTGCTGTGTGTTCCTCCTCCTGGCCTAAGTCAACCAGTGGGAAACCCAGGACAACTTTTTCATGTTATTAGTTCCTTCTGGGAGAAAACACATTGGGAACTTAGATCTGACTGTAATATAATGGCAGGCCACGTTTTCCTGCTGGATCTCTCCATCATTGGTGAAGGTCTCCCCTCCTCCCTGGCTAATGTCAGCAACAGCCCAGTATTATCTCTGCATAAGCTTAATCACGGTTTCTGCTAACCACAATGAGCTATTCAATCAGAATTTGCGTTCCTATGTGTACTTATTGGGAGTAACCACATGCTGTGTTGTATTGCTGAATCAGGATTAGAAATTGATTTCAAGCTCTTTTTTCAAATGTAGGGTTACTGGCGAGTACAAATATGCATCGCCAGACATAACTGTATGCTGTGATTAACCCTATACAGAGAAAGGTCAGGGCTAGCATCAGTAAATTCTCCTTCAAGTCAATATCAGTTCCTGGTGACTTGATGCCTATGCCCATTTTGGAAAGCAATAATAAGGAAAAGGCCTGTCATTGCCTTTTTCCAAGATTTCTAGCCTGGTGGTTTCCCAGTCAAGTATTAATCAAATCTGACCTTGCTTAGCTTCTTTTGAGATCATCCAAGGTCAGCTAGGTGCTTCAGGAATTGATTGCTTGTTTAGAAGAGCTGTGAAGACCTGGCTCTTCACCCAGGCCTTTGGTGAGGGAGAGGGAGACCCTTTGCTTCATCCCATCTGTCAAGGAACCATCCAGGAGAAAACTATACCCCCCCTAAAGCTTGCAGGGCAAGTTACTGCATATAAAGAGGCAGAAAACCCCACACTCACTCACCCTGATGATGCTACCTAGTTGGGTAATGAAACGTCTGCAAGCAAACAATAAAGCTCAGAGAGCAACAAGAACTCCACAATTCAACCCTGAACTACAGATATTCTCTTCTATTGGAGACCTCTATTTTTTTGCCATATTTTTGGGGTGTTTCAAAATTTCTTTTGAGCTTCTTTTGGTGGTGTTTTGAGCTTTCTTTATTGTTGGTTGAGGGGACTATTGCGATTATCTTCTGTTATACATCCTTCCTTCATATTGGCCTGCATCTGGCTGTCCACCCTTCTGAGTATGAAAAAAGCCTTGTGATGTCTTTCCATATGATTTAATTGAAATATGGGAAGCCAGGGAGGCTACAGGCTGCAGGAGAGAAGCTTGTACAATGAAAGATAGAGCCTTGTTCACACACTTACTGCTAAGCGAGATGGCACTCCACCCATAAGAATTTCTCCAGTTCTTTGTTCTTTGAAGAATCTTCAAATGCAATTTCACTTTCATCAAATGGAATGGCAACTATTAGGGAGGGCGGGGAGAGGAGAATGTTTTTCCCTGCAACAGTAGAAAGTAGCCACTGCTCATCCTAGAAATGCCCTACATGAAAACATGACTGACAGAAGCAATCTCTATGGGTAAAACTGACATTTAATGAGCAATAACAAACATCACTTATTCATTTGCTTAGTTTTCTTACCTCTCCATTTAAAGTAGCATCAAAAAATATGCACTTTTTTTTCTTTTTAATATTCTTCAGAATTCATACCAAGGTCTTGTAAAAAAGCTGCTCCTTTCTGTTTTTCTGTCAATCTCTTCTTCAGAAGAAGCCCAGAGTTGAAGATCTGATTACTGAATGATGAAGAGCTTTTTATCCATTACTTAATAGTATCCATCCATGACTGAGTCGGACAGTAAATTACACTTACCTGAAATTTTCTGACTTCATTACCTATCCCTATCTCACCCTGACAGCTCCCTCAGGGTAAAGGATGACAAAGCTTAATAGACCTTATACACCGTGAGGCTGCCCTTGGATAGTGTTGGAGTAAGGAGGAAAATGCTCCCTTCTGGAATTCTGGTTGCATCACTTCCTCGACTGGATGCACAGAGCTGTAGTTTAGGTTAGCACCTCCTTCTGTGGGACTTCTCTTTTCAGGTGAGAAGGTAAGTAGGGGCAGAAATGGTAGAATAGAAGGAGTGGGAGATGGTGGCATCAAGGAAAGGGGCCCCTCACTAGAAAGGTTGTTGGGGATTCCTGTTTTTTTCCTGAAATTAAATTTGGAAGCCAGGAAGGGAGAACCATACAGTGGAGTGGGACAAAATGGACAAACAGCATGAAAGCATTTGTATAAGGTGTTTGAAAACAATATAGCTGTGCAATGGCTTCTCCAGCACCAGTGACTGACTCCTTCCTTCCTTCCTTCCTTCCTTCCTTCCTTCCTTCCTTCCTTCCTTCCTTCCTTCCTTCCTTCCTTCCTTCCTTCCTTCCTTCCTTCCTTCCTTCCTTCCTTCCTTCCTTCCTCACTGCACTTCTGCTACAGCTCCTAAGTGCAGCAAAGAAATTGTCAGGCCCAGCCCAAGAACAAGGATGAAACAATCCAGTCCAGTCCATTCCTTTATTAGCTTACACCTTAGAGACAGAATCTTGCCAAACTAAATCTATACTACAGCAACTAGTGGATATACCCTGTGAGATTCTAGGGAGTGGCTATCCTGAACCTCTTTCACTTCCCACACTCCCCCTGCGGACTGTGTTGTCTCTTGTCTCCTTTCCCCTCCTGGAATGCACCCCCTCCTTCCTGACAGCCTTGATCTCCCACCTCACTCTCCTCCTCGTAGATACATTCCCTCACAGAGATACAGAAAACTCTTAACTTGTTGCTGCCATCTAGCAGTTATCCCATGTTTTGCAGCTCAGCTGTGATAGCCCTACATTGTTAGACCAAGTTTATTGCAAGTGTGGGGCAAGGAGTGAGGGGCAAGGGAGAGCCAGCAGGCCCCTTGTGCTGGTGGGTCCCAAGACAGCTGCCTCCCCTGCCTCCCCTGCCTCCACTCTACTTACACCAATGAATTTAAGAATATAAGGTAGTTGTACTGATTTATTCAGCTGAGAGTAAAGAACAGATGGTTATAATAATGGGGTTGGGGAGATAATGAAAAATTCAAGCAGTGTTTGTGTTTCTTCTAATTCAGCATTAAAACGTACAAAGACACAAATATATCAATCCTACATAATACAATTGTGCAGATATGGCTTGCACAGAGCAAAATTATCACAAAATGCAGTCCAGCTATCTGGGTAATGACTCTTGCCCTCACAAATTAAATCTTGGAAACATTATTCTAAAATAAGTTCTTTATTAAGCGGACACAAGAATCTGATCATGGTACTTCACGGTAATTGTACCATAAATCTTCCTCATTTCCTGAACTTTCTAAACCTTTATCTAAAAATAAACATCTGCCTGAATCTCCATCTCTCCTTTCGAATTACATGCATCTTTTTCTGCTTAGGGACTCATCCTGGGCTAAAAGCTTGCAATCTGCCTCTAATGTAAAGGAGTTTTACTAGGTAAGGCCACGATTGTCTTTTAGGAATAAAAATACGGCCGAATCATTAATGAGCAAATTACTGTATTTAAGGAAATTTGCTCCTAAATTTAAGAAAATCCACTGTTTAAAAAAAGGAAGGTAAAATCCTCCACTTCCCTTTTTTACTGTATTCTAAAGTATTCTGAGATGAATATCTCATTTTAAGGAGGAATGTTTTGGGGTCTGGAGAAGAAGTTAGTTTTTAACAGTAAAATCAGCAAAATTCTCTCACTGGCTACTTCATATGGATGAAATTTCACAACCTTTGAAGAGAAGAAGCCTATTTTGTATATGATAGAGTCGCATCTGTTTTCCTTTTTTTCCCCTCCAATGTGACCTGGATTTCCACAGGTCTGAATCCCAAATGATGAAAACAAATGGCAGATTTGCACCTGCTGGAGTTGAGTGATCTAGCTGGGGGCCAGAGAGGATGACAACAAGCAAGAATTTATTCAAACTCTGAAAATGCTTAAGAAGATGTGCTTCAGATCTCATATGAGCACAAGCACAGCAGTTCTGTGTGGTTCATTAAAACAGCTCATCTTTTTTCAGGCTTCTGTGCAGGTTGAAAAAAATGGGCTAATTTAATGACTATTAAGGAGTTACTGGATTCTTATGACATCTTGCTTATTTTTGAAGCATGCTGTGCCCTAGAGTTTATGCAGTGGGAGGCAGGAGAGCTGTGGCAGTTAATCAAGTTTATCTTTAACAGACAGTCTTAAAATCTTGTTTAGGGTAAAGAAAGCCTTATTCATCACTATGGACAGTGGTGACATCCTGATAACGTTTCAATGAATAATACTCAGTTGATAAGTGGATACAAGAGTCCCTTTCTACACTTTAGCCTAGTGCTTTCAGTTTTCCATAATCAGATCCCAACCAGATGGGTTGGAGCACAGTTGTCCACAGAGGGAATTCATAAAAAAATCAAGATGGCACCTGTGACAGTACAGTATAATCAAAACCTCACCCTTTTTGTAGATGCATCACATAGTATGTGCTGCCATTTTGACTTTTATGATACAAAAAAAAGGGGCAGGGCTTTGATCACATGATCATGCCCACCATCTTTTATTTATTTTTTTTATTTCCTGTCATGGACATCCTTTGTTGGGATTACATCTCTGAGAATTCCCAGTCAGTATAAACCAGTTCAGAACTGAAGAGCTTCTACTGTAAACCAGCCATGAAGAAGCCATTGCTGATCTCTCAAGGGCTTCTCAATTACCGTCTTCACTTGGCAAAGATAACAACCCATCTCACAAAGCCAGAGATCTGCAAGGTTTTCAGCCACCATATCATATGATAACATTAGTTTTCTCTCTGTATATCTGTCTCTCTCATACACACAGTGAAGATAATCTCATGCAAGGTTTTGGTGATCTCTTGCTCAAGATCTTGCATACAGTCAAGTAAGAATGAAAACATCCCAGGCAATCTTGCAAAACTGTAACATTCCCACCCCCACATTTGCAAGGTCTCATCCAAGAGTACCAAAAATCTTCAACATCAACAACCTGTAGAAGATTTCAGCTTCTGTAAAATTTAAAAAAAAAATTAAAACTGTATTTCACAGTGAGATTCTGCAGAATGCATCTGAGAGCATCTTAATGCATCTTCCCACCCAAGCCAAACCTTGGTTTGCATTTGACTGAGCAATCATGGCCTGCAAGGCTGTAGACAAAGGAGGTGGAGCCAGATGAGAAATGATCTTTGTACAGATACTTTATTCAGAGGAGTACCTGGAAAAGGAAGTCTGCCTCAAGAAATTATTAAGGGAAAGACAAAACTATTGTCAGTTTCCAGTTTCAAAATAGCAGCCAGAAATCCTGTGTTCATTAAGTGTGAAAAAAAAGATGAGACTTTTATAATTTTTCTCTGTGGATTTTAGTCTGCCTACAGCATATCTCTGAGATGTTGTCATGTAGAATGGTGTGCAATTTCACTGCAGCTTTATTTTAAATACATCATTTAGGTGATAAATACATATTAGGTTAATGTCATTTATCCTGTCAGTTTGACTAACACAGTTAATCAGAGGAAATGGAGAAACAGCTAGGTTTAACAGGAAAATTGGTGCCCAGGTATTTTGAGGACAAGTGCTGCAGAGAAACGCAAGTTACTTAACTACTGTTTGCAGAGAAGAAAGACCTTAATGTGCCTGTTTGTTGACCGCTGGATGCCCATAGAAAGTGTGGTTGAGTAGTGGCGCATCTTTAAATTTTGGATTTACTGATTTAGGAGGTAAAACAAAGTAAAGCTTGACTTCTGGTGACTTTATACACAGGCCCGTGCCTTCTCCTAAGATTTTTTAAAAATCCGGGAGAAGGCACGGGCCTGTGCATAAATCCTGGATTATTGTGAAGGTTCCCTTTAAGATGCTGGGTACCTTGGAGGCAGAATATTCATCTGACCCTTCCACTAAACATCTCATTGTATGTAATTGTTAAAGTTAGGAAAAACTCAAAACACTAAAATTATCCTTGCAATTATGCTTTAATTAATTTGATTAGTTAAGCAGCACTGAGTAAAAGGCATTAATCCATCTGTTTACTGCAAATATGGAACTATATTTTACATGGAGGGTCCATGGCCTATGGGATGTTGGGCGGTTACTAGATCATCCCCATCTAAAACAAGCCCTGGTGAATAAACACTTTAGTTTATCAAATGTTACTTCCATTTCACTCAAAATGCAACAAACCAATCCTGTAATATTTGATTACTCCACTCGGTCATCCTGGAGAGTGTGGTCCTGTCCTTCTACCTAGGAGTGTCCTCAGGTTATGGTCAAAAAAGTCAAGATGGCACCCACAATATTGTGCTTGAAACTCTGCCTGTTTTTTATGTGTGTCACATCTGCCACATTGACATTTTTGACCATACCTTGCGGACACTCTACTTCTACCCCATAAACTTGGCATGCTGAATTTGAAGAGGGTGGGCTATCTATTTGTTAAGGTAAAAGAGTCTCATTAGTCTGTGTCAAGCTTTTAGGACAAGAGTATGAATCTTCTTCTCTCCAGATGTTGCTGAATGCTCTTCCAATATCGCTCACTATTGCCAGGAGCTGCTGGAACTTGTGCTCAGCGACACCTGAAAGAGCAGTTCAACTGGTGTGCATTTAGCAGCAAAAGATGTGTGTGTGTGTGTGTTTGTGTAAGACTTATGCCCAGATGGTTTAGTATTGACTATAGCACTGGCCTTAATTGTGGCAATTTCAGATTTAGTTCTCTGTGGACCCTCTTCATTTTCCCTGTCACTCACTCACACAGACAAACGCTACAATCTCATTGGAGTTGATTTTTTTTGTGTTATCTCATGTGACTAGAGCAGTATTTTTCAAACTTGGCAGCTTGAAGATGGGTGGACTTCAACTCCTAGAATTCTGGCTAGAGAATTCTGGCTGAAGAATTCTAGCTGGGGAATTCTGGGAGTTGAAGTCCACCCATCTTCAAGCTACTAAGATTGAGAGACACTGCTCTAGAACATCATTCCCCCAGAGATTAGACTTGCCCTAATCCTATTGGCTTTCTGTAAGGCCTTAAAAACCTTGTTTTGTTGCCAAGCCTGGGGCCCGGGTTGTGGGGTTGAGCCCATATCTTGCTTATGTTGCCAGTGTTTTTATCTTGGCTCCTATACTTGTCCTTTATTGTTTTTTATGATGATTTTAGCTTGTTTTTATTCTTGGTTAGCCGCCCAGAGACATATGTTTGAAATGTGTGGCCATATCAACTGGATGGATAGATAGATAGATAGATAGATAGATAGATAGATAGATAGATAGATAGATAGATAGAAAGATAAATACATACATACATACATACATACATACATACATACATACATACATACATAAAATCCCTCACTGTTCATCTCTACCATATATTTGTACCAAACGAATTATCTCGATTTGGAAGCTACCAAAACTTTTAAAACTTATTGGACCAAAAACAATAATAAAAATGAAGGAAGGGACCATAAGGCTTGCAGATTGTACATTGAATACAGTGTAGTTTCCTTCTAAGTACATATTCTTAGGATTGTACTGCAGTAATTTATTAACAACAGCTTTAAGCCTACTTTAATTGAAGCAGGTTATGTTAATCATGTCCACCCAATGTTTTTCCAAGGAAATACTTTTTTTTTTAATTTCAGAGATTAAAACTTACGCATTATTTGACTGCAAATGTCAAGCCAGGTAATCAGGAATGGATGAGCAAATGTCTTCTATGAAAGAAGGGCTGAAGGAAAAGGAAGCTCTTACTGACAGCAGCAACCAAAAGAGAGCTTGTTAAATTATCTGCCCTTCCTTCTGTTAGAGCATATCCAACCCTCCCTTCCTCTGCTGGTTCAGCACAGCAAATGAAATCTCTTCAAACGTTTGTGCTTGCAAATAACCAGCAATCTTCACAGGATGTAGATTTCATATTTTAAGTCTGACAATGAGGTTTTAGTCTGTGGAAAATAGCTTTTCTTCCTTCTGCCAGACTATAAATTAAAAGAACAATTTCCCACAGAGCGATAAAACAGGTATATAAAAAGGTCAGTCTTCTACCATTTATTTCTTTCCCCCTCTCCCCCTTTCCTTATACTAAGTACAATTTATAAGAAGATGAGAAGAACGCTGCTTGAGTCATATCAAAGATCCAACTAGTGGAATAACTTGTTTCTCATAACAGCCAATCAGGTGCCTTTGGGAAGCCCATAAATGCGGCTTAAAGAGAGGGGCGTATGTGGGGGGAATAAAAAAAAAAAAGCAGGACAGCAGTTGTGACAATGTAGACGCCACTGCTTAATGGTGACATCTCAGCCCTATTCCCCAAAATTGGTATGCTTATGGCCACCAGATTAATTTTAAACAGATTGAGAAGTTATTAGGAAAGTTTTAATAGGGAGGACAGTCCCCTAGATTTTTAAAACTCTAAATTGCAGCTATCATATGAGGACAGGAGTTTTAACTTTTCTGCTTTCAGCTTTTAGGATATAGGATACACCCCCCCCCACACACACACACACATTATTTCTATTTTTTCATGGAATTCAGTCACTATGTTCAAAAAACGATATGGATACAATGGGGTTTGGTCTTCATTTAGTAAAATTCTACTGTAGGTCCAGCACTGCAGTCTGGGATATACACTTAATTCTGACTTTTATTTACAGTTTTGGACAAACCCAGTTTAAACCTGTTTTTGAACTCATGGGAGAATAATTATATTAATATTTTAAATCACTTAATTGCTAATCAAAATTTAAACTTTTGAGTTACTGCAAAAGGAATTTTGTCTAAAATGCAGAACAGCAATATATTCAATTAAAACACCTTTTGCTTTCAATGTTTCATCCAGGCACATTAGCAACATCTAGAACTCCTGAATTATTATCAGCACGGCAATGTATTTTGAACAATTTTAAATTACAAGGAGGAAATAAGGTATTATGAACAACATAATATTTTTAAGGCAAATATTAATAATTTGCAAGATCTTTGGAATACAGAGTTGGAATGTTCCATGTTAAAAACCTAATGTTGAAGGAACATAAATAATATTAAGTATATTTCTTATGATCTTAAGATGAGTCAATTCAGCTTTTTTTTTTCAAATTAATTAGCCATTTCAAATGATATTTTAAAAGAGTTATTTTTCAACACTATTATGCCAGAAATGTAATATGAGAGAAGGGACAGTTATATTTATGATATGGACACACCCCATTATTGTCCTGTTTTAGTTTAAGATGCATATGTTTGTGAATATTTTAGGAAAAATAATAAGAGTTTGAAGGTGTGAATGTGGTACATATTAAACCTTTTGAATATATCAATATATGAATTGTGGATTTATCAAGCAAGGGGTTTAG
The DNA here is from genome assembly GCF_059951505.1 of Python bivittatus. NCBI lineage: Eukaryota > Metazoa > Chordata > Lepidosauria > Squamata > Pythonidae > Python > Python bivittatus. The sequence continues at coordinate 87,431,190 of NW_028277098.1, forward strand.
CAAAATGGATAATTCTAAAATTGTGCCACCCTGAATTTACAATCTTGGATTGATGTTTGCTCTGTACTTGTGGTCTAGTCCTCTATCAATGGAATGAAATGAAAAGCTGATCAGGAGCATTCCATGTAATCCAGGTTTAATGTTGTATTTAAAAACAGAATTGTTTGTAATTTAAACAAGATAAAGATGCACTTTTTTGTCTTCACTTCTTTCTTCACTCTTTTTCCTGTTTGTTTCAGTTTCTTGTTTTGAATATTTGTGTAAAGAATATACTTTTTTAAAAAAGGGCTACCAGATCTGGCTTGCAAGAATCCAGACCACCACTAAAAGTCAGCAAAGAAATATGGAAACCCTAAATCTTTGCTGTCATCTTATATTTTTCTGGAATTTTTTAGCCCATCTCTGTTAGCCTATTGTGCAGTTTGACAATTTTAGGTTCTCAGTGTAATGGTCTTACAGAAGTATGGGGGCAAGTACAATGTCTTTATATTTCACTTTTAAATGTTTTCAGTCGATCTAGGTCCCTTGGACAATCTTCCTGCTCACTCTTCTGTTCGAAGCACTGGACTTCTTTCTTAAAATCTGCCCTCATGGTTAATACAGAACAAAATTCTGGAAGAGAAATTCTGACAGTAAAAGCTGTTCAACAGTAGAATCAGTTATCCAGCAAGATTGTGAGCAGGGATGTTATCTAGCTAGTTCAGTCCAGTGAATGCAAACCAAGTGTTAAATGGACAGCCTGGAGTAAGACTGGGCTCCCTTCTAAAGAAAGGGCTCTGACCAGCCCCCCGATGAGGCACATTGCATGCACTTTGATATCAACTTACCTTGGGCACTGCTGATATTATCCATGTGGTGTTGCATCCTCCAGACCTTTTAATAATAGCCTCTGTGGGGTGGCCTGGCCCCAGAGCCAAGGGGAGGAGACCCCAGTCTTACATAGGAACACACCTATGAAAACAGTGGTGGCTTGAGGTGGTGGTAGTATTTGCAACAGCCCTGCATGCCCAGCAGGAGCACACCAAGCCAATCGTATCCTGCGCCATGGAGTCCAACAAGTGAAGCTAGCTTTCTGCCTGCCAGACCAAATCTGGCTCCTCCCTCTGCGAGTTGTGAACATTTGTAGAGGCCAGTTGTTGCCTAATTTAGATAACCTCTCTTGGTTGTGGGATCCCTTGACTTGATACATCCAAGTTGAATGGACGCTCATCTGCTGGAGATCCTTTAATTTGTATTATGTATTGAGCAGGAGTTGAACTGATGGCCTCCAGCTCTAGATTCTGTATCCAAGAATGGGCACTTTACTGGTGATAATTCATATGCATAGAGCAACCAATCCAATTTTCCCCCAGCTGTCATCCTGTCACCACCTGCAGAGACTATGATCCAAATCACCAGTGGTCATTCAGAGAATGATAGTTAAGAACATCTGGAGAATGCTAGTTTAGGAAGGCTCATGATCCAACATCCTACCTCCAACGTCTAAATAGTTTCTGCCTTTTTGCTTAAATACAGGTTTTAAACACACCCCTCAAAACACAATGATTGCAAACCTACAAAATATTATACTTTCTAAATCACAGCTATGCAGATATTAGTGTGCCATAATTCTATTGAAATGTTTGGGTCACTCCCCATTTTCCATGGAATTCTCCTCCTCTTCCTTAATTGGAACAGATGGAATATTATTATCAGGTGCAGGGCTTCTAACACACCACGAAAATTAAAAATTCTACCCATACCCCACCCCCTCTCCATCCAAGTAATAAGCATTTCTGTTCAACACTGTGAAGGTTGATTATAGCCTGCTAAATAAGATGTGGAGATTGCTTTCAGCTGCTCTTTTACAGGACAAGATGATGCCCCATTAAAAAAAAATCAAGAAGGAAGAAATGTTTCAGTATAAATCTTTAGAACATAAACATTTAAACATATTTAAAAGTGGATGAAATGGATAGTAGTGGATGTACAGTATATGCTACCAAGTGAGGAAGCCAAATGAAGGCAAGGAGAGTTTATTTTTTCCCCTTGGTTAGATAATCTGGTACTGTCCATGTTCAGGGCTGCAATATAAGTTATGGTCTACAACGTCTAAAATGCATGACCATCGATTATGATGGTTATGGCTTATGGTAATTGTTGTTTAAATTAACTAACCTTTGGTTTGAATTTTATCTAACCACATCTTTGAGAATCTCTAATCATGCTCTTCTAGATAACTTAGTCGTTCTGTTTTGTGCCTTTGAGTCAGTCTACATGGACTGCAGCTATATGGAGAAGTCCATGCAGTTTTCTAGGCAACATTTTCAGAAGTGGCTTACCAGTTACTTCTTCCTAGGGCTGAGAAAGAGTGACTGGCCCAAAGTCATCCAGCTGGTGTTTGTGCCTAAGGCAGGAGAAGAACTCATGGTCTCCCAGCTTTGAGTCTAGTACCTTTAACCACCACATCATATTGGCTCTATCATTATAGTTTAGGGGCAGAAATTTGATCCCCTCAAGGTTGTTCACAATGAACCAAATGACTTTACTTAAATGCCACCCAGATAAGATCATCACCATTTGCTCTGCATATACTGGAGTTCTACAGGCATCTATAGGTTATCGTGTAATTGTCCCTCTTAAATCCAGAATACCAGAAAGAAGATTATAGCTCAGTGAATAGAACAACTGCTTTGCATACAAAAGCATGTAGCTTCTGCAGACGAGGTTGGGAAATAATGTTATGATGAAATCTTTCTTCTAATTTCCTGAGAGTGTTCTCTGTCCTACAAAAGAGGCTTTTGCTTTTAAACTTCATTCTCAGTGCACGTTAAAGTTTCTATGGAATATTTAGCAGTACAATATTTCTGAACTTATTTTACAGCTGCAATGTGGCACAGGGTAGTGTTGCTGTTTTCTGTTATTCCTGTCTTTCACACTGCAGCATTAGCAAACCTTGCTTTATGACATGAAAAAAGGCCCCTGGAAGGAATTCCCTCAGGATGACTTTTCTTGGGATTTATTGGAAGCATGAGAAGTCAGCAAGGGTGCAGATCAGTGGAAACAGAAACACGTGGCAGATCTGTCTCCATGGCCATCATGTAATCAAGGTGAGCTCAAAGCCCTAATCTCCACCCATAGAAATTTAACAGATTTTTTTCCTTCTCTTTTGGAAAAAAAATGGTCCAAAGCAATTTCTTTTTCAGCTGATAGAATGAGAAAGGTAAAAAAAAAAAAAAATTCAAATTTAACTGTCTTTTTAGCATTTTCATAAAAGACTCCTGTTTGAAGCCTTGGAGGGACCTGCGGGTCATTGTGGACAATGCAAAGCAGACAAATCATAAGGTTGACTTGGTGTAAAACAACTTCATGTGCTTCTAACTCACATTTCTCTGCAGTATTTTGTGTGGGTTTATAGAGCCTTCTCCCTCTCCTAATTTCTTAGATACTAGTTTATTAGATTAATCTGAATATATTTGTTCTATAATGGTCATATCATATTTGGCTTAATCACATCATCTCCAAATAGCGTCCTTATACTGGTCACGAAAACTGTAGTCACATCCTTGGATAGTATTGGACTGGAGAAAGCTGGACCAATTCATACCCACCAATTGATTCTCTTCTCTACTGAATGGGTGCCGTTCCATTTTTAGTTTCTTTCCCCCCCACCTGGACTTCTATATCATTAGCAAACTGAACTACAGTAAAACAAGCTTCAGGGTAGAATTGCGAGGGAGGTTGTTCAGATGCAGAAAGTGTCCTCTCAAGATGCTGCTTCGCTTCCTACTTGATGCATCCATACAAATGCCTCTCCATGCTTTTGTTTGCCACGGTGATGTGTTGGCAAAGGCAACACATTGTTCTGACCTCATTTACTTGTTTGTCAGCTCATGGGGTTGAAATGGGAAAGCTGTTTCTATTTTTATCGGAGTCACTGCTCTGGCACATGGAATGCAGTGAGAAAGGGGCAAAGGATGCCATTATGTATACATATAACTTATAAATAGAAACAAGAAGAGAGTGAAGAAGTCATTAATTGTCTGTTACTGGCTGTTAAAGCTTTCAGGATTTTAAATAAGCCTTTCCATTGACTACTGTAGCTAACTACATCCATGAGCAAACCTGACCTGAAACAGATGCTTTCATCGTGTTGGTACTTTCTAGGCATCTCTTCCTCTCATTTTTTTTCTTGATAATTAATGCATCCCATACTTGTGATAAATATTTTTGGATCATTGCAATTGTGCCAAAATCTGAAGAGTCGGAGCTGAAGAGCAGAACTTTATTTTCTGCTATTTGTCTCAGTCATGAGGTTCTTCGTTGATGGGAAGGCACCAGAAAAGCTTTTGGCAAAAAATATCAGGGACTGATTCTAGAATTTTCTCAAGGGCTACAGAAGCATTACCAAAAAAAAAAAAAAAAATTAAACAGTATTTTGGAAGTGCGGTCCTAGGATGCTGTCAGAAGAAATGGAGACAATGGTTAACTTCAACAGGAAAGTCAAGGCAGAGGCTGGCCAGCCTGGATGCCTTGCTGTCCAACCTAGAAGGATACCTTGGGAATATATGCTAGGTTGAACATGCAGTATACTTTCATGCAGAAATACCAGAGCAAAGTGGTACCTTGTTTCTAAAGACAGGAGCAGAGTGGCTGCCCTATTTATAAGAACATGGCTGTGAGCCACCCAGAGTTGTGCTTTAAGATGGGTGCCCATGCACATCTTTTAAATAAATAAAGTAAACAGGTAGCTTCTACAGATCAGTCATGACCTTGGACAGTGGACCAGATGTGATCCACACAGCCACATCCATCAGATTTCCAGGGAAGCACATATATCATAGGTTTCTTAAGATAAAGACAGTTCTTGGTTTGTGGAGTCCTTGGGGCTCTCTGAGCTTGGTTCTTTTCTTGCAAACGTTTCATTACCTGGCTAGGTAACGTCTTCAGTGCTAAAATGGGTTGGGGTTTGCTCTCTATTTATGTGCTGTGGCCTGCCTTGCCAGTGCTGGTGGGGGTAGGGGTTTTGTTTTGCTCCTCCGGTAGTTCTTTGATTAGCATATGTTTGCTGCTTGATTGTGTGCCTGGTGGGTAACCTTTGCTTATCTGGGTGATGATTGCTGGTGATTGATTGTTGGTGAGGCGATCTTCTGGTCTTTTGTCTCTTTTGAATAGTATGTAGATGCTGTTAATCTACATCTACATACTATACATAGCATCTCAAGCTCAGAGAACCCCAAAGACTCCACAGTTCAACCCTGAGCTACACATATTCACCTCTGTTAGTTCTTGGTTTCTTTGTTTAGCACACAGAAAAAGATGAGTAATCTCCACTCATCCCCATTCATCTCCCCCAGCTTGTTTCTTCAGCCACAGAACCAGCCACTAATCCCTTTGCCACATCTTGAGAGATACTGGCTTAGGGTGTTTACTCCAGTAGCTCCATTGATAGCAGGGTTTTTCAAACTTGACAACTTTAATATCCCATCAGACAGAAGTTTTTAGAACCTAGGTTTAACCTTGTTGTTAGCATAAAAATCAACACTTTTAACAGTAGCAGTGAACAATGATCCAATGTTTGGGGAGATTTGTGTATTTTGGTACTGAATTTGGTACTGAATTCTGGGAGTTAAAGTCTACACATCTTAAAGTTGCCAAGTTTGAAAAACACTGATTTATAGAAATAGCTCAATTTACAGAGTCAGGGATTTCTATTCCAATTTACAGAACCAAAAGGGTCTCTGGGTAATAAAAGGTAAAACCAATATCAAAATGGTACTGGCACAGGAAAAGTGAGATGTAAATGTAATGCAGTGCAATTATTATCTTCACTAGAGCTGTGCAACACTTTGGAATTGATCTCCTCAAAGTGTTTCCGAGCATGCAGGAATGTGAATATTGCACATAGCCTTTTCCTGGCTGACATGTGACCACAGGAAAAGATACAGCTGCTTTAAGTGCCATGTTTGTGCTTCTATGTGCTCCAAAGTACATTTAGGGATAAAATCAAAGTGTTGCACAGTCCTAATCTCTATTTAACTGGAACTGTGTATTTCATATCTCACTGCATATTGAAAGAAAGCAATGTACCAACTCCACTGCTAACCTAGGTTGCTTTCAGTCCAAGGAGACTCAGTGCTGTCAGTCAAAAGATATTGCAAAGCTATTCCATCTTTTCCTTTTTGATTTTTTTTTTTTTTGGAGGGGGAGTTAAAAAAAGTAGAAAAGATGTAAAGACACAGAAAGATAAGGAACATAAGAGAACTCTGCTAAATCAGAGGAAAGGGCTATCTCATATTCCCTAGTTACAAGAGATAATATAGGCAACCTGCTTAGTTATGGTAGTATTGAGAAATAATTAAAACAGTAAAAATTTGATTCAAACTGGTAGGAGTTCAGCAGAAGTATGAAAATTAAAATCTGGGTGCCAAGGATCTGAGTTTGTAACTGGAGGAAGAATACTGGTTGGCAGTGCTCAACCAAGGGATGAGAGGCTGACAAACTTCACAGGAAGGACTTTGCCAGGAAGGACCACCATGTTGACTTCTTTGACCCCCCCCTGTGGACACCCATGTATATGAGACAGAAGTTGGATTGCTAGATCTCAGCCAGCCTTCTCTTGTTGATGCGCCTCAACAAGTTCAGCAGATAAGTGTTGTTTCAAGTTATTCTTTTACCTGTGTGATAATAATATATTAGTTGTTTGTTTATCGCAAGTAGTAAAGCTGTTCTTACTTTTCACAGAGGTTTTTTCTTAGATTTTCAAAAGAGGGCAGGAGGGAAATCTCCCAAAACTTCCCTCCTTGTTGGCTAAAGGCTCAGCAGCAGGCTTTGTTTAAAGCAAATTGAAAAAGAACTGGAGAGATCCCATCTGGGATTTCGGTTTCTTGAACTCAAGACAACTTCAGGATTAGAACAGCAGCTACACCATCTGCCATTGTGATTCATCGTCATAGGTAGCCTTACTTTGCAGGCGTTCTAAGCCATCCAAGGTGGCTTTACTTTTGGAAGTGAACTTCACACTAAAACCACGTACTATGTGAAGAGACATTTCTTTTTATCTGTTTAGAATCTCCCATTGTTTAGCTTGGCTGAGTGGTTTTAAGGCATCATCATTACAGGAGAGAGAGAACAACCTCTTTCATTTTTCAACATGGTTTTGTTCCCTACAGATTTCTGTGAGTGATTTAGAGAGTTGGGATGCAAAATCTTTGTTTGCAAGCATCCCAGTTTAAATGCTTATTCAAAAAGGGGAAGAAAGGAACGCAAAACATCAATTATTATAATCTGGAGAGGGAAAATATTGGATGCTGAGCCCAAGAAAGCAGAACCTTTTCATGGGTTCCTGCCTGGCCTATGCTCTTAAATAATGTAGGGCAGGATAGGTGCCACTTAGATTCCCCTTGCCTCTGGTAGGAGTCATGTGCAAGTTAATCAGTGGTGTTTATTTGATGGGCTTGGGTTTAATTAGTGGAATGAAAGCTTGCTTGCTTGTTTGGCTGGCCAAATTAACATCATTATTATCAAAACTTCCCAGGATTAATGTTTGCTAAATACATTTTATAATTGTGGCTCAGTCCTTTATGCCAGCCAAGTAATCTGTTGCTTGGCATTTCGATGGAATAATATAAAATATGCTAATAGCTTCTTTTACAGATGTAGATGATGAAATGGAACATTTCTATTAATTGAGATTTAAAATACAAGCTACCCTGCTTCTCACTCCACACTAATTAATATGCTGTGTATGCGTCACTGTGCCCTTCATAGTTTGCTGTGGTGGAAATTTTGGTGGCCTCTTCGTATTTTGGTATCTCATACCAGTCTGTGTTTTTGGGGGCTCACTATAGTGCAGGACGAGGCAGAGGAGCAGGCTGGTTTCTTTGCAATAAATTGATCTTTTATGGAAAGGGTAGAGGAGTCAAGAACTGGTGTGATGAAAGGAGGAGACCATGGGGTTCAGAAGAAAGATGGACTTGGAAGCCCAAAATGAAGGTCTTGTCTTAGTGTCAAGATCTTGATAGCATTTTGTTCTGCTTACATCCTACAAAGTAACCAAGAAGTTGTGGGTAAAGGTGGAGGGAAGGAAAGGCGAGAGCTGGGGTTGGGGGGAGTTTTTAATCAAGGATGCTGTTATTACAGATTTTTTGCACATGTAGAAAGTTGGACCTGATAACCTTTGAGGTTCCTTCCAAATTTCTAGGACCAATCTGATCCCCCTCTGTTTTTTTGGGAATGAGCTTGTCTCTTGATGAAGACGATAGTAAACATGGAGTTGCTAAAGGAGCTGGAATCTTCTGTAGTGACCTACTTCCAGCCTCCATCAGAGTTGAAGGATACATTGAGAAATCACTGAGAGCAGAATTGTAAATTAATGGCTAGTGAACAAAAAGGTAAGACTGTTTTTTCAGACTGGTGGGAGGGGGCATTTGTCTTTTGGGTAACATAACAGATAGACTGGAGGCAGCCTTGGCTATCACTGTCCTACTGCCTTTGGGGATCTGATACAGTTAGGAGTTGTCCTGTTGGCTCTAAAAATGTGTTTGCTCCTTTTGTGCACATTTTTGTATTGTAGAGTCCTTGGGGACTCTAAATATACATTTTTTGTATATTTGCATAGGGAGGGAAGTTATTAAAAATTCATCATAAGGAACTGATTTTCTCATTCAGAGGAAACGAAACCCTATGACATTACTTATGTTACTCTTGCTTGTGAAAGTGTGAAATTTCCAGCAATACTCTTGGTCAAACTTTCTCATATATAATGGAAGATGGCTGCAGAGGTTCTGAAAAGCAACAGGATATAACAGTTCTGGTGTGGAAGATCTGCAGTCAGTGGATCGATCCAGAGATCACAGAGTGGTTTGGACTAACCACACAATGCTTCAGCTTCCAGATTTACGGCAAACAGTGGCTTAGAACTGCTTTTCCAGTTTTATTTTCCATCTGCCCAGCCCTCATAAATTTAGGTCTGAAATGGATCTAGTAAATCAGTTTCATCCAAAATTGATCAGCAACCACCCATTGAAATATCGTGTGCAAGAAGAGGGCATTGGCCAGGGCTTGTTTCATTTTCTGGGTTCGGGTGAGGTCTTTTCAAAAATGGGCTAATCACAGCATTTTAAAAAGCAATTTGTACTTTGTCTGACAACGAAGAATTTTCAGTGTTCTGAGCCCAGCTGGATATTCCTTGCCTTATTTGATGTAATAAGCAAAGAAGGGCAGTCATGCAAGTAAACATGGCCAAGCAACTTTTCCACCTTCTTAGGCTCCACTTTATGGTCTGGTATTTCTCAATGGAGTATACATCAGCATGATGGGATCATTTTTAATATTGTGGTTACACACACACACACACACACATACATACACGTGCATACGTACATGCATACACACTCTTAATCCTGCATCTGTTCTGTTGAGCCCAGATGTTTCCATTCTGGAGCTAGAGTCTTTCCACCAGTTTGACCACCTTGCTTCCCAGAGGATCAGAACTGGGTAAGAATTAGAATTTTAGATCACAACACTTTTTATATGATTCAGGAATGCAGGTGTCGAATATTGAAGTTTATCTATCCAGGAAAAAAAAAATTATATCATCAGGAGGGCTCTCATGTTCTAAATGGATCTTGTGTTCTTTTGTATTCTGTTAGTGTGTGTTGCCTTTTGTTTTCCTTTTTTTGTTCTACCTATTTTTTTAAAAAAAATGATCCCCTGTCTCCCCAGCTAGTTTAACTGTACCAATAGAAGCGAATATGTGTAGCTCAGGGTTGAACTGTGCAGTCCTTGGGGTTCTCTGAGCTTGATTGTTTTCTTGCAAATGTTTAATTACCCGACTAGGTATCTTCAGAGCACTGAAGATGTTACCTAGCCAGGTAATGAAATGTTTACAAGAAAACAACCAAGCTCAGAGAACCCCGAAGACTCCATAGTTTAGTTGTATGCTTATCAATTTTCATAGACAGTTCATGAATATTTCTAAAACATTTCATGAATCTGATGCAGTGGTGCACTGCACATATGTTTCGGTAGTTGCAGAAAACAAATTCCTTGGGTTGCATATAAAAAGGGCAAAGCTTTGACTGCACCATTGGAAATGCCATCTCAATTTTTTTTGCCATACCCCGTGGACACCTGTGCTGAGCTGTGTTTGGTCCACAGGTTGTCCACCTCATCTTAAAACATAATTTCCAATTCACACTTCCCAGATGAAAATAGAAACATTTTTATTAGAATGTCCTTGTTCTTAAATATAGACCTGTTTTTACGCATGCAACTTTACAAAACATAACTGAAGCCTCTTCTGTTCTGTTATAATCAATAATTTATTTTTATTTGCCAAGCCCTCTCCCGCACTTGCTTCTGTAACACATAAGTTGACTATAAATTTCCATTTGGTTGAGAAAAAGAAACTTTTAATAATGCAATTCTAAACCTCAAAATGGAACCAGTTGTATTTGTTTTATACAAAAGATGCCTGTAGCTTCAGCATATTCTGCGGTAGCATTTAAAATCCTGAGAGGTAACTGTGTGGGAGACCGAAGCTGGTATTTTTGTCTTTCAATGACAAGAAGATAATTAACTTTGCCATAGTTTTGATCTGCTTTTTAAAAAAAAAGATAAATGTAATTTCCTTATGAGACATTAGAATTCCAAACATTCGCCATCAGTTGCTGCCTGTTTAATGTTAAGTTTTACACTGAAAAGTTTAGACTTGAGAAAAAACAAAACAGTGATGGTAGCACAGCACTTCTCAAGTCTCTAAAGCAAGGTTTCTCAGCCTTGGCAACTTTAAGATGTGTGGACTTCAACTCCCAGAATTCAATTCTGGAAATTGAAGTTCGCACATCTTAAAGTTACTAAGGTTGAGAAACCTGGATCTAATGAGTGGCACTCAGAAGGTCAGGCCCTCTTTTCTCTTGTCCCAGGAGGCAGGACATGACATAGTGGCCTTAAATTAAATAACAGACATTCTGGCTGTTAGAAAAAAGTCACAGTCATTAGAGCAGTCTGACAATGAAACCAATTACCCAGAAGAATGGTGGCCTCTCCTGTGAATGTGCTCAAGCAAAGCTTGACAGCCATCAGTTGGGTAAGACTTAATTTAGATTTCTGCATTACGCAGAGGTTTGGTTCAGTGACCTCAGTGGCCATATCCAATTCCATGAGTCTGATTCAGGCTTGATCAGGCTTCACCCAGAACAATAATACTCAAACTAGAAAGCTTGCAGGACACAACTCACAATAAGCAAGTTTATTGCAGATATTTTAAAAACTGTAATCAGATCAGAAAACCTGCAAATTTCTTGTATGAAGGCCATAGCTGATGTAAAATTCTGCATCGGAGCGGGTTGTGACTGAGATCTGGCTGCATATTGTATATAGCATCAAGATGCTCCATCTTTGGGCCATGTCCATTCCATTCACAACTCTTCCCAGTTTCAGACATAGTGCCATATTTGTACTACTGGAGCAGATACACCCAAAATGCTTGAGTGGTTTTTCATTCCCCTTTGCAGAGTACCATGCACATCATAAAGTCTGTCTGTTGCAAGACAGCAAGTATAGGATTACTCTGATATTTATACATCTATGATCACATCAACCAAGTTTTATCTCTATACATTGTGACTAAATAAATTATGCAAATAGATCTATCAAAATTGATAGAAAATGAAGTTAAATAGATTGTTTTTAATAGGTTGATTTTTAATAGGTTGATAAAAGAACACGTCAGTTGACTTACTCAACAAATGCAATAGCTGCAGATTATAAATGTAGATATTTAAAATCAGATTTTAATTAGTGCTATCTTTCATGAGAGAGATTTCACTACTGATTAATAATTGTACATCTTTTGATTTAGGATGTGTAATTAAACATTTTTCCATGAGAAACTATGCACACTCATTTTTTCAGTTTTAAGTATTTATTATATCTGATGCTATATATGGTGAATATTTAGTGTTTATATGTATAGTAATTAAAATGTAAAATATAGGCATATTTGAGTAGAAAAATTACCACATAATTACACATTGTACTGAAATAAGCCCATTGCTCTTTAAAGATGAAAAATAATCAATAACTAGTGATTGATCCATCAGTTAAGAAAGGAGGACTTGCCTGTTTCTCTCCAACACATTTGGGTATAAACTTTCCAAAGATCCCATCTTGTAATACCAACAAATTACTCACACTGAGTAATTTAATGTAACAACACTATAGTGTTATTAAATGAAATATGCGACAGGAATTACTCATTCTACTTCCTTTGGCAGAAATATGCATCTAAATGTTTTTCTACAACAATCCAAGAATCAAGAAGGAACAATGGTAATCTATATAGCTCCCTGGTGTCCATGTTAAAGGGTCTGCATGTTCACTCATTCTGTATGTCCAGAAAAGGGGTGTAGGAAGTGGTAGTTGATTCCCAATGCTTCCAACAGAAAGCTACTCCCAGTGTTTTACAGGTAGCATATTCCTACCATCACGTTAAGTTGGCATTGCTACATTATGTGTAGTGTCTATGCACATACTCACATGCTGCCCTGGGAAAGACAAAGAGTGGCCAGATCATAACCACCACTTGCAGATAGTTTGGTCTTAATGATGGAGAGAAGGATGAACTTTGAGAAGTAACCTAATACCTTCCAGATGTATTGGACTACAATTTACATAACTCCCTGATGTACAGTATATGCTAACACAACCCCAAGAAGAAGAAGAAAGCCAGTCAGTTTCCATGATATGATCTTGAACATATACCTACCATTTTGAAGGAGAACGTCAGGAATCGCTCTGAAGTCCTGAACTTCATTGATAGAGAACCAGAGGAATTATGGAATGAACTTAAAGAAACCATTAAGGATGAATGTGAAAAGAGACTGCCAAAAATTAAGAAAGAGAAGAAAGCAAACTGGATGTCAGAACAAACCATGGAAATTGCCAAGAAGAAAAGAGAAGCCAAAGCCAAGTAAGACAAAAATCTCAGAAAGGAACTTAAGAGTTTCAGAGAGCTGTTGGAAAAGACAAGAGGCAGTATTACAACAACATATGTAAAGACACTGAAGATGGAAACAGCCATGGAAAAACAAGGAAAGTTTTTCAAAAGATCTCTGAACTCAGAAGTAGGTTCCAACCTTGAATTGGTATGCTAAAGGACATAAATGGACAGATAATAACGAATTCAAAGGAGATCAAAGGAAGATGGAAGTAGTATACTGAAACACTAAACAGTAGAATGTCAACATCGAAGATACCTTAGAAGATATTCCTTACTGACAAGAACCTCAACCCTACAAGAAGGTCAGCACTCCACTCATTACCAAGCCAGAAGGCTGCAGGAGCTGATGGAATACCTACTGAAATATGGCAAGCAACAGAAAAAGAATCAGTCAAAGTTCTAACCAAGCTGTGCCAGCAAATCTGGAGAACAACATAGTGGCCAAATGATTGGAAGAGGTCAATCTACATTCCAATACCAAAAAAACCAACAACAACAACGGAGACTTAACAGAGGGTACAAACTATTGTTCAATATGCTTAATTTCACATGCTAGCAAAATAATGCTTAGGATAAGCCAATGTAGATTATAGCTCTGCATGGAAAAATAGATGCCAGATGTTCAAGCTGGCTTTAAAAAAGCCGAGGAACATGAGATATTATTGCTGATGAGAAAGCCAAAGAATTTCAAAAAGAATTTATGAAATGAAGTATGTGCTTCATCAATTATAGAAATCCTTTGATTGTGTCAATCATGTCAAGCTGTGGAAAGTGCTCAGAAAAATGGGAATCCCAAAACATCTCATTATCCTCATGATAAACTTACATAGGGGTCAGGAAGCAATGAAAACAGACAGAACATGGCAAAATAGACTGGATCCAGGTTGGCAAAGGAGTGTGACAAGGCTGTATACTCTCCCCTTATTTATTCAATCTATATGCTGAATATATATTAAGGGAAGCTGGTCTGGAGGAAGATGAGCATGGTTTTAAAACTGGAGGAAGAAACATCAATAACCTGCACTATGTTGATGACACTACCCTGATAGCTGAAAATGCAAAGGATCTGCAAGCCCTAGTACTAAAAGTCAAAGAGCACTGTGAAAAAATGGGACTGAAATTAAATATAAAGACCAAACTAATAACAACAGGTAGAACAACCAGCCTTAGAATTGGCAATGAAGATATTGAAGTGGTGGATGGCTTCTGCCTATTAGGATCAACCATCAACATTAAAGGAACAAGCAGTCAAGAAATACACTGTAGACTAGCACTTGGTAGAGCAGTCATGAAGACCTTGGATAAAATATTCAAATGCCATGGTGTATCTGTACCTACAAAGATCGGAATCATGCAAGTCGTGGTATTCCCTGTGACACTCTATGGAAGCAAAAGTTGGACTTTAAAGAAGTAGGATAGGAAAAGTATTGACACCTGTGAACTCTGGTGTTGGAGAAGACTCCTGAGAATGCCAAGGACAGCCAAGAAAACAAACTGATGGATCATCAAACAAATTAACCCAGAGTTCTTGCTCGAAGCACAAATGACCAGGCTCAAATTATCCTACTTCAGACACATTATGTGAAGACCAGCTCTCTGAAAAAGGCTCTAATGTTTAGAAAGATGGAAGGAAAGAGAAAAAGAGGATGACCGGCAGTGAGATGGATGGACTCAGCTGCAGTGGCAATGAATGCACCATTGGGAGACTTGAAAGAACAGGTTAGGGACAGATTGTCATGGAGAAAAATCTATCTATGTGGTTGCTAGGAGTTGAAAACAACTTGATGGCACATAATCAATCAATCAAGAGGTTGTGCATGAACCCTTACATTTCAGCTATGATTTGTGCATTTGAGTTATTATTATCATTGATTAACCAGTATTAATGTTAGCATAATTTGAACCCTAAACTGAATCGCTAGATGAAAAATTCTGGCCTTGTGAAGAACTGTGTTATAGAAGACATGCCTTTGAGGTTCCTTTTTTAAACAGATTATTTATCGTTGTAAGATTCTATAGCCTATTCCTTGTAAGAAGCCATATTTGTCATTCAGTGATTTATAATTTTCCCAGCCATGTATTGGAAATACAGAGTCAATAGTGATATGCACTATAGGTATGTGCAGGACAATAAAAATAATTTTTTAAACGTCATAGGTTTGTACTTTCTGTTAATACTGCTACCTTAACATAATCCAGGAAAGCAGATATATCCTAATAATGTACAAATTTATTACTCAGTTTGGTTCTTTCACCATTACATATATTGTAAGCATAACAGTTATTAATGGGTATTAGACGGACTTTCTCCTGCCTACTTTTCTTAAGAGCTTCAGAAAGGTCACGATGGTGGTCATGACTATCTAAGTACTGCCCCTTTTGCCACATGTGTAAAAAGGGGTGGGGCCCTGATCACCTATTTGATGGGAATATGATGATGCAAAAAATATGCTTGTCTGGATTATGCCATTTTTAAATTTTGAAATGTAATCGTGTTGGCCTAAACTGGGATAAAGAATCTTAGGATAGGTTTCTTAGGTCAATATCGGCCTTGACTTTTTGTTATTCTAGACCTGTGCAGAGAGAGAGAGAAGGGTTCAAAAGCTGATTCTGAAATGGCATTAACTGATAATTGATATGCTTGATCATAAAGGGGAGAACCTTCAAAGTCCAATATGGGTTACAGTAGGTTTTTCATTATATGCACAATTAGAAACACAAACAATTTTCAAACAAAAATGAAAAGCTATTATAATCCTGCAAGGAAGAGATATAAATCTCTTCCCATTAATTGAACTATTGGGAATTGGTCCAAAGGCACCATCTAACCTACATTTATAACTTGGATATGCAATCTTGTTCACAGAACACATTAAGCCATATCACAATTGGGCTTAATATTTCATCCGAGTCTAATCCATTCCTTAATTATGGTTAAGGAGCAGCATCTTAACCAGGAACTGTAACCATTGCTTGGTTCAGGTTAGCTTACTTTAGCAGGCCTTTGGAACCCAGAGAAATAGCTAGTTTACGGTTAAGAAGTGATTAGTGCCAGGAAAATGATGATGCAGGAGCGACTGCAAAGGGAGGCGCTCTTGCAACAGCGTCTTTGCTACCCTGCTTTATTTTCATCTGCTGACGAGGATGTGGAGCTGTATTGTGAACAGAAACAGTGAGGAGCTATTTAGCTTTCCCCCACCCTCTGCACAGTGTCCTGACCACAATGGGAAGGATGAGCCTACATGTTTTTTGTAGGATTTTTGTTTTGTTCTGAGAAAAAAAATGGCTAAGCTACCTTGAAAAGATTAGCAATATTAATGGAAGAAAAGGAGACCGGTTGTGGTTTTCTGTGTGGTTTGGGTAGGTATCATACACATCTTTAATGTTAAGCCATGCTTCAGTAGAGTGCAAACAAGTCCGTAGGTTAATGGGCTTGATAAGGGTGGTCTCAGAAAATTGGCTCAAAATGAGTAAATCCAGGGTGTGGCACCATTTATACCTATAATCAGCTTACTTGACTTTGCTGGAGTTTCCTCAATAATTTTTTTTGTTCTTTACAAGGCAGATGTTGTATGACCTTACTCTATCTCTGTATGACGGCGAAACATTTTCATGGTGCAGTCACCCACGTGACAGTATCAATATGCTTTAGAGGGATTGCTTGTTTGTGGCTATCCTCTTGAATTGGTGCCCTTATTCGCTTTGGAATATAACCCAGGAAAATGAAAAAAAAAGTATGTATGTGCTGTCAGATCCTTGGATTGTTGTTCCCTTGAAGATGGATAGTAAACTATGTTTTATTCCTGGTTTGCTTCTAGGAAGTGCCCAGGCTGAAAATGATGAGTGCTCCAGCTTCCCTTGCATCTTGGTGCACAATGTGAACATAGTTACTATCTTCCCATACACCATTTGTTGTTCATGTTGCTGTCCAGAAGATAAAGGAACACAATAATGAATTAGATTTGGAAGTTAGTCACTGGTTTGTTTGCTTATTTGTTTTATTTATCACATTTGTAGACTACCAAATCCCAAAGAACTCTTGGCAGTAGACAAGAGAAAATGCACAATAAACAACATACAATAAAAATACACAAATAAAAGGTCCACAGACCAATGATAACATAGGGGGGAAAAAAACTAAATTAACAAACCAAACTATAACCCAACAAAGATGGAATCAAGGTCCAAACACCCTAGGGAAGAGCTCTGTTTGAGCTGCTTCAGCCAGGATGGAAGCCAACCAGATGTCCACTGGGAGGTTGTTCCAAAGCTCTGGTGCAATGATCAGAGAACAGTGCTTCCAAGCCTTGGCTCCCCCTCACCCCCAAAGTGGGGCCCTGCTAGCAGTAGATTGATTCCAATAGAAGAATGTAGGCCTGCAAATAACTAGACACAAA
The DNA here is from genome assembly GCF_059951505.1 of Python bivittatus. Classification (NCBI taxonomy): domain Eukaryota; kingdom Metazoa; phylum Chordata; class Lepidosauria; order Squamata; family Pythonidae; genus Python; species Python bivittatus. The sequence goes on from NW_028277098.1 coordinate 87,448,572, forward strand.
GCTATGTACAGCTTTAGCACCAGCACTTTAAATTGTACCTGGAAGCCTATTAGTAAACAATGTAGGGCCCAAAGCACTGGTGAAATGTGCTCCCACCAGTGAATTCTGGTCAATAAAAGGGTCTTTGCACTCTGAACCAACTTCAGCCTCTGAGGGATCTTCAAGTAGCTCCATGTAGAGCTACTGCAGTAGTCTAAGTGAGTGATGACAAGGGTATGAGGCACTATAGCACTAGAGGGAAGGAAGGGATAATATGGTCAAAGGCTTGGGTCACCTCATGATGTCAATAGTATAACAGGACCTCAATGGATTCATCTGCCTGATTGTAAGAAAGCATCTGCTGAAAGCCATCTAGTTCCCAGGATGGACCATTCACATAGGCCTGGCTCTATGAAGGTCCTGGTGGCAGTCAATTGTATTTAGATCACTAAGTGATCTAACTATGGCAAAGGGATCCCACATCCAGCTCATATTACAACTGCTCTGAAACAAAGGCAAGGTCCAAGTGTGTTTGCCTACGTGAGTCAGGCTTGAGATCATCTGAGAGAAGCCGATGGTTGCCAGGGATGCCATGAACTCCTGGGCCTAACTGAACCTAGCACCCATAACATGAGGGTTGAAATCCCTTAATACCGAAAGATGGAGATCTCTGCCTCCAATCCAATAAGCCCAGGGAGGGATTCTGCTGGGCAACTGGCATGCCAACAGGATATCTGGCTTGACCACCTCATGTAAGCCTGCCACTGCAGGAACAGGAAACCTGTTCACAGGTAAGGTCTTGTGATAGATCAATGACATCCCCTTTCCTGGCTCTTGCCTTGAGGCTGATGCATGTCCCAAAACTGATTTCAGAGAGAGCAAACTTGGCCAGCCAGGTCTCAGTAGCACCCTCCAGGTCTGCTGCTCATCCACCACCTAAACCTGAATGGATGTGGCCTTATTGAAGATACATCAGGCACAGCAACAATCCAGCCACCAGGACCCCAGGATCGGATTTCCGAGTTAAAAGAGAAGATTGCCACCAAGTTAGAGATTATCCTTTTCCTGGAACAGACTGCCCAATATCTCCTGCTAAATCTCCCATGGGTTGACACTACCAGGATACTATAGCTATGTACCCCACTCCTGACTCCCAAGCTCCATGCTCTTCCAACATGGGTGTTGGTCAATCACACAGCACAACCAGGTAGTGAATAAACGTGTTTTAGCCATTTCAAACTTGCTATCTGAATGTACTGCATGAAGCATTCAATTGATTTGGGGTGAGTCATTTCACTTAACTGAAGAGATTCAAGGAAGTGTGTGTCTCTTGGTGGTGAGAAATTCTTTTCAGACTGTTCCTGTTCCAAGAAAATATCTTCCATACTTGAACTCCACCAGCATAAGGGATACAGTAAAAATAGAGAGAGATGATGTGAAATTAAGTTCTCTTATATGTTTCATTTAACTCTTTTGATATATTACTATAGCAACTCTGAAGTAGAATTTACTGCAAGTAAAGCATTAGTTTCTATAGAAACCACTTGCCCTACATGTGGAAAGAAAGTTTACTTTGTAACACACCATGCCTAATATTAGATTGTGTATGTGTGTGTGCAGGCGTGCACACATGCTTGTTTTTAAAGAGTGGAATTCGCCTAACCTATGAGTTCTATGTCAGTACAAATGATGTCTTATTTCTCCAGACTAACTAGAAAGATATTAAGTACTGGAAGGTCCTTCAGGTGACATATACCATATGAATGACATGCATAGTTGACCAAAGATGAAATTCCAGATTGCTGGGTTTTAAAGAAGAGGCATATTGATGTTAGGCAAAAAGGAAGAAAGTATCTGTCAATTCTGGAACATTGTTGTGCCATCTTTTTCCTGCCATTCTCCCCACCTTTCAGCTGCAGTCTGCCATGTTCAGTTAAACTCTATTACAGTGTAAGCTACATTGGCTTCCTATAGACTTCTGAGGGCACTCCAAGATGCTGGTTATCACCTATAAAGTCCTGCCTGGCATAGCACTGGGTTAGTTGTGGGACCACCTTTTCTCAAGGGTATCTGCCCATCCTACATACTTGAATAGGGAGGGCATGCTCTATGTCCCATCTTTGGAACAATGGCGTTTTGTGGGATGTGCCTTCTCTATGGCAGTGCCAACCCTTTGGAACACCCTCCTCCCAAACATGGTTGACCCCAACCCTGCAGGCCTTTAGAGGGGCAGTTAAGATCTAGCTCTTTCCTTGGGCACTTGTGTTAGGATCAGAAGAGTTCCCATGTTATGGGATATAACCGACTTTAGCTTCTGAACAATTAAATTGCCATTTCATCATTTTATTTAGATTTTAATCAATTTATATGGCCAGCCATCTCACAGTAGTGACTCTGGGCAGTTAACAGAGACTGTATAATAAAAAATAATACAAATACAGAATGGCAACTGAGTTGTATATGCTTGTTTCTCTCTTGCATTTTAGTCTACTGGCTTTCGTTCCCCATCCAGAGTCACACTGAGTTGGGCAGTCATATAAATGCTATAAATTAGTAAATAAGTGTCAAGGGCCAGTAAGCACGTTTGATGTTTTGAGAGCTCAAAGCAAGAGCAGAGTGCCACAAATGGCCAGTCTCAAAGATCAAATTAGTAGAAGACCAATTGGAAATAGGGTTACTGGGTATCTGAACAGGCAAAGGTGGACATGGACAATTGGAAAGGAGGACAAAGGGTGAGGCGAAGGAGGACACACTAACTCTTTAATTTTAAAAAATACTTCAGCCTGCGTGTATATGAAATTATTTTTTCCAGCATCAGAAAGACTGGTTTTCCAATTGCAATATTTTTTCAACAAATATTTATTTTCAAGAATTAATGCTAGGATAACATAGAATCGACAATGCACTTTTCAAATTTCACCCTAGAAACATATGAAGAGTCATGTAGTCTATAGACTACAGTGAGCATAGATTTGAAGGGGCTGGATTGAAGCCAATTGCTGGAATCAGGAAATAAATTACGTACATTTAGGCTGTTGAGTCTGTCGACAAATGAGGAAAAGAAAGAAGCAGGCAATTCACAAGGTCACAATAACCGAAAGTTTAAACGACTTCTGCTGTGAAAACAGTCCCACCCCCCAAAAGATCCAAAGAACCACCAAGACACTCAAAAAGCTGGACAATATTTGATTTAAGGCTATGCCTGCCAGACGAAGGATATGAGGCCAAAAAGGAGGACATGTTCTCCTTTTGCCACACATCCGGTAGCCCTAATCAGGAAGGACCGGTCTGCTGTCCTTTAACTTCTAGGACTTAGTGTTTCTCCAGGCTGGGGCACACTTATAAACGAAGTACTGGGCTCTATACTCACACATAAGCCCATCCATGGATAAGCTGACCCTTAACATTTTCATGTTTTAATTTTCACAATTGGTTTATCCGCGGATGGCACATTTTTCAAATTATTTTGATTAAAAATTACCATACATACTCATGGATAAGCCCATCTGCAGATAGGCGGAACCCATTTGTGGGGATGTATTTTGGAAGCTAAAATTCTCAGCTTATCCACGAGTATATACAGTACCTACATTTAAAAATCAGAGTGGAGCAGGAACCCAGCAAGCATAACAGTACTCTGATGCCCTTGGCTACCATGTGCCCAGATGTATTTATTTTAATATAATATAGTATAAAACACTGAATATTAGATTGTATATGTATGAGTAAGGGGAAAATAACCTGATGTGGATGTTATACTGGACCTGGTTCTAAACTAAATATGGAAGTTGCTCGGAAGTTCAGGGAGATCGTTTAAAGCCCACCTGTTTGACTTGAGTAACATCCATGTTGCAGCTTACAAATTGTGTTGGACTGCTGTCGCTTTCTCTCTGCTTATCTTTTCCAGAGAGATAGTTTGCCAGGCAATCTGTTGGCTTCATTCTCCTCATGTTTATAAAGCATGCAGTGTGAAGCGATGGGATACCTTAGCAACACTCTAAATATGTATCACTGCTAATAAAGTTGCTGTGTGGTGTAAGATAAAGGCGTATCCTGCTACAAAAATATGAGTGAATATTCTGCAGGAAGGTAATATTTACAAGGCAATATAGATGTTCAATAAATTGTAAATCTACTTTGATTCTGATGTAGACTTGCCTAAAAGAGGTGGGTTTAATGCTGCCTTTCCATTACACTAAGAACTGTCATTTAATCCATGTGTAAATGTGTAAACGAAGAAGTTTGAATAACATCAGCTCTGAATTAACTCTGTGTTAGAGCCTGGATTGACATCATTCTAAGCTGGAAGCTGCGCATTTTTCTCACCTTTTATAACCTTTAATCAAAAGTTAAAGATTCATTTGAAATGGCAAAATCTGGCACCTCAGCCAGGATATTTGTGGAAGTTCTTCACCTGATCATATGAAATGGCTTCTTAGTATCACCCCCTAAAAAAAAGCATAGACTTGTATACAATTTCCATATGTTGATTTATAGAAATAGATGCAAATTTAGAAAGAATTAATAACATTTAAATAAAATGGAAAAACATCTCCAAATAATGGGGAAGTCTCTGACCAGGCCATCCATTTGCCTGTTCTCCAGAAACTGAGTTATAATGTGCTGCTTCAAAAACCCTATTTTTATTTGTTAATTTATTTGTCAATTTTGAGGCCATATCATTTACTTAGAATAATTCTAGGCATCTTACAGTACATAATAGGGTAAAAACCACAAGCAAAAATGACAGATATCTATCTATCTATCTCAAAAAGGACAAACTCAACCATAAAAATTGCATCCATTGGGAACAAGATCTAACAGAGACATACTTTAGCAATTAAAAACACCATCAGGGAGTGGATTGCTATATCCTATCCCAAGATCTGCTGAAAGAGCCAGGTTTTTACAGATTTATAAAAGCCCAACAGATTGAAGGCCATGGTTCCTAATCTTTTCAACCAGACATGGACTGACTTTTCAAATAGCACATCAGAGGTCCTGAGGTCAGATGTGATCCCAAAAAACTTTAGACGTAGTGCTCAGAACCTTTCCAAAAGTTGCACTAAAATATAATTTTAAAAATAGCAGCATGGAAAATTGGTTGAATACATGTTGGAAACAGTAAATACACAGGGAGAAATCATATAAGTTATATAAAGTTCATATAAAACCAACTTCAGTTTTTGTCCTCACACTTTTAATTCTTTACATTGGTCCTGTCTATTTTTCAGGATGGATCCCTGGCATGCTACTCAAAGGCCAGGCACAGCCTGTGTCAGGTTCGGGAAGCACGGGGCTTCAGGGAAGCACGGGGCTTCAGGGAAGCTCGCAGCCAGACCACGCGGAATCCACCGACGGTAGCTAGCGGGGAAAAGAGGAACTGAAAGCGCCGCTAATTAACGGGCCACCTGCGCCCAGCCAAACCGGAAAACCGCAGCGGAAGCTTTTAACTATAAACTGATAACGGCGCGAGCCAGCAATGAACGGGGCCGCAGGCAGTGAAACAAGATCGCAACGCAGCACAGAACCCGCGGGCTTGCACGTAACGGGGAGGAACCAACCCAGCCGGAGGGGGACTGGCAATCAAGGACAATAGACCCTGACCGATCCTGCCATCATGAACAATCAAGGGGGATTATTGGGGGCCCATAATCCGCAGCTGCAACGTGATCGCGGGGCGGGAAAAAAGCGCGGGAAGGGGGGAATATAACAAGTGATGCAATTGTACCAAGCCAGTCCTGGCTTTGCTTGTGGCTTCTACGTTACACATGAGTAAACCTTCTTTGTGAACCACACGTGTCACGAGAGTTTCTCTGTCGAACGGGGCAAACCTTACATAAAGCCAGGACTCACCGTTAGCGCTACCCGGTACCACCGAGGAGCGTTTCCTTTTCCAATACAGGCATGACCAGCGACGAGGAATCCATGGGTCAGCTGGAGCACGAGGAACCCAGGCTCGAGGAGGGACGGTCGGAGCTACCCGGGAGCGACGGGACAGCGGCCAGGACCGGGCGCCCTCCAGCCGAGCGGTGGTCGATGGGCATGAACCAAGGGCCAGACGGTTCAGGCGTCACGATGACCCGAGGTTCAGGGTCCCGGAACCGCGAGTGGGACGAGAAGTTCGCCCGACTAGAGGAGAGAGTCGAGCGGCGCCTAGACGCCATGGAGGCGATGCTCCAGACCCTGCTACAGAGAGTGGGACCACCTGCGGTGAGCGAGGGGGCGAGCAACAGGGGTGGCGGTCCGGCACCTCAGCCGGCACCGCCCACGATGCCCCGGTCGGTGGACCGACGGGCGGCAGACGCCCTGAGACTTCGAGGTATCACTGGGAAGTTCTCAGGGGACCCTGAACAGCTGCCGCACTTTTTGACGCACGTTAGGGGGTTCATGCAGAGGGGTGGTCACCTATTCGCTAGGGACGAGGATAGAGTATCCTATGTGGCCGAGCTGCTAGATGGTCAAGCAGCTAGCTGGGTGATCGGACTATACGATGCCAACGCGGCGGAACTACGGAGTTTCCCGGACTTCATGCAGGCGCTCCGGGACAGATTCGAGGACACATTGAGCGCCAAGCGGGCGGAGGACGACATCCTGCAGTTCAGACAGCGGGGCAAGTCGGTATCAGAGTACGCCCTGGAGTTCCAGAGATTGGCAGAGAAGCTCACGGACTGGCCAGAGTCCCTGAGGGTGAAGTATTTTAAGAGGGGGCTCAATCCAGAGATCCTGGAGCGGGCACTGGGGCGGGACGACCCGTCCACAGTGAAAGATTGGATCTGGCTGGCCGGAACGGTGGAATCGGCGTGGCGGCAGATCCAACAGAGCGCGAGGCGACGGGACCAGACGAGGGACCAGCCGAGGGAGAGAACCCCCGAGGAAAGGCGGAGCAGTCGGCGGCAGTCCACCGGGGTGCGAGAGGCGACCAGAGCCCCGAACCTGTGCTTCCGGTGAGGAGGCAGAGGCCACCGAGCGGCGCAGTGCCCGACGGAGCGGGAAGGAGCCCCACCACGGCCTGAAGTCAAGCCCCCGCATGCGACCGGGAAAAGGGCCGGCGACCGACCGCGGAAGGGGGCAGTGGCGGCGGTGACCGAGAAAGGACGCGGGGGGTGGTCGACCCCGGAGACGGCGTCCTCCGGAGAGGACTCGGAGCCGGTGGGAAACAAGGCACGCTCGCACTGAACGGCGTCCCAGTGCGAGCAGAGGAGTCGAGGCGCGCGGACCCAATAGGAGATGAGGACTGCCCTCCGTTCCGGGTGAGAATACACATCCGGGGGGTGAGATCCGGAGGGGAGGCACAGCTGCGGGCGCTACTGGATTCAGGCTGCACCCACTGCTTGATGCACCCAGCTGTGGTCTTGGGGCTCGGACTACAGCTGAGGCGCCTCTGGGAGCCCATTGCATTCAGCCAGCTAGACGGCACGCTGGCAGGGGGGGGGGCCAGCTCAGTATTACACCGAGCCGGTCCAGATGACGATCGGGAGTCACCGGGAAGAACTGAGATTTGTGGTGGTCCCGGTGGCCGACTACGCGGTGGTACTCGGCTTGGCGTGGCTACGACGACGGAACCCACGGGTCGACTGGACGGCGGAGGCAGTGCGGTTCGGGGTCGACAGGCCGGCGAAGTGCGGGAGCCGAGGGGACCGAGCCGTGGAGACGGGTGCGGCCGCAACCACAGACGGGCAAGTGGAGGGTCCGGGACACCGGGAGACGGGGCGAGAGCAGACGGAGCCTGAGACCCGGCCGGCAGCAGCAGCAGCAGCAGCGCCGGGACCCCGGAGACCCGCAACGATCCCGAGGCGTAGGGAGGCAACGGCGACTGGCGAGACAACCGCAAAGAGAGAGGCCGGGCCCGGGGAACCCACGACGGGCGGCGGAATCCCGAGGCAGTATCGAGACCTGGCGGCAGCGTTCGGGGAGAAGGAGTCCGACCAGCTCCCACCACACCGGCCCAGTGATTGCGCCATCGAGTTAGAGCCAGGGGCGGCCCTGCCTAAGCCGAAAATGTACTCCCTGTCAAGGAGAGAAATGGGGGCTCTGCGGGAGTTCATAGACAAGAACCTGGCGCGGGGGTTCATCCAACCCGTGAAGTCGCCATTAGCGGCCCCGGTACTATTCCGGGAGAAGAAGGATGGCTCGCTTCGAATGTGCGTGGACTACCGGGGGCTGAACGCAATCAGCACGGAGTACAAATACCCCCTCCCCCTGATGAAGGACTTGATGTCGCATCTGTCTAAGGGGAGGGTGTTCACAAAACTGGACTTGCGCGAAGCTTACTTCAGAGTCAGGATCCGCGCAAAAGATGAGTGGAAGACGGCGTTCAACACGCCGCTTGGAAGCTACCAGTTTTCCGTGATGCCGTTCGGATTAAAAGGGGCCCAGGGGGTATTTATGCAGCTAATAAATGAGGTGCTGCACAACCTACTCTATCGGGGCGTCCTGGTCTACCTGGACGACATCCTCATCTACACCGAAACCCTGGCGGAGCACGTGAGCCTGGTGCGCACGGTGCTCCAGAGACTGCTGAAGGCACAGCTGTACACGAAGCTATCGAAATGCGAGTTCCATCGAGAGCAACTAGACTACCTCGGCTACCGAATATCCAGCCGGGGAATTGAGATGGACCCGGCGAAAGTGAAGGATGTCCTGGGCTGGGAAGCGCCACGAACCATGAGGAAACTCCAAAGCTTCCTAGGGTTTGCGAACTTCTATAGACAGTTTATCCCGAACTTCGCCCAAATCGCCCTTCCCCTAACCGACCTGCTGAAGACCAAGGGCACTGGGAAACCCCCCAAGCCCAGCATGGCACTTGCGTGGACTGCAGAATGCCAGGGGGCGTTTGAGGAGCTAAAACGGCGGTTCACAGCGGAGCCGATCCTGCGCCATCCTGACCCAGATCGGCGGTTTATAATCCAAGTAGATGCGTCAGACGTGGCAACGGGGGCAGTCCTGCTCCAGCCCAGCCCGGAGGGGGCCATCCACCCATGCGCCTACGCCTCCCGCAAATTCACCGAGACGGAGAGAAGGTGGATGGTGTGGGAGAAAGAGGCGTACGCAGTCAAGCGGGCACTGGCCACGTGGAGGCATCTACTGGAGGGGGCAGCTGAACCGTTCGAGGTGTGGACGGACCATAAGAACCTCGAGGCCCTGAAGACCCCGCGTAAGCTATCCCCCAAACAGGCGCGGTGGTCCCAGTACTTCGGGAGGTTCAGGTTCACACTAAAACACATCCCCGGGAAGCACAACTTCCTAGCAGATGGACTGTCTTGCATGCCCCAGCACGCCAGCCTACGGGAGGAGATCGTGGACTCCATCATCCCTGCCAGCAGACTGGCTGCAAAGGCGGTGACCCGAAGCCAGACCAAGAGGGAGCGACGGGACGCGGCGCCTGAAGTAAGGCAAGGGTTCGCGGAGGCGGCGGAGCGGGACGCTTGGCTCAAGCAGAACCGAGAGGCGCTAACCAGCCAAGAGGGGTTGTGGTGGCATGAAGGAAAGCTGTACGTGCCCGACGGTTGCCGACGGGAGGTCATGGAAAGAGCCCATGACAGCCGGAGCGCGGGGCATTACGGCTTCGTAAAGACGCTCCACTTAATCCGGCGGCAATTTTGGTGGCCCACGCTCCGTAAGGACGTGGAGGCGTACTCGGGGGGTTGCCCGGTGTGCGCGATGGTGAAAGGGGCCAAAGGCAAACCTAGAGGGCTACTCCAGTCGGTAGCGGAACCCGACGGCCCATGGCAAGAGGTCGCCATGGACTTCATAGTAGAGCTCCCGGAGAGTAAGGGGAAGACCACCATTTGGGTCTTATTCTCTAAACAAGCGCACTTTGTAGCGTGCCGGCGAGTCCCCACGGCAGAGGGGTTGGCAAGACTGTTCGTGCAACATGTTTACCGGCTCCACGGCACGCCCCGACGGGTCGTCAGCGATCGGGGCGGCAACTTCATCGCGCGGTTCTGGAGGGAGTTCCTGAAGCGGGTGGGGACGAAACAAGCCCTTTCTTCCGCGGCGCATCCGCAGACGGACGGAGCCACGGAATGCCTGAACGGGGGGCTCGAACAGTACCTGCGCTGCTACGTGGGGCACCAACAGGACGATTGGGCAGAGCTACTACCATTCGCGGAAGTGGCATACAACAACGCCGTCCACAAGAGTACCGGGTTCTCTCTGTTCAAAGTAGCCACCGGGAGAGACTTCGTCCCCATGCCGGAGTTGCCTCAGCCGGAATCCCAGATCAACTCCCTGGACGCCTGGTTCGCCCAAATCGACGCAACCCGGCGAGCGGCGCATGCGGCATTGCAAAGAGCCAAAGCCGACTACAAGAAACACGCGGACCACAAGAGGCTCCCCGAGGAGCAGTGGAAAGTGGGGGACCAGGTATATCTGTCAACCAAAAACCTAAAAACGCACCAGGCATCGAAAAAACTCAGCCCGAGGTTTGTGGGGCCGTTCCCCATTGCAGAGGTCATCAATCCAGTAACCGTCAGGCTGACGCTCCCGAAAAGCCTCGGAAGGATCCACCCGGTGTTTCATTGCAGCCTGCTAAAGCTGCACCAGCCGGGGAACGCCTGGCACAAGACAGAGGGAGTGCCACCACCCATCATGGTCAGGGGGGAGCAGCATTTCGAGATCAACCAGATACTGGACGCCCGGAGGCACAAGGGGCAGACCCAGCTCCTAGTGCAATGGAAACATTTTCCCAAGTCCCACAGCGAATGGGTGAGTAAAACCCACATAAGGGCACCGGACCTAGTGCGGGACTTTTACAAGAAATATCCCGGGAAGCCGAAATAGAGCCGGGGGGGGGGAATTGTCTTCAGGGGGGCGGTATGTCAGGTTCGGTCAGCACGGGGCTTCAGGGAAGCACGGGGCTTCAGGGAAGCTCGCAGCCAGACCACGCGGAATCCACCAACGGTAGCTAGCGGGGAAAAGAGGAACTGAAAGCGCCGCTAATTAACGGGCCACCTGCGCCCAGCCAAACCGGAAAACCGCAGCGGAAGCTTTTAACTATAAACTGATAACGGCGCGAGCCAGCAATGAACGGGGCCGCAGGCAGCGAAACAAGATCGCAACGCAGCACAGAACCCGCGGGCTTGCACGTAACGGGGAGGAACCAACCCAGCCGGAGGGGGACTGGCAATCAAGGACAATAGACCCTGACCGATCCTGCCATCATGAACAATCAAGGGGGATTATTGGGGGCCCATAATCTGCAGCTGCAACGTGATCGCGGGGCGGGAAAAAAGCGCGGGAAGGGGGGAATATAACAAGTGATGCAATTGTACCAAGCCAGTCCTGGCTTTGCTTGTGACTACTACGTTACGCATGAGTAAACCTTCTTTGTGAACCACACGTGTCACGAGAGTTTCTCTGCTGAACGGGGCAAACCTTACAGCCTGGACCTGAAAAAAGTTGTGTGCCTTGAAAGAGAGTATCTCTTTGAATAGAAGATTGTCCTCTGTAAAATAGACACCAGGCCACCAAGCCTTATATCTGAACATGAGAACTTGGTGGTGGTTCCTTAAGTAGAAAAGGTTTAATCACAGCTATCCTCTCTGTGTTCATTATTATGAAAGTTCAACTGATGTGTGAATAGGGATGGAGAACATTCTGCAAATGTTCAGTATCAAATATAGATGCTAAATATGCCCACTGAAGAACTTTCAGACATTCTGTTCTATCAGGATTTGAGTTTTGGTAATGTTGCTCTTATAAGCCTTTTTTCTCTGAGACTCCTTTTGCAAAATGTTTTCATAGTGAATTATGGCATTCTGTTAAGAATTTTGGGCAACTGGCTGTAGCATGGCCCATATCTATAAAATCATAACCTCTTTGTTGCATAAGCAACTGAAAATAAATTCCTATTACCCTCCTTCCATCTCCTGAGAAGTCCATAATCCTGGGAAATGTGGAAGGAAAGAGGAAGATGACCAGCAGCAAGGTGGATGGACCCAGTTACAGCAGTGATGGGTGCATTGTTGGGAAACTTGAAGGGCTGCTAAGAGTCAATACCAAATTGATAGTATATAATAAATCAATCCTCCTTCTGACTTTCAGGACTCATGGAAGGTACAAAAGGATCAGTAATGCAATTCCTAAACATTACAGATATAAGAAGAAACTTATTTCAGTCATTTATCTGTAATAGTAATATTCTGAGTTTTCACTGTACAAAATCTAACTTAAGAATGTAAGAAGAGACCTAATGGATAAGGTCAAGGACCTTCTTAGTCCAGCACTTTATTTTTTACAGTGACCAACCAGATACCTCTAGACTCCTCACAAGCAAGAGATGGAGACATAGCCTTCTCCCATCATTGTTCTGGAATTTGGAGGCATGATGCTCCCAGCATAGAGGTAAATTAAATCTTCAAGCCCAGTATTCTTTGATAAATGTGTCTTCCATGACTTTCTTCCAATCCCTTTTATAAGCTATCCAAGTTACTGGCTATCATAAATTATGATGTCTTCTAATAATACATTCCACAGGTTAATTATGTGCTACGTAAATCTTCCCATCAGCTCCTTTAGATGATCCTGGTGCTAGTATTTTGAGAGAGGGAGAAAAAAAAATTGCCTACCTGTCTTTGTTTTCTAGAGAAAATGGAAAGGTTCTGCTTTCATGTGAAAATAACCACTGGTGTATTTTGTGGACTACAAGGATGATAAGCACCGATGTTTACAGGAGAGCTAAGTGACAAAATATGTGCCATAACATCTTAAAGGAAACTTTGTGACTTACATATTTACTGTATGTTCAATGTCAGGACCCAAGTACAAAAAGGCAGGGCCTGCGTTGTGGCGTCACTGTGTCTACGTTGTCATTTCTTCATCATGGTTACCTGCAGCTGCCTATGACGGGAAGCTATGATTTCGTCTAACCAATTTACATAAACAAATCAACAACAACAAACTTCAGCTATTGGAAGAACATGGAAAGCAGAATTGTAACACCAGTTCTGAAGGAACCACACTGGCTAGTTATTTCCATTACTGTACAGCCAATATACAATCTTCACGACACCTTGTGAATTAAAGCAAATGTAGTTTATTTATTTATTAAATTTTTCAACCGCCCATCTCCCCCCAATGGGGGAACTCTGATTCACAACAAACAGTAGAACATAAAATATATAAACACATGAAACCGTAATTTAAAACATTACTAAAAAGAAGAAAGAGAAACCAAGAGGATGAAAAATCCGAGGCTGAAGGCAGAAGGACTCTATGGGGCTAGCTATCCCCATGCTTGAGGTATTCTCACCCCACCCCAGGCCAGGTGGCAGAACCAGGTCTTCAAAGCCTTATGGAAGGCCAAGAGTGTGGGGGCTAATCGCACTTCCGGGGGCAGGATGTTCCAAAGAGCAGGGGCTACCACAGAGAAGGCCCGCCTTCTGGACCCCGCCAGTCAAAGTTCTTTCACTGAGGGGGTCCGAAGCATGCCCTCTCTGTGTGATCGGGTGGGATGGGTTGAAGTCATAGGGGAGAGGCAGTCCCTTAGATAACCTATAGTTATATATAATATAATATATTATTATTATAATATATAATATAATATATTATTAATTAATATATATATATATTAATATATATATTAAACATATAGTTGTTCCTATATGCATTTTGAGATCTGCTAGAAAAGCTGCACTGATGTGATTGTTGGTGGTATTTGGGACAGGACCTTGACTGTTGAAACAACTGATCTTTAGAGTTATCCTACAGATATCACATATTCAGTCATGCTCATTCCTGATAGCATAATCTTACATAAACTCAACTGTACTGCCTATAATCTTTACTAAACTTGGCCAACAGAGACGCTGGATGATGTATGGCAGAAACTGAAGCCCAACACAACTGGGAGCTATCAGGTGGGAAAAGCTGCTTTTGTCAGCCAGTGAAGACCTTCTTGCTCAGTCATGTCTTCAGTATGGATTTGAGTTTGTGCCCCTTGGATTCTTGATTCTAATTGAGCTTTGCAGCTTTATATGGTTGAAGCTTCTGTTCTTTTCCTTCTTGTTTTTTTCAGTAACTTTACTAGTTTATTTCATTTTAGCTAGTAATTCTATTGTTTTTATTATACTGATTTTGATTACATGACTTTTTAAGGGAGTTGATAAAAATATTATGTTAATACTGTTAATTCTCTGCTTTTGTCTGCCTTATTTTGCTTTTCTTAATGCATGATAAACCTCAGTATTGAAAAACGATGAATAACACAAAACAAATTTTATGATAACTTATAATTATTCCCTTGTTAACAGAATCCAGTGAGGTGTTTGCTTTAATGGCTGACTCACACAGATATTGACTCAAATTCCACCTGGTCTCAATTACCAGCATCAGATACTGTTACCTATTTCAAGTTCAGATTCTTTCAGACTTTTACATTGTATTATGAGTATAATTATTCTATTTTTCATCTCACACATCTACCTATGTAGTGTGCAGTTGAACAAAAAATAAAATAAACACAGAATCCAACAATACAACTACTTTTTAAAATTATTTATTTTAAAATAGCTTTATTATTAATAAAAAGATTTTATTGTTTGAAAATGCCAAAACAATAAAACACTAATATTAAATTCAAAAGGTCAAGTTAAATATTTATGTTTTAAAACTTTTCTTAAAATTAAATATTTTATTTGTTAAATTGTTTCATTCAATGTCAAGTCTAGATTATATTTTTAATTTGTTTTCGGGCCTTTTGGCTGTAAAATAAATAAATAAATAAAAACTTTTCTTGAAATTAAGCCTAACAGCACCCTTGGAGGGCATTCAAAGGTGCGGGAGCATCACTTACAAACACATGATAAATATCTTAGTACTACTACTACTAAATTGCAGAAATTAAATGCAAATTTAATTAAATTCTTCAATATAGACCAGGATTCCTCAACCTGGTGCTCTTCAGGTACAGTGTGGTACAAATTTTATTACTGCCAGAAATAATGTAATAGGAGTTTTAGTTCCATGAGTTGAGGAAAGCTGATAGAAATGGGGTTGTATTGGATAAATCCTATCCACCCATATATATCTCACATACTTTCAAATTTTGAGTTCTCCAGACTGATCTTTTTTCCTATTTACATTCATCAGTTGTCATAGGAACTGTCCTTCCTAAATCAAAGACACGTTGACATTGTTACACTAGGTAACTGGCACAGAACAGTTGCAATGAATTCTTGAAGGTCACTAAGGTAACTTAACTAGTTCTGTACATGAATAATTTTATATTATTGTGCAACTTATTTTTGGATGAAAATAAACAGACCTAAGAAACAGTTGATATAGCAACGGCTCTTGCCTGCAAGTTTCATGTCTGTTTATTTTGATTTAGAACCTCTCTCCCTACATTCACAGCCTTTAGGTCAGAAGTGAGAGGGAAAAAGTGGGGACAGCACTCAAAAGAGGAACAATAAAAAATAAGTAATCCTTTAAAACAAATAGAGGAAAAGTATTTTCGGTTTATTTCTGAGCCCAGTGTAAAAACTGTAAAGCAGTGTTTCTCAATCTTGGGACCTTTAAGACGTGTGGACTTCAACTTCTAGAATTCCCCCATGGCTGGCTGGGGAATTCTGGGAGTTGAAGTCCACATGTCTTAAAGGTCCCAAGGTTGAGAAACACTGCTGTAAAGTCTAACAAAACAATTAAGACACAAAGGATGTATTAAAATCACAGAAATCATGTCTATTTTCCAGGACACAGAGAGACTGAAACTAGTTTTGAGGACATATAGGGGATCCATATTTGAACATTAAAAATTAAACATAAGCATTCCTCCTATTAGTTCACTTTTTAAAAAGGTGCACAATGCACCAAATCACTCTTGGGGTTTTTGGTCTTTTTCACACCCAGTAAGCATACAGAATCAGAACTCCCTTTCCTGTATGTATATGGTATAGGGACACATGACACACTTCCATGTGTACTGAGGAAGAAAAGGAAGTCATCTGACCGCCATCAGCCTGACCCAAGCTGGGGCCTAAAAATCTCCAAGATAGCTGATGTATTAGCTACTTCCTCTTCCTTTCTATTACCCAGCTCCATAGTAAAAGCCAGTCACTGGCATAGTTTCTCCTTATGTGTTTCTTTTTCATTTAATCTCCTGGCCAGTACTACACTTTGGAGCCATCTCCATCACTCTGCACACTGTGTTGGACCCAAAATGGGGTTCTTGCCCGGAGACGACTGCCAATAACTTCGCCGGACACTAGAAACCTTTAGAAGTTTCCTTTATTGTTGCGCAGCAGTAAAGGGGCTACCTCTGTCAAAAGAGGCACCCTGAACACAAAGAAATCGTATTTTTTTATACATTAAGTTCAGGAAAATAAAGCCAAAGGGAAGGATAATGATTGGTTAGGGATGTCTTTATGACCCTGCGCGTCATTCTGGTGCAAACGTAGGTTATTGTGATGGATGACTGTCAGGTGGCATCTCGTTATCATAAAGAGACAATATGTCTGTAAGGGACAGTATATAATACTAGGAAGTCTAGTATCAGAAAGAGATAATATCCAGGAAAGGGTCATTAACCATTTATCTATCTCTACCATAAGGAAGGAGCACCAAAAGGAAAGGGAAATTACAGTCTAATTCCTATGTGCCTTGGGAGGTTTCAGATATGGATTACTACATCCTGACCCTAAAGAAGGGTCACCAAGGTTAAAAGACCGTTTATCAATTATGGATTCTTGATTTCCCACAGGAATCGCACATACAGTATTTCTCCATTTCATGTCCCTCACTGGTCTTACATAGGAGAAAGACAAGGCTGGTGTCAGCTTTGAGGAGATATTGTAGGCTTCCAGCAACATTTTTTCAAGCTAAATATAGGCAAAGTGTGGTACTATTAACCAAGTTTACTTGCAGTAGAAAAGACATGGTTGAGACATGGTCGAAACTGCAGAGATGAAATAGAAGTTGAAAGCTAGTATTCCAGAAGATGTAAAGCAAGATTTTCACTGATACTGTATTGTTCCAGGGCCTAATGGGTCCCAGGAAAGGGTTTTATACAGAGGTTTGCTACTTTCCTCCCAGGTTTTGTTGGTACTAGTTATCCTACTTGGGAAAAGCGTCTGACTCCCTAGTAAAGTTTCACTATCCCTTCCTCAAACTGTAATACACTTTTGTCTCTCTGTTGTTTGAGTTTCACCAGCTCCACTGATGTTCTTGTCAGCTTGGAGGGCAAACAGCTATGGGAGTGGGTTCTGCACCAAGTTTCATGCTGAGGCCTTCAGGACTTGGCTTAGAAAAATCCTAATCTTATTGCTTTTTCACCTTGGAAGGAGATTCCTCTGTAGGGGCCCCAATATACTTAAGCAGAGGTGTTTCCATTGATGGTTGCAGCCTCTTGTGTGTCATCTTTTGGGGACCACATGCCAAATAGTAGATAGGGATGTGTATTTTCTCTTGTTTTCTTTCTTCTCTCTCTCTTTCCCTATCTCTTGCGAGAAGGTTCCTAGGAAAGTAGCAGGACCAACAGGAATAAAAGGCAAAATTCTGCATGACACTCTTATTGCTTCCCATCTTATCTGGTCCAGCTCAACCAGGAGAAATGAAGATAGTGGGTGGTTACTATCTCCTTCTGTGTTTCACTGTTGAATACTGCTAGCCATGTTGCCGCATTTATTTATTGAAAGGGTGGTAGTGCTGGAAGAAAAGATACACTTTTTTTTTAGAATGCCAATAGCTAACATTAATTCTCATGAACTATCTCCCATGTGCCCTGGTATTTTCCCCACCATTCTAGATTCTGACATTTGACCTGAAGAAAGCTGAAGCCAAACCATTCCCTTTTCAGATGTTGATATAGATAAGTGAGCCTTTCCCTACGTAGTAGGGCACAAACTAAGCTCTACTTCCTTGTATGTGGGCAGATGAAGTCCATTTGGCTAAAACTAGGAGAAGTTAGTGGTGGGACCTCTGGATTCCATTAAAGACTTATGTGTTAACCTCACGACTGAGTGTTAGGGCAGCCTTTTTTTAAAAAAAAATGTGGTCAGCTCTGTTAATGATTGCAGGCTAGTGCTTCCTGATTCATGAACTATATTCACTCATATAGTTGGCTGACCTTGTTCTTTAGTTATCATTATTTTTTGAGTGTATATGACAAAGCAACACATGATGATGGCAATTATTTAGCATCCAGACTTGCCTCCTGGTTGACTTTTCAGAAATATGCAGGTAATGCCTTTTTTTTTTTAATTACTTTCATCAATACGTATTTTCTAACCTTTTATGAGATGCCTCATGTTCTGACTCAACACCTTTTTGCAAGAAGCAATAATAGTTGGGAACCATTATGGCAGGTTAGTAGAATTTAAGTTAGCCCTACTATTAAGAGCAATTTTTAAAGTGGAGGAGAAATTCTTGGCAAGCCTAAAGTTGTTAAATATATTTTTCTTTTTCTATATTAAAGGTAAAATTTTGCAATGATTATTACAATGGTTATTTTAGGCAGGCTCATTATGACTCCTAAAAACATGCATCCATGTGTGTATCTGTGTATATATATATATATAGTAACAGAGGGGAATTTATATAACGGGTGTTGAAAAGTGGGGACAAAGTACTTGTAATAACGGCTAAAATATAGGTGAACTCCACTAAAAGCTATCAGTGAAAGGACCCTATGTATCTCTTTGTGTGTGTGTGCATGTGTGTAAGAAAGAGTGCAACTGAGCATGAGCGGAAGTGGGACATTTAGAATCTCACAGCTAAAATCAAATGTATAGTAAAGTCCCATGTTATAAGTTGCTCAGATTCTTCAGAAATGGAGGGGTATTTAAGCAGAACAAATAGAAAAGCAAACAAACAAATAGTACTTACTGTAGCGATTAAGTAATTATTTAATTTTATCACAAAAATATCGGTAAATAAATATACTTGTCTTCCATGAAAATATGCCCTGAATTTGCTCAGGGGTCAGGGTTGATCTATAGATTGAGACCTTAGAGCAGGAGTGGACTCAAGGCCTCAGGATGACACGCAGTCTTTGAATCCTTTTTTGCAGATCCCCAAGCCACTTCTAACCACAAATGCCAGAAAGCAATGTCATGGTTTCCTACCATTTTGACATGGGAAGCACAACAAACATATAACGTAAGTCCTAAAATAGACTTAAGGTATGCATAAAAGAAAGAAACTCCTAACTTCCCCCAAATCCAGGAACTGTCACCCCTTCAAGGTAGGCCAGGTCAGGAAATAGATACCACAAGAAATATTACTACTCTACTTTCTTGATATGGCTATAATTACAGTACCTTGAGAGCTTGACAGTGTTTTCTCTTCCATCCCTCTCATGCCAAAGAGAGTCAGGGTGGGCCAATCTTGAGTTTCTTTCTGACACTTTCCTGGTTTCCTGGGCTAAGTGCATGTTTCACTAATGATCACTGCATAGTTTCTCCAAGGTCATCTCTGTACTCCTCTATAGGAACAGACAGACAGAGGATCCTGGGTCCACTTTGCATAATTATTCTGTCCACTGTGGCTCCTGGGGACCCAAAGTTGGCCCGCAGCCATCAAAAGGTTGCCCATTCATAGACCCAGTTTACAATCATAAAGCACCACTGATTGTTACTTGCTGTTGTAAATGAGCTGAATACTAGACTCTGTATAAGTTGATCTAAAGCAGGACAGTCCATTCATTAAACTTCTAAAGTAGGGCTTCTGGCAAATGTTAATATCCTCAGCCTCAATGGTTGCATGTGGTTCCCAGAAACTTTAGGTGAATCTCCAGAACAAGTCCACCAATTGCCAATAAATTTAATCCTTGAAGAAAGCCCAGAAGAATATCATGATTGATGGTATCAAACACCATTGAGAGATCTTAAAGGATGAGGAGAGGTGCATCACATCCTTCCAAGTCCTATTACAGGTCATCAAGACGAGTGACCAATACAGTCTCAGTTCCATGCCCAAGCCTGAATCCTGACTGAAAGGGACCTAGACAATCCATCTCATCCATGATCATTTATAGTTGGAATCTAACTATCTTCTCAAAAACTTTAGCAAGGAACAGTAGGCTGGAGATTGGCCAATAGGTATCTGAAATGGCTTGGTCAAAAAATTGTGTTTTTAAAAGAGGTACACTACTGCCTCCTTCAAGGCAGGAGGCCTTACCTCCTCCTCTATTTACCACCTCCATGTTATCCTGCCCTCTCTTGCTGGATGTATCACCCAAGACGGTCTAATTTATAGGTGGCTGAGCATATTCCATAGAGGGCCCTATCCACTTACTCAGGTATCAAGGCCTCAAAGAAATGTATGTGTGTATGTATGTATGTCCCCTTCATGGAACACTGCCATGTTGTGGCGAAGGGGCTTGTGTAACTCAATGAAGCCATGAGCTATGCCCCGCAGGGCTACCCAAGATGGACAGGTCATGGCAGAGAGTTCTGACAAAACATGATCCACTGGGGAAGGAAATGGCAACCCACTCCAGTATCCTTGCCAAGAAAACCCCATGGACAATATCAAAAGGCTAAAAGATATGACACTGGAAGATGAGCCCCTCAGGTCAGACGATGTCCAATATGCTACTGGGGAAGAGTGGAGGGCAATTCCAAGTAGCTCCAGAAAGAGTGAAGCAGCTGAGCCAAAGCCAAAAGGACTCTCAGTTGTGGATGTATCTGGAAGCGAAAAGAAGGTCTGATGCTGTAAAGAACAATATTGCATAGGAACCTGGAATGTAAGGTCTATGAATCAAGGCAAGCTGGATGTGGTCAAACATGAGATGACAAGATTGAACATCGACATCTTGGGAATCAGTGAATTAAAATGGACGGGAATGGGTGAATTTAATTCAGGTGACCATTATATCTACTACTGTGGGCAAGAAACCCTTAGAAGAAATGGAGTAGCCCTCATAGTCAATAAGAGAGTGGGAAAGGCAGTAATGGGGTACAACCTCAAAAACAACAGATTGATCTCAGTGCGTATCCAAGGCAAACCATTCAACATCACAGTAATCCAAGTCTATGCCCCAACCACTGATGCTGAAGAAGCTGAAGCTGACCGCTTCTATGAAGACCTACAACACCTTCTAGAACTAACACCAAAAAAAAAAAAAAAAATGTCCTTTTCATCATAGGGGATTGGAATGCTAAAGTAGGAAGTCAAGGAATAATCGGAATAACAGGCAAGTTTGGCCTGGGAGTACAAAATGAAGCAGGGCAAAGGCTAATAGAGTTCTCCAAAGAGAACAAGCTGGTCATAGCAAACACTCTTTTCCAACAACACAAGAGATGACTCTACACATGAACATCATCAGATGGTCAATACCAAAACGAGATTGATTATATATTTTGCAGCCAAAGATGGAGAAGCGCTATACAGTTAGTAAAAACAAGACTGGGAACTGATTGTGCCTCAAATCATGAGCTTCTTATTGCAAAATTTAGGCTTAAATTGAAGAACGTAGGGAAACCACTAGACCACTCAGGTATGACTTAGATCATATTCCTTGTGAGTATACAGTGAAGGTGATGAATAGATTTAGAGGATTAGATTTGGTAGACAGAGTGCCTGAAGAACTATGGACGGAGGTTTGTAACATTGTACAGGAGGCAGCAACTAAAACCATAAGATGGGCATGATGAAGGACAAAAAAAGCAGGGACCTAACAGAAGCAGAAGAGATTAAGAGGTGGCAAGAATACACAGAAGAACTATACAAGAAAGATCTTAATATCCCTGATGTCCATGCTGGTGTGGTCACTGACCTTGAGCTGGACATCCTAGAGAGCGAAGTCAGGTGGGCCTTAGGAAACATTACTAACAACAAAGCTAGCAGAGTGTTCCAGTGTTCCAGCTTTGGAAAACTCATCAGTGGCCACGGGATTGAAAAAGGTCACTTTATGTTCCAATTCCAAAGAAGGGCAATGCCAAAGAATGCTCAAACTACCACACAATTGCGCTCACTTCACATGCTAGCAAGGTTATGCTCAAAATCCTACAAGCTAGGCTTCAGCAGTATGTGAACCGAGAACTACCGGATGTACAAGCTGGATTTTGAAGAGGCAGAGGAACTAGAGATCAAATTGCCAACATTCGCTGGATCATGGAGAAAGCACGAGAGTTCCAGAAAAACATCTACTTCTGCTTCATTGACTATGCAAATGCCTTTGATTGTGTGGATCACAACAAACTGTGGCAAATTCTTAAAGGTACCAGACCACCTTACCTGTCTCCTGATAAATCTGTATGCGGGCCAAGAAGCAACAGTTAGAACCAGTCATGGAACAACCAATTGGTTCAAAATAGGGAAAGGAGTACAACAAAGCTGTATACTGTCACCCTGCTTATTTAACTTATATGCAGAGTACATCATGAGAAATGCCGGGCTGGAAGAATCACAAGCTGGAATTAAGATTGCAGGGAGAAATATCAACAACCTCAGATATGCAGACAATACCACCCTAATGGCAGAAAATGAAGAAGAACTAGAGCCTCTTGATGAGGGTGAAAGAGGAGAGTGCAAAAGCTGATTTGAAACTCAACATTAAAAAAACTAAGATCATTGCATCTGGACCATCGGTTCATGAATACAGCCTGAGCAAGTTGAGTTACTCCAGAACTGCAACTACCATACATGTGGGAAAAGAAAAAGAAAGAAATGAATCTCATAATTCACTTTTCACTTAAGAATGGGCCCACATCTGAGTAAGCTAAAAATTCGTGTGTCAATATTATCATTCACAGGTTCATCATGAATGGATCAGTCCCTGCTTTATTTTTTGCATATAAACAAAGGTAGTAGTGAGGTTTTGAATGACAGTATTAAGAACTCCCCTGCATTCTCTTCTTTGATGTTCACAGGTATAATGTATGATACTGCTCCCATGACCTTGGTTAAAGTCAGATTCAACTTGGGTTGGCTTCTGTATGTTGAAAGGGATGTTCATCTGCTACTTCAAGAAGCAAAGTCATAGGCTGGCCATGTCTTTGGAACACATCCTGTTCAATTTCCCATGTCCATGCTGCAGTAGCTAGAAAATTTAAAGTTGCTCAGAGCTGGCCACCTTCTCTTTCACATTTTGCTAATGAGTCAGTCAATCACTAGTTCAATTCCCATACAACACTTGACCTCTTCCATAATGAACAGTTGTTTATTGTCAATATTTCAAGGACCCAATTACATATCTTCCTGGCACACTAAAAGGATGGTGTGTACCCATGAACTAGGTGTTTCACTTTTGATTGCTGTACAAAAACCAGATTATTATAAAACAGAAAGATTTTAAGGTAGAGTTCTCCAGCATGGCACCTCAACACATGGGAAGGGCACGATTGAGAAAAGCTGTCTTAAGGTGTGAAAGCATATCATCTCTTCTACTGAGCTGAGAAAAGAAATATGTTTAAAGCCAGATAATTGAACATAGTAATTAACTAACATTCTATACCTATTAATTAGTGGTCTAGTCTCTTTAGTAGGCATACTTCCTCATCTTCTTCCCATTTTTATCATTGGCTAAAAGAATACTATGGAAGAAGCCATGAATTAATTATGCTTCCAGGTGCTAGTAATAAAGATGCTAATTGTGTAAAGACTGCTTGCTCTTTGGATCTGCAGTAATAATTATAGCTTAAATTTGGTTACAAAAGAAAAGAACCGATGTGTAAACCTGTCAATCAGCAATAAATTCTTTTCTGTATGGCCCATGTTATTATAAAAAAAGTGGGTAAGAGGGATAGCCACATTTGCTAGCAGGCTCCTCCCTGATCCCAGTGCATTCATAAAATTGTGTGTGCAGATGTTTCTGTTCTCTACACATGTGCCAGAAACTTACACATGTTGGTTCAGCATTAGTTATTATAATGCAGTCTTCTCTTTTTTTCCTCAGTATGGAATAATGTAATAATGTCTGAAAAGACATTTTGGGGGGGGGGGATTTCACTGGGTACAGATGGTTTGATTATAGATAGTTTAATTAAATAGGATTTTGTTTGTCTGTTTTGATAATTGTCCAGGAAATGCAATCTGTTCTTGCAAGAAGTTTGTAGAATAAACTAAACTTCCCAACCATATTATAACTATGAGCCTGTGAAGACTTACTAAAGTCTTGTGAAGATTTACTGTGAAGACTTACTAAAAGGAACTATGTTAGTGGTTAGTCCTTTGATCTCTGGGACTCAGTCAAAATGCACTAAATTACTGGAAAAAGGAGAGCTCATGCAAAGTAAATATATCTATAATACAATATACTCTGTTCCATTAAAAACTTCATGAAATCTTGCATGACAGTTGCACTAACTTTTGATTAAATCCCAAAAATTGTGATTGGGGGTGGGGGAGTGGAACTCTTGCTGAGTAGAACTTTTGGGACAAGTTAAAGGACCCCTCCATACAATTAACACATTTTCCTCAGAATGCATCTGTAGAGTTAGAATGAACAAGTGGCATCTACAGGAAGTCCCAGAAAAGCAAGGTATCAGTAAAGGGCATAAAAATAGGTGGGGCTTCAATTGTGTAGTGCACAACTACTATCTTAACTTTTTTAACCCTCCTAGAATGAGGCTCAGCTTCCCAACTGGAACATGGTAGTTCTTATGCTGCACATTGTAATGTAAGGATAAAAAATAATTTTCATGTCCCAGGCTGCCAGAAGTATCATGAATCATTACCACCTCAGAGATTTTCAACAGCATTTCCTATCAGTGGTGGATGTTTGTAAGCTAGTGGTTTAGGCCTGTGAATGTTTTACTTAATGCATACATTCATTCTCTGTTTGCCTTTGTAGCACTTTATTTAAGGTATTCTTGCTACTTTTAATTATATAAATTATCTGGAAAATAACAGCGTTGATGTTGACTATTGCTGAAAGCCAGATTAATGAGAGTTTGTTTTTCCTCTGCTTAAAACAAGAATAAAGGTTTAAAAATAAGTAAATGAGTTTGCAAGAACGTCATCTAGGTTGCTTACAATATTCCTTCTTTCAGCATACTTAATAGCATCAATAAACAATCTGAGCAAAAGCAGGGGAGGAAGAATAAAATGTGTGAGAGAGTAACTAATGTGAAAACACCTAGCGAGTTTCCATGGTTAAGGATGTGATTGAACCTAGGTCTATCTCCTCTTAATCTAAGGTCTTCTCTACTATACCACATTGGCTCTCTTGTGGGGCTACCCATAAATTACCATAGATTTTGACAGGGAAAAAAATCTGCAGCACTGCTGAATAGAATTCCTTGGCAAGTTTATGAAGATCTCAAGGAGTACCCAACGTTACAAAACTAATGTTCTGACATCAGAATAAAGTACAGAATGTCACTGGTAAAAACTCTGCTCTTCTTGGATTTTAAGCAAAGCCTGTATCTAACTTATTCTTGATATCTCTCTTACCCTGATGTTTTAGACTGAAACATATTTCCCCAGCTACTGACCTCATTATTTATTTTATGTGTATTAGATTTTATATGTGGGAAAGCACACCTAATGAACAAGACAATATAATGAAAAAGAGAATGGATGTACAAATATTGCCAAGTATTGTTTGCAAGATGATGCCTATATACATAGACAGATGGTCCACACAGAAATCAAATTGATTATATTACTGGTACAAGAAGATAGAAGAGAGACATAGCCAGGGGCTGACAAGGGAACAAACCACAAACTGCTCATGTGCAAGTTTCAAGTCAAGCTAAAGTGGAAAAACAAAGTCAACCAGTTTCCACATTATGATCTTGACCATATATCCACCATTCCAAGGAGAATTTCAGGATTTGCTTAGAAGTCTTGAACCTCATTGACAGGGAACTAGAGGAACTGTAGAATGAAATCAAAGAAGGCTCTTTCCTTATTTATTCAACCTATATGTCCTTATTTATTCAACTTATATACTGAATATATATTCCATGAAGTCAAGGAGATCATGTTCCTTTTGGAGTTTCTGGAATGCTAGGGTGGGTCATTTGATAAATAGTCCTCAGGTGTGATGCCCAAGCGGGCATAATCATGCAAGAAAGCCCCCACCCTAGCATTAAAGTCTCCCAGTAGGATCACAATAGCTTTGGCATGTTGTATTTTTATCTCTAAGACTGTCTTTTCTAATTGCACCCAGATGTCAGGAGAGAAGTAGGGAGAGGAATATGGGGGTAGCTATATATTTAGCAGCACAACTTCAGATGATTTGTATTTAAATTGAATAGCTAGAAGATAGAAGGGGTCTTCTCTGAGGGCCAGTTCCTGTCCTTGCCAGCCCAACTCTGCCCTGGCAGGTATGCATAATCCCCTTGAAGCCTGCCCTTTTATCTTGAACTTACATGCTGGTGTAGACCATGATTTAAAGCCTGGTAGTTGAGCATCTTCATCACCAATGGGAACTCTCTATCATAGTTCCCATACCCAAAAAAGGAGACAAGAAAGACCCCCAAAATTAGAGACCCATAAGCCTTATTGATATAACAGCTAAGATGTATGCAAAACATCTCCTGAGAAAAATAGAGGATTGAGAAGAATATATTAGTGGAAGAACAGTCTGGGTTCAGACCTGGGTACTCCACAATAGATAATTGCTTTGTTCTACACCATCTTATTACCAACAGATGGTAAACATCTGTTTACATCTTTCATAGATCTTAGTGCAGCATTTGATTCCATAAATAGAGACATCTTATGGAAGAAGCATACCAAGCTAAATATGGAAACTAGACTTCCATGCCTGGTAAAAGCCCTCTATTCAAATACATGCCTGAAAGTCTGTACTGGAGTCAATGGCTCTCTTACACAGAACATACCCAGTTACAAAAGTGTTATAAAAGGATGCATCTTGGCCTCAATGTTGTTTAATCTTTATGTTAATAACTTCCCAGGATTTCTCCATTTTATGGATGTTCACATGCCAAAGATCTTTAACATCAACATCCTTTTGTATGCAGATGACATTGTTTTGATGGCACACTCTCAAGTAGGCCTGAGAAGATTGATAGGGAAATTTGGTGCCTATTGTGCTTCTAACTTTCTGAATATTAATAAGACTAAATCCAAAATGATGGTTTTTGGGAAAAGACAGCCCAAATACAATTGGCACTTGGATGGGGAGCCTATAAAACAAATAAATTCCTTCTCACATTTAGGGTCATTTTTACAGATATAGGGTCTTGGGCCAACCACTTCAAATGAAGTTCTATTAAGGCAACAGCAAACTCTAAAATGCAAATTAAACTACTTAGTTATAACCATCCAAGCAATCTGCTCCCCATTTTAAAAGTCCACAAGGAAAAAATTGCACCAATGGTAACATATGGCACAGATCTGTGGAGCCTATCAAAGGCCTCCTTACTTGAACAAAATCAAGCACACTTTTTAAGAACTATATTGGAAACTGACAGGAGTACACATGCAACAGCAGTAAGAACTGAAACAGGCACCCACTCCATTTATAGTCTAACAGTAATCAATCTTTAATTACTGGTGGAGGACCCTCTCAATGGAACCTGACAGACTACCAAAAATGTGCCTTCAACCCACCACATGGATCAATCAACTTCTCCAAATCATCTCACATCTCAGCTTCTCAACACAATATCTATTCTCAGCTGCACATCAGGCCAAGGCAATATTCAGACAAAGAGTCCTGGATATTAATGCCCAAACTGATATTGAGTCATTTGCAAACATCAGGTCATTGAAATGGCTGGCTAAAAATAAAATGTCCTTTCAAACAGAGAAATACTTGACAATGGGTTTGACTTAACACCATAGGATAACCCTTACCAGAGCAAGATTCAAGCAGCTACATTTTATGGTCAAATATGAACGATTCCACCAAATGCCATATTTTGAGAGAACATGTGTTTGTGGAGCATCAGAAATAGAAGACATTGCACATGTCCTATTCAACTGTCAATTATATGCCTCAGCAAGGGCTCAGTACTTACAGACACTACTTGACAGAACCATATATTGGGACTCTAGCAAAAGATTATCTTATTTCCTTCAGGGCACAAACGTATATGTAGTCACTAGAACTGTTAAGTTTATAGTCAGGGCTCTCCAACAAAGAACACGTTTCATAGAACACATTGGAGTTGCATGCAAAGATGATAAATTCACCTAAACACTGTTTTTTGAATTTTAATTTTTATCTTACTATATATCTCTGCATTCTATTTTAACTTATGCTTTTTTACCTTACTCTTTTATCTTTACTTTATCTTACCTCACTATATTTTATTTTATTCTATCTTACTGTAGGCTATTTTATCTCATTTTACTGTATCTCAACTTAGCTCCTTTTATTATATCTTACTGTGGCTGATGCCCATGCTTTGATATGGTCAACTGGTTATTCAATAAAATCTGTCTGTCTGTCTGTCCATCCATCCATCCATCCATGAATGAGGCTGGATTGGAAGAAGATGAGCATGATTTTAAAACTGGGGGAAGAAACACCATCACTGTGCTGATGACACTACCCTGATATCTGAAAATGCAAACAATCTGCAAACTCTAGTAATGAAAGTCAAGGAGCAAAGTGAAAAAAATGGGGTTATGATTAAATATAAAAAATACCATAATAATGACAATATTATTGATAATGACAACCAGCCTTAGAATTGCCAATGAATATTGAAGTGGTAGATTGATTCTGCTTCTTAGGATTGACTATCAACAGAAAAGGAACCAGCAGTCAAGAAATATACCACAGACAGGTACTTTGGTATGAAAGCAATGAAGGCCTTGGAAGAGATATTCCATGACATCCCTATACCTAACAAAGATCAGAATCATGCAGGTAATAATTTTCCCCATGACAATCTATGGAAGTGAAAGTTGGATTTTGAAGAAGTAGGATAGAAACAGTATTGATCCTTTTGAACTTTGGTTTTGGAGAAGACTCTTGAGGATACCATGTATAGCCAAGAAAACAAACAAATGGATCATAGAACAAAACAATTCAGAGTTGTCATTCGAGGCACAAATGACCAGGTTCAAATTATCATATTTTGGATACATTATGGAAAGATCCAGCTCCCATGAGAAGCCCATAATGCTGGGAAAGGTGGAGGGAAAGAGAAGAAGAGATAATCAGCAGCAGGGTGATTACATCAGTGATGACTGTACCATTGGGAAGCCTGAAGGGCCAGGTTGGGGCCATATCATCCTGGAGAAGGTCTATCTATATGGTTACTAAGAACTGTCACCAACTTGATTGCACTTAATTGTTGACATTAAAAAAAGTTATACCTTCTCCATATTCCTGAATGGGAAAAAGTTCCAGAGGCACCACCAATCCACACTTAGAAGCTTAGTGGAGGTTTATTGATATCCACTAGTAATTGTGTTCATGTATGAATTTAGAGATGAAGTTAACCCTGAAGTGGGGGAATATCCCCTCTCAGCCTCAGACGTCAGACAGCTACCCTGAGCCAGAGAAGGCCTTTTTTGGTTTTAGTTTTTGGGTATTCACACCTTGGCTCTATCTCCTATTTTGGGGTAGCAGCTTGGTAACTGCCACTGCCTCCACTATCTTCCAGGGAATACCTCACCTCTCACCTGATGTCTACCTCCTCATCTCAGCATGTGTGTGAGAGGGGTCTCTCATAAGCTATGGTGTCTATCTGGTGATTATAAGGTAATAACAATAACAATAATAATACAGGTAGTCCTTGTTTAACTACCACAACTGGGATCAGCAACTTGGTCATTAAGCGAAGTGGTTGCTAAATGAAACCACAATTGTGCTTATGATCTTACTTCAGTTTTCCTTTGATTTACATACCTTTGAAGGGGGTAAATGTGAGGATCGGTCGCAATGTTACTTTTTCATCACTGTCATAACTGTGAACAGTCACTGTCCAAGGCAGTCACTAAATGAGGGCTACCTGTAATGTCATTTCCTAGACATACCATGTAGGAATCCTGGCTATGTGGATGATTGTTGGTTTTCTTGGCTGCTGTGTATTTTAATTTTTGTATATGTATTTGTTTTATTTTTATTATTGTTCACCACTCAGAGCCATTGTTGAGATGGGCAGTTATATAAATTGATTACATGAATAAAATAAATTAATATAATGTAAATGTGTGTGTTTAAAGGTTCAGTCCTTCTTTCCCCTACTTAAGAGATAGATGAGAGATAAAGTCAAATGTTTATATTTTTTAAGTTAAAATGTAACACCTGTCCTTTTAACTTTAAATATTAAAATGCAAATGTTTAATGCTGAAGGAGGTAAATTACAGAATTGCCCAGCTTACAGGAAAACCAGCTGGTAATTTAGGTTAAAAAAGAAAAGAAGAAAAGGAAATGCAGTGCTCCAGGCTGACTACAAGATGCTGTTTCTCTACTCCGTAAAGAGATGAGATGTAGAATTCCAAATTTAGATTGCCAATCACAAAAAGATTCTACAGAAAATACTGTATTTTCTGGAACCCACCCTGAAATGTGGCTTATAGGCTGTAAGCTGAACACCCAGTTTCATAAGTTATACAGAGAAATAAATTTTAAAAAGATTTAGCACAACAAAATAGGCTACAATCAAACCTGAAGCATTTTACCCATTTCTACAGATATAAAGCTTCCTGAAAGAGATGTTTCCTCTTCTTCAGTCATCTGGGTTTCTCCCAGCCTTTTGAGGAGATTCCACTTATCAGAGGCTTCTGAGACTAAACCCCACTGTTTCCAAGCCTCTCTCCAGTGACTTCTGGCCTTTGTTTTAAAAGATCAGACCTTTTTTTCTTTTTCTTTTTGTACCAATAGAAGAGAATATATGTAGCTCAGGGTTGAACTGTGGAGTCCTTGGGGTTCTCTGAGCTTGGTTGTTTTCTTGCAGACATTTCATTACCTGGCTAGGTAACATCTTCAGAGCACGGAAGATGTTACTTAGCTGGGAAACGAAACGTCTGCAAGAAAACAACCAAGCTCAGAGAACCCCAAGGACTCCACTTTTCTTTTCTTTTTTTTGTCTCCAGAAAAGTGAGGGGCTGGTGTCATCTCACTGTGGATGTGACTGAATGCATCTCTCCCTCATGGGGATGGATATTGTAGTTGTGCCTGCAATCTGGCAAGCACTGGCAAGTAAGTTACATTCACAACAGGCCAGTTGGCAATGTGGAATTGAGGGCATATTTTGTCTCTTATAAAACTGCTGCCTATTGACATCATGGCTGGCATGGGGGTGCAGACAGTCCCAAAACACTCATTGATTAGAAGGCAAACTGGTGAAGTTCCTTCCAGCTGACTCTTCTAGTTATGTAGGATGCTCTGTGCCATCCCAGTTTGACTTTGTCTTTTTCCTGGACAGGTGGATGCATTTCTAAATAGAGCGCTTGCTTGCAGGAGTCCATCATTTTTATCTTTTAAAAATGTCTCTGAGGCTCAGAGAAAATAAATGATGCTGGAAATTGCTATTTTGCATAATAGCATGCCAGTTCCTCATTTGATTTAATTAAAGAAAATCTTTTTAAAAATTATGGTTGGGCAGAGGGCCTGGTAGGCACCAGGGGAAGAGTGCATGGGCATGTTTGATGCCCCAGGTACCGTCACTTACTCTAACAGATATCCTAAGTACATTCTATTCCCATCAAATATCCAAGGAGAAAGCAGACCCCTAAAATGTATACATAATCCAGGTTAACACACAACCCCTCCATCACAGTTACTGTTTGTCTTCACACTGGACTTTTGGAGGATCCAGTCAGCCAACACTGTGATGATGTTCCACAGGATTTAACAGTGTGATAAAATGAAACAGGTACAGTTCCCCCAAAGGTATATATTTTGTGGGGGATTCTTTAACGGTATATGCTAGACATCTCTTCCTGCCTTTTTTCGCATCCTGCTTGTTCATATCACTTCTATCCCACCCTGAGGAATTACTCTCTGTGCAGACAAGTGCCTTGAATGAGCATCTAATGTGTGTGATCCCATCCGTTGTTCCTAGCCAAATAGAATTCTGCAGAGAGCAAAGGATGGCATGTTGGCTGTTCAGATAAGCAAACTGTGATGCAGTCACAGCTATAGAAGATGAAGAAAAAACCCTCTAAGTACATGAGTTGGTTCTTCATTCATCCTGCCTCCTAATGCTTTTCTTGAATTCTTGCCATCATTCCTTCCGTGGAGATGATGCATCATCAACATCCTCAATGCCTGTGTGGTTGTCTGCCTTTTCCAAAAAAAAAAAGGTCCTCCCCTCCTTTTTCTTTCTTTCTTCCTGATACAAATGACTCCTGTGGTGAATGGGCGGCCTTGGACCACAAAATGGGTCCTTGGGAAAAAAAATCAACTGTCATGAAGGGAAATGGCTGTGAAGAAAAGAATACATTTTCAAAAGGTCAGCTGAACCCACGGAGCACTTACATGGTGGAAATTATAGCTTCAGTCTGTCTTACTTGTGCAGGGCTAAAAGACTCCCTGAAGAAAAGACACAAAGCAACAGCATAATAAAGCTTTTAAAACATTACAAAAAAATTCTCGTTTTCCCTTTAAAAAAAACACCTCCCTCTTTTCCTTCAGTCCTACAAAAGCCTTCCCCAATATTCACTTCTATTTGCCTGCAACTGGAGCAGGCAAATTTTTCCTACCAGGAAACATACTTTTTAAAACTTGGAGAGTTCCAACAGCTGCAGACATGGAATTGTGGACCACAGGTCCATCCTGTGGCGTTCAGCATAGGGAAGAGAGGCTGGGGATGATGGGCATTGTAATCTAAGCTCTTTCCAGGCAGAGCTTTTCCAGTAAAGTACGACGTGCACAAAATATTGATGGACATTTTACAAAATATGCAGATGTCCTTCTTCTTGACTGAATTGCCTATATTTTATCTTCCCTTTATTCATTCTTTTCTCTGAGCAGGAATACCCTCTTTGGAAAGATTCAGAACAGAAAAGTAATACACCAAAAGTATAAATATCTCAGAGGGCTTCACTCCCATAGGTTTTGAAGGGAGAGTTTCTTTACATCAGCAAGGAGCTCCTGGTTTCCTCTCCTATCTACCCCTTTGCAGCTCATTCGGTGTAACATTCCACTTGTGACAGAGATGCTCTGAACACTTTTATTATTTCTTTTTTAACAACAGAATCCTGGAATATCAAAACTCTTTGCTTTCACTATGTTGAAATTAGACATGTTCTTTTGTTTTCACTTCTCTTTCCATGCTTAGAAAAGAAGCAAATTTCCTGTGTATGTGTGGAAGTTGATATTCTTTATAAAGGAAAAAAAGGCTGGTATTTGTTTGTAGAACAACACTAATTCTGAGGATAGAAATAGAAAAAAATATCACCATCCTTGTAACGTCTAAACCATTGTCCCTGATAAACAATTCTTCTACATATTAATTTTTCTTAACTAATCTTTCTATTACATGATACATATTGAATAATAACTTCTTTCACTATTGCAATTATTGTTAATGTAAGATGACTGGAATACTTGAAGTACGTTGACATTCCAAAATCCAACATTTTTGCACACTTTCTGCAACTAACCATGCATTCATTGGAATTAACAGGAGGGAAACAAGCAGGATGGATATGCAGTCCTAGTACATCTTGTGCTGTTATGGATGGGATACAGTAGATTACTCTGCAATAACATACTTAATAGAAATTATGTAGATAGTAGATTATAGCTGGGTAAGAAAAGCACCCAGAAATGACTGCACAATCTGAAATAAGGTATGGACAAAAGCTACAATTCCTGGAATGAACCAGATTAAGAAGATCTTTACTAGTACTTTAATTTATGTGGAAGGAAAATGCTGAAAAAGCACTTTAAAGATATCAACAGCTTCCCTGATTATTCAAGGCAAGCATATACCCTTTGGTTGAGTTTACCTATGCCCCATTTCATGCTTATGCATATATGTGTTGATACAACCTACATTTCAAGGAAAAAATATTTTATTGAACTAAACAAGTTCCATCAAATTTAAGAATGGAGAGAAAGGAACTGAAATTCAAGAAAAGTTTATTATCAAAAAGGTCAGTACATTAGACCAGTGTTTCTCAACCTCGGCAACTTTAAGATGTGTAGACGTCAACTCCCAGGATTTCCCAGCCAGCCATGCTGGCTGGGGAATCCTGGGAGTTGAAGTCCACACATCTTAAAGTTGCTGAGGTTGAAAAACACTGCATTAGACAGAAAATTGCCTCCCTAGTTTATCTTGCAGCTTGGCTTGAAATACTGTTGAAACTCATTCAGACCTATTGGAAAATTTCACCAATTCTGTTTAAGAATGGTTTCTAGTCTTGCTGCTGTCTTTAACTTTTGCTGCCCTCCAACACATTTTCTTGTTTAATGTGTCTCCTTGCATCTGGTGATGGAGAGACATGCTTCTGCTGTAGAGCTATACAATACCAGGTGAATAAACTCTCTCCCTTATTCAAGCAAGGATCAGGAAACAAGATCCTGCCTGCTAGATCTCATCCATTAAGGGCACCCAAAAAATGATAGGCAGGACCATAGAAAGTATAGTCTTTAGTCAAGCTGAAAAGGCTGTCTAGAGGATTTAGCTTCTGAATTAAAGATTCTCAAAGGATGAAAAGTGCTGTATTCATTTGCTAAACACATGTCTCTGGCTATTTGGAAAATATTTGTTGATGGGAAATATTTAAGGGATGAAGGTAGCAACTAAATATTAGGACAAAGTTTCAGGTAAAGTCTCCTCCATCTCCAAATTCTTCTGGAAAATATTAGTTAATTTAAATTGTTGAAATATTTTAGATCTGTACATTTGGAATTTTCATTGTGTTTGAAAACTGAGAAAAGGGGTGCCACTTAGAAAGAAAGTTCAGACTCTTCCATGCTTAATTTATCCTATACTACAGTGAACTCCATTAATTGCTCAGGAACCCAATGTAATAATTGACTATATTTATAAGCTTACAAGCAGAATGCATAACTAATAGCCCTTTATAAGAATGCAACAGAGAACTAACTGCAAGACATTCCAGCTTCAGTCAGAGTCACAAGTCTCTTTAAAATTGCTTCTCTGTTGCATAATTCAGACTGAAAAGCCATTTTTGAGTATCTACTTCTTCTACCCTATGATGGGTGTTGCTTTCTGAAGTGTGGATTCCAAGCGGTCAGGGAATACATCTCCCCAGAAATTAATCTCAAAGTGGCAAAAATCACAGCAGCATATTTGCATAGACCCTACTCTGGCTCAACACGTGTAGAATGTGCCCAATGGCTCCAAATACTGACACTATTCCTCCACTGAATCAGCCATTTGAATGCACGAGAATTTCAGGCTGCATCTGAGTTTCTACTCTTATTTCAACAAACATGGATAACTTCTGCAGACTTCTTACATTAACGTGGAAATGTAAGGAATTATTATTTATTATTATTATTATTTATTTGACTTGTCCCCGCCCATCTCCCCACAACTGGGGACTCTGGGCGGCTTACAACAAACAAATTGCAGCACATGCAATCCCATCTTCCCTATGCATTGCTATTTTCTGTTCAAGCATGACATCTGAAGAAGGATGACACTGTAAGAATGCTTACCTTAAAAAGCATAAGATGATTTGTAAAGATTTTTTAAAATTGTTTTTTTGGGAGGCTTGTAAAACATCTCAGTGAATTCATCCAACTCAGTTATTTTCATGGGATTAGGCTCATAAAGTTTAGCACAATAACAGGATGCATCAAATGTCCTGTCAGCTTGAAATGAAGAGTAACAATTAGCTTTGAGAGCTGCAGAGAAGTTGGTTCTACAGCAGAGTGAGTTAAGTCCATGTATGGAGATATTGGAGATCCTAATTCCTTAGGAATAAAGAACGTATTAGTGTTTTTTTTTTTCCTTTGCAAGCAATAAAATTCAAGTGTTTTTCTTTTCCTTTGCAAGCTGCAAAATCTCAGTTTCCTTTGAGTGTTTGACAAGAAGTAGATTTTGTAGGTTAAAGATCAAGGTCAGCTACAGCCAACTTCAAAATGAAGAGAGAGAGAAGATTCTACCCTTTATAAACCATTTTGAGATATCAACCTTGAAAAAAAAAAAAGATTTTGCAAGTTCAAATGTAGTTTAATGCTGCTTGAATCCAATGGATCACTTTTTGAAACATAATATGAATGAACCCACCCTTGTAATATAGACCCAAGATTTTAAGTGGACATACGGTCACAGATCATGTTATGTTCCATATACATTTTTAAAAGCATTCTTAAGCAAGTCAACTTGTTTATTCTTGCCCTTGAAAAGTGCCCCATTTTTCAAAACAGAGCAGGGACAGACTACATTTTGAAAGCTTATCCCTTAACCAGAGCTATTTATTAGTGAAGGATTCACTCTTTTTCGGGATGAGTGAGCCCACAGCTAATCCAGATGTCCTGTGCATCTGGTCAAGGATGGGGAAGGAGGCTGTTTAGCTGTATAAACCTTTCTGCAAACAAGTTTTAAATCAAACCTGTAGCCCATACTTTTGTGACCATGAACAACTATAGTTGCATTGCATTTTCTTGTATCAATTAACAAAAGAGGTAATTCATTACCAAAACTGAAATCTCTACACTGCAGTAAACAGCCTTATTATCCAGTGCGCAAGATGATTGGGTTAGTTAACTGAGAGCTATGCTATGGCTCATTAATTTTTCCAAGGAACTACAGCCTACGTTTTAGAAGTAAAATAACTTTCAAAGAGTTATTGGCCAGTGGAAGGCTTGTAACTGCATTCCAAGATAATTGCAGAGAAACCGTTTACAATATATGGCATTCTGATTAAACCTGTGTGCTGAATAACTGGGCAGTTGCATAGCACAGATCAGGGTTTCTCAACCTTAGCAACTTTAAGATGGGTGGACTTCAACTTCCTCGGCAAGCTGGCTGGAAAATTCTGGGAGTTGAAGTCCACCCATCTTAAAGTTGCTAAGGTTGAGAAACCCTAGCGTAGATAATAGCTTAAGTCTTCTGGACTTTGATGCTGCAAAATTCAGAACATGTTCATTCAAATCCAATGGCCGAGTAATGTCTTTATTATAACTTAGAAGTACAAAGTGAGCTTTATATTTATTCAGCATTGAGAATCTCTGTGGATGTAAATGAGAAAAATAATATTCAGCTGTTGTAGTACTAAGAACTATTAACACAGCTTTAATTGAAAGACTAATCCCAGGAAAAATAAACCTATCTTTTGGTAAGTCTGTCTTTAACAATAGATTTAGCCAATGAAATTCTGCACTTAGGTTTTCTCTGTCTCTCTCTCTCTCTTTTTTTTTTTCCAATTCTTGGGAGCTTGCATTCAGAGTGGACTGG
Organism: Python bivittatus; assembly: GCF_059951505.1. Lineage (NCBI taxonomy): Eukaryota > Metazoa > Chordata > Lepidosauria > Squamata > Pythonidae > Python > Python bivittatus. The sequence goes on from NW_028277098.1 coordinate 87,485,750, forward strand.
GTGACACACAGCAAACAACAACAGAATATTAAAAAATAGAACTGTACTATTCTACTCTGTTGCTGGGTTCCTCTTCCCCACCAAGTAGACAAATTAATAAATTCCACCCAGTTCCTTGCCACACAGACATACAGTCAGTTTATGTACTTTAAAACACTTCTAGCATCTGACTTCCTGGCTTTTTTGCCTCTCCTGCACCCCCCCCCCAAAACACCAAATAAACAAAAATCCCCTCCCCAGTTGATTTTTTAAATTTAAAACATTTCCTCCTTTGCTTTAACTCTTAGCTTTTTTTCTCACTTCAAAAATAACACGAAAAATTAAAATCCCAATCCTTCCTTGTCAACAACTGCTCCCACCTCAGTTATTTTAATTAAAATGTTTGCTCCACCCAACCTCCTCAAAGATTGATTTATATTAAAAAGCTTCTACTAGTGTCTTGTCCAGTCCCAATTTATACAAAGGGCAATAAGAATGATCCATGCAATTACAGACCTATCAGCCTTTTGAATGCCGTTAGCCAATTATATGCTAAACATCTAAACCCCAAGCTCCAAGACTGGACAGAGACAGGGGGTGTAATCCAAGATGAGCAGGCAGGTTTCAGAGAAGGGAGGTCAACAGCAGATCAAGTTGTGGTGCTCCACCATCTTGTACAAAAATATACTCATAAAAAGAAATCCTCCCTCTTTGTGGCCTTTCTAGATTTTAAACATGCCTTTGACTCAGTTTTCAGGAATAACCTTTGGGAAAAATTAAAAAACACAACTATTAACAGGTGGCTCCTCTTTCCAATACAGAAATTATACTCCAACACCACCTTAAGAGTGAGGTGCAATACCCCAGGGTCTCTCTCTGGCACACTAAGTGTTCAGAATGGAGTGAGACAGGGACGTATTCTTGCCCCTCTCTTTTCAACTTGTACTTTAATTCAGTGGTGGACCTTCTTCATAATCCAGATTTCCACACACCTAAACTAGCAGGGCGCAACAATGGTGGATTATGAAGAAGGTCCACCACTGAATTAACATACAGATTGAAAAGAGAGGGGCAAGAATACTTCCCTGCCTCACTCCTTTCTGAACACTTACTGTGCCAGAATTTCACAAACCCCTCTAGGGCTGAAAAGAGCAATAGCAACAATATTTTGGTACTGCAGACAAAATCATCTGGTTCTTAATGTTGATAAATTTAAAATACATACCGGTCTTTGCAAAGTGAGCCACCCAACAATCCTGGAGAGTAGAAGGGCACAAGTTAGAGCAGGTTACTGCATTTAAATAGCCTGGGGTGGTTTTCCACTGTAAAGGCAACTGGTAAGTACATCAGAATCTTGTAATGCAGCTAGCTGTTCAGTCTACAAGTGCTATCAAGCACTTCTTTTATATAAGCAGAAGACAGTTAATCCCTGCAGCATTAAAACTTTTTGAGGCCAAACCACTGGCCCAAATCCTTTCTGGGGTACAAGTAGGAATTTATGCAAAGAAGGATGCATTGGAAACAGTGCAAACAAAATTTTTGAGATCAGTCCTTGCTGCAGCCAGTGGAACAGCAAATGCCCAGTTAAGGCTTGAGACAAGAATGCCTGCAATCCAGGTAAGGGCTTGGAGGAGGAGGATAAACTACTGGCTGAAGATCCAATTCTTTCCAGTCAGACAGATCCCTTTAATTTTCCTTCCCCCTGGAAACAGGCCATAGAGCAGAAGCTGGCATTATATGGGCTTTCTATACCATTCCTAATTTCTTTAGGATATGACCAAGCCAAACAACGGCTCACTCAAAGAATAAGGGATATGGAATATCAGACTGGAGTTAATAGGCTGCCCCAGCATTGTAGAAATTGGATAAATAAGGGCACTTTTGGGAACCAGCAAGATATCTACCAAGTCTAACTTTCTCCAAGCTGAGAATAGCATTTTTCAAAGCCAGGCATAACCTCTTACCATCCACACTGCTGTAAGGCAGATAGTCCAAAACCCCATTAACTGAGTGTACCTGCCCATACGGTGACAAAGAGATTGAAACCATCACACATGTATTACTACACTGAAAACTCTACAGGGATATCAGGCCTGCTTATATTCTGCCCCTAATTTATAAATTTCAGGAAAACCAAACAATTTCTATGTGAACCTTCTTCTAGAAGATTTGAAACTGTTTATCACCTGTGCAGTAGCCAAATTCTGTGTTGCTGCAATGAAAATTAGGCATAACTGGTTACAGAAATAATAACTTCTGTTTTATTTATCACTTTAGATTTAACACGTATTAGCTATCTTGTTTTTAGATGATATATATTTTACTTCATAGTCTATAACATTTAAATTTACACTTGCACAAATAATTAATGCACCACTATAGCAGGGTTCCTGTCAACCCAACAGTTCGAAAACTTACGTGAGTAGATAAATGGGGACTCTCACTCCGGTGGGAGGAAAAATGCTGGCGCGGTGCCTTGCAAAAAAAGGAGTGGGGAGTAGTTGCCGGTAAGCGCGAAAAACCGCGTGCGCCCGAAAAGGGCGCTAAGCAACGGAAACCCCGCCTCCTGCGCTCGCCAGCTGGGCTCTGCCCTAGGAAGGAGGCTCTGGCAAACCACTTCCGAAAACAGTTGCCTTGAAAACTGCAAAGGACTTGTCCAAAAGCAGTCACTGCAGGGTCAGCCATGACTGAGCGCAGACAAAAAAAAAAAAAAAAAAAAATAGCAGGGTATGTCACATTTTTATGTGTTATTTTATCTTTGTTATGCTAGTATTTTATCTCATCTATTCAATTTTACTTTGGTGTTGTATTTTTTTTAATTTTTGCCAGTCATTGACCGAATACAGTATTATTATTATTACTAGTGTCTTGTCTCCTGGTTTATATGTCTCCCGCACCTGAAAAGCAAATAAAAATCCTATTCTTGCTCCCCCCTATTTTTGCTTCCCCATCTGAAAAAAAAGGAATAACATTCCAATTTCCCTGGCAAAACAAACACAACAAAAAACAAAAAAACATAAGCATCCTAACAGCTTCAACAAGAACGTCTGAAGGTTAACAAATCTAGTTACCTGCCCTGCACCATGCCAAGATCCTGCCCTAAAGCAGGACCAACCAAGAATCAGCCCCCCACAAATGGGCAAATCAGAAACTTCGCTGGAGCAGGACCCAGTCAGGACTCAGATGCTCTCTAATCAACCAAACTGAGGACAAACAACCAGTCAGGAATCAGTACTCCAAAAATGACCAATCAGAAGCCAGCATGAACCAAGGACCAATCAGGAACCAAGACCACCAAAACTGCCAATCAGCATTGGGCATAAACAAAGAACCAATCGGAGATCAGTCCTCACCAACCTGCACCAACTGGAAACCAGCTCGGCTAAAGACCAATCAGAAGTTAGGTCATTTGGCTAAAAAGACAGGAGCCCAGTCAGTCCCTGCTTAGTTGCCTGTGGTCTGTGGAGCAGACTACCTTACCTCTGAAGATGCTAGCCACAGTTGCCAGCAAAATGTCAGGAAATCTGTTGCTAGACCATAGTCACTAAACCCTGAAGCTCAACAGTGCTCAACAGATACTGGCCGTGAAAGCACCCTCCCATGATTGATTGATTGACCTTAAAATGCCTCCTCAAGAGCAGGGCTTCCATGCTTAAACCATCATGAGTGCCTGGTTCTTTAGCCAGAGGGAGCACAGAGCTGGAAAGACTCTTTTAAACGGATACTGTTGCCTTTAAAACTCAGGCATCCTGTGGCATGGAGCTGGAAAGAACCTAGTCTCTGAATTTGAGAGGGAAACACTCAATACCTTTGCAAAGTGGCTTTTTTGCCCCCCCCCCCATCCCGAAAATACAAACCACAAGTACTTCAGGCAAAGCGAAAAACATTTTATTAAGAGGGGGGGATGAACTCTTTATACAGGGTACAGGAACAAATGATACATACATTTGATATATGTAATGCATCAGAAAGCAGCAAATCAAACCATAAAAGACATTGATTAGACATGAGAAAAGACAGACACCCCTAAAATATGTTGCATCTCCTCCTTTCCCACCTGGGTTTGTTTCTTTAAGGCTTGCAACACTCAAGGACTTCAGAATACAGCCCTATTGTTTAGTTTCTGAAAAGGCTAGTTTTTGCACATCAAAGGAAATGGCCTTGGCTCAGAGGAAAAAAAACATGGTTTCCTAAACCTAAAAAAAAAGAGGCATAGACTGCCATGCTTAAATGCTAATATCACCTTTTAAAATGCTAATAATGAAGCCTAAAATTCCAGAGCCCATCTTTTTAATCTATACAAAAGTCTCTAGTGATTCAAAAATGAGGAAAAGGAAGCAGTTGCCAATAGGCCATTAAACAAAAATATAATAAATAAAACAACTTTACTGCAAAACTGCTGGTTGTAAAAGTCTGGCCCCTTTGTGGGCAGCATATTTTATTAACCTGAACACCAACATTTGGCTTTATTACTGAGTTAACATCTATTTTTCTTATCTAGGTCATATCTAGGATGTTATAATCTAGGAAATATATCTCACTAAGAGCTGCTCTCCAAATCCAAATTTTCTTGTTCTCTCTCTCTCTCTTTGCTGGGAACAACTACTGTATTTGTTTCCCTTTGTTGTCTTCTTGTTTGCCTTCCTCTTTTTCCTAGCCCTTCCTTCCTTCCTTCCTTCCTTCCTTCCTTCCTTCCTTCCTTCCTTCCTTCCTTCCTTCCTTCCTTCCTTCCATCCATCCATCCATCCATCCTTATGCTTGCTCAATGACTTTCCCATCCTTGGCCGGGCCTTTGCAGTGGGGTGCCAGATTCAGCCTTTCTACTCGCTCCCTAGACCTCCCCTTCCTTGGGCAACTCAACTTCCCAGCCTGTCTTCCCTGGCCAAAGCTCCCCTCCCTGCTGATCCTGTCTGGAGCACTGCCCCCAAAGTTGCCCACCCATGCCACAAAGTACAAGAGTGGGTGAGGGTTTCTGGAGGGCAGTGCTGCTTGGCGTGAAGGGCCTCAGCCAACCAGGCCATGCTGTTGCCAGGAAACCCATTAGGTTAATTGTGAGGAGAGCTTCTCATGGTCCCGCCTGCATGCCCCAGCCTTGTTGGGTAGCATCCCAGCACCTGCAAGGCCATGTCCCAACTGCACCTAATCATGGCACAAACATGCCCTGGCAACATCTTTTTCTGCTTTCTCCCTCGTTCCCAAAGACTGAATCAGACTTAAATCCTCCTTAGCTGTACTAGTGTCAAACTACTAGTTTCCCCTTCTTCTGATCCTATTCACTGCCATATAAATTTGATTGATTGATTGATTGATTGATTGATTGATTGATTGATTCAAGGACCACTTTGAGTTTTGTCACCTGACACCTTGGAGGGAAATCAGGTGATTCACAATGACTAGAAACAGAGACAAAGTAGGGATTAGCAATGGGGCCAAGTATGATGCCAGTATGGTTTTCTGCCAGCTCAATTATAAGTGGATAGTAGTTCAACTCAGCAGTTGTGGGGAAGGGCCCTTTGTCATTCATTACATTGGGGGATGTCAGGTCACTAGAATAAAATGAAAGGAAACAGGGTAGACACTAGCAACAAAGATAGCAGATTTCATCCTGGTAGAGTTATCTGCTAGCTCAAGGATGGATAAGGCTTCTAGATCTGGGCTGCAAAAATTCAGATGATCATTAGTTAGCAGCAAAGAAATTAGAAAACCTCTGCCTTGTTGTTGCCATCTATTTTGCAGCCCAGATCTTGTAACCCAAAAAGGGGGGAGTTGCACTTCAGCACAGTGGTGAAGAGTCCATACAATACATTAAACCAAATTTTCCCCAATGTAGCAAGTTCATCTGGGAGATTCCATAATGGGCAGAAGCCGATGAGTTTTTTTCACACTTCTGAAATCCTTTTGTGAACTTGTGGGTGGAGGTGCCAGCTACTTCCCAGCTGCATGTCAGCTCACAGGAATCCCCTGTTCCAACCACATTTCATGGCATAATTTTTGATGTTCAATATACATTATAAACATTGTCTCCTTCCCTGAATCTGATGCAGTGTACTGCTTAATCAGAATGAGTGCCCCAATGTGCAATGAATCTCAACTTCTGTTCCTCCAAATATATATTGCAATCTTTTGTAGTTTGGCACTCTTCAAATGTACAGAGACCACAAAGAGTTCCTCACCAGATAGTAGAAGAGAAGAGAGTTGTAGCCCCAATATATTGGAGCATACCAGGATAGAAAGGCTTGATACTCTTCCCAACCTGGAACATTCCAGATGTGTGAAGTCTGCAACTCCCAAACTTCTGGCCAATATAACCATGCCATCTAAGAATTCTGGGAGTTGTAGTCCTAATATATCTGGAAGAGGAAGGCTGATATTGATTATTCTAAAGGCAGTATCATTTCTCTTTGTGGAGTCCCTATGTCCCTCTTTTAAAGAGTTTATAGGAAAAAGATTTGATCCTAGAGAATGATGTTTAATTGGAACTGAAAAGGGATCACTGCTCTTACAAAATTGCCTATTTCAGTGTATATTTAATTTATGTCCCTTGAGAAGTATTGAAAAGGCTGAATTTGTCTTCTGCAATACTTTTGTCAACAATGCTGTTATGGAATATAATCCTTTTTTCTTTCTCTTTATTTCTTTCAACTTTTAATTAAAAATTGGAAATCTATATAGCTAGTAAATATCTGGCACTGCTTGGTCCATGGAGTCCCTTAAGTAATATTATCTTTTATTTTACACTACTTGTGATTCAGAGATAATGCCTCTCTGACTTCTAATACTCCAGGTCTTGAAGTTTATTTGCTAAATATTATCACTATTTGTTTTAATAGAAATGTTTCCAACTTTCAATTACTCTGTGCAATATGACTGGCTTTTTATCATTATGAATGTTCAGTTTTTAATATTTATCCACATTGGTCTGACTTGAAAAGTTTTTTTGGAAATTCTAAACAGAGGATTTTATGTATGTGGTACTTGTCCTTCTTAAAGGTACTGTAGGCTCTGTCACTGGCCAGTGGTTGATGCTATGCAACTGTAAGCAAGCCAGATTCTTTCTGTACTGATCTTTTCTCCCAAGGTGACCTCCTAGCATGTCAAATAATTTAATCTCTGCAGTCAGTCTCAAAGCCAATTTAACATAGAGTTGTGAGACAGAGATACAAATCAGGAAGGTCTGGTTTAAATCTTATTTCTGCCATAAACTCAATAGTGGACTTCTATGCAAGCCACATGTCCTCCACATTTACAAGGCTGAAATGGGAGTTGGTTGTGGGAAGATATGGGGCAGAGATTGAGGGTTGTCATGACGGCTTTTACCACAGCTTTTCATGTTTCATTCACAGAACATAACACCCAACCAACTCAGAAACAATTAAAACGTCAGAATGTCAAAGAAAAGCAGTAATTACAAATCTTCACACAATAAAATTATGAAAGTATAACAACCTAACAAGAACCAATCAATTTACAATCACAGAAACATTTAAAGTTGAACAGTTAAACATTCAAACCCATACCATAAATTGCCAATAAAAGAATTCAATTAAACAAGAATCCATAAACAATACAATTTAAATGTCAAAGTGTTGCCTGTCTGGCTACGATTGAGATTTTACAGTATTGCCTTTCTGTAGTCACTTTTTTCTACTACACTCTGGCTTGAAATAAAAATATATATTTATTTTTTCTTAAATGTGTTAAAATCAGTTATATATCAGTGAATATTAGTGAGCTGATTCCATAGCGAAGGAGCCATATTATGAAAAGCTCTTACTCATGAAGAAACTGAGGAAGAAGACACAGCCAGAAATACCTTTAAGGCTGAATTAGACATCTGAGGAGGACTATGCTATCAGAGAAGAAAAATGAGATGGAATGTTGTACCAGTGGACCTGAGGCTAACTCCAGACATGTATATTGGGTCCTTTCTCTCATGCGGAGACAGTGAAGCATCATGCGGTGCATGAAAGTATAGGAAAACTGGGGAAGGTCCAGTATGAACCATGCTTTTCTGAACATGGATCAAGAGAAAGAATGAAAGAAGACAAACTTTGACTGTTAGAATAATCCAGGCATGGAACAAGTAGGACCTATACAAGGAGCCTCACTGTATTCATTGTCAGGAAGTAGCAGATCTGGTGAATATTCATTAGATGTAAATTACCAGTTCTAGCTACTGTTGTAATTGCTGTTGGGAATCACAACAAAGACAGCCTGTTAGCCATTGGAACCCCCCAAAACCCTAGCAACTGACAGAGGGACCACTAAACATCTGTAAGTAGATGGGAGGGGTTGAAAGAGGGGAAGAAAGACTATTGAGATGAAGAGCAAATATGTTGGTTTTGTTCATAAAGTCTGACAGTGGTCAGACAGCCTGACTTGAACATCATCCATGTAAATATGATGCCAGGGAAGAAATCATGGGTATAGAAAGAGAATGACATACTGTATGGAGAAGCACCCATGACAAAGAATTACCAACCAATACTGAAAAGGAATGATTATTCAAAAAAGAAAACCAAGAAAGAGTATGCCACTGATGCTCATTGATAGCTAAGAATACTTAGTGATCCAAATTATCAAATGCTGGGAACAAATCCAGGAGGACCATCAGACCCGATCTATGTTGTTTTTTGGTCACCCAGTTATCAGTGAATGCACGAAACTGGTAAACTCTGCTCCTTATGTAATCAGGCCTATTTTCCTATTTTGGGAGATTAAGAGGCAAAATGGTCCTTAAACCTCTGCAGAAACATTGGACTATAAATTTCAGCCCCACCCAGTACAGTTGTATCAAGATTTCACTGGTTCTGATAACTGCAGCCTCCAGGCAAGATCCAAAACCTAAGTTTGACCCACAGACAAAATGATTTGCCCACCCCTGAACTACAGTATTAGATGAGTCATATGGTATATCTGAATCCTTGGAAGTGATATATAAAAGTTAAATATTTATTTAAAGGATCATATCTGATTTTCTGTGAGTGGAGATGAGGAGAAACATAGGACCTTGATAATTTAAAAATAGCAATTATGGAATTATGAGAATGATGGAAAGTGATTTTGGGCTGGCTATACATATTAATATTAATTTTGTTAAAAATAAGGTATTATTTGTAATGTCAGCCCTGCTGAGAGCCATACATTTGCTCGTTTCTTCCATCTACTATTCCTTCTATCCTCTAGATATGCTTTGGTTTGCAGAATGAATTATGAAGACTTGCTCAGGGACCTTCCTTCTTCTTGAAAATTCATTCTTTCTCCTTCTTGAAATAAAATCTTCTTTTCAGCTTTAAAGATTCTGGTTTTGCCTTGAATCACAATTGGTCCTTTTTCATACACACATTCAAAAAGTGCTCTACCACAAGATGTGGTGCTGGCTACCAGTTTGGCTGGCTTCAAAAAAGAATTGGACCAATTCATGAAGTCATAGGGATCAAATAGCTATTAGCCTTGATAGCAATATGTTACCCTCTGAAGGTCATCTGTTGGGAGGCTAGCGGTCTTCCTTATGCAGTTGGTTGGTCATTGTCAGAACAGACTGCTGGACTAGATAGGCCAGATGTCTAATCCAGCAGGACACTGCTTATGTTCTGATGCTTACGTTCTTATGTTCTTATGCCACAATGTGAATTATTTGGTTTTCCAGTGCCTGGAGCTAGAATCCCATCCTCCAATTTGTGTCTACAATTGCATGTTATTTTTTGATCCCACAGAATTCAATAGAAGCTATTGAGAATGGAGACAAACAGAGCAAGACAAGAGCATTATAAAAGGTACAGGAAGTTAGAAACTGCTTATTGTGGCCAAGTGAGTGCTAGCGTGATCAGTTCCAGAGTTAAACTTTGGAAAATCTTTTCTGCAAACCGTAGTCTTAGTTTAATGGAAGCTCTTAATAAAGCAGGGAAAATATTAACTTTCCATTTCTCACCTCATAAAATCATGTGATTCAGCACCATGAAATTTCTGAAAGGGACTGATCAAATAACCAGACAGCATGCAATGGAAAGTGTGTGCTTGAAACAAAATGTCAGGCTGACCTAACTCATTTTTAATACATATACAAATTTTCAGCAGCCCATGTTGGAAACATAACTGATGAAATAATTTAAACGTGTTTAAAAACTTTGATAAGCATTTCCAAAAGCAGTCTAGCCTGCTATCTCTGATCTAGGTGTTCAGAAAAGGTAATAAGAAAATGCAGTTCTAAAATAATGTAAATATTGCTTATTCTTTTGATAATGTTATCACTGTTTTGTTTATGTTTTGCTTTTCAGCGAGGAAATTTAAAATATTGCAATAATATTTGTACGGAATCTAAGCTATTAAATGACAATGAGATAAGGCAGAGCTGATGTAAAAGCACCTTTTAGCAGGCAAGGGAGGTTATTAACATAATGGAAATATTCTTACAGTTTAAAATTAGCACTGCAATGTACCAGCAACGTACCTGTAATATTGAGAGAAAAATCTCAACTATCCAGACTGACAATCCAAACAAGTCATTGTTAAAATCCTCCCTACAATATTAAAATGCATTCAAAGTGAAACTGGTTCTGTCTTTATTTGCAGCTTATTAGTTCAGACCTATATCCAAATTTGAAATGTCTGAGGTTAAAGGAAAGGGAGGACCACGCTGCCCACCCAAATCCATCCTTTTGCTAGACTTGGATCACAATTTTGTTCACATTTCTCTAGAAAGCAATCCGATGAAAGTTTATGGGGATTACTTTTCAGCAGACATGTACGAAACTGAGCTGTTAATTTATAGTCCATCACTGAGTGTTGCCGCAATGGAAGAGAGGTCAGCTATCCATTTGTTCTTTGGCTTTGTAATTTTTTTTTAGGTGCCTGCTTTTAATTGACTGTAACTTTATTTGCTATGTCTTAATAAGTTCCCCCTTTTTGTAGAATAATTACTTTTGAAAGGGGCCATTCAGATCACAGAGTTCAACCTCTGGCTTGTGAAGGAATCTATATTAAAGCGTTCCTGATATATGGCTGTCGTATCTCTGCTTGAACACATCCAATAAAAGGAAGCCACTACCTTTCTGGACAACTGGTTCCACCAGCAAACTGATGTTACTCAATTCTTTAACTTTAAGCCCCAGTTTGGCTTTCTGCAGTTTATGATCAGTGCTGCATTTCCTGCATTCTGGGAAGACAGAAAACAAGTCTTCGATTTCTTTTGCATGATACCCCTTCAGGAACTTGAGAACTGCTTTTGTATTCCACTGGTGGAAATTCTCTGAGTTTCTATCAAGTTGAAGGTGGAATTCTGCTCCTTCAATCTATTCTTCACCATTGTCTAGTGGAACTCACCTCTTTTTATCAGAGAACATGCAAATTTAATTAATAAATACATTTCATAAACATGGTACCAGAGTAGGAGCTGAGTAGTTCTGCTGTTTATTTGTCACTTGTTATTCTTTGCCATCTTCACTATGCACTTGATATTCTGTTCCATTTCCCCTTCTTTTATTTTGAGGATATTGGAAGCAGTCGTCTTTTTTGGGGGGTCCATGGCATCCTTGGCTAACCTCAGCGCACTTTAAACTTTCTGTTTACTACTTTGGGATGTTTTTGGCACAGGAATGTATTATTTTAAAAAATCAGATCAATGAATATGCTCCATCCTTCACTTGGTATCACTATGATAAGGAAGCCTTCGAAGTAATATATGGCAGGTGATTTAGAATACCTGAACCCAGGGATGTAAGTAGGGAGGGAATCAGAATAGCCTCTCTCTCTCTCTCTCTCTCTGTCTCTCTCTCTCTCTCTCTCTATATATATATACAAATATTGGCTAGGGAATTCTGGGAGTTGAAGTCCACGCATCTTAAAGTTGCAGAGGTTAAGAGACATTGACCGAGTTAATCCCTACATCTGTATCAGAGCAAACACACCACTCAGTTTATCAAGCAAAATTTAGTTTGATGCTTATTTAATAAATATCAGCAAACATCAAAAACAGTTGATTGGTAAAAAAAGAGAGAAAAGGCAGGCAAAAAAAGGAAGAAAGAGATAGAGAGGAATAGCGGCTAGAATTAACTATTTATATATTTCCAGAACTTTCAAGAGCCACTAGAAACAATGTTGTGGGTAAGTAGCATGGACAGTCCCAAAGGGTATAGCCTTTGGATATTCCAGCCTTAACACTTTTATGTACATAACAGAAGCATAACAGAACTCTTTCTTTTATATTTGTTCCTTTGAGTCAGCATTGACTCCTGGTGACTGCCTGGACAAGTCCCATTTCAGAAGTGGCTTGCCATTGCTTGCTTCCTAGGGCTGAGAGAGAGTGACTGGCCCAAGGTCACCCAGCTGGCTTTGTGCCTAAGATGGGACTAGGACTCACAGTCTCCTGGTTTCTAGCCTGATGCCTTAACCACTACACCAAACTGGCTAGTCCCCTCCTCTATTCTACACCATTAAAGAAACAATTTGGTGTACAGGAAAGATGTATCAAACAAGAGGTATAGTAAAAAAAACAAAAAACAAAAAACAGTCCAGCATAATGTAAGCAGGGAATCTACATTTCTTTTCCAATCCTGATGAAGGGGAAATTTACCCTAACATCAAAACCATCTTTGATGGGCTATGATGTGACATTTCCCTTCTAGGAATTCATGTTATCAGCAAAGTTCAGTCATCAAGTAGTCCCTATGAGTGCAGTGCTCATCTGGTGATGTCACCCAGCTGGTCTTTCTTGGTAAAAACCAAATTAGGTAAGCTACTGTAAAGATAATATTTAAGACAAAATAAAATAACTTGAGGAAATGTAACAGCTGCTTCAGTAAAGTGAAGAGAAGCATGTTTGAAGGGTTTGAATGACAATGAAAAATGCTTTTCAGGACCAAAAAGGAACTAAATCAAAGGCGCTGTCCTTGGCAGCAGGCATAGCACAATTCAGATGAAGGGACTCAACAATGAGTATATTTCAAAAGCATAATTGTGCGGAAGAATTGAGATTCTGATCACAGTAACTTCAATGTCTTGGGTTATTGTGCTAGCCTTATTCCATTGCCTTTTGGGTGCAGATTATATAAGAGTGACATCAAAAGAATGGTTGAATAGTCTAATCTCATTGGGTATTCTCTAAAGGTGCTCTGCAGCGTATTGGGTTCTCCCAGTTGTGCTCTGAAAATGAATGAAGGGAAGAAACATTAATGGATTGGTGTCTGTGTAATAAAAAAGTCAAGCTCATTCCTCAGCAACTTCATGGAAGAATATCCTTTTCTTGGCTAGAACATGCACATGGGTTGTCATCCCTTCACCTTCTTGGTCCAGACTACAGCCCTTGACCCTGCATAGATTTGAGATTGGCCAAAACTGGCTAAGTGTTGCCCCTTAGTTGCACATCTGTATAATACAGGGATGCAAAAGATGTAGCTCACCAGCATTCCTTTTGTGGCAAAAAAAAAAAAAAAAATGGGGACTCCTTATTTGTACTTTTTGGCAAACTGCAGGATTTCCAGGGGCAAAATACAGATGTTTAAAATAATTTCCATAAAATTTCTGAAACCGCTACCCAAATGGACTCTGGCCATATCCAGATTGGCCTGGAAAACTCTTGTGCCTCTGAAAGTCTCTCTATCAGGACTGATGTTGGCTGCAAAGACTCAGTACTAGAATAGGGTCTTTGACTGAAGCTTGCCATAAAAATGTGGATCCCAAAGCCATTAAAATTTCCTATAGAATTCTGGATGCCATCAACCATAAGCTACTTCTAAACAATAAAAAAGCAAGAGGAGGCCTAACAGAATCCCATAGGTACTAACTTTTTTTAAGATTGGGGCCCCCATTTAGCTTTGAATTATGATGCCAGCAAGGTCAAGAAAAAAGTTAAATTTCATCATTAAACCAAGTCAATAAAATATGGTGAATGTGATTAGACCTGATGTCATAATAATTTTACCCTTCTGTCACAGCTTTTCCAGTTGCTTCTATTCCTGGAAGAGAGAGACTGGACATTGGGGATGTAGGCTCTGGTAACCTCAAGGCTGGATTACTACAATGACCCTTTTGGTGGGACAGCAAATGAATGATGAGTTTTCAGGAGATACCACATCACCCTTAGGTTGAAAAAATGGAACTAGTTCCTGGTTGCATTCTGGGCTCAGTTATGGCATAGAAAGACTTACCATACTGTAATGTTGGTCTGCCTGCACATGTGTTCGTTCTATTCCACACTGTTAGAGTTCCATTGGGACACCTTGTACATGTCCCACCATTGATACACTTAACATGACCAGTAATTTTGCTTTTTATCTGATGGGTCTGTACTTTGGGGGAAAAAAACCTTGTAGCTGAAGCTGAGACTGAAATCTTCCTTGTAACAGTTTAGGAAAGGGCTTAAAACATTTTCATTTACCTAAGCCTTAGAGTTTAAAACATTTAAAACAGTTTTGTTTTTAATATTTTTTGTTGCATATGGATATGTATAAGCTGCCTAGAACCATTAATGGGAGTGCATGGCATAAATTTGTTTCAAATAAAATAAAGCTACAATTCAGTAACAAGGATTGTAGGGGCCTTGACAGCCACACCAAAACACCCAGGAAAGTGCACCTTTGGAATAATTCAAGCATTATTCTCCTAACCTCACATCAGACCAGATCCACCATAACATAGTCCCTCAGAATCCCATACTGTCTCATATGTGTATTTGTGTTTGTGTGTGTGTGTGTGTGTGTGTGTGAGAGAGAGAGAGAGAGAGAGAGAATGAGAGAGAATGTCTTTCTGTTTATGAAAACTATTATAAATGCTGAATCTGCATCTATGAAATTTTGCATAGATGTTTGCAATCATGAATGTCTGTTGGCCTCTTTTTCCAATGACAGGGTAACACTTTTTCCCCTTGCTTAAGCCAGCTAAGCACCACTGCCTCTTACTACAGATGGGAGTCAACAATGAGTCCTAACAAAGATCTGTGGTGTAGTATTATGACTGCCTATTTAGGTGACACTGTAATTGACAATCATGGGGGAAAAAAAAAAGATTGCAGATGGCATGCTTTGGGGGACCCTGGAGGGAGTTCTAAAATACAGACATGTTTTGGCCTCTAAGAGCTGGCAAATGAAACAAGCCTTCTGTCACACTAGTATTAAATACAGGCAGAAACTAAAACTGTCAGAGACCAAGATGATCTGCCCTCCACTGTGTTTTTTAAAAGCACCAGCTGTCTGTCCATGTAACCACAGCCTCAAAATGAAATGATAAGTTTCCAATTTGCAAAATACAGACCATGGCTGCAAGTTGCAGGAAAAAGTATTTTGCAGATATGGTAGGTAGAGTCTTGTAGATTTATCTTTCTTTAAGTATGTGCAGAGACCCTCCTACAATGACCAAGAATCCCTGGAGAAAATGGATGATCTGGACTCTTTTCAGTTGATGTTCAGTCCTGGGTGATGACTTCTCACTCATAATAAAAACAATAATACAGTACAACAAGAATTAACAGGATTTTTTAAAAGCAGTAATAAAAACATTTGTGTGATGGAATGGAATTATGAAGGCCAGACTCAGGGAGAAAAATGTTTTCTTTCATCTCCTGAGGCATGAGGGAAAGATAAGAGGATAAGACTGGCACCTCCCTGAGGAATTCACAATGTTGTGGCTGGCATTACTTGGGAGCTGGGGTTTCAGTCTGGGAAGATTCTTGCTAGAGGTTGTAGCTAATAAACATTCCTGGACTGAATTTACATGGTCTCTTGGAGTTCCTTGGGCTAGGCCTGACATCAATCTTCCCAGACTCACTACTACCTTCCAGACGAAGGAGTTTGAATCATGGCAACAGATCCCCAGGGAGCTAATTTGACACCACAGTTATTGGCAGCAGCCCTGCTACAGCATCAGCAGCAAGTGGATGCACAGATTAATAACCTGCAAGCAGCTATGGGACAACTAATACAGCAACTCAAGCTAGCAGTCCACAGCCTTCTACTTCAGGCTTGCAGATGGTAGGAGGGAGGGGGGTTGATTCTGCTAATGTTGTAGATGTTTTTCAGGACCAGTTGGATGACTGTACAGAGGAGGCAAGACATACCGAGAGACCATCATTACCTGACATGTCATCCCTCCCACCTTTGCCAAGTTCTGATCAGAACTCCGAGGGGGAGGATGGAGATGGAGGGAGGGGTGATGTGATGGAATGGAATTATGAAGGCCAGACTCCCATTACTTGGGAGCTGGGGTTTCAGTCTGGGAAGATTCTTGCTAGAGGTTGTAGCTAATAAACATTGCTGGACTGAATTTACATAGTCTCTTGGAGTTCCTTGGGCTAGGCCTGACAATTTGGGGACCAATGACTCTGCTAATCAGCCCCCAAAGCCAGATTTTTATAAGCTCTGTGGTTTGGATCCTCCTACCCTAAGAAATTACTAACTTTTATGAAACCCAAGAAAAGACCCATGCAACAGTGCAATTGTGCAAGCGTAGCAGGTGTTAATAAGAAAATCCCTTATTAAACCAATGAAACCAAATCTCTAGATATAAAAAGATGTTTATTGGGAAAAAAAAGAAATACAAGGGAAGGCAGTAATGACACATACAGAATTCCAAATTCAGTCAATAGCAGCAGCCTGCAAGGGGAAGAGGTCAAAATGGGAAAAGTTGAACACAACTCAATGGCACATAATCAATCAATCAGTGAATCAGGCAGAGCTGTGTACACAAAACCCCACCCATTTTTATGATGGGTATATGTCATTGACACACATACAAATGGGTGGGGCTTCGGTCACATGGTCAGGACAATCATCTTGCCTTTTTTTTTATTTCCCCACAGACATTGCTGCAGTCAGTCTAGATCAGGGTTTCTCGACCTTTTCAATTTAAAAATGTGGGGAAAGGCAGATATAACTCAAATAACCGAATAAGCCATGATGTAGTACAGTATGTCAACTTAGTTCTGGCTTAATCTACAAGTTAACAAAATAGTTGCTTTAGCGCATTGTATGGCTCAGCTGTTGTTTGGAAGTATCCAGACATACTCCCTGTGACCTGGGGGAAAAAAAAGGGTTTTAAAATTTATTTTACATTTTCATGAATCCCCTGGGTAGCTGACAGCTCCTTCCTTGTTCCCAAAAGGCTGAAAATCTAAGGATTGATTTTTTTTTTTTACTTTAATGCTTTTTCCATGTTAACATATGATCATTCCTCCTGCTCTTTCTGCTTGTTGCTGTTTTTACTGCCATCATGACATTATGTCAATCAATATAGCTGGCTTGGCTTCATTCTCATTATTTTTACATTAAACAAATTATCAGATCAGTCAAGTCTGATGGGAAGCATATAACGTGGGTTGGTTTGCTTTGCTGCAGATAATTATATACCATCACTAATACATGCACCTTCATCCTCAAGCTTTTGAGTGATGGGAAAAATTTCCATTCTGTTTTTAGACAACCAAACACATATGATTGTGTTATAATAAAAAACTGAGTGATACAAAAGACAATCTTTAGAAAACAAAGAAAAGTTTATCTCGAGTGTAGCTCATTACAAGAAAAACTGCATAACCACCACTTCATTTCATTTATTTATTTCTAATTAAAATGAAATACATTTCATATGATTATTTTCTGGTCATATATTTAAGAATTTTCTTTGTCACTTTCAAGGTTGGGGATGGGGTGGGGGGAGTTGCATGTATAATATATAACTTTAGCATTTTAGAATTAAACACTCAAACAGATTTCTTTTCTCTCACACAGGTAGTTTAGATTCCCTTTGCATCCCTCTATAATCTTTATTTCAAAATATTTTAATAAATAAATGTATAACTAAACAAATAAATGTAAAGTCTGATTGCTGTTCATGTCAAAGGGAAAGCGAAAGGCAAGATTTGTAATGCAAATACAGCTTCTGACCAGTGTTCAATTTTCCATTTGCATCTGAGTAAAGAAAGCCAGAAACATTTTAGCCTCAGTTCCTTGGCTTCGCCAATAATCAGCTTTCCAAAATGGATTTTATCCAAAAACAAACAAAAACAACAACCTGAATGTCACCCAATAAATCTGTCCCCTTTTCTTTGCTTCTTGGCTTCTTAAAAATTCCATGACAAGATGTTCTAACCCAGTCTTCTGCTATGGGTCCTACATGTGGTATGGCTAACATGTGGTATGGCTACAAGCTTTGGAACATCTAGCCCATATGGCCAACTCATTGGAAGAACAAGGTTGGGGGAGAATGGTCTAGTCCTTTGGAATCCAATAAATGAAAAACAATTGACTGATGGCATGGGGTTGGTGCAGTGAAGCAGAATGTCTCCTGCTTCACCACCTCACCCCAAAAGTACCTGTAAGCAACTTCTTGAGCCGATTCACAAGCACACCAAGGGGGTGAGAGCTGCCGGCTTTACCACCCTTCAGATCAGCTATAAGCTCAGTGCCTGATATGTGGAGCAGGTTAAAGCTTCCCAGAAAAGCATCCAACCTGTAGATCAGCCATCATATCTGATCAGGAGTTAGTGGGGCTCAGCCTTTTCTCTTTAGAAGCCAGTAACCTGCCTCTACCTTCAAGAATTTCAAGATGATTATACTGCCTACTTAGTACAGATTTAGTCCAGCTATCAGTGAATGCTAACCTACATTCATTATTTTTGAATAAAAGTAGATTTAGAGAAAAATAAAAAAAATATGATTAAGGGAGAAATCAGTGTAAATCAGCCTTCCTAACTCTGACGCCTTTTAGATATGTTGGATATCATTATTCCAGCCAACGTGGATTTTCGCTTTAAAAAGTGTTTTTGTAGTTTTGTTGAAGTACGCAAAGAGCTCAAATACAAATACAGACAATCTGATTCATATTATGGACCATGTTTGAGGTAAATATTAAGCTATGGGATTTATAAATAACTAATTGTTATTTGCAAAACAATTGCATGAACACATAATTGCATAGTTCCTCTGCTGTGTGGGAATGATGGGAATTGTAATCCTACATAGTTTGGAGGGATCCAGATACTACACTAGAGTATTCAAAGATACCATTGTGTGATAGCAGAAATAATAGTATGGGACAATGCCTACACATGTATATAGGGTTGCTTGCTTTTGGCTTAGTGCGTTATGTGAATTCAGTCATGGTTTATAAAACATGGTTTATGAATTTATGCTGGTCTGACTATAATGAAGATTTGATATGATTTGGCTTAAGAATTGGCATTTTGTTTGTAGCAGCCATCCATGGTTTAGTATATGAGCTTATTGTAGTATGTGAATCCGTCACAGACCAAACAGCCAGATCTAAACTCTGAGAGATGACATTTGTTTTTACAAGGTATAGACATGGAAAATTCTGCCAAATGCAGCATTTCCCATCATCAGTGAAATTTTTAAAAAAGTTGGACGTGGCAATTTGATTTGTTTTATCACGATGCCAACTTTTAAAGACACAGTACACCGCTGCTCTTCCAAGTAGGCCACACCTCCATCTGCACTCAACTACAGCACAATCATTCCTCAGCACTAGCAATTTCCCCCTTGTTTCTACAATGTTGCCTTCATGTCGTTCCCAGCCCATGAGTAGACAAGCGTAAGTCATTTTTATCTGTATTCCTAGTAAAATACTGTTTTCCCTCTTATTCTGACATCATCCAGGGGCAGCTTCATGGAGCGCAAACTCTATTATACTTTCTCTCTCTTACCTTGGAGGGAAGTCAGGTCACCAATACCAGGAATGACCAGAGGAGCAATGCTTATCAAGGGTTTCAGTTGATGCAAGCACACCCCTCCCTTGTAGGTCACCATCAGCTTCTTCTGTTACATACTGCTATTTACTCCCTAAGCAGCTGGGTAAAGTTGCTGTAACCACTTCCGCACTTCTGTGCTGTTGCAAAGCAAGCTACATGAATGCCTGCTTGTTGTTACTACTGTTTGACCAAAAGGCGGTTTCATAACATTTTCCAACATATCCAGTATTTTGGGTGGCTGAGAGGATTGCTGTTGCATCAGCTGTTGAGCAGATTTGGACCTTGTTGCCAGGCCAGTCAGTTAGTAAAAAAAAAAAGGTATTTTTTTTAATTGTCTTGCTAGATGTTCCTGCCTAGGGATGTGCTGAAGATAGAAGGCAGCAAGGCCAGAAGATTTATCCAGTTGCTTTGCTGATCACCTACTGCCAAGCGCATACGGGCAATGCCATTTGGCAGTAACTCAGAACAGATGCAATGGAGGCAGGATAAGGTTGGCAAGGGGGCAGCAATTCCATGCCAGGTTTTGGATGCTTTTCTCCTGACTTGAAGATGGATATGAATTTTGGGGAAAGGCCCATCACGTGCAATCCCAAGTCATACAACTTGGCACCGAGCTGATAGGAAATCGTGACAGTTTGTGAATATTTAGCCAGGGATGAAAATTACTCTTCTTTCAATGTTATTTTTTTCTAAAAGCTGGGGAGATATTGATTAAGTACCTTTCCATATGGCCACTGTTTTTAACCACCCAAGCTCTTAGAAACAGTTTGAAGGTGATTTCTGCCTACTTGAAATGCTAGGAATAAAGAGCAAAAATAATTGCCCTGTTGCCCTGTTTCCTGTTGCTGCAGATTTTGCAGTAAGAAAATAACTCCACATCCATTCCACACAAAAGAAATGGGGGGGGGGATCCAAGCAGCCTAAAGCTTTGTACACAGTTTGGTAACTCCTGAACACTGTTGAATTTGGGTTCTTGACTACAATATGTAGCTAACGTTTCCTAAGCAGATATCAAGTCTCCTTTGAACTGAACTCTTAGTGACTTCATGGACATTTTTTGTGTTGTGGACATGCAACAATATAGATGTGGTTTGTCACTAGCTCTCTCTGGGAAGTTTTTCCAATTCCCAACTGATCCTATAGTTGTAGGATTTTTCTGGTGGGTTCTCACTGAAATACTAAAGAGGCCAACCTACTTAGCTTCTGAGCCCAGACACTATTTTCTTGGCTCTCTCTCTTTTGCTAAGATCCTGTGTGTGATATAGGTTGTACTCCTATAACCATGTACCCCAAACTAAGCTCTTGTGAATTCAATGGGCCTTGCTTCTGAGTAGAGATCTCTCAGATTGCTTAGGGAAAAAGAAATGGGAAGAGAGCTAGGGTGCTATATTGTTAAGGTGTTGGACTAGGGCTGGAAGACCCAGGTCTAGTCTATTCTCAGCTTAGGGACGGTCGCATTCTCTCTGTCACCTTAACCTGCCTGAGAGGTTGCTGCTGTACAGAAACAACACAAGGGAGGAGGGAGCAATTTATATGCTATACTGAACTCCTGCACAAAAGGCAGGATAGAAATCTAACAAGAAAAATGGCAATAAAATAGCAGATGGGAAATAATCGCAAGGAACTTCTTGTGAAAAAGTGAATCTTCTTGGGAACTGAATATCACTCCAGAATGTCATCCCTCTTGTTATACTGTATGTTAAAATTAAACAATTTGAATCTTGGGAAGAATTTTGGGAAGACAATTGGGGGTTTGGCTCCTGCAGCTGCAAACTTCACAGTGTCCTAATGGAACCTTTTTCCCTTATCTGTGTTCCAGGTGTGTTAGAGTTCAAGCTCTATAATTCATCCAAAATTGAATAAATTGGGAGGAATCATTCATAAAAAAATGAGAGCAAAACATCTCCATACTTTGCAAGGAACTCTGATGGGGAGAGGCACAGATTGAAACAGAAAAGGACAATGGTAGCAGTGTCCACAGGGAGATTTTTTTTAAAAAAGGTCAATATTTATTTAATATTGCTGCCTGTCTCATATGCATGACTCTGGGTGGCTAATAGTTGACAGCAGAATAAAAACAACCAAAATTAAAATCAACATAAATAACATAAAATAACATATCAGCTGAGAACACTCGTGGTGTCCCATATTTAATACAACCATGATCAAGAAATGGGTTCACACACACTATCAGGGCCCCAGCTTGATGGCAAAACCAAGTTGAACAAAAGTTCATAAATGCCTTAGGAAAGGCCAGCAGAGTTGGGAAAAGTCTAATCTTGGGGGGGATTATATTCCAGAGGGCAGGCCTCACAGCAGAAGAGGCCCTCTTCATCTAGGTCCCACCAGATGGCAGTGTCTAGCAGACGGGACCCAGAGCATGCCTCTCCTGCTGCATCTAATAGGATAGGTAGACAGCACTGGGGAGAGATGGTCCCATGGGTAACCCCGCCCCATGCCATGAAGAGCTTTAAAGGTAACCACCAGTACCTTGAATTGCATGTGGAAGCATACTGCTAGCCAGTGTAACTTGCGGAGCAGAGGTGTTACATTTCCTGAATGACCAGCACCCATAACTGCCTATGCCACCAGTGATAGGCATATGGCAACTACAACCATGCAATTGAAGCCCCACCCCCTTTTTATATGTCACAACACACATTAAAAAGGGTGGGGCTTTGATGACATGTTCCAGCTGATAACTTGACTTTTTTGATCCCCTCTCTATGGACATCTCTGGACTATGGAATGTCATCTTAGTGTAATGGAAGGTAGCTTCCTTCTGTCATTATGTTTTTCAAAAAATATATTAAAAAGTATGCCTAAGAGTAATTGAAACCACCCACAACTATCCTCTGTGGAGATAATTATAATTAATACTGAAGTGAATGCAACCTTAAATCTTAATTTATGAATAGCACTTCATGTCCTTCACGTAAGGAGCAGAGATATGCCTGCAATGATAAGATGGCTCCAGCTCCAGTAGTGTATGCTAAAAATAGACCTGGCACTTTCAGTGATGGGACATGAAATCTAAAGAGCCCGTTTTTCTTGCTATATTTTAATCCTATTATGTCTGATTTCACTCAGGGAAAGAATGAATTCTAATTTGGAACAAATGCATCGTTTCTCAGCTGCCACATACTTTGCCTACTTTAAATAGGAAGCTCTTGTATTTTCAGCATGGCTGGGGTGGGAGTGGGAAATGAAATACTTCTAATAGAGTTGCCATTGTAATAGCAAATTACATGACTTAAGAAACCAGTCATGTTTCCTGATAAAAGAGAAGTATAAAAGATAAACAGTGCCTCATTACCAAGTGAAAGGCAATACAGCCGAAAAACTTTCTTTTTCTTTTTCTAATTTGGTTTCTGTTTTAGCTCAATTTTCCTTGTAGAGAAGAGAGACTTAGAAGAATTATTTCCTGCTTTCTACTTATTTGGCTTTGAGACATCCGTGTGGCTTTTCTTGCTCACATTGAAAAAGCTAAGAGGCTCAGACTTGGCTATTACTTGAGCAGGAGACCACCAGAAAACCCCAGGACATAGACTACATTCAGAAGTTAAATGGCCTTTCTGAAGCTACTAAAACCCTGGTTTTGAAAGGCCTTGAAGGACTGGTTGTAACGGGAAGAAAGAATAACCTTGAGGAACAGGAGGAAGAGCAGCAACTAAGACAACAGTAAGATAAAATAAATCTTATCTTACTAGTCCGGGGCAGAAATGTAATTTGAGAAAGTGTCTCAGACTGGACCCACAAAGTTCTCTTGAAGATAAAGGGAGGGAGGAGTGAAGCGCATTCAGACTTGCAACATTCTGTTACTATAACCTTATAATAAAAATAGTATTAGCTTGTGTGTCTTTGGTTTCTAGGTTTGGTCTAGCTTGAAAGGCTGACAGACATTGTCGAGCCACATCTGCTTTCATAACACACACAAGTACATATGTGTCTGTGTTATTATTTGTTGTATTCCTATCACTGTGGTTCTAATAATGTACTACAGGCAGTCCCCGGGTTAAGAACGTCCAACTTATGGACAACGCATGCTTAAAAACATGCTGCTTATTATTAAAAATGGCAGACGGTGTTCTCCCTCCTCAAGCCGACAAACTGCTCAAGCCACAGAATATTTTCATGAACTGCTGAACCCTCGTGTTTTTAATATACAGCCTGTTTTCAGCCGTTCATGAAAACATTGTGCGGCTTCAGCAGTTTGTCAGCTCAAGGAAGGAGAACACCGTCCACCATTTTTAGTAATAGGCAGCCTGTTCATAAGTACGAGTTCCCACTTACATACAAATTTGAGTTAAAGACAGACTTAGGAATGGAATTCGTTCTTAACCCAGGGACTGATTGTTACTGTTACCTTAATATCTGTATACCACCTAGATTCCATATGGATTGAGGCAGTATATAAATTGGCAAACCAGTCCAAACAGCAGGGATGAGGTTGTTGTAATCACCAGGAAGTGAGTTAGTTTGATGGAGTTTCTACTATTCCAAACACACATTTCATAGTTAACAGGCTTCTTGGTCAAGTTATTGAGTTCCAGTATCTTATTGCCATTAAGAAAAAATTAGGATCCTGGCTCTATGTTGCACTTTCTTTGAATTTTAGCTTAGCATATTTTATGAACCCAATCATTGTGGTTTATGGCTAAGGCTATTGTGTGAACTTAAGCAATAGTGGTTTCTCAATGGATCCTGTTGAACAATTATGGTTAGTGTGAAGGGTATATCCAGTTACCTAATGAATCAAAATCAGCTAAAATGTGTCCATCAGTAGAGTAATTTGCAGTGATTCTCAGGGTTTCAGATGAGACTTCATGGCTGAGCTGGAAAATGAATCCATAAATCATGTCCTGAGAAATCCCAGAGTTACAATTCTTTTCAGTCTCACTTATGGCACTGTAAATAAAAATAAAAAGAATGAACCTTATCTGGAAATCACATCACTGTTCCAGAAAAAAAATCAGTGACCAGCTGATTTAATTTACTGAATTCAGTTGATAATTGACTCATTTTCTTTAGCATTTATTAAGTTGCATCCCTTTATTAACCCTAACATACTTCAGAGTAAGCAAATGCCATTGAACATAGTGAAACTTCTGACACAGACACATTTGATTGTACCATTATATATGATGTAAACATTTCAAGCTTATTCTGGAGAAGTGTCAGAAATGAGACACATGATTTTCTACTGATGTTTAGTTAACTGTAAATCTTTCTTTCCAACTCCTGAGGTCTGCAAAGCAATGTGACTATCAACTATAAGATGGCATGTTATCTCTTCATACAGAGAGAAGTACTGCTTTCTCGGTAAAAGACAACTGCTAAAAACATCCATTTTCAGAAGAAATTGTCAACATATTTTATTTGGCTCAGATTTTAGAGAATGTATTTTGTTCTTCGTACACTCTTTCAACCTGTCAAACCCTGTTCTGAAACATAAAGGTGGCTTTTGTTGGATTCTCCTCCTCCTTCACTCTGGTTTCACTCCTCCTTCTCCACTTTTCAACTGCAAATCTTCACATCTGGTATCCTAAGAATTGCTCCTCAAATCCTCCTTTATTAGAGAAACCACAAATCATCTGGTCTTCTATAACCACTAATTAAATTACAGCTGCCTGCCTGTAAGTCACTCAGAAATACAGTTTGCATTTCAGTTATCATTCTAACTTCATCTGAAAATCAGGGCTTGAGTTGTAGAAGATCTTGGAGGTTATGAAATGATGCCACAGAACAGTTGAAACTAGTCTTCTCTATGCTTCTATTCCACCCCACCCCAGAAATAGTCAATATATTATAATATATATATATATATATTGTGTGTATATATATAGTACAGTCAATATATATTGACTATAATATATAGTCAATATATATTATAGAATGTCAGACAAGATATTTTGGAGTCTACCTTTCTACCCAGTGCAGAAACTCACTACTACAGCTACTAAGCACGTTCTTTAGTCATTCATTGTTTAAAGATGCCCCTCAGTTTTAGAATTTTCCTAGGGTTTTTTTTGGTTGTTGTTTTATTTCTGCAAACTATGTGCCTCTGATGTCTCTGATGGAAGGTGCCACTTGAGCTACAGAAAAATATACATCTGACTACTGTATTTGTAATCAGTGTCTGCCTGTGCAGACGTGTGTTTGTGCCTTTTTCATCCTACAACTCCATCCAGTTCAGGCTGTAGCAGATTAAAATACAAATCCTTGAAGATGATATATCTGTACTGTGCTGTATAATACTGTACAGCATTGTTCATCTTGAGCTGTGTTGTACTTTGCTTGTCCAGAGTAGACAAATGCTAGTAAAGCTTTGGCCAGGATTGGTTCAAAACTGTTTATAGAATGCTATGCTCTCCTTCTGCAGATTATTTCTCCTGCTATTTGAGGTAAGATTGTGACCTCAACAGCTAGCAATTTTCAAAGTCCTCCACAGAAAGAAATAAAAGCTATAGTGTTCTCCTCCCTACCCTAGGATCCATCTCTTTGTCTGCTGTAAACACAGTACAACTCTTCTATAATCAGATTAGTCTGGTAGAAGAAGAGAGGAGGGTGCCTAGCTTTTACAGTTGATTGCTGAAAAGCATGGAAAGAAAAGGAGTAAAAGAATTCTTTAGAAAAACAAAACAGCGCTTTCCATCCAGCATGGTGAATTAATCCAGTAGAGGAAAGAGAAGAACATATTGGAAGGTCAGGTTATTATTATTTATTAACAACAACAACTTACTGGATCTCATGTAATAGGACTGCTATTTAAGAAGGGAGGAACCTTTGAAGGATCCTTCTCTTTATTTGGGGAAAAACATAACAGAGAAATCTTAATCATCTTGTGCTTTAAGGCACAGCTTTGGGGCTGCATCAGGCAGCTGGAATGTAGATTTGGAATTAAACAGTCCAGTATGATTATAGCTCGCTTGTACAAAAAAGGTTCTTAGTAAGAATGAAACATCCCTGCTGGATCAGGCGAATTGCCCATCCTGTTCAGTTTTCCACATCCTAGAGGAGCCAATCAGATGCTTTCAGGAGACTTACAAACTTGGACAAGAAGAGGATAGCTTCTGTCTTCCTATCCCATGGCTGATGATGATTGTTCCTAAGATTTTGATAGGAGGTTTTATCAAAGGCTTTTTGAAAGTATTATACAATGCCTATTGGAGTACCCCAACTATATGTTAGTTGTCACCAAAAATAAACAACCCCCCCTGAACAAAATAGGCCAGAAGATTAATAAGACAAGGCTCACCTGTTCAGAAAGCATGTTAGTTCCTTTTCAGCAAGGCTTGTTCTTTTAGGTTTGATTATTTTTTCCCCCTTTTATTAAACTTTCTTGTATTTTACCCAAAATATAATGGCCTATAATATTCCTTCCCCCTGCCCCTCATTTTAGAAATTAGAGTTGCATCAACTATTTTCTAGTTTTTGGAGACAAATGCTGGGGTTAAAGAGTTGAATTTTTTATCAGAAGGTAAGCAATCTGAGATTTTGGCTCTTTAAGAACTGGGATTTTCTTTATTTTTCATTTGTGAAGTCAGCATACAGCCTCATCTCCTGATACTTCTGCATGTCTTGGTTCATCCGATTCCCCTTCTGAAAA
This sequence comes from Python bivittatus, assembly GCF_059951505.1. NCBI lineage: Eukaryota > Metazoa > Chordata > Lepidosauria > Squamata > Pythonidae > Python > Python bivittatus. The sequence goes on from NW_028277098.1 coordinate 87,513,034, forward strand.
GGACAGCTCAGTCATGTTTGTCTATACATTCTCTGGCATTCTCCTTTCTTCCTATAGCACATCTTTAATAGCTCACTGGTTGATTTCCTAGAATGAATGAATGAATGAATGAATGAATGAATGAATGAATGAATGAATGAATGAATATGCTTGCCAGTTTTTTTTAAAAAACAGTTTTTCATACTTTAAATTATTTTTTTATATTCCTTTTTATTCTTGTTTGGACAAGGTTTTCATTTTGTTGAAGGAAGACTTCTTCCAAATGACATTTCTGACCCTGCTTATTCCCCACTCTGCAGCACCTTTCCTAACCCAAGAGATATATCCTAAATGATAAAAGTCATGGGCGAACAGTTACACTGCCAAGGGGGAAAATGATACATAAATCAATCCTTGCTTGTTACTTCTGTGCTCAGAGCCCTTCTCCTTAAGCTGTTCATTCGCCACCCAGATGGGACCTGAACTGGGTCTTCACAAAGAAATGCATTCATGTAGGTGCCTGAGAGAGAAATCTAAGTGAGCAGAAGGAATGGACAAGGAAAGAGTTAAATATTCCATTTCTCCTCTGCATGTTTGTGCTCCAAACAATTTCTTCTCCAAGCTGTGTTTCTGTAATATGCTATGTAACACTGATTGTTAAATTGGCAGCTCTAATTTCTAGAGAAAATTTTCTGAGAGCAATATTAAAAACAAAGTGTAATACAACTGAAACACTTCTATTTGGCAACCACAGTAAATAGCAGGGCTAAATTACCCTTTCCAATGTTGGCACTCTTCAAAGAGATTATTTATGGATTCTTGTCATTTCCAAATATCATGGGAAAAAAGAATTGTGGAAACTGGAATCCAAGATGGCTGAAGGACATCAGTTTGGACAAGGCATTTGTAGTAATACAACTTTCAGGAGAAGGCTGAAAACCAGCAGAACAATTTAACTGTTCTTCCATTTTTCTCTATGAACTTCAAGCTCTGACTTTCCCTGTGTTGTATTTTAACTGGAGAGGATACAGCCAAGGTATATTCTTTATTCCTAATTACACAATAATTTGCATAACACCACATTGTTTCACCCCAGAAAAAGACTTGAGGATTTTCTTTCCAGCCACTGTAGAAGCAATGTTTATTTGTATTGGCATATGGAAGAATCTCTCAAGCAAACATCCTATTCCTTGTAGTAATCTTTTTGATTGAACTACTCTGCAGAATGCGGATAGCCTTATGATGACAATTCATGCCATTTTTCAAAGTTGTTTAGTCTGTTGTCAGCCATTTACAGTTGAGACTTTACATGAAAGGGAATACAAAAATAATTTCCAAATGTTTTAAAATGGAAAGAAACCCAACATTTTCTCCATGCTGAATATAGTCTCAGTGTATGTAATCATTTCTTACCCATCCAGGTTTTATATCTCTCCTTCCTTCCTTCCTTCCTTCCTTCCTTCCTTCCTTCCTTCCTTCCTTCCTTCCTTCCTTCCTTCCTTCCTTCCTTCCTTCCTTCCTCCCTCCCTCCCTCCCTCCCTCCCTCCCTCATGGCAGTGCTAATTTTGGAATAATCTGGCCAACTCAATAATCAGATTAGTATAAAGTATTAGCTTTGTTCAGGTTCAGACATAGCTTGGTAATATGAACATGTCTTTAAATGAACTTTGGACTTACATACTCCACTCCGTCTATTTGCACTGTAGATCCCCCTAAAATCCAATCTTTACCATTATAGGCTTTTATATTCCACAAAACACACACACACAAACACAGACACATGCACAAACCAATTATTATTGGTTATTGGTACACATATTTATATAGGTCACAGTAGAGAAAAAAAAAGATGAAAATTGGCTGACATAAATTTTGAATTAAAGAATCATGAAAAATAACAAAGAAGAAAAAGAGAAAGAGAAAACTTAGAAGAAAAGAAAAAGGAAAAAACCAGGCTGAAAACAAAAGAAGTAAGCTAAAAGTTAAAAGGTGAAACATCTAGCAGAACTTTCAGAGGGGGCATACTGAAATCTTAATTTCCCTAGGAAATTAGGTTGGCCTATTCCCTTCTAAAACATTTAATTAATTAATCAATCAACTAAAACTGCAACTCCTTTTATTCAGATGATCTCATGACTATCAAGTTTTCAACTGGAGCTTAGCCATAATTTTTTTTTTCACACCAGTATCCCAGGATAAACAAAAAAACATACTGGAATAAGGAAGAAAAGATTGATCTCTATTTGCTTAGCTACCAAGTAAGTTTTACCAAATTTCTTCCACTTCTAAACTTAACTGTGGAGGAAGTTCTGGAAAAAAACATTAAATTCTTTGCTTTCTGCTTATAAATGCAGAATATGATCCCATACTGTGTATCTCAGGAATCTCACAAAGTAGAACTAGGTTTTTGAGCTGAATGAAAAAACCTACACGATAAGCAGCTTTAATTCCAAGCTTATGCTCTGGCTTCAGTAATAAAATCTCACATATACATTTTTGCATGAAAGTTTCTATAGGCTGATCTTGTTCAGCATTATAAGAAATACTTAGAAAAAAGTAAATTATTTATATGGCAAAGTCCCTGTAGTTTGGTCCCTTACCCCAAAGTTCTTTGTTTATTTTCATTTTTTTTGCCACATTGGTTGCATGTTGTTTACCAGCATTTTCAAACTGAATAATTCGGTTTCATGTGAATTAATCGCAAGACTTTTAAACTTCACTCTGATTCAAATCCTCAAATTTCTGATTCAAATTATCCTCTAGAATTACTATCTTAAAAAATTCTGTAATTATAAAAATCTGGCTATCATTGGAGAGCACATTTAAAGTGGTAAGGAATTCATATTGGTTTCCTTCTTCTTTTGGCTGAACCAAAGTTGTCAGCTGCCAAGCCAACTGATCTTCCTCGGACAACAAGAAGGGGTTTTGTTTTCTTTGTCTTCTCAAGAGATAATGCTGGCCAGGACTTTAGACAGGCATCTGTCTCTTTTTCAATTAAGCAAAAAAGCACTCAAAGGATAAGGAGATTACTATTTAGCACAAGAGTGCTCCAAAGTTCTAATGCAGGACATCTCTATAACAAACAAGAAGACCTTAGATGTCTCTCCAAGAGTGGCAGATATTTACCAAATTGGGCAGTCTAAAACCTGGAATTGATTTTTGAATACAAAACTCAGATTCTTCTATAAGCAAAAAAATCTGTTATCTTGGGCTTGGGTCAGTCAAGTATACTTTACTGAAAAGTCAAATTCTGATGGAGATATAGTCTTTTTTATTAACAAATGCTCAAAATTTATGTTGGATAAGAAATAATAATCCCAAAGTATTTTTGAATATACATGATTAAGTGTTTTAATAAACATACTGTTATTTATTTTAATTATGATAATTCTAGTAAGGATTTTGTAAGTATATTACATGGAAGTTTTGACCAACTTTTTCTTTATCTGTGTATTAGATAATTGCGGCTGGTGATTTTAATCAAATTTTACATTTAGATTTAGATCATAGAACTGCTCCACTTAAACTAATTTTGTAGATGTCAGAATTTAATTTGGTGGATATGTGGTGACTTTTAAAGCCTTCACAACAAGAATATGGTCTCAATTAGATTATTTTCTGGTATTATTTTCCTAGTTGAATTGATTAATAAATGTCTCATAGGAACTATTGCTACATCTAACCACATCCCAGTAGCATGATTAATTACAACAAAAACAGCCATCCCATGACATTAACATTTTAAATCAGCTTATTGTCAATCAAGTTTTTAAACCATTTGAATTATTGCAAGAGCAATAAAAATTGCCTAAAATTGTGAAATAACAGCACATTCACTTAAAACATACTATGATTTTACAATTTGGTCCAGATGCATTACCAGTCTGTAAAACTCCTGAATTATTGTCAATATTCTAATGTTGTTTCCCAAAATGGGCGGTGACAAATTTGATGACTAAATAAATAAAAAACGTGTTTTGAATTATTCTACTTTACAGTATTTTAATAAAAAAGAGTATCACTAAAAGGGATATTAGTTATTTGAAAAACTCTAGAATAAAAAGTTGGAATATCCTACATTAACAAATAAGTGGCTAAGGGTTTTTAAGAAAGATTTCTTTTCATCTTTAATCATTTTTTTTCAAAAAAATTACCATACTATTATTCCATATTAAACATATGAATGCACTTTTGATTATATGTCAAAACATTGAAATTTATCACTATAGGAAGGATTATGGATGTATACAGCATAAGATATAGCCAAAAAGATTAGTATTCAAGGTTGAAAAAACCAGCATCACCTTAGAAAGGTCAATGATAGATATTTACTTGCTGTTTATGAAATAGCTCTCTATTAATGTAATGGAAAGACTGATCAATATTATTCCATGTGGTCAAGATTTAAAGATGTGTCTAAAACTTGGTCTGAATTATTTTTGCTATTCTTGCTTTATTGTCCTACCCATACAGCTGCTTTGCTATGATTTCCTCCAGAGCCGCAAAGAAATGAATAGCACTGCTCACAGTGTGCCCTTTTAACACTCATCCAGAATAGGGCCATGCTATGCTGCTGACCATAGATTAAGTGTACCTTAACTTAATCTATCCATACCAAGCGACGCTGTACAGCTAGTGATTAGTGGTTTTCCTCAGCTGAAATTTTAGTCTTACTGAACATCACCAACCATGGGAAGAGCTGCCACCCATTGGTGCTCAAACACTCTAGGCCAGTTTTTTTTTCAACCTTGGCAACTTGAAGATGTTTGGACTTCTTGGCTGCCTGGGGAATTCTGGGAGTTGAAGTCCACACATCTTCAAGTTGCTAAGGTCAAGAAACACTGCTCTAGGCAGTCTGTCCAATTCACTTTTTCCTATTGTTTTTCTAAAGGATAATTGGTCTGTTGATCACCAGATGGCACCAAAGAGTTTCAGTATCCTCTCTCTCTCTTGACTCCCATCTATGTTCATTCAGATTTATACAGCTCAGATTCAACTGCTAGGAAAGAGGTAGTCGCTGAACTAGCTGGATTATGAGAAAAAGATTTGTGTAAACAGTCCAATAGGTAAATATTCCACGAAAAAGAATCAGTCTCCCTTGCAACCAAACCAAAACATTACAGAATGGTGCATTGCTCAGCAACAATTGGAAATAAGCAGGTTGCTGGCCCTGAATGTATCCGCTGAAGGCTCCTCCTCCATGTGCCCTGGAATGTCCACCTGGAAGGTCTTACATCTGGCTATCAGTGAATACACTTCTTTCACACTGGAACACTTATTACTGATTTCAGGCTGCCTCAGTACAAGCTGGCAATGAGATGAAAGACATGTTGTGAGGCCATGGTTAGTGGGGCATTTTCTCATGGGAATAAGCCCTAAACATAAGTCATTACATTATTGTTGAGTTCTTTTTCTGTTTGTTTTTGTGGGTTTGATTCATCCTCATGCTTTCCTTCTTTTTTCCTTCTTTTTCTCTCTTTCCCAACCCAATGGAAATGTTGAAGAAATTATGTAAAGGCACTTCAGATTCTGTCCATCAGCAAAACTGATTACTGATCATGTGCCATCATGTCAGCATTGACTTTTAATGACCACATAGAAAGACCTTCTCAGGATGAGCTCTCCCCAAAGTGGTCTTTCAGATCTTCCAACCATGCACCTATCTTTGCTGTAATTCAGTCCATCCTCCTTGCTGCTGGTTGTCATCGTCTTCTCTTTCTTTCTACCTCTCCCAACATTATAGACTTAATCTTCACATAATATCTCCAAAATGTGGTAGTTTGAGTCTGGTCACTTGTGCCTCAAGTGAGAACTCTGGATAGATTAGTTCTGTGATTTGATTTCTCAGCTATCCATGGCATTCTCAGGACTTTACTCCCACACCAAAGTTCAAAAGCAGGATATCTCTTTAAAAATTGAACAGAACGAGACCTAATTTGGTAGGAGGAGAGAAGCTAGCAAAACAAAGATCAAGTTCAAAAATAGGTTGTATCCATCCAAGGGCTGCAGAGGAAAAAAGTCCAGAAATAAAAAAAAATCCCCAATGCATTCCTATGGCAGAGCTAGTTGGGCAGTGACATTGAATGCCCTCTTCTTAAGCCCCCTCCCTCATTCCTCTTGGACACATGGCTTGATCTTATGCCCCATGTTATTGAGGGATTAGAAAGAATCCCTGAAGCCATGCTCTGCATGCTGTCCCTATGTTGCTTTATGTGTGTGTATACAGAGTGTTAGGGACGCAGTGGCACAGCGGCTTAATGACGCTGGAAGTTGCCGGCCAGAAATGGTCGACACTTCAGCGTTTCGAGCCCAGCTGCATGCGGCAGAGTGAGCTCCTGTCTCCTCCCCAGCCCCTGCCAACCCAACAGTTCGAAAACTTACGTGAGTAGATAAATGGGTACTCTCACCCCGGTGGGAGGAAAAATGCTGGTGGTGCTTGCATGGGAGACAGGACCAGTTGCCGGTAACGCGGGAGCCACGTACACCCAAAAAAGGCATGAAGCAACGGAAACCCCACCTCCTGCGCTCGCCAGCTGGGCTCTGCTCTAGGAAGGAGGCAATGGCAAACCACTTCTGAAACACTTTGCCTTGAAAACTGCAGGGACTCATCTAGGCAGTCGTCGCAGAATCGGTCACGATTGAGTGCGGATTAAAAAAACAACAACAGAGTGTACCAAAAATTAGGCCCCATAGGCCAATCACAACATGCTTAATTAATTTTTTTCAGAGAAAATTTCACTGTATTTAGGAATGTTCAAAGGACATGTGCCAATCAAGTAAGGAGGTGTTTAGAAAAAATGGCAATCCATTTGAACATTTAATGTAATTTATCTAATAAATTGTCTATGGGGCCTAATTTTGTCTAGGGGGAGGGACTGTCAGTGCATCATAGAGTCATGCCTTTTACACTGAAGTTCTATATTATCTTATCTCCAGGTAACCGTTATCTCCAGATAAAATATTAGGTCATGAGAAAGACCATGCCTGAGTTTAAGAGAAGGTGTTGCTGCTCAGGCCTTATCCCACTTGCACTTAACAATGACACAAACAGGCCCTGGCAGCATCTCTTTTCTGCTGTGTCCCCCTGACATTGCCTTCATTTCATCCCAGCCCATGAGTAAAACAGACTTAAACCATCCTTAGCTATGCATGTAACAAAGTAGATCTTTCCCATTCAGCTAAGAGCATCCAATGACAGTTGCAAGGTGTGTGAAATCTGTTAAGCTTCATTATCCATTACATGAGAGGCAGAATCAGACAACCAGTAGTGGGCAAGATCAGCGTGGTGGCCCTTGGTTGTTTTCAGGCTGATGTGGGCATCCCCTTCCTCTTCAGTCTGCCTTGTCTGCTTCCATTCTGCAATTGCCTCCCTAAAGAGCTGGACATGGCAGCCTTGTAACAGTCGCCTTTTGGATTGCCACAACAGTAATAGAGCTAAATTTTTTAGCGCAGTGGTTCCTTTTGTAGCCCCTGGTGATCCAGCTGTAGCTGCACACAAACAGTTTGCAGCCACGAGCACCTGTCTCACATAGAGCACATGGTGACAGATGGATATTGCCATTTCTCACCCTCTATGGAATGGTGGAAACAATTGGCAGCCAAAAATTTTAAACTGGGGTGTATCTGAATTGCTCAATGAAACTAGAGTGCTCAGTTAGCAGTAATCCAATGCCAGTGCTGTAACCCTGCAGCCCTTTCCGGTTTTAGTGCAAGGCTGAAAAAGCGAAACAGTGAAATGATGGGGCCAGCCCCCTGCCCCCATTGCTTCTCCTGCAGTACACAGAGCAAACAGGAAGTCTGCATTGATGCCTAATACAGAAAGGAATAGGAAGAAAGTCCTAAATAAAAGTTTTGCAATTCATCTGTAATTTATCTCAGTTCATAGTTCCACTCCGTTCTTCAAACATTTATTTATTTATTTATTTATTTATTTATTTATTTATTTATGCATGCATGCATGCATGCATGCATGCATGCATGCCAGTTTGGGTTATGACAGAATGGGGTATATGAGGAAGAGCAAAGGAAGGAACCTAGAGAAGCTAGACCAGTGTTTCCATGGCAGCTTTAAGATGAGTAGACTTCAACTCCCAGGACTTTAGATGGGTGGAATTCTGGGAGTTGAAGTCCACCCATCTTAAAGGTTGAGAAACACTGAGCTAGACAGAGGCTTGTACTCAGACCCACCTCATTCTTACTGCAGGATTGCTGTGATTAGCATCTAGTCATGTGGTAAAGGGGTTGGGGGGGGGAGTAGCAAAGCTGGAAGATAAAACCAATCACTTTGCTTCTGGCATCCCATACAGTATACATATAATCATGTAGCACCATTCAGGAGTGACTCAGGACAATACAATAAAGGCAGAATAGGGATCAACAGTGCAGGCAGTAAATTTCATGCTGGTGCAATTTTCTGCTGACGCAAAGGTGGGTGGAGAGCACTTTAACTCAGCGGTGGGAAAGCTCACCATAGCTGATAAGACTGGAGCACACCAGACAGTTCACTGAGATTGGTCCTATGATGCTTATGGCATACACAGAGAGGCAGGCAACCCACAGCAAACTTCTAACCATCAATCTCATTTTTGTGACTTTGAGGACAAGATCACATTTTTGTGACCTGAAATTTAGTGGCAGTACAATTTTTAAAAAAATGTATTTTAAGTTAGAGATGCATTTAAGATGCATAATGAGTTTAATATATATGTTAGTTAGGTTTAATCAGTTAGGTTTAACAGTTAATTTAATCAGTTAGGTTTAAACATGGGTCTTTTGTGTTAACTTTCCAAACATCCCAGAAAAGGAAGTTTGAAATTTTCTTCCGTGATAATGTCAATGGTGTTTCCTACAGTCCTTCAAGGCCCATTTTCTAAAGTTTCTTGACCACAAAGCACTTGTAACCTACTGATGGATTCCATGGTCAGCGCTGAGGACAGAATTAGAAACTTAGCATGAACTGTAGGTAGCAATTAAATTCTACACTTTGCAATTTAAAAAATGTCCACTGGACTTGTTTGGCTATGGCAGATGTTGGTTCACAGCTTGAAAAAAAACCCTACACCTTTTTGATTTTCTTATTAGTTTCCACTTGGAAACTGCAAGTCAATATTCTCTAGGAAGCTTCAAAGTTCCATGAACAAACATCAACAAACCAACTATGGCTATACACTGACTTAGAAATGTAACTGCGCCAAACAGTGGTATGCTAAAGTAAGGTTGCAGAGCAATGAATAATATAAAATGACATTAAACCCTTCCAGCTCTGTTGTCAACATCCAGAACTATAAGCCAAAAGGACATGACTAATGCTCCAATTATTTACTGCTATTAAGGTTCAAACTACTAAGCACAATCATTTATAATATTGCCCATGATGAAGAATACCCATGGAAGGCTGCAGTTCTGAGTACAGGAATCTGCTTAGCTTACCAGATGAATAAAAAGAAAAGATGAAAAGTAATCAGTTTGCTTTTTTATATTTTTAAATTAAAATATTATCTTTTTCATTTAAAAAGAAAAACACCACCACATTTACAATAAAATCTCCTCACTGAAATGTGAAATTGATATTTTCAGGGTAGTATAGACGTTAGAGCATTTGTTGGGACTGGGAGAATTAAATTCAAATCCCACTCCACCATACACCTCATTGACAAGTTCCCTTGTGTCATTTTCTTTTGGCTCTGTTTATCTCATAGGGTTGTTGTTCAAAAGATAAAATAAGTGGTAACTCTGCTGCCTTAGAGGAAATATGGGATATAAATGCAATCAGCAAACAAACAAAAAGGAAATAATGGCCCAACTGCATTATTCATATTGAGTTACCAACCAACCAGCCAACCAGCCATCAACATTCATTTCAGTTTTTCATCTCATGAAAATAGCTCTTTCTGGCTAACTACCAGCTCTTGCTTCTTAAAGCTTAAGCAGCTGCAGTGAGAATTTTGTGGGGCCAGAACTAAAAGTATGTAGTAACACTCATTCTTTCTCTGACATGTCTCTCTTACTTTCTGTCTCCCAAGCAGTAAAGGACAGATCGCTCTTACCACAGATCTGAATGGCTCTCTTGCAGAAGCTCTTTGAGAGTAGGCTGAGGATTTGCATTGCAAGTTGTCTATCCTAATCTAAGATAATTGTCCATTCATTTGATTAGGAATGAGTGAGAAGCTACATGAGGTTGTATCATGGCCGGTATGAAAACCTGCTACCTTTTGTTATTGAATTGGGCACGTTGTAGCAAACAGTATTGTAAACTTGTTCTATTTATGGGTCACCCTTTGGGTTGTTATAGCAACACGATGCCATTCACCAAATTCACATGTGGGCCTTCGAAAGGAACAGCAGGTTTTAGCGCTCCATCTGGTGACTCCTAGTGCCACTGACAACCTCAAGCACCCGAATCAACGGCAGTTATGGTACTGTACACTGGGATATGATAGGTCAGCACATTGGGTGATAGTACAGAATTGCAGGAGTTGTTAAGTACACAACATCTCAGGCAGGAAAGGGATGCAGTGAGAAGTTCCATTATGGGGGTAGAGGTTTGTTTGAGTGATACTGAATGTGGCCCACCATATGCAGATTTCGAACTTTTCCAAACCATATAAAGCAAGCTCAGTGGTCTGATGAATATCAGTTGTGCTTTCTGAAAGAACTTTAGGTGGCTTCCTTCCTTCCTTCCTTCCTTCCTTCCTTCCTTCCTTCCTTCCTTCCTTCCTTCCTTCCTTCCTTCCTTTTCATGCACTTTTCTAGCTGTTTCTAGTTCATTTCTCTTTCTCAACAGCTACTCCATTACAGCTGGTCAGAGAATTGGCTTGTACCAAGCTAGGATTTTTGACACTGAGCAATTACAGTATGGGATGGCCATTTTACTTGTGTGACTATGGGAAAGGGAATACTAAAAGTGGGAGCTAGGTGACCATCGAAAAGTGTAACAGTTGCAAAACAACCTTTTCTGAAATCCTTCTGTGTGTATCCCCAGGATCCATGCTTCTTCCTTTGACAAGGAACACAATTGGCATGGGTTAGGAGGGGGGTAGCTATGTGTTTTATTTCCCAGAAGACAGTCCTTTCTGTAAGAAATCATAATTTCTTTAAAGGGCTTGTTCTGGTCAAATCCTGAAATCATCAGCAAGGAGAAAATCATCAACAGGAAGCTGCTGGAAACAAATTACATAATCACAACCTTCCTCATAATATGCATCATAGTTCTTTTTAAATGACAGCATTCTTGTCTGTATTTGCAGATACCCCTCAGAATTTGCACAGACATTAGCGCAGATTTTTTTCAAATCAATTTCTCTTTTAAGTTGATTCCTCAATGTTCACCCATATTAGAAGCCACCAGTTACTTTCATTTCCAGGCACAGATCTTGCAAGTATAGTTCAATATTTGATCTGGGTTTGAGGCAAATATGCTAGGTTTTTCTATTCTACATGGATCCATGTTGTATTGAACCCTGGGAAGGACAAATGGATTAATGTTAAAAGCAACATAAGGCAGATCAGTTTATTAACAAGGAAAGTGCAGCTGGGGGAGGGGTGTCACCCTTGTGTCTTGCTTGCCATGGCACAAAGATGCTTTACTAACCATTTTTGAGGGATGTGTCCTCAGGATATCACCTCCATCTTATCTCCAGCCCATCCCTGAGGCATCCTAGATTAGTTGTTCCATTTTGGAAGTGGTATTTTCCTTCTTCCCACACAAAATTTCTTGTATAAACAATGTCGGGTACCTTGGGAATGAACCTGATGATAATGTGGTCAGAGACAATGCTTTGCTCACCTATAACTGGCTAGGCACGTCTGCTGTGAAACTCGCCTTCCTCTGTGCCATTTTTGCTTTGACTGTGAGTGAAGCTGGACACCCTGGAGTTTTCTATTTACGTGGGCATATCAAACTCTAAGGAAGTAGATAGAGCTGTCCACCAGGAATACTGCTGTTTAGTACGAATGTTCTCCATGCATGTCTGCACTGGGGAGGTTGTAAAGTATGACAGTACATCACACATCGCATGCATACAGGGAGGTGGAATGGGACTAGGAGAAAGAAAAGGCTTTTTGCCTAACCAAAAATGATTTGCAGGGAAAATTGACTTCAGGAGAGAGAAAGGGAAGAAACACCCCAAGGCACAATAGCACAGATACTCTCTGCTCTGCATTTTAAACCTCCTCACTGGGGCGGGGGTGGGGGGACATAATTATATCTATTTCGTTGACAGGACTATTCATCTCCCAGGACACTGACAATCTCATGAAACAGTTTCATAACAATCTCATGAAACAGTTTCATCTAGAGGCCTATGGGGAATCGGAGTCCAGCCTGCAGTAAACCAGATGACCCCTAGATGGCAGCATTTAGGAAATCATTTCATGCAACTCTTGATCTTCTGGAAGCTCAACAGTTGGGTCAGGAAAATCCCACAGTAAATAATACAATAATTAAGGCATGAACCCTCAACCCTGCTTCTCCAGAGGTGCAGGAGGGTGACTGGTAGTTGGTTTTCCTGCCAAGAGTTGACAATGAATGGGAGGGGAGAGCACAGCAGGGAATCCACCAGTCACTGTTCTGAAACTATCCCGTATTAAATTGTGCAAGAACACCAACACTATCTGGCCTCAAGGTTAGGCTGTCCAGGCAGCACCACTTCTGCCAGTATACTTTCTTCCCAACTCAAGGACAGGAGGAAAACACATTAATCTGGCTGAAAAAAACAGCCCTGAGTCAGCATGAGAAATATCCTTGTTCATTCATCTGAGTGATATGGAAATATCCAGATTCAGAGAACACTGACTTTTATTACTGCAAGCCTTTTACTTTAAAATTCAAAATTGGTATCTAGGGATTCTTCAGAAATGGAATCTTTGCATGAAGTGATAAAATGTACACCCCAGAAACTAACTGGCCATTTGGAATTTAACTATCTTTTGCATTCTGCATGATTTTGAATGTTGAAACACAATCAAAATACATATTTTTCAGGAGAAAACATGCTTTTCGCTGTTCCAAATACATAATTTGGGAAGATGTTAAAAATTGCAGGTTAATTCCAAAATACAATGGAACAGAATTATGGGTAGAACATGTGAAAGGGTAAAGATAATGAATAGACATATTAATCCTTACTTTGCTGCACTCTGCTTATCGTGACTTACTTATATGACATCATGCTGCATTTAGACTTTATATTTTCACAATTCACTTCAAGGTTATTTATGGTGAACTTGTCTTGTCCATCAGCCTTTTCCAGTCTGGAGCTTTCATCTGAATGTGGTATGTCATCAAGGAGTTAAAAATTGCCAGGATATTAACAGAACATCTTCATATAGTCAAGCTTCATAATCAACCTAGCAGTTAATAACCCATTAACTAGAGATGAACAACTTGTACCTTCTGGACTTTTTTGTGCCCCTTCTGACCTATATGGATGAAAATTACCAGCCCAGTTTTCTGCCATTTTGATGCAGGAATCACAGAAAAACTGAAGCATCTCCCCTAACATAGACTTTTAAAAGGTAAAGATACCTTCATGTCCTAGTGACATTGTCTCCTTGGCAGTGTGGAAGTGGCTTGCCATTGTCTTCTTCTCGACTAACCAATTCTGTACTGTTACCAAACAAACAACATGTAAGGGATGTGACTTCACTTTTTAAATTACTTTTGGCATTCTATTTACCTTCCAATGTAGCCTATAGTCCTAGGATTTCCCACTGTTTGCCAATGTTTACCTTCAGAACTCAAGCAAGGTCAGACAGGTGCTATTACCTAATGAGTTAGTCTAACCTTAATATAGAAACAAATAAAGCCTTCAAAATTTATCATAATTCTACTTTAAGAAAATTCTGGCCTCACATGTGACATTAATCCCCCCCACCCCCACCAAAGCTGTTTTGCTTCCAGCCACTGAACCTCGCCATCCTTGTATCCTTCAGTTAATGGTAGAGAAGCACAACTAATTTAGCATTTCTGTTGGCCCCACTTGCTTTTTTGTCCTGATTGTGCCTTCTTTGGGAGATGTGGTCTCAGCCTGCCACCTAAAGTCTCAGCCCTTGACCCCAAAATGGTTGTGCATCACTGATCAGCATCATTCCAAGTAGTACCGATGTATCTACCTCCTTGTAGACACTCTCAGTCACCTGAAATTTGCTCTGAAGGATTGTGCAACAATTTACAGCATCTTTTGTGGAGGTGTGGAGGAAGGACTGAAAAGAATTTGTCGACAAGTGAAATTCCACTCATGTGGCACTGCCTATAATTAATACCTCCCAGGGTTTTTCCCATCTACTCCAGCATGCTCCACAGAGAACGGGGAAACGATAGAGGAATAGCATATAACTAGCCAGTAAAAAAATAAGAAAGAAAATAAGGACATAAATAAAGGAATACAGAGGGAAATACAAACCCTCAAAGAATATGTAAAAGGTTATGATTTTCAATGGACCTTAAAATGCTATGGTCTGGCACTTTTAGAATGTATTGTTCTGCTTTGCTTTGCTGCTTCATCTCTCTTTTCCTGGGAAACAGCTTGGCTGAAAAGAACTCTTTTAAATGCTAGGATATTCTCTCTAGGTGATTGTTAAGCATAACAAGCTGTTTAAGAACAGCCAACCCATGTTATTTTATATATATAGTCTCTCTCTCCCTCTCTCTCTCTCTCTCTCTCTCTCTCTCTCTCTCTCTCTGTACTTTTTGGGTCTAGGAGAGATTAGAACTGGGAAGTATTTTGTGTGGTTAAGTGTTCAGCATGTGGGCCTCCATCCAGCCTTGATAGTTACTGCAAAGAAGCAGTAATATCAAGATAAAACATACACCTGTTTGACCTTTTGGAAATGACAAAGAGCCAACAGGAAACAATCAGATGAAAGCACTGCAGCTCTTCAACTAACTTTCTCCTCTATAGGCTCCATGTTCTTCCTTTTGTCCCCATATCTGCTAAGCTTTAGTTCATTTTGTCATAAAAGAGGCACTTATTTTCCTGCAGATAATGACTTCTCTACCTTGTGCCATTCATTCCCCACTGACTTCTGAGTTCATTTGTCGCTTATACAATGAGCTGTTCCTCACTGCTAAGTTGAACTATAATCTACCAGTCCTTGAAGTGCCACAAAACTATACTACTATAAACCATGCTGCCCCACTGGAGATCCCTGTCTTCCCACAGGCACAGGGCTGACAAATGATGCTTCCTTGTTTACACACCACAGGACACATTTAGAACAGGGATAGGTGAGTTCACTTGGCTTTGTTTCCTTCCCGTTCCTTCAAATGTCACCAGCTGGTGAGAAACCATCCACCGAGTATTGCCTTGCCTCTTCCTTGTCTTGAAACTTGAGAGGCAGGGCAAAGCATTCAGATGCTGGTCAACTTGAAAAGCATGGCAAGCAAGCACTGATTGGCTTCTAGTTCTCTGTGCTTATCTATTGGCCAGAAAGGACCAACTCTGGTTGCTGATAGCTGTCTTACAAAACATAAACATGTTCATAGTCATGGAGTCCACTGGAGGGAGGGAATGGAGGCAAGACATACATCATACTTCATGATGTACATGCATGATGACATTACATGCAAGTACACAAGGGGAAGAACTTGTAACATGATGCCACTATATAATGCTTCATCACCCCGATGAAATTGGGGATTGCCCCAGATACCTCTGCTCATAGCATCTTGATATCTCAAGAGACATGCAACTACTCAAAACTATTAATCTCAGATGCATTTTAAGATGGACTGAAAAGACTTGGGAGACAGAAAAAGAGTAGGTTGTCTGGGAAACCCACTCTTTGTTTCTTTACTTTCATTGGGTACTTTAATTCTTTATGCCAGCATTAATGAGCACCAAATTTGACAAAATGATAAGTGTGCAAATGCCTTCAATGTATCTGGTTTTCATTTTCAAAACTATGGGATGTGAGAGGAATGCAGGTTTGGGTTTTTTTCCTGAATGTTGAAGAAAGGGAATCTTTCACAGCAGCTTTTTTTTAAAAAAAATATTTTTACTGTCCCTGTTGTTGAGAGGGAAGGATTATTCAACCCCATTCCTTTGTGTGACAAATGTAGTCTGATTATTTTAAAAAGGAAAACAAGCTATTTTGAATATGTCTCATCTAGTTTGGCCCCAGTTCAAGGAGTTTCAAAGCACATCTGCAGCTGTTGGATTCAGTCACTATAGACCCTACTTTCATGCTGTTGTTAATCATCATCTTTGGGACATGGTGAATGCATGAATCTGAACAAATAAAACAAAACCAAAACAAGCCAAATTTGTGGTTATTTTGATTGCACAGATTTCATTCCTTTGCTTTACATTTTCCAGCGATAGGTACACACTCTGTAAGAAATAACTGGCTCCTTTTATGCATAGAGATGCCCCACAGAGCCAATCAGCATGTAACAGTAGACTATTATGTAGCATTTCATGGACGAGCTGGAAGATAAGTACTCCATAAGAAACTAAGCCAATGTGCTTCCATCTCCCTTATCTGTTCTGCTATTGCCAAGAGAAAGAAGAAACAAGAAACCAAATTCTGGGTTTGTTGTGATGTTTAAACTAGGAATATATTTTAAATAATTCTAGTTTGCTTCCTAGAAGGAAATTGGTATGGAAATGACTGTAGTTTCACTTACCCTATGGACATTTCCCCACTAGTGATTTACAGCATCATCATAGCCTCATCCAACCAGCACTGAAGTGATACAAAGCCTGTACTCATTGCTGTTATTCTGACACAGTGATAATTGGATGACTCCAGAAGACAGTCACTATGGGGAAAACATCTTACACTCCAAAATTCACATGCAAGAAGCCAGGGACTGAAATTCTGTTTTCTTTCCTTCCGTCTGGCTTATGGGAGAAGAATAGGGAGAAATGCTTAAACTTGGTGCCTTAATGGGCAGTTTCAGTTGTGTAATTCTAAATCAGGATTTTATTTTAAATGTGAACTGGGTTAGAGTGTATAATTACTGGGTTTAGACCACTGTTTTGCAAACTTGGCAACTTTAAGATATGTGGACTTCAAATGCTGGCTGGGGAATTTTGGGAGTTGAAGTTCACACATCTTAAAGTTGCCAAGTTTGAAAAGCACTGATTTAGACTAATATAAAATAGTTTTGGGTAGGTTATGGTTAAATGTGTTAAGGAAATCCAGCCTATCTCTCAGCATATTGTATAAACCAATCATCATCATCATCACCATCACCAAAGCTGCCAGTTCTTTAACTGATGTTGGCCTTCATTCACATCAAGTTCTTCCCAAGAACCTAAGATGTTGTAATGTATTGGTGTAGTATATGTGCAGATCCAAGCAGGGTGGCCCTTTATAATTGAGAGATGGAAATTTTGTCAATGCACAGATGCCATCCAAGGCTTTTTGGTAGGTGCCCAGTTGCATGTTTATGCCATAATCCTTCAACTTCGATTTTCGGATTTTGATACTTTGTGATCTTCTCCCATTCTTTGTCTTCTATTATTATGATTAATAATATCCACCCTTTATTTTGTACAACTCAAGGTAGCATATGTAATGCTCCCGCCTCCTATTTTCCCCACAATAACAATCCCATGAGATAGATTGGACTTTAGCCACAGCAACTTATGTGAATACATCAGTTGTGGTTTTGTTTACCTGGATATAGAGCGCACAGCTGATTCTTGTTATCTGAGGATTCCGTATTTGCAAATTCACTTACTTGCTAAAATTTATTTGTAGCTGCAAAATCAGTACTCACAGCATTTTCATGGTCATCCACAGACATGCAGAGTGGCAAAAAATGTGAGTTGCCCAATGCACACATTCCCGGATGAAGTTCCAGTATTCACTAATCTGGTATTTGTGGTGACTTTATAGAATGTAACTACTGTGAATCATGAAAATCCTCTGTAGTTGTTGTGTGAACATTTCCAATGGGCTAAACATGCCTGGGCATGGTGCGCGGAGGTCAACTGCTGCTCTGAATGGCCTCTCGGATAGTTGGATGGCAATGGCAGTAGCTTGTGCAGTGCAAACTCAATACATTGATTACCACATCAGATAAGAGCATCATTGGCAATGCAGCATATCACAAAGTAGGATGCTGGAAGCTGTTAAGAAAATTGGCAGTACATGCAGAAAGGGCAGAAGGCGGTGGCACTTTTATTTTAAAATTCTGGAATTGGGAAAAGCACAACACAAGCCCATCTCGGTTGCCTTGTTAAACTCTTCTCCTTACAGGATTTTGAGTCAAGCTTTAAATATATTTCTTGCATGTAGTTAAGACTTAAAGTCAATAGGACAATACAAAGGAGAGGAAATCATAGAAATAACAGCAGAGGGAATATCCTAATGGGCTTTAGTGATCAGGAGATTGAGTCATCAACCACCATCAAGGTCAGTCATTATTGAGGCACTTAATAAACCTTGAGAAATGTACATGGGAAGAAATGCAAGCAATGCGTGCTTGTGATCAGGTAAGGGTCAATCATAGTTGAGCTGCATCTCTCTTCAGCTTCTCTGAAGTGGCAGGGGCGGGAGAGCAGAAGAAGACCCAATGAAGTTGAAGATGCATTAAAATAATAGTGGAAAAGTAGGGAGAGAAATCCAAGATGACCATGACTAAACATGAGAAAATGGGAAGTGGCTTTTCTTCTTAAATCTCCAGTAGGAAAAAAAACCACAGAGTAAAAGACACGGAAATATAAAATCTCCATAACAAAACTGTGATTCTCTCTATGTCTTCCAATGTCGTCCTGAGTTTCTTACTGTCTGGCTTGCTGAAAAGGACCAGTCACTGCTGAACAAGGATCCTTTCTGCTTTGTGCTCCTATGAAACCCTTCACAAGTCACCAAACAACAGTCACTGCCAATTGTGTTGGTGATATTAGCCCAAGCTAGCTTCTTGGTCCATAAAGCACCCATTGTCAACACAGGGAGTAGCTTATCAATACTATTGTCAGTCACAGCTATCAAGGGATGCTGTAGGAGATAATAGAAGGAACACTGAGAAACAGGATGAAGCATTGTAATGTGGTGATAGGAAAGTAGTTTGTCAGTTCAAGTACCACCTTGGGATGTTTCTCACAAACAATTCCATTTCAATAAATGTGCATTTGTGACTCATTGCTGTGCATAGACCAAGTGTCTTTCCTCAAGGCCCTTTTTGCAGTGGGACTATCTCCATTTCTGACTGCTCAGAAACATACATATTTGAAGAAATTGCAACACTGATTTCCTGATAAGGAATCCACAAACTAACTGTTTTGCTGATGGTTTTAAATAGCAGGCTTCTGGTTTAATTCTTTTTTTTTTTTAACGGCAAAGTCTTACATTTTTATTGATCTTTGTGTCCTTAGGATATTGCGAAGTTATCTGCCTTAGATATTTAGTGAGGCAGGACAGAGAGAAATGCAAGTAAGTATTGTGGTCGTTACAAAATGTGTTCTCTTATCAGAATCTGGTGATTGTTTGCTGTGATATTATAAACAACGGGCAGTGGGTTCATATCACAACTAACTTTCCTTATTGCCTCTGGAGGTGGTAGACTCTCCTTCATTAGAATCTGGATGATGGCCTATTAGCTGCATTACACTTTCCTTCTCTTCTCAAACCACTCATCAAAATGCACACAACTTTTTGAGCCTCATGTCCAACCAAAAAATCTTGGTACAGTCCCCAGATAGTGGAGATTAGGAATCAGCAAGATAAGAGATTCAGGAAATGCTGGCTGGGGGATTCTGGGAGTTGATGTCCATACATCTTAAAGTTCCTGAGGTTGAGAAACGCTGTTCTAAATCTTTCTATTTCCCATAAACTATCTTTGTTGTTGTTTTTTTCAGGTCCAATTTGGACCCTTTTAATATATTTTTTTTCAGCATACTTTGACCACGTGTAATTATTTGCTAAGATTGTTGTCACTCTTCAGAATGTGTTCCTTCCTCCCGGGTGTGTCTCATGTCTCATCTTGCCATGTCTCTAATCCACATGCGGCCCAATGCATAAATGTCATCCATCATGCATGCATACAATTTTTCATTTAATATGCTTCAACATCTCCAATGGGCTTCTATTTTTCATTGTGTTTTTATCTGGGGATCATTCTTTAACTGAGCATTATAGTTGTGTTCTTTTACCTATATCTTATTTTATATAACCTCTGTGAGTTCAAGAGAATTTGCAAAAGAGTATTTGCAAAGCAACTACTTAAAATTCTATTTTGCAGTTTCAAAGGTCAAAAACATTTAGTCTCCAGATTTCTCCTCAATCTAAAAAAGCCCTTCTGTCCATATAACCTCAAAAGTGAAAGCCCAAATTCTTCTATTGAAGAATGTCCATATTCTTCTAGTTTCAAAAGGGAAGTTCATATACATCAGGTCCAATTCATATACATC
This sequence comes from Python bivittatus, assembly GCF_059951505.1. Classification (NCBI taxonomy): domain Eukaryota; kingdom Metazoa; phylum Chordata; class Lepidosauria; order Squamata; family Pythonidae; genus Python; species Python bivittatus. The sequence goes on from NW_028277098.1 coordinate 87,533,376, forward strand.
ATCTTCCTATTTCTATAGTTGTTAAGTACATAACACAGAACACAGAACATAACACAGAACTAGTATCTTTAGAAAAGTCCTGAAACCAAAGCGTGTTCCCATTACAAACATTTTCTATTAAATAAAATATCTTGATGACTTCTCTTACATTTCAATATCTCAACTCAAGCAAGGGGTTGAAGGTTTAATACAAGTACTATATGGCCTCATTTCTGCAGAATCGTAAGTATTCTTGCTGTCTCTTACTCCTTCCTTCCAGCCAATCAACCAACAGCTGGTTCTGTCCCCAAACATTGGCCTAAAAAAACTTCACCATGGGGGTTACATTAGCTACCTTGGGAATATTTTTTGTGGAAAGATACAAATTGAATTCAGTAATCAAATATTTTATTTATTCATTCATTGGATTTGCTCTACAGCCTCAGTACGTGACAATATTTGGTTGACCTTCTCTGGGCCCTGAAGCTATACAGGCTTGGGTCCAGATGGGAGACCTCCAGGGAATACCAGAACTGTAGACTAAATTGTGAAGATGAACATCTTGGAAGAAAGTAACAGCAGCCGACTTTTGCCCAGAAAACTGTATAGAAGTCCCCAGTGTTTGAGCTCAATCTGAAAAATATTTTACCTTAACTCTAGGAGTTCTAGGTGGCCCATATTGTACTTCTTCCTCCAATTGTATCCTCACAACAGTAGTAGGTTGTGATGAGAGATAGCTACCCAGGAGAAATTGTGGGGGTGGGGTGGACTTGAATGTGACATGCCCCCATCCTCATCCAAAATCCTACCCATGGTCGCTTTTAAATAGATATAGCATAAAATCAGATATTTTTCAGCTATGTGAGGATTTAACAAGAGAGTGTTAAAAGCAAGTTCCTACTTTCCTTTGGAAAATGCTGCAGCACAGAGAGAAAATAGAATCTAGTCCAATATTTCTGAATTACCTCCCCATACTCAGCCTTGGCAGACACGAGTGAGGCTTCAGCAAGAGGAAGCCCATCCCCAGTGAACCTTTGTCCCTGGCAGCTTCTGATGCTCACCTCCATCTTCCTTCTCCTCAAAAAAGGAGGAAGAGCAGCTATCTTCCTCTGCACAGAGGAGCAATTGGTCCCAATCTTCCTCTGTCTGGTGGAAGAAACGGAGCATTTCTTCCTATTTATTTTCCTCCATCAGCAGAGAGAGAAGGAAGGGGAGAGGGGAAGGTAGGGATGGCGTTAAGTATGCCATTAGCTTTCATTCTCCATAATTTATTATACATACCATGGCTGAAAATGTCTGGACAGGCACTGGGTGGCAGCAGATAATTACAAAAAAAATTGCAAGTGATTGTCTGCATTTTTTCAGTCCAGATAAGATATTTCCATAATTTGTTAGCCTTGTGTTTATCTTCCTCACTGTTGACTTGTAGATTTTAAATAGCTTGAGGTCAAAAGTCATTATTTATTTATTTAATTTATAAGCAGCCCACTACCAAACAACCCTGGGCGCGACAGCTGCTGCTGCTTCCTCCTCCTTTTACTCTTACTCTTACTCTAATTAATTAAAGTCACTGTAAGTTCATTAAATAATTAAGGCACTCATTTGAAGCCATTGGTAATGACTTGTATTTCTGGTTGATTACCAACTGTAGAAACCCTGCATAGCATCCGTTCCTTTGCTGAAAAGCATCAGACTCTGTTATGTGATCAGTGAAGGAAGTGAAGCAGCAGAAGCAACTCCAGAATTTTTCAGACAACATTGCAACATATCTATCAACTAGCTTTTGTTCCTATTTGAATCTGTAGAGCCATTTGCGCTTCCTTTGTTGTTATGATAGAGGTGCAATCACAATCCTTTTTAAAGGTAATTAGTCTTGGATTGCGTCAAAGATCTATGAAATATAATTGTTGGTATTTACTCTCTGCCCTTGTCCTCTCCTAATTACTGCTGATTGTTGAAGCATCAAGAGTGTTCCAGTTCATCAAGCAGAGAAACAATTAAGAAACAAACATGTGGCATCGGCTTATAATTTAAAATCCATGAACAAACAGGCAGATTGTGAAGGTGTAACAGGGACTGCCTTTGTTTTTGGACACGCAGGTTAAGCTTTGCTGTTTATTCTGTTGCAGGAGAACCTAAGCTCACTTGAAGAAAGTAGTAATACTTTTTTTCCTGTTTTTAAAAGGGATAAAGTCTTCTAATATGCAGATTTTCAGAATCATTAGCACTGTGGGTATCAGCTGAACCTTTCTCTGAAAGGTAGCATTAAGCTTGTTGGAACTCACTAGAACCTTCTAGATGGGTTGGATGTACAACTCCCAGAATTCCTAGCCATTATGCTAGTTAACTGAGACTTCTAGAAGCTGTATTTCCAACCCATTTGAAAGATACCAGGTTGGAGAAAGCTGATGTAAAATACATGGGAGCCAATGTATTATTTCTATATTTGCAGAACCATGTTGATGATGGAACTTACTTGAAGTTTAATTGGAATTTGTTTCTAATAAGCAATCTGTTTTTCATGATATCATTTTCTTCCTGTGTCAGGGAAACTGCCTTACAACAAAGACCATTCACCCATCTGCCACATACTGAGCTTTGCTGCGCTATTCTGCATTGAACTGGCAACATGTTACAATCTGTTGCTGATAGAGAGTTAACATAACCCATCCAAAGTTGTTTGTGGACCATTTTCTGGAGGCAGGTGGGAACCTTGTCTCTTCAATGGGGAAGCAAAGGACAGGCAAAACAACAGAAAGCACTTGCATCTGATGCAAAGATGATGGCAGGAAAAGGACATGTTTTCTGGCACTTGCAGAGCTGTGACATATTTGATTGTCTGCAACAAGTGGTTATCTGATTGCAGGCATCTGTCTATGAGCAAAAGGATGAACAGGCATGGAGTCTTCCCCACGTGTGCTAGATCACATTTGATTGTTAGCAGTTTTCCAAGCAAGACCCAAGAACCATTGCCAGTCCTTCCTAGGATCCTCTTACTGGAGATACCAGAAACTGAATTGGAGGAATCTCTGTTTTATGACCCTGCTGGACTTGTCTTTGGAGGAGGAGGAGGAGGAGGAGAAAACGGAGTCAGGGATTTCTAGGGATAATGATCCTAGAAAGGGTGATTCCAGCAAAGTTGAAGCTGGCTGAGGCAGATCCAGCAGGCCCCTGGGACTCCCTGCCTACACCCACTGACAAGCTTCAGACTCTGAAGTTCAGCCATCCAATCCTAAGCAGAGCTGTCCTTTAAAGCTACAACAGCAGAAGGCTGAGCTCCGTAGGTCTGATAGACTGGCCGGAAAGCAGACCAGCAGGAGAGTAGACTCTAATGAGTAAGGTGCTTCAGCTCTGCATTTGGGTGGTGGCTGGGCTTGGCAAGCCTCAGCTCTGTCATGTTTATCTTGCTATGCTTTGAACTCTGGATTCCACCTCACTGTGTCTCTTGTCTTTTGCCTTGAATTTGTCAGTTGTTTGCCAGATTCCTGGTCTTGACCCATGCCAAGCCTCGACTACATTACAGTTGCCATCTTTAGATGTTGGTAAACAGGACTCTGTGCTTCTAGAAGTTCTGACTGAGCTTGCATATCTCTGAATGGTGGCAGGCATCCACATTTTGTTGGCTGGCAGCCAGCAGTGCCAGCACAGAAAACTCTGCCATTTAAGAATACCAAAAATAAGTTAGTATGTATGTGCTTCCATGAATATAGAAAGGCCTTTGATTGTGTCAAGCTGTGGAATGTGCTTAGAAAAATGGGAATCCCAGAACATCACATTGTCCTCATGCAAAACGTATATACAAGTCACGACATCACAGTACGGACAGAGCGTGGTGAAACAAACTGGCTCCAGGTTGGCAAAGGATGAGACAAGGCTGTATCCTCTTCCCTTATTTATTCAACCGATATGCTGAATTAACCGAAGCTTAATTGGAACAAGTGAGTGTGGTATAAAAATTAGAGGAAGAAACATCAGTAAGTACACTAAGCTGATGACACTATCTTGATAGCCAAAAATGCAAAGGATCTGGAAGTTCTAATAATAACAGTCAAGGAACACAATGAAAAAATGGAATTAAAATTAAATATAAAGAGGACCAAACTACAACAACCAGCAATTGACAATTATGATATCAAAGTGGTGGATAGCTTCTGCCTTTTAACATCAGTCATCAACAGTAAAAGAACAGTCAATAAATATGCCACCAACTAGCACATGGTAGAGCAGCCACAAAGTCCTTGGAAAAGATATTCAAATGCTGTGATGTGCCTATATCTACAAAGATCAGAATTGTGCAAGCCATGATATTCCCTGTGATACTCTATGGAAGCAAAAGTTGGACTTTGAAGAAGCTGGATAGAAAGGCTATTGATGCTTTTAAACTTTAGTGTTGGAGAAGACTTTTGAGAATACTGTGGATAGCCAAGAAAACAAACACATGGATCATTGAACAAATCAACCCAGAGTTCTTACTCAAGGCACAAATGACAAGGCTCAAATTATCCTATTTCAGACACATTATGTGAAGACCTAGCTCTCTGGAGAAGGCTCTGATGCTGAGAAAGGAGGAAGGAAAGAGAAGAAGAAAGCAGCAAGGTAGATGGAGTCAGTTACAGTGGTGATGGGTGCACTGTTGGAAGACCTGAAATACCAAGTTAGGGACAGATTGTCATGGAGAAAATGTATCTGACATCCAAAGCATCCAAGAATTACAGACTGCATATTCCTGCTCTAGAGACAAATGAAGTCAGGATTCCCTCAAGTTAAACTTGTGGCTACCTAAACAAACCCATGTAGTTTCCCTGGCAAAAATATGGAAGTAGCTTGCCACTACTTTCTTCCAGGATGTTTTTTCAGTTTTCCAGTCTAGCCTAGCACCTTAAGTTTTTATGGTAGCTTGTCATCCAAGTATTAATCAGATCCACCCTGCTTAGCAATCTGGGGGATCAGCAAAGGACAAATGTGCTCTGAAAGCTACTCTGTAGCGATCTGCAAGATGCTTGTCTTCCTGACAAATAAGATTTATTTGCCCAGAAACATCAAGCTTAGGGGATTCCGTTTGGACTGGGAAAAAAGAAGGTGGGGGTGTAGATTCACTTCTGAAGGGCACCAAGTTAAGGCAGGCCAGTTTAGATATTACTGAGCCAGATGGCCCATTTGCCTGATGATAAGGTTATTATGCTGATCCATCCTTTTTTACTCAAGGGAGAGCTACGATGGATGCTGTCCGTTCTTACTTGGGATTAAGCCTCCTGAATGTTGTACAAACTACCTTTGAGTTAATTATTCAGATATTCAAAATGTATGTTGCAGTAATACTTACCTCGTTAATCTCAGCACAAGTGTTGAAAATTGCTTCTAAAAAAGGTACCTTGCATAATTGAGCAAAGAGTTGGTATGTTTTAATGAAGCCGTTCCATAAAGGTGGCTTATGAGTCGTGATGCTCAATTACAGAAAACAATTTAACAGCACCGTTTCCCTGCGCCAGTCAGCAGGGAAGGCAGCTAGTAAAGGCAGAAGCATTTTTTTATTACCCTCATATAATAAGTTATTGAGGAAGAAGTGCCAAAAACAGGACAATTTAAGTCCTGAGAAGCAGATTTGGTCCTTTGTCCAGACATCTATTTATTTGTTCATTTATCAACTTTATACCCCAGCATGACCTAACAACCCTCTGTGACTTCCACAGTATATAGTGTAACAAGATAATGAAAGGGAGATACCAGTAACATGTTAGGAAGAAATTCCTAAAAGTAAAAGCAATGCTACCAAAGATCTAGAGAGGTGGTAGGTTCTTCTTTGTGGTATGGGCACCATGCTTTAAATAGTAATTACTGGGAGATGACACCACAGAAGATCTGGATCTATTACCTCTGGTTCTGCTGTGAGTTACTTGACCACTGTGACCCACAGAGTGTTGGACTAGGTGAGCCCTTAGCCTGGTCCAGCAGTGCTCTTCTGTTCTTATATACATCAAAAGGATTTTCTGCTCCAACGAGAGGAATCAAAGAACTAGGCATTCTTCTGTTCCTAAAAGACAGAACAAAGCATACAATGGAGCTCAGCTCTGTGAAAATGCTGCTCTGGAGCTTAATTAACAGGCGCTTACACAAAGTTATTAGGTGCCACAACAACGCATATATGATTCGTAGGTCCCCTGCAGTTCTATCTTTTGAAAATTAGAATTTCTTCAAGAAGGCAAAGGGAATTGAGGAGGGGGAAGGTCCTGGCAAGCTTGCCTAGTTTTTGTAAGTACTGTGCAGAATTCCTGCTGTCCTTTCTGACACCTCATGCCAGCCTCTTACCATTATTAAGTTCTCGGCCCAGCAGGAATACAGCCTTTAAAATAACATATCACACACAAAGTGGTGGGAAGGCAGGGGTGTCATTAAAGTACATGGGTGATTTAAAAAAAAAAATTATCTCCACAGCTGTGTAATTGCAAGCTTTGGGATGGGAAGAATGGCTGTATTTCTCCTCAGTGCCATTTTTTTTTTTTAAAAAAAAGCTTGTTCAACAGGAAAAAACCCAAAAACATCTAGGCATCATTCAATGGCAACAGGGGCAGATTACACATCAAAATGGCCCATCTGTTCCTGTCTGCTGCAGTTTAATAAGAGGTTTAGCAGCAGGGAAAGTGTTGGAGAAATCCTATGAAATGTGTTGCATCTCTGACAAGTGGTTTAAAAAACAACCTCTTGGCTGTTTGGTTGTCAGATGCTAATAGAATTCAAGAGACTAAATAACAATTGGGGATCAATTTGTTGGGCTGCTTTTCCCTGAAAGGGGAAGGAGAAAAATTTAGGAACATAAGCTGTTCCTTGGCCAAGGCAAGTGTTAAAGTCAACATTTTATGGATCCATTATTATTTTGTTAATCTATCAAAGGGGGGGGGTGAAGAAGAGGAGGAGAATGTAATGGGCTATGAGAGTAACCTTGAGGTATAAGAGGAAGAGCCACAGCCAAGGCAGATGGTCAGATAAGAGACATCTGAGTCCAAAGCAGGAATGTAATTTGAGAAAACTTCTCAGACTTGACCCTCCCTAGTTCTCTTTTGAATTAAGGCAGGGAGGGGCGATGCACATTCAGAGTTACAAGATTCTGTTACTGTAACCCTATAATAAAAATAGTTTTAGTAATCATAATTTTAGTGTTCAAATCTAGTTTACCTCAAAGAGCTGATGGAGAAGGAGAAGGAGAAGGAGAAGGAGAAGGAGAAGGAGAAGGAGAAGGAGAAGGAGAAGGAGAAGGAGAAGACACACTGCTGCTCATCCCAGTGAACAGATGTTTCTGCAAACTACTATGTTAGTGTCTTTTGACTCCCTCTCTCATATGAGTTATTAACTGTTTAAAAAGCAACTTAATAAAAACGGGACATTGGCATCAGCAATGCAAAACAGTAGCACCTTTATTTCTTATAATGCCCTTGGACTCAACTACAGACCCATGCTTTGCTTGGAGGTAACCCACCCACCCACCCACCCACCCATCTGGAAAAGGACCATATGGGGCAAACAGAATTTGTGGGTAGGAGGCCATGCTGTCTGTCATCCTTTCCCCAGGATAGCATTGTGACTTATGTACAGCACCAAAGCCAGATAGTGTGATTTCAAAAGTTGATTCAGAAAAGCTACATCAGATGGAAGTCATACACGTTGTAAGAAATTATCACCCAGATTCATGGGCAGAGAAATTGGATGGATCATTTCTCCCAATGTTTCCAACAGAAGGGGAAATAATCCAACACTTTCTTAAGGCCAGGACTCCTCCTCTAGCAGTCCCAGTAGTGATGCCACTGCAATAAATCCATGGGAAAAGCTCTCTCAATTCACTGGAATTTAATTGAGGTGTAAGAAGCCAGGGAAACCGCAGATTGCTGAAGAGATAAATGTCCAGCAGAAGGACACTTACCGCAGACAAACATACTTCTTGGCCACCTCCTAACCATGTTCTACTCGTGATAATTTCTCCAAAGTTTTCTTCTCCTTTGAAAGGAGCTTCACCAAATTGAATGAGAGCTGATAGGAAAAAAATGCAGAAGAATATCTTTGCCTTTATCTCTAGCAATAAAGGCAAGTAAGCCTCTTAGTCCTGATGGATGGGCGATGCTGTCCCAGTGATAGGCTTTGCATTGGCATCCTGTTGATCATTGAATGTTGGACTGGATGGGCTATCGGTCTGATTCAGAACAGCTGCTCTTATGCTGTTATGCTAAGTCCTTTGTAATACAGACAAAATGTTCTAAGACCGAACAAATTCCACTAACGCTAATGGGAATGGTGCCTAATAGGCATACTGAAAAAGGACTGTAGGAGGAGATCAGAACTGAATTTCGTATATAAATCCAGAATCAGAACTTAATATGACATTGTGGAGGTTGAGTTGGATCCTTTCACAGCCGTTATTCATAATAACAGGGATGGGAATAATAGCGCTGATTAATTAGAAAGTTCTGCCCACCAGCTCTGCGTGTGCGCCTTTGTAAGGCTTAGTCCTATGCAAATTTCCTAACGAATGTTTTGTTTGTTAACTATTAGCAATGTTCTCAGAATGTTTTGAACTAAAATGACTTCCCTCTGAGACTAAGGAGTTAAAGACACTGGTGGTAGGGTATGAATGTTTAAAGGGCAGAAAACAAAGCCACAAACTTTTACTAATCAGATATATTCAGTTTTAGAATGGAAAAGTATTGGTGAATATATCAATTTTTTACCAAGTGAAAATGGGGGGGTGGGGAGAGGAAGAGAGAAACGTATCAACCAGTATGGAGGAAAGTATAAAGTGTAATATACAGGAGTGATGGTCAACTAAACACATTTCAGTTCACATGAATGGAAGTCATATTTACTTATTTCTTTGGAGGAAGCTGGGAGGTATGAAGTGCTGGAGGTCCAAATCTGTTGACACTGACTATGCAGTACTACTTGAACAACTGACTACAAGGTGGCAGTGGTGTGAAGATGATTAAGGACTCAGCCTGTGTCCCCTCGTTGTCATTCTGCCTGCTCTTTGTCTAAGATCTTGTTAATCTGACATCACTTCCTTTTGCTTTTCTTCCTAGGCACAAACATGCAAAGTACACATGTTCTTTGACTCTTCTAGTAGGATGTAGTTAGCGAGGTGCTAAGCTTTCCTTATCCCCGCATGTATATCTTGCAAATAAATCAGAAATATAGTTTTCTGTGATAGTTATAAAATGTGCTTCACTAATCACTGTTAGGTCAGATTCCCACCCTCAGGAAGTGCGCTCTCTCTCTCACACACGCATGTCCACATACACTGTAATGATATGTGGGAGTGACCTTGGGAGAAAGGGGGGGAGCTGCAGACTGGACAACCGGCATGTACATGATATCTCAGCCCACAGAAGCAGGGAGAGCATGGGAAACGTTTCAGAAGGGACCCTCCCTAGTTTTCCAGAGGGTAAAAGGAAAGAGGGAAGAAATACTTTTGAGTCTCACAAGATTCTGTTAATGTAACTTGAAATAAAGATACTTCTGGTTGTGCTTTTTGGCTGGATTACCTTGCAGGGCTAACATACATACACACACTGCTTCAAAGTTCAACTTAAAGAGGCAGACTGCTAACAATTTCTTTTTCTTATCTTTCTGGAAGTTCCAGGACATAATACATGCTCAGATGCAGTGGAAGGACCAATGGACAAATGACAAGGACAAATGATTAACTTTTTCTATTTGTTGAAGTAGATGGAAGATATTTATTTGAACAGCAGGGAAGGCAGCCCTCTCAAAACTAAACTGGTTGCATTCAACCTCAGTTCTTCAAGGGCTGAGAGGGGCAAAAGCTGGTCATCTGGGAATTAGAACAAAGAGAGGACAATTCACAATCCGAATTTTGGAGAGAAAAACAAGAGCTGTCTTGAGTTCTTTTCAAGTGTTTAAGAGGTCTGCCTTCCTCTGTGCTTGATCAGTAAGTCCATAAATAAATTCAGACCAAGATAATGCCAAAACCCCCAATGTTCTCTTTATCTAAGAAGAAGCAAGCTCAGGTAAGCCATTTATCTCAGATTTTAACACTGCTCGAAGAAATGCACATGTACATATTATTGACTTTTGGAGGTGTTTCTTTGTGCAATTAAGATATGAGTGTAATAGATTGTATACTGCTTGCAAGCCATTAAAAAAGACCATATGGCTGAATTATTTCAGAAGTTGACGTGGAAGCTATTTTTATTTCTTAATAAATCTGTACTGTTATCATTCATACTATGAGTTTATTATAAGCAATAAGAGATTTTGTATTTTTTTCTTCTTGTGAGCAAGGCATAAAATAGTTTTAGTTGGATAGTCAAGATAGCCTGGCTCTCTCAATGGTGAAGATCTGCAGTAAATTCTCTTTCTCTGTTTTCTTTGACTTTATTCTACAGTTTTTTGGTTGATACACCAAACTTGGAGCTGGTTTGCTATAGTGGTTAAGGCATCAGGGTAGAAACCAGGAGACTGTGAGTTCTAGTCCCAATCACAAAGGCACAAAGCCAGATGGGTGACCTTGGGCCAGTCCCTTTCTCTCAGCTCTAGGAAGGAGGCAAGGGCAAACTACTTCTGAAAAACCTTGCCAAGAAAACTGCAGGAACTTATCCAGGCAGTCACCAGGAGTCAAAAACTGATCTGAAGACACACACACACAAAACAAAGCTCAGTTTTTTAGCTATAGTGAGAAGCACAGAGATAAAAGTATTTCACCTGCCATACTTCCAACAGATATCTTGGCTGTACGGCTTACTTGTTCACTTCTGCAGTCCATGCCTTGTTTTAAGAATCTTTGCAAAAGATAATAAATCATGCATACTTAGTAGTCAGATTCTCCGGGCTTCAGGGGATCAGCATCTTGGTATCCCAGATTTTTTGCAGATGTTTTGCCCTGTGTCCCTGTAAAACTTCCTCAGCCCAAGGCTTCAGAAGTTGGGACTCCCTTGCAGTATTTGTAGTTAGTGTTAAGACTTGAACTCAGAGAGTTTGGTTGGTGATTTGGAGGTTTTCTGGGAGGTATCAATTAATTGTTTGCTGGGAATGAGGTTATCTCTACATTGATGTGCCTTACTATCAATGAAAGATTTGGGTTGGCCAATGCAATACAGGTAGTCCTTGCTTAGTGACCACAATTGGGACTGGCAACTCCATCACTAAATGCTGTGGTTGCTAAGTGAAACATTGTGAGACCACAACAGGCTTATGACCTCACTTCCCCTTTGGTCGTTAAGTGGAACTCCGCGGCCATTTATTTATTTATTTATTTATGCAATTTCTATAGTTGCCCATCTCGATCCAAGTGACTTTGGGCAGCAAACAATTTCAATAATTAAAACCATTACAAATTATACATATAGGCAGCCACTAATTATCATAAAAATTACATAAAATCAACAGTGCAACCAAGTAACGGGGCCCATAACACTTTTGGGACCCCAGGCTCGGGCACGTAGCCAGGTATTTAAAGCCTTATGAAAAGCTAGCAGAGTCGGGGCCATCCTGAGCTCCAGAGGAGGAATGTTCCAAAGGGCGGGGGCTGCTGCTGAGAAGGCCCGCTTTCTGGTCCCTGCCAGCTGACATTCCTTGGCTGACGGGATCTGCACCTTAAGTAACCCCGTCCCAAGCCATGCAGGGCTTTATAGGTGACAATCAGCACCTTGAATTGCACCCAGAAACACACTGGCAATGAGTGCAGCTCCTGTAGTAGTGGTGTTACATGTGCCATATATCCAGCACTGTTTACTACCCATGCATCTGCATTTTGTACTAGCTGAAGCTTCTGAATGCTCTTCAGGGGCAGCCCCATGTAGAGCGCATTGCAGTAATCCAAAGTGAAACATCACATGACCACGACTTATGATTTTACTTCTGCCTTCTCAGTTAACTCAGCTTGTTGCAAGCCAGTTGCGAAGCACACGAATGGCAATCATGTGACTGTGGGACACCGCAATGGTCATTAATGCCGCTGGTTGTGAAGTGCCCAAATGGCAATCGCATGACTGCGGGATGTTGCAATGGTCATAAATGTGCGCCGGATGCGAAGTGCCCAAATGGTGATCATGTGACTGTGGGACATTGTGAGTGTGATAAATGCGAGGATTGTTCGGAAAGTTTTTTTTTTTTTACACCATTGTAACTTTGGTCACTAAACGAGACAGTTGTAAGCAAGGACTGCCTCTATAGAGGTAGAATAATAAGACTACCTCTATAGATGACAGAATAATTCTAGCCTTTTTGTTCTTGAATCGCTGCTTTGGATTTTTCTCCCTGCTCTTTCTGTGAAGCCTGACAGTAAATTGTTGTGGTTATACTTTAAATTACAGATATCTAAAAATGGGGGGGAAATTTAAATAGCAACCCCCTTCTAAATCAAGATCAAAGAGCATATCAACTTTGTTTATTTATTCATTTTTGTTCAGAGACCCAAACCATGATAAGATAAAAATAAACATAATATTAAACTTCAGTGTTAGATGAAGGTCTTAGTATTTTTTTTTATTGATGTTTATAGTGGAGATCTCCAGTTACAAAACATCATTACATAATTAACATTTTCTTTAATTTAAAAAGAAATCTGGAAGTTAATCTACTTGGCTATTTTCAGAAAGCGAACCAAAGGAGATGTAGCCATCTTGATTCCATTCCTTTCTCCCTTTATTTATAATCAGTCTCCGTTGCCCAACAGGAGATAAATGGCACTACTGGGTGGTGTGTATATTTGTAGTTTCATATCACAGTAACCCTCAACACAGTTAAATTTGATTTTTGCTTAGCATTTTAGGTGAACCTAACCACTGACACCAAGGTTTACGGCTTAGCATGTTGTGTGAATCCAGCCAACTGGGGTTTATTCAATAAAGTATTGTTAAGCAAATACCAGCTTACAGTGATATGTGCATCAAATCACAGGACATTACTAGACATGGCTTCAGGTCTATGTGAGAAGTGAAGAGCCCCCATTAATCAGTCAGTTAGGGCTGGGGCTAGGCACTTTCCATCACACCAGATCCTGACTTTTTCCTCCTGTGATGATGAAGTTTTATGTTTCCCACTTGCACAAAACTTCACTGTTGAAACAGAAGGAAGCTGGGGCCTGGCACCCAGTGACCCCGTTGATTGATTCGCAGGAAACTCAGTTCACTTCCCAGTCAAGTGAAAAGTCATCTTGCAGTATTAGAATTGCTCCAGTTCACTTTGAAAAGAGCTTACATGGAGATATTTTCCTATACTCACCCAATATCTTTTTGTATTTCTTCAGAACAATCTCCAGATTTATTTGAAAACAGTTGGAGGAAGAAACATCTCAGTCCTGAAAATTCATAAGGATTCATTGCTACCTTGAAGCCTGCCAAAGGAAATCTTATTTTTGGTGTTTTTCATGCATTTTTGTTACTTTCTGTTTTTCATATGTTTTTACTTCTTATGAACACGGCTGTCAGGAAATTAATCTTCTTCTCCTAACTCTGCTTATACCACATGCCTCCCCAGCTTAAATTGTGAGGAAATAAATATTTACAAGCAGAGAGATAACAGAACATATACAGAGTATTTCCCCCAAAGCTTTTTATGGAAAATGAATTATACTGCAAAGCAGTTTATTTAAAAGTAGTCATTCACACTAGCAACAAATTGAATCAAAACTCAAGCTTCATTTATGAAACCATTTTATTTTATTGTGCAAGCTAAGTGTAGTGTGAATGAAAGTGCACTAGAGTAGCAATATACAACAAAGTTTAAATGATCTGAATGGTTAAAAATACAGTACAACTTATTATAGGCGTTCAACCAGCAGGCTCACCTGAAACTAATACATACATTTTGCTCCCTCCAGCCTAGAGATGTCAGTTTTTCCTTTTATAATTCTTAGCAATATTTATAATTTTTCCCTGATCCATGAGTAGTGCTTTATTCATAAGGAGCATCACATTTCCTGGCTTTATCAGATAAATACAAAAAGTGTATTGCAAAGCAACATTTTGATAATATTGGCAAATACATCCAAGTGTTCATTGCAAAGCACAACTTAATAGTTTAATTATTTATTAGCACAAAACTTGTTTAAGCCTTGCATCTGTTTCAAAAGGAAATAATTTTCTTAGCTGTAATTCCCCATAAACTTTAACACAAGGGGCAAGCTTAGACATGTTGAAATGTTTATTTATTATTGCTTGCTGACCTGCTTCGGAGTATTAAGTGAGTAGGGAAAAGGAGGAGGGAAACATTTTTAGCAAAAAACAAATTGCTTTTTCTTTGTTTAGAAATGGTCTGCCACTTCCTGCTTCTACCTTTTTTCTCTTAAAAACACTGTTGTTCTCACTTCAGATGTCACCTTTAAAGACAAAAAGGAACATGTCAAAGATTTTATTCTCATCTTCATGCACAGAAAAATGGCTTTTTTGTATTACCTTAAGAAACCACCAATCCATCAAGGAGTGAAATTTAAGTCATCTTAGCACTCTTGGAATACTAAGCATCAGTGTTGTGCATGAGAAAAAGATGACTGCTATGATCTCCAGTGGGACTTACCCACCACTCATGTTTTCATGATGTTAATCCTCTGAAGCCATATGAGGGCAATCCTTGATTGTCTTCCCTTCTGGCAACTTGAAATGCTAAAACAGAGTGAAAACCAGGGCCCTGCACAAAGCATCTGTGGTTCCTGCAATAATAAAAATCCCCTCATCCTAATTATATCCAAAAGGGAAAGAAGGAAAAGAAGTTAAAACAATAAACCAAGTAGTTCCAAGGTTTTGCAAGCTAGTTCCTCTAGGGCGAAAGAGAAGAAGGATGTGGACCAAACTCCTATCAACTTCACACCTGTTCCTTTTTCTTGGCTAGTGAGGGGTAACTGCCAAACCCTCAAGCTCACATTTTCATTAAGGGACCTGAAGCTCAGGAGCTGGGAAGAGGGTGAGGCAAATGCTCCTTCTAATAGGAAAACTGATTCTCAGACAAACACACACTTTATCTTTGCAGCAGTTTCAGCTACACCACAACTTAATTGGAAATATATCAGCTCAGCCCCCCTCAGTGTTGCCGGCACTGCGGTCTTTCGACCTAATCAGAATCTTCATGCGGAAACAGGCTGCATGAGGGCCTATATCAGCACACTTTCCAACAGCACAACATTACCCACGTTGACTTCTCTCTGGATTTCTAAATAGTAGAGAATTACTTTTTGCATATTTTTATCCCTATTCATGCTGGGGAAGTTGTATGTTGTTCAGAGCTGGTTCTTAGGTTCTTACAATATATTTATATTACATTATATTTATATTCAATATTGATGAATGTTGTTGACTGAGGATTACATGTAAGGGGTCTCGGCTTCTGTATTTCATATTCTGTGTGTGTGTGTGTGTGTGTGTGTGTGTGTTGCTGTATTTTATTGCTTTGAATTGTGCATTGCCCAATACATATTTCTGTCTATTGCGTCCATTCTTAAATGATACCTAAGCCTTGGACCAAAGCTTAACTATCAGAAAATGTGTCCTTCTCGCTACAGGTAATTTTAAAGAAACTGTGTTAAGAATTTATGGAAAGGTCACATAATGTGCAGCAGCCTCTTGCTTTCTGCTACACATGGAAATAGTTACATTTAATGAAACTGATGGAAGTTTTCATTTTAGTCTGTAAAAAAAAAATCTCTTGTTGAGTTTGATTTATGAGACCAACAAATTGCTACACTTGGGGCATTTTGTCATGGACCTAATGCATTGGCGCTGACACAGAATCAATACATCTTAACACTGCTTGCTCTATGGCATTGTGAGGTATAGGAGTTGATTCCAGATGCTGCATATGGAGATAAATGGAAGGATAAAATGTGGAAGAGGTAGAAGAGACCACACAAATCGCTGCAAATTCTTAAGGCAGCAAGACATGGATCAGATTGGATATTAAACCAGCGTTCAAAACTACTGTTTGCACAAGTCAAAGTCCTCGCTTTGCCTCTCATCTCCCCCCATGCATTGGAGTTTCCTCTTGTCCTGTATTATGACAAAGATGTGGCTCTGAAGTACCCTTTCAGAGCAGCCAATTATTTGTCTTCACGTTGGAAAGATGGAAGGGGATTGCTATATGACTGGGGAGAGGGTTTGGTGGAAAAGGCAAGCAGGAACATAGGATTTCCAGACAATAAGAGCACTTCAGTGGTGAAAGCACTTAACCAAGAAGATGGTGACCTCCTACCCTGGATGTTGTTAAGCAGAAGCTGGACAGCTACAGTATCTGTCAGGGATCCTTCATTTAGATTCTTGCCAAGAACAAGGCATTGGATTCAATGTCTTAGTCTCTTTCAACTCTAGGATTCTTTGATTTGAAGTCCCTCTTTGCTTGCTTCTGTAGTACTAAACCATGGTTTGAACTTGCATCTGAACATTTCCTAGTAGTGAAATACACCTTAGCAACTGTGAATCTATTATTGCTACTGTTTGCCATGCATATATGATCTCTGTGCCTCAGGTACTGTAGTACTATTTACTGCTCAATTATGTATTTTGATTCTACCTTTTAATAATAATAATAAAAAACTCGCAAGTTGTTTCTAAATTAAAGCAATGTGAAACTTCAGTTTAGAGATTCCATTTCAATAAGATTTGACAGAATCTCTGAATCAAAATGACTTTCTAAATCAAAATGCCGAAGAGATTCAAAGCTTCAAGTCAGACCAAAACAAGGCCAGTATCTGTTCTAAGTTTCTTGGTTTTTTCCCTCTGTGAAATATTCCCTGCCCTGATACCCCTAAACAGTGTTGAATTACAATTCAGCTGTCAGTGTGGTTGGCTTTTGTACTTGTGGCATGGAGAAAGGGAACCACTTTGTTTTCAAATCAGGCAGGAATTAGGACAGATCTGAGGTGCCTATAAAACATTTCTACTATTATGATGATTCCCCTGAACTTTTTTATAGCTCTTTATTTGCCCACCAGTGATGAAGTCTCAGGCATTCCAAGTCTCATGTGCACTCAGCATTCTTGTCAACTTACTTTTTGTGTGTAGCCGAAGACAAGGTCACAGTCATCATATATTAGAAGGCCAGTGTTTTCCATTTAACAGCTTTCAGCTTTGTACTCAAAATTAATGCCATCATTAGACAGCAAGAGGTTACATGATTTAAAACTCTTGGTATTATTAGACTGAAGTTATCCATCACTCTTCATAATGCATTACTGGTTAATGCTTCTCTGAAGTTCTTCTGAAAGATCTTTTTGTCCAAGTATTTCCTCTGATGCTGAAAAAACCTCAACAGATAGTTGTGTCAGAGTAAAGTTCAGGATTATGTTGCTGGAAGGTCAGTGAGGAGAAATTGAGTCATGGTGTGTACCCTCTTTCCCTCAGGTGCATGATATATAGGATTCTATATGATTCTATAGCTTCATGTAATGGTGTATCTTTCTTTTCCTTTCCACCCTGTTGTTAACAATAATGCAACAATATATTGTATTGTCGAAGGCTTTCACGGCCGGCATACGATGGCTGGTGTGGGTCTTCCAGGCTGTGTGGCCGTCTTCTGGAAGTTTTGTTTCCTAATGTTTTGCCGGCACAGAGAGAACTGCTCCTGTCTGTGCTCCTGCACTCTGAAGATGCCGGTCACAGATGCTGGCGAAACGTTAGGAAACAAAACTTCCAGAACACAGCCACACAGCCCGGAAGACCCACACCAGCCAACAATATATTATTGTTTTGCAGCAAATATGCAAACTAACAATAATGGAATCCAGATCCACAGCTATATGGAGGTAGTCTTAAGGAAAATGAGAGCACTCTCAGGATATAGAAGCCAGGTCTCTTTCTTTGGATTTGAAACGGGATGGTGGAGTGCTGAGCTGTCAATCTGCACTTCAATAGTAATAGCAACTGGTACTGTAGCAGCTGCAACGACTTGACATTTTCATAGCACCATTTAAATATGCAAAGTGCTTACCACACGTCATCAGGTGGCGATCCTCACAACAGTCCTAGATAAGTGGGTACTATTATCCCCAAATTGCAGCTGGGGAACTGAGGCTGAAAAAGAATGAATCCTGGAATCATCGAGTTGGAAGTGACCTTAGAGATTTTCTAGTCCAACCCCCTGGAGGTCTTCCAGTCCATTTCTAAGCTATCTAAGGCCGTGTTTCTCAATACTGACAACTTTAAGATGTGTGGATTTCAACTTCCAGAATTCCCCAGCCAGCATGCTGGCTGGGGAATTCTGGGAGTTGAAGTCCACACATCTTAAAGTTGCCAAGGTTGAGAAACACTGATCTAAGATATTCATGGCAGAGCTGACATTTGACCAGGGACTTCCTGCTGCAGAGCCATCACCCACCATCTTACTGCAAGATAATGATTCCCATGATTTCCAAGTACTTGGCAAGGAGATAGGGTATAAGAATATTTTATGACTTGGACTTTGCCCATCATCCTTAACTAACTGTTAGGGGCTCTCCCAATGTCGATGTGCATTAAAGAAACAAAAAACAAACAAGAACAAAAACAGGCAGAGCTTCAGTTGCACTGTCACATCTTGACTTTTTAAAATCATACCCTGAAGACACCCCTGAGTCCTCCCATACTGCTTCACCTTTTCTGTTTTGACTGAAAACTGCATGAAGAAAAATGCATTATTGCCTTTCTGACAAATCATTATCAGTGATGTCTGAATAGTGTTAAGCATGTGTAAGCCACTAATTAATTATGTTTTATGTTGATTGTCATAAAATATAACAACAATCCTGATCAGTTGCTGATTAACAGCTGTGTGTTGAAGACTCTGAACAGGCTGTTCTGGAATATTAATTATGATGCCATCTCAGTCTAAAAGAGGAAAAATTAAAAGTTACTTGAGAAATTTATCCCCATTTCCCCTGCTGAAGAAAATGCTATTGTAGTCAGAGATGGAGAGATACTAAAGTCTTTGTAGCAACTTGGGATACTTGGCTGAAAAGCCTAAAAAAAATTCAACCAGTGACAAAGGCAGCCCCACCTGGAGTGGCGAAAGAGTGGCTTGAAGTCCAGCTGTCCATAGCTAGGAGAGCAAGCTAGGGCAGGGATAGCTAAGTAAGATAGGTGTGAACAATTCAAGCTTGTTTGTATCAGGGTAGAGAAGTAAGTAGAAATTAATAGGAACTATAGATAATGTATACCCTGTCCGATATTTTCAGTGATGTTGACCACCAGGAGGCACAATACAACCAATTTCATCCTATTGGGACTCATCAGATGTGGGTAGCCAGATGTTATCCTATGGGTTCAAGCCCTCTACTGGGAATTGAACTCATGGACCTTTGCACTTAGATGACTGTATACAAGGAGCTATCCAGGTCCTGGCCCTCAGCAGTTACAGGAAAGGATAGAAAGAATGGTGCACACGGTCCACCTTTCCTTAAGCTCTCGGAGCAGAGAGACATAGATGCTATATTATATCATGCCCCTATATATGGGCTTTTACATGACTTCCACCCCCTCCAAAATTCTCCCCTTCCAAGGCCCACTTTTACTGTTCCATTTTAATTCTTGAACCTTTAGCTATTACTGCAAGGCAATCTTGAGATATTATGGGTATTACTTTGATGAGTTATAAATATAAATTATTTTTACATCCTGATGATATTTTGGCAATTTTAGATAAATATTCTACTTCTCTGCCTAATTTTATATAGGTAGTACAGTAGTTTTGAAAGTATTCTGTCTATAAGATTAATTAGGACAAATCCTGCTTACTTCCTTTAGTTCTAATATATCAACACAGGTATGTAAAGAATTGGGTTTTGTGATTTCTACTGATTATATTAATTACTTGGGACTATATATTCCCCAAAATATTTCTAAATATGTGGAAATAAACATGCTGAAACTCTTACAAAAGATTGATTTGGATGTTAATAGATGGATTAGAATACCATTAAGTTTGTGGGGCAAAATTAATGCTATTAAAATGAATATTGTCCCTTGTTATTATTTATTTGCATTAAGGTCATGGCAAGTTCTTGGATCAACGTACAGTAGAAAAAATATTTTATTTCCAGGAGCATGTGCTGCAAGAGATCTTTGGACTTTATTGAGGTGCAGATTGGATTTCAATATTGAGACTCATGAATATTAACTCTTTGAAAGAATTCTACTTAAAAAATAGGTGGTAAAATATTTTGTTAGAAAGTATGGATGGAAGCCAGGATAGTGACCTTAAATCAATTCTTATGTAATGATTACTTGAAGGATTTTTCTTGGCTTCAAACTAAATTTGGTCTCCTTACTTCACAACAGTAGCAGTATGTTCAACTTAAGCATGCTTTGATAGCTTAATATGGACCAGACATCTTGGCCATTCAAAAGTACCTGAGGTGTTTTCTCATGTGATGGAATCCATAACAAAAATTAAACCCACAACATATCCTTGCTGAAAGGATAAATAATATTTTTAAAGTGGATACTACTGGGATTTTTCAGTTATGGACTAAAGAATTGGAGTCTTGGATAACGCTACATCAATGGCTACAAATTGTTAAGAACATTAAATGGCTATCAAAAGATTTGAGACTAAAATTGATTCACACACAAAAAATGTTTTTTGAGTCCATTGGATTCCCCAAAGGAAGTATTCAAAAGGATGGACATCAGATTTTCTTTGTTAGAGATGTAAAAAATTTGAGGATTTACTGACCAATTTAATTTGGCCTTGTGAACTACTGGTACTCTTTTAGAATAATAATATTTCAATATACATAAGTAGATTCTTGGAGTAATCTTTACATGTTAAAGATGTTAGTGTGATACTGAATTACATCTCAAAACTTTGGAATCTGATTATCACTGAGGAATTATAGTTCTACTGGACATGAGGGGTTGCTAAAAGATTTATAATGAAACATTGGGAAAATGATATTATTCCAGACAGTCAGGATTGGCTTTTGGAAATGTGTAATTTATCTGTTTTGGAAAGGCAATACTTTCAACTAAATAGAAAATAAAGCAATCTGTTCTTCTTTGGTATAGATTTCATGATATTTTACAACAATAGAGTAGTATTTTCAGAATTTTTTATACATTTCTATTTGATCATATTATAGTATTATAAGGTATTTTTTGTAAACTAGTGGTTTCTGCACATTTAATATTTTTAGCTGTTTAATATTGGTGCTTTTTAATTTGGTTTTTTTTTTAATTTGGGGGGCCTTTTCCTCTTTTATTTATTTTTGGGGGGTCTATTTAGGTTTTTTTGTGGTTTATTAATTGTCTTTAGTATTTTATTGTTTGTTTCATTGTTTATCCTCTGTATTTTTGTACTCTGTTTACTTTTGGTAATCTTCCTATAAAATACAATAAATTGGGGGGAAAATCAATATTTCAATCTCTCTTTGCCTTTAGGTATAATTGCCTCTATTCTTATGCCATATATTGCAGTATGGAGTGAAAAAAAATGTTTTTTGTTTTTTAAGGTAGGGGGGTACTGTGTTTTATATTGATTTAAAAGCAAAGGATGAACATAAAATGAACGGCAGATGCCAAAGAAGCACCCAAGGGGACAACAGGAAAAACAATGTCACTAAGTTTTGCAGTATAACTCAGTGAAAATACTTCTTCAACAATTTTCCTGACATAATAAAAGCCAGAGGACATTAAAACCAGCTTTCCTAAAAATCTGGCTGGCCATTAATTAAATACTATGACAAGGAAGTAACCTTGTAAATTCTTCAACAGTACTAGGACTTATATAAAGTTCATTCATGCGTTAGATTGCATGAAAGGGCAATCATACATTACTTATATCTGTGCATCTCCAATTTCTTTTAGAGAGCAAAAGATTTATAAAGGCGGAGAATTAGGTCTCCCTGTCTGTTGTAAAAGGCAAATGGGAGATGAACCCCACCAACCAGACTTTAGTGAGTGTTTGGGAGCCAGGGGCTCTACTAGGACACAGGACGTGTATGTGAATTGGTATGTGTGGGTGGTTATGTAGTGCTGAATGCAAGAGACCCAGCTGATCAATATTCCAATAGCAGATCTGGTTGGTTGGATTAGTCGGGGATATGGAAGCTCCCTTTCGGCTGCAAATGAAAGGGAGGGCTAGCCAACGCCAGCAGGAGTGGGACAGGGTTACATTCTCGTAGTGTTGAAGTAAGGGAGATTTGGAGGAGCATCAGGTGGGCCATTACAGGGGAAGAAAGACCTCCAATCTAGTGATGGTCTTGACTTCCAATCCAATGGCTCCATCCTGAAGCCCAGGTGGCTAGGTTGCATCCAATAAGACAATATTAATCCATGAATTGATGGTGCATGAGGCAGCAGACCTGGCATGCATTGCCAAAAACAAGTTGGGTGAAGGCTATGATGTAGCTTTGTGTGAAATCTGCCCAGCAGGGTACTGGATTCTTCAGGCTCAAAGCTAAGGTCAAGGAGGGGGAGTAGGAGATGAGTAGTCTGTTGTGTTGGGGGTAAGAAGTTGCCCTTCTGACCTCACTTACAGGTTGCCATGGGCATCAGTCTTCTCCCCCCGGTTCTTTAACATCAATGTGAAATTGCTTGGAGAGGTCAATCAACAGTTTAGGATGCAGTATCATTCATTCATTCATTCATTCATTCATTCATTCATTCATTCATTCATATATATATATATATATATATATATATATATATATATATAAAAACTAATACAAACTAAAGTAAGAAAAACAAAAGAAAAAGAAAGAAATGAAAGAGAAAGCTAAAAGAACAAGAAAGGTAAAAAAAGTAAAAGAAAAATAGAAAAAGAAGAAAAAAGATACAAAGAAGTAGCTTCCAATATCCTTTACCGCAGTTATAAGTACAATTATAAATTTACCTCTTACTCTACAGTTACAACATAATTCTCTTCTTTCTATGATCTATCCTGTCTAATCATCAAAACCATAAATTGTTCATTTTTTTCTGTTGCATGCAAAAAGTCTATAAGGGGTATCCAGTTAGCAATAAATGTAGATATTGTATTTTCTCTGATCAAAGAAGTCAAATTAACCATCTCAGCAAATTCCATCATCTCCACCAACCATTCCTCCACTGTGGATAGTGCCAAATCTTTCCACCTTTGAGCATACAATAATCTCGCTGCAGTTATCAGATACAAAAACAAAGTTCCATGACTTTTTTCCAACTGTTTGTCCATCAATCCCAAAAGAGAAGCCTCTGGTCTCAATTGTATATTAATCTTTAAAATCCTCTGAATCAGTGTGTGTATTTGAATCTAAAATTTTCTAGTTTTTTTACATCTCTACCAAACATGATAAAATGTCCCTTCTTGTTGTTCACATTCCCAACATAAATTTGAAGTACTTTTATACATTCTAGACAATTTCTCTGGTGACATATACCAACGGTACATCTTTTCATAAAAATTCTCTTTAAGAATATAACTTAGTGTAAATTCCAATCCTTTCAGCCACATATTTGCCCATTATTCCATCTGTATATTATAAACAAAATTTTATCCTATTTTATCATATATTCTTTCACTTGTTCTTTTTCTGTTTCAACTTTCAATAAAACTTTATATATTTTGGCAATTACATGTTCATCATTTGTACACAATTCTATTTCAGACTAAGTCTTACAAAGTTGAAAACCTACATTTTTTTCTGTTTTACACAAAAAGTCCATAAGGGGTTTCTTTTGTCTACTTTAAATCTTTCTAATAACTGTAAATAAGAAAACAACTACATCCCTCTGCCACCAGTTCTTCTCTTGATTGTATTTTACATTCTCCTTGACAAAATCCTAGTATCTCACAATAAGTTAGCATTCTCAGTATGGCAGATCTAACATAATGATTTTTAAAATCTACATTAATCTTGGCTTTATCGTACCACAAATATTCATGCCACTCAAACTTCAGGGCATGTTCTTCTAACTCCAGAAGCCTTCTATTTCTCAGCAACACCACTCTATCATCCAAACCAAACAGCAAGCTGCAAAATATAATTTCAAATCAGGTAAACCCAATCCTCCTCTTTCCTTTGCATGTCATAACACCTTATATTTAACTCGTGGTTTTTTTCCTCTGCCATACAAATTTAGATATATCCTTCTGCCACTGTTTAAATGGTACATCAGTTGTCAAAACAGGTATTGTCTGAAACAAAAACATCATTCTAGGCAAGACATTCATTTTTATCACAGAAATTCTCCCCAGCAATGACACTTGTAGTTTCTCCCAGCTTTACATGTCTTTTTAAATTTCATTCCATGTCTTAACATAGTTGTTTTGAAATAACATACAGTTCATATTTGTCATAGTGATATCCAAATGTTTTACTTTCTTTTCAATTTTAAAACTCAGAGTTATGCATCAACTCTGTTTGATCTTCTGTTTTCATATCTTTGTTAACATCTTCATCTTCTGTTTAGTAATCTTGAAACTTGGTAATGCACCAAATTCTTTTAATTTGCCCATTAATATCTCAATTCCCTTTAAAGGATCTTCCAGAACCAGCATCAAGACATCTGCAAAAGCCCTTAACTTATAAGTTTCTTTTTTAATCTTTATTCCCACAATCCTCTCATCTTGTCTTATATCTATATTCAGTATTTCAAAAATCAAAATAAAAAAGAGAAGAGGCAATCCCTGTCTTGTTTCTTTTTGTATCTCACAGGGTTGTGTTAGATCTCCATTAACAATTATTTGTGCTTTCTGTGACGTGTAAACCAATCTTGCCCATTTTATAAAGTTCTCTCCAAACTTCATATTTTCCAAAACCTTGAACAAGAAAGCCCAGTTCAAATTGTCAAATGCCTTCTCATCATCTAAGAAAATCAGTGTGGCTTGTTTTTCATTATGTTGCTCCAAATATTCCAAAATGTCCAGCACATTTCTAATGTTGTCCTTTAACTATCTTTTAGGTAAAAACCCACACTGATCCTCATGAATAAATTCTCGCAAAATGATTTCCAGTCAATCAGCTAGAATTGTTGTGAACCACTTGTAGTCACAGGCAAGCCCTACCTGTGAAGGAGCAGGTTCGTGATTTGGGATTCCTTCTAGACTCACAGCTCCTGCTTGAATAGCAGGTGGAAGCCATGGCTAGAAGGACCTTTGCTCAGCTTCAATTATTGTGCCAAATGTGGCCTTACCTGGTGCACAAGGATAAGCTACAATAACTCACACCCTCATTATTATCTCGATAGACTACTTCAGTACACACAGCTTTTAAAGACTGCTTGGAAATTACAGTTGGTCCAGAACGCAGCAGTGCATGAATTAATGAGCTCCCAAAGTATGTACACCAATACTGCTCTGGTTGCCTGTTCAGTTCCAAGTGCGATTTAAAGTGCTGGTTTTAATCTATAATATTAATGTAATAATTTATTAAATGAATATGCTGCCTGACTCCCAGAGGTTCTGGGCAGTTTACAAATTGTTAAAACCATTTAAAACCAAGGAAACCACAAAAAACACAACAAGAATAAAGATGGCAGAAATGACAAAACTGGATGGGAACAAAGAAAAAAAGGGGGCTTAAATCACCTTACCAAAGGCTTGTGTAAAGAACCAGGTCTTCAGGACCCTTCAAAACACCAGAGGGGTGGAATCTCAGGGGGAACCTCATTCCAGAGGTAGGCACTGCTACAGAGAAAGCCCTTTATGGATTGGCACCTGGGTATCTGAGGACTGCCTTCTCCAACCTCCATTGGCTCAACCTACTAGCTCATTGAGGGAGTAGTTCTTCATGGTCTCACACTTCCAGAGGGTAAGAAGAGCCAAAGACAGAAGGTACTGCTTCTCAGTGGCTATGCCGGTGTTATGCACTGGCCTTCCTGTAGAGATCAGGTTAGCCTCTTCCTTGCTAGTTTTCAAAAATTCCTTAAAATGGAGCTTTTCTGGAGAGCATTCATCCCCTACTGTACCATCTTTTATTTTTTAATTGTTATATGTGGTTGTTAATGTTATGGTTTAATTGTTTAGTTTGCGTTTGTGATCATATTATGAATATTTTAATTTTCTAAAAAATCTTGAAAACCACTGAGATTCAAGAGATTGCAGTGGGATATAAACTCAACAAATAATAAGTGGTAAAGTCTATTTTTGGTATTTACAGTGAGTGAGAGAGTGATAAAGGTCTTTTATCTGATCAAGGGATTGACTAAGACACTTAGTTCTGGTGTCATTGGACAAATGGTTGGGACCTTGGAGGTGATACATACCTTCTTGGTTTTCATTTTTTTAAATTAAAATTTGCCTATGAGAAAAGAAAATAAATATCATAATTTTCAGTGGTTATGGGAAGGGGAAATTAGTGTGCTCCTCTCCCTTACATGATTTAAATACAATTTCTGTACTAATGTAGAACATCATAGTGCTAACATGAAGGAACAATCTGGAAGTCAAAGATAAAGGAAAATCAGGAGTCAAACTGGAAGGATAATCCATAATATCCAAGATGATCAAGGAACACACCAAAGCTGAGGAAGGTGTACTTCTAAAGTAAGATCCTTTTATACTCCTTCCTCCTCTAGTGTAGAGGGCAGAGGCAATGGCATTGAAGAACAGGAGGAAGAGCCACTACCTAGGCAATGGTCAGATAAAAGGGGTCTGAGCCTGGGCCAAGACAGCAACACGAGTAAATGTCTGAGACAAACCCCTCCCTAATTCACATGAAGATAAAGGGAGGGGGAAGTGCATTCAGACTTGCAAGATTCTGTTACTATAGGTTTACAATAAAAGTAGTCCTGACCTACATGGCATTGGTTTCCTAGTCTGGTATACCAGGAAGGGCTGACTCCCAGTCGGTCTATGGCCAACTTCAAATCCAAGAGCTGAGGATATTTAAGTGATGAGGCATTTGGTCATAGTCACAAGTGTGTGATGTATCACATGGGGCAGCTAAATGAGAAGGTCCCAAGTTGTCCTACAGTTTGCCAGGTTATAGCTGTAGAGATCTTCTGTTAGGACTTGGCAACCACTCTAGCCCAAGCACCATCATGCAATCTTTTGGATGGTCTAGGTGCCCTGCCCCCCCCCCGAAATCTTGTGAGATCATAGCATCTTGTGGGATTACAGCAATCTAGCAAAATTTTGAGTTTTTCATGTAACATGTTGCAAGGCTTCTTTTATGTTGGAACTGTGGACAAGTCTCTCCTCCTTATGTTATATGACTTGTGTGTGAAGAGTGCTACAACAGCTAAAATATGGGAGAAATAGACAGAACAGAATGACCAGAATTTTACTCTAGAAAAGAATATGTATGTGTACAGGATCAAGCAAGCTGAACAGATAAGGAAGTCAGTTCTGAAACAGCAACTGGAGACAAGAAAGTTAACTGCTGTGCAGCAAGTCATGTTTGATCCAGCAACCTAACAGTCAATAAAAGGACAGCTGAGGTGACACCTGATGGAATGCTGATGGAATGTGGCTGTCAAATGATAAAAAGGAAGGCAGGACAGGGGACTGGTTGGAAGACCCCCTATTTATGCATGCAATTATTATCTACAGGGTGTTCTAGTTTTCACTAATCCCTGTGCATCACTTGGCCAAGATGCAGTAGAGCAAATGAGTGTGTGTGTGTTTGTACATTTAATACTTAAGCAATTGTAATTAATACAACGTTTGTAGATTAACAGAGACTGTCTGTATGCTGTGTGCTCCCTTGAGCATCTCATAATTTTGTGAGATCCCGAAGTTCAAAGAATGGGGAGTAAGTGCCATATGTTCCTTGCTTTGCTTGCTATTGCAGATTATGTGTATAATAAAGAACATAATAGAGTCTGAAGGTTGTGAACATATTTATATATCTATAACTACTTGCACACTGATGTAGGATATCCGCATACAACTTCTGGCCTTTCTAGCCTCATTGGGAAGATAATCTGCTCCCCGTGCTCATAATGATAAATGAGAGGAGTGCAGACTTACCTAGTATTTAATAGGATTACTAAATGGAGAAAGTCAAACGTTCTGATGATACCAACAAGCAGTCCTGCTCTTCTAGATAGGGATAAACCACAACAGCGTTTTCTCCTTTATGGTCTATCAGAGCACTCACTGCAAAGTACACTTTTGATTGTTCCTGTGCTCCTCATTATTAAACTGGGTGTGCTGTTGATTGGTAGCTCTACAGCAATCAGTTGACACCCAATTACACTGCAGCACTTGAAGTTCCCAGTATGCCAGAAAGAAATACTGCTGCATTTCAAGGCTGCCTCGCTGACAAATGTTTCTTGGCATTTGCAGTTTTCAACATTCCTGCACCACTACTACGTCATCCTGCTAAAACCATCATTGGCATTCAAGCAAGTCCTGCATTAGCCTTCACTGCCGAGCTGTCAAAAAAAAGCAAACGTTGTCAACAATCCCACATCATTAGTTCTTCACTGATCAATACAGTTGCAGCTGGGTAGCCTGTAGAGAGATATTAGTTATTCATTCTGCAATTGAAACTATTAATAAGCAAGAAGCCTTGGGTTAATTCTTACCGGCAGTACAACTACAATCGCTATTCTGCAGTTCAGAAAACATGATCAGAAAGGCTTCGTCACTGCTTTCCACTGCTTTTACCATTATGCTAATCCAAGAATTAGTTTTAAAAAAAGAATTATTATTTTCTCATTAATGGAATCTCAAATTGGGTCTGCCCCAAATACCCTCCACTTTTATTGTTAAAAGCAATATATGAAAAATATTTTTCCCCAAGCATCCTTCATATAAAGGCTTAATCATGACTTAACCCTTCCCCATCTTCTTGTGGGTTTCTTGTCAGCTGTTTTATTGTATTCCATGAGGTTACACATTAAAAACCTCATTCCTGGTTCGCTTAATAATCCCATCCAATGAGGGATTGTGAATTGAATGGTTTGTTACTGCTATTGTGATGAGCCAATAAGATTTGACAATATGATGGGATCATTCAGAAAAAACAAGTGAAAGAGATGGATTTAAAATAAAGCACTGCTGTTGTTCCATATTTGTGTTGATTCACTGGCTGGCTTTAGATGCTGTGATGGAATGGACTTATGAAGGCCATGCTCAGGGAGATAAGCATGTTCTTAGCCCCCAACAGGAACATGGGAAGTTCAAGAAGATCAGGCTGGCACCTCCCTAAGGAATTCACGGTGTTGCGGCTGGCTGGTTTGGGAACTTGGGTTCAGTCTGGTGAGATTCTGTCTTGAGGTAGAAGCTAATAAACGCAACAGAACTGTATTTGCATTGTCTCTTGGAGTTCTTTGGGCTGAACCTGACAGATGTTAAGGATTTAATTCTCACATCTACAGCTCCTATTTTTAAAAATTATTTTTATTGTATATGCAAAAAAGAAGAAATGTTTTTAAGAAGCCCAAAATCATATAGCTCTCAGGTGCCAAACTAAACTAGTTTTGCTAGATACCTGGAAGTTACAGCTGGTCCAAATGCCGCAGTGCAGGCAGTAATGGGCATGTTTGTTTGTTTATTTATTTATTTGTTATTAAATTGTTATGCCGCCCATCTCCCCCAGAGGGTGACTCTCTTGAGGTATGCTTATATGTCCCCAGTGCTTTGCAAGATGCACTGGTTACCAGTTGGTTTCCAGGTGCAAATGAAGGTAATTGTTGTTATTCATAAAGCCCTCCATGACATAGCACCTGACTATTTGAGGGACTGCTTGTCTCTAAATGTATCCACCCATCTGTGAGGTCATGCAGAGCGGATATGCTTTGAGTCTCACTGATTAAACAATGTCATCTTGTGGGACTCAGGAAGTGGGTCTTCTTTGCTGTGGCACCTGTCCTCTGGGATGCTATTCCCCCAGAGATCCATAAAGTTCCCACCCTAATGGCTTTCAAGAAACTATTAAATATGTGGGGTTTAAAAATGAGACAAAGAGGTTGGGCAAAAGTTTAAGATGATAATTACTTGATAGACAGAAGGGCAGAAGGCACAACACTGAATGTTTCTTTTTTAAAAAAATGTCTTTCTTGTTTCTCTATTTTTTTATTTTCTATCTTTGTTCTTGTTTGTTTTGTATATTTTACCACACTGAAAAATTTTATATATTTAAAGGAATTATTCTACATAGAGATAGAGATAGAGATCTATAGAGAATTCTATATATTTATAAAGAAACTATTAAAAACTTACTTGTTCTCCCAAGTCTTGGGACAGGGTGGTTGTAGAATCCCTGTGATTCTGGTTCTTTTGATATTGAGTTAGTGTAGAGTGTAGAGGGA
Organism: Python bivittatus; assembly: GCF_059951505.1. NCBI lineage: Eukaryota > Metazoa > Chordata > Lepidosauria > Squamata > Pythonidae > Python > Python bivittatus. Next base: position 87,563,498 of record NW_028277098.1, read on the forward strand.
ATGGCCTTGAAGGACAGGAGGAAGTTCCACTACAAAGGCAGTGGTCAGATAAAATGGGCCTAACCCTAACCCTAACCCTAAGTAACATGAGTCTCAGAGAAGCCTCTCTCTAGTTCACATGAAGATAAAGGGAGAGAGAGGGAAACACATTCAGACTTGCAACATTCTGCTCCTATAGCTGTTGCAATGAAAGTAGTATTGACTTATATGGCACTGGTTTCTTAATCTGGTCTATCATGAAAGGATGGCAGACTTGGGGTCAGCTGTATTTTCATCTGACATATGTTATTTTTTCCCCTCTTTTAATTGTAAGCCACCCATTGTTGTTAAGGAACTGGGCAGCCTCGAAACTGAATTAAATAAATATTCTTGTTGTATTGCAAATTAAATTATTACTCAGTTAACAAATGGGAAATTAAACTTATAAACTATTGTATGCAATCCAGATTTCCAAATAGGCTTCAAGCTGGGACTGCCCAAATGCTAAAATTTGTGTTCAAGTATAGGAAGAGAGATGAATATTTCTGACCACATTTGTCATTGATAGAAAAATGGCTGTTCTTCCAGATCTGGAATATCATTTTTTTATTATTATAAAAGTACACAATATCCATGTCCATTGTCCTCCAATAAGTTTCCAAACCATTACTATATAATCCAAAAGAACATGAATATCCAGAAAAAACAATGAATCTTCCAAAACAAAATCAATGCATGGATTAAACTCTTATCAAAAGGAGCCACTGTAACACAAGACTACATCATATGAACCAACATTACCTCTGGACTACCATATCTGCAACAAATAGCTGAATTTATCAATAACTCCTAAAGAGACACACAGGCATCCAATTGCTTCAAAATAATTGTTTATAAAATTAATTCCAATTTTAAATCTGTAAAAATGTTGCCATTGATGTCAAAATTATCTTCCATTGATGTACTGGATACTCCAGTTCCTTATTCCATGCCTTCTATAATCTTGAATATCTAATTTAGTGTATATTTGATATTTATAAAGAGTTATAGTGATTTCATGTGTTAGATTTATATCCCACCCCTTTTCTCCAGAAGTTCAAGGCAGCTTATCTGGCATTCCCCCCTCTAATAATAGGCTCACTATTTTGTAAAGAGCATATTAGATCCTCTAATATTAGAAGGAACCATGTCTATGCTAATGTGTAATCCCTAGAAGCAATTAACAGGAAGGGTCTGTCTAGCTAAAGTCACTGTAGAGCTTTTTCCAGAAAACATAGGAAGGCATTATCTTCCTTTTAATCAGTTGATTACTTTCAGCTTGCTTTGATTTAGTTTACCTATTTGAAGCATTTAAAAACTTTCTCCTGAAATTACATTGCGACCTCTCTAGAGATAGTCCTTGACTGTGTCCATGGGAAAAACCTATTTGCCAGATTCAATACTTCTGACCAAACCTGGGACCCCTGTTTCCACTGCAGGAGGCAACTTTAAAAAATTAAAATTAAATATTCATTTTTAAAAAATTTTGAAGCTCCTGTCTGAGTCTCATATAACTAGATGCTTCATTAATCATCCGGCTACTATATTGCTGAATTCAAGGCAGTTACACTGGTCATAATGACATCACTATAAAACTCAGAAGACCTTGTAGCGCAAGTCATAAAACTGTCAATAAAATATAAGGACCAAGGTTGTTCCCCCAGTACAGGTTTTTTTCCAGTAATATTTTATGTTTTTGTTTTACTTCCTGAACTAGATTTATAAGTCTTTTCACAATAACAATATTCCAGTTACGGCTCTGCTTCTCTGAAGATAGATCAGTAGTCTTCTAACTCTTTGCAATTGCTATCATGAATAAATTAGCAATTACATTAATTAACAGACAAATAATTACATGTGTTAATGGATGAATAATTAAAATGCTTTTAATTTTATGTTTTTCATTGTTTTATTATTGATTGTAAGCCACCCAGGGTTATGATATGTAAGTTGGGAGGGTATAAAATATAAATCTTTTAAATCAATAAAAGTACCACCCAATTCTAGGTAACCACATAAAACCACTCAAGAGTTCATAATACAACAGTTCATGCCTATCAAGTAGTAACCAAAACATCAACAATGTAGGACTTTTTATTTGATGCCTGTAATTGGGCTGAACTCATAATTTCATGTACTGGCAGCAGCAATTATTAGCAGAGCATTTCATCCATGTAGTGGAGCAAAACAATAAGAATAACGTGAGGCTCTTTACTTGAAAGCTTGTAAACAGCATGACAGTATATTGTAAATCCTTTAACAAAGGTCTTTTTGCAGACCAATCTGGTATCAGCCATGCAGTTAGATATGAAAATTTTAAGAAAAGAAGTTGCATGTACTATATAAGCAACAGTATGGAAAGAAGTTGAGAGCACAGTGCCACTTAGCACAATTTCCAGTTTGCAACAATAATATAATAGTGGCTTTACTTTACTTGAGGCAATTGTACTGACAGTAACTTTGAATTCATTAATAAGAAACTTTCAGCACAATGTTCAAGTGACAGTTCCACAGCCATTATAGCCTAAAGTTGCTGCAAAAATGTTGTATTATGGGGGCAACAACAGCAAGCATGGTAGCAGAGAATTAGCCATTCCAACAAGCAGACATAAGCTGGGAACCAAAAGCAGATGATTCTTTGAGCAACCCACAGCAGTGAGGACTTTGCCCGTCTTCTGTAATGCTTGATGGTGGGAGAAAGTGACTGAGGTGAACCATTCTAGGATGAAGCCTCCAAGAAGAGCTTCACAATCCCAGGCATCTGTGATGTAGCATCCCACTGATTCATGCCTAGGAGAATAGCTTATACCCTAAAATTCTCAAGTCTCATCACCTTGTTGCACAGCTCATTTTTACTTGACTAGTACTCTAACCTCAGATACATAACATCCATCTCATCTAACATCTGTGTCATCCAGTGGTCTACGACACTGAACCTGCCTTCTTTTCTTGCATCAGTGAACTGTCTTGGATTGTAATATTGCGTATAGCAGGTGATAAAAGTATGTGAGATGGCCTTCTGAATCTTTGGTTGTTTCCATTCTTACTCAGAAGTAAATCAGCTCAACAAAGGTCTCCTGCAATATTAATTAATAGTTCCCTCAGGACAGTTCCTGCTTCAACGCAGCTTTTTTGAACTGAAAAAGAAAATCTTATCTTTACAAATGTCATAGATACTTGTTTCTTGCATTGCAACTGGTAGTTTGCCAGTACATTCCAGACAGAAATTTTTCAGCCAAGTATCCACCTGCTATATACTTCATATATACAGTCTTACTTTAAAAAAGGAAAGAAAAATCTCTGTACTTGTCCCAGGTTGACATGCTATGGCTGAAGATATGAAGAAAGTGTGGAAAGAGCGACTAATCAGTGGAGAGCAGGAGCTGAGCCAGAGCAACTGAGTACTCTGTGTTTTGCTGGGATCCCTGCCTTCCGTAGCAATTTTGCAATATTTCTCCATAACAATAAATAAAAAGGTAGAAGGAAGGTACCAGGGATCTTTTAGGTGCAAAACACAAGCACGTGCGCACACACACGCACACACAAGCCCAAATCCCCCAATTCTTAAAAACAACAAGCATTAAAAAATACCAAAGAATTATGTGATGTTGACACTTGAACCTGATATAATTACATCTGTTGTGAAATTGTGGTTTCTAATTCCATTTATCGAAAGGCCAAGAACAGGAAATTAACACCTGATGATAATACAAGATTCTTACAGAGGATGAGTTCTCAACTCACCAGCAAGCAGAAGGTGTGGTATGTCAGGCAAAACAAAGAGGTGATGAAACCCCATATAAATGCAATCTAAATCTTGCTATGGATATTGAAATGATGCATTAAATAATATCAGTGATAATAATTAACAGGACCAGTACAGTGCCTATATACCTTGAGTCCTACAGTTGCATGGATAAATGCTTTTTATAATAATCAACCAAAGGCTATCCAACAGTTCTGTGACTTTTATTAATATTATCCCCTTTCAATACAATAAACTATTTTCACTAGCACTCAAATATTTTTATCTGCAGTTCTCAACTCTGTCTTGTCTTTTCAGTCAAAAGCTTTTTTAAATAGCATTTAAAAAAACACCAGTTACATCTTTTCTGAGAGAGCCAATTTGGTACAGTGGTTAAGACATCAGACTAGAAACTGGGAGACTGTGAGTTCTAGTCCTGCCTTAGGCATGATGCCAACTGGGGCTAGTCACTCTCTCTGAGCCCTAGCAAGAAGCCAAAGGCAAACTATTTCTGAAAATCTTGCCAAGGAAACTGCAGGGACTAATCCAGGCAATTGCCAGGAGTCAACACTGATTCAAAGGCATGCACACATATGCATGCACACACACACATCTATCTTGGGTACTGATAGAAAACAATACTGTCAAGGTATGACTGGCAAGACATTTTAAAGGGGGGACAGTATTACTTATCTTGGTTTAGGCAGTTGAGTGATCTGGGGTTTATTAATCTGACTTCTTGTTGTACAACAAACATATAGATAATTAGTTAGTTAGTTAGTTATGCATCATCAAGCCAGGTTTGATTCTTGATGATTGCATGGACAATTGCTCACCATGTTGACTTATACTCAGTAATTCATAGCTCTTCCAAGAACATTCCAGTAATTCCTTTCATCCTTATTCATGGCTTTCCTCTTTGAATTCCCTTAGTGTTACTTTAGTTCACCATCCACTCACATCATATGCCCAAATAGTTTCTCCTCACTGATCATCACTTCAAGCTTTGTTTGGTGCGGGACTTATTGACTAGTTCTTCTTGCTCTCCATTGGGGTGGAGACTTCCGGTGAGTGCCATGGCAAACTGACATCCCTAAATAGAGGGGCAACATTACAGCTGAAAACCGTGTCTGAATGCTGGATCTGGACCACCAAAATCTCTCGAGAAAAAGGTGAGATCTCAAGATTACTCACATGTACTCCTGACAGCTGTTTTTTTGTGAGCAGACAGCAGGAACTAACATTCTTGTGGTTGGCTTGTGATTGGCTGGGAGTTGCGGGATTCCAACAAGCTTATAGACATTAATGTAGCCTATATGGATTCTAAGTTCAGCTGAGGCTCACCTCTTAATCACTTTGGATTTTTTTTTTTTTTTTACTGATCCTTAAAGATTGAGAACCTTCAGAACAGCAAGTTTTATTGAATTTGCTAGGTGAGTTTTCTTCAATCCTTTAAGAAAGAAGTTCTAACTATGGGTTTAAAGATTTGTAAAAAAAATTTTTTTGGAATAATACAGCAAAAGGATGATTAGGGTTGGTTTTAGAAAGTTTTAAATGGATTAAAGGCTCAGATGGATCTGATTTAAGGCTTTGAAATTAATTAAAAGAATCCTTCCTGTGGGAAATCCTGTCTATGTTTATATCTGGAAACAACTGATAAGACAACTTTGAAGGTTAGATACTAGAGGAAATAAATGCAATAATGGCTTCTTTAAGAGAGAACTATGATGAATGGCCTCAGGAATTAATTATACAGTTATCTGCTATTACAGAAAAATTAGAAGGTGTTACTGAAGAGGAACAAGTTCCATTGAATACATCTGAAATTGATTTGAATGGGGATTTTAAAATGATTCCCTATAAGAAAAAGATGGAAATAATGGATTTACAAATGAAACTGGCTGATGATTTAATAATTAAAAAAGACATACAAATATTTCAGAAGAATGATGTGGTTAACTTCTCTACACTGGATTTACAAAAGGGACTTGTTGAAGCTGTCAAAGATTTCCTGAGAAGGGACAGTGAGCATATGAACAGTGATGTGGATAATGTTTTTATACTGGAATTGCAAAAGAGGCTAGTTAAAGATGCCAATGATTATATATGTTTATATTTATATTATGTAGATTGCATTAGTTTTATCTGTTTAATATAATCTTCAATAAGATTATTGCAAAAAATGTTTATTGGGGTGAAAAAGAGGAGTTATGAATGAACTAGTTATATGCAACTCAGTATTTTTCTCCAGACTTGGCAGGAAGATTTTTATGACCTTCTGGTGAAACACATTGCATTTTGAAGTCTACAGTTAGTAGACAATTTTGGGATAGCAAAATCTTGTATGCAAGTTACACTGAAAACAAAAATGTACTTTGAAAAATAAGATATTTAATGTCTTGCCATCATATTCTAACATTAAACTCAATTCACCATTGTCATCTCTCATGCTGTAAATTACATTTATGCAAGTCTACCCCAGCCTAAAGCAAAACGATAACTCTGTGATTAAAATATAGATTAGGAAAATTGTAGCACTGTAAATACATGTAATGAGTGCTATAAAATTTGCTTCTGTTATTCTTCTCTTGCTTGTATTGCATATGTTTTAAGATTGGTAGTGATGCCAAGCTGGTTTGAGATATATGCAAAAGACAAGTTAATGAGGGTTGTTGCAATGAAATGGAGTAATAAAATTTGTCATCTAAGGAAGGGGACATGTCTCACACAGAAAATAAAAGTTCTCTCTTCCTTGAGAGAAGTATTATTCCTTACTAAAAGACTTCCCCAATCTGGTGCCCTCTGCAAAACTGTTACAATTCTCAAAGCTATTGAGCTGAGAAAGACTGATCTGTAATATGGATACAGTTACTCCACACTGAGTAATGCTACTTTGTATTAGTTACTCTGCACTGAGTAATGCTACCTAAACAAAGAAGAAGGGGACAAACAATGACAGTTCTCTCTTAAATATAGTTTATGGGACTCCAAACACATAGGCATATAAGAAATTTTGAAAACAATATTGTGAGCACTCTCACATAAATGGATGTTATTGATATCATGGTCAACCACAAAACTCTCATTTCCAGAAATCCAATAGGAATGCTTCCTGTCACCTCTAAGATCTCAGGATTCACTACCTACCCAAGTCTCTCTTTGCCTGGGGGGCTTAGCTTACTTCCAAACAAAGTATAGACCTGATGTGATCCATTATTTTTATTCTCTAAATGTGCCTAGGCAAAGAACATTCCTGAGAAACATTCTTGATATTAAAGAAAATGGTAGATTGAGAACTTAAAATATTTTTTAAAAAATCAGGTGAGACAGGATGAACGTGTCTATGGTCATCAACAAGCAAAATGGGCTATATGAGTCACGTTATGTGAGATGGGCGGCTATATAAATACGATAAATAAATAAATATGGCTATCCTATTGTGCATATATCATCCAATCCACCCTCGGTTTTTGTCTAACTAGGGCTGGGGGCGATGATAGGAAGATGCTGTTTGTCTATCTTTGGGAACTTCTCAGCTTTCTAAAGCATCTTGAGAGAAAAAGGAAAGAGGGAGTATATTGGAATCCATGCTGAGAGCTTTAACCTCAAATCAGAGTGATTTTTACGATTATACTGCTATCTTTTATCCAGTCAGTGTTTTGCGAAGTGAACACAGTCCCTGCTCTAACACAGAGGCTGATCCCAGACTTTAAAACTTACTTCATCCAGGGATTTCCTAAGTAGGATCATTTCAGCTATTATTCTAAACAAACCTCCTGCCAAATCTGCCATCAACATAGGGAGCTGTAAAATGCCATTTTTCCCCTGTTCTGGGGCATCCAATTAAAAAAAAACTTCTAGTTTTGAACTTTTTTTATAGTTTTACTTTTATCATCGGGGAACCTCTTAGAAAGAAACCATAATACAAGTATAATTTCAAGCAATGCAATGTTAAGCTACTGGATTTAACAGGTGAATCTCTCAGGCCCTCTTCTCCCTTACACAATAGACTGAGCAATCTCCTTAAAAGCATATTAATGCTTCAAAAGCACAGTACATACTTCCCTAAGCCATCCAACTCTTCTCCCTCCCTTGGCAAATGTGTTCACTGTAGCAATCTTTGCATAGTCTCACTGAACCATTCTCTTCCCACTCTCTTCCTACCCATCTTCTTCTTGGTGATACCTCCTGTCTACTTCTTTCAGTGTCTCCAAGCTTTGAACCACCCCCAGCTAATCTGCTGGGTATTTTCTTTGCTGGTGAAACTTGACAGCCTCTCTCAATCCATGAGCTGCCAAGTCACTCCTTAGCCCAAACTGTCCTTTCCCCTTGTTAGCTGTACGGAACAAGCATCTCAGCTGGGCAAAATGCTGCAAGGAGAAAAGCCTCAAGCTTTCTCTCCTTTCTCCATGTATTCAAAAAATCATCTTTCCAACAACAGAGGGAGAATTCCCCATGATCATGCCCCAGCCCAGGGATTTTATAGATTTCTGAGCTAATTCTTCTCTTACTGCCAGACTAGCCTCTTTCTCTCCATTCTATCCCCACTCCCACCATCTGATCCACTTAAGGGCTGGTTAAATTTTAACTTCAGAAAGTCTAACAAGAGCAAACTATCTCTAGTTCCTGTTTCCTGCATCCTGAAATTTAACTTAACATTTTAGCTTTTTCCTGGATTCCACCAATGTTACAGCAACCATCTGGGTTGCATCGCTAACCATGCTGTTTCCTATCACTTATCCAGGGATGTCCATATCTGTGTCCAAAAACACAAGGTATACGGTGAGATGGGTGGTGTATAAATCTGATCAAACAAACAAACAAACAAACAAATAAATAAATAAAAAATAAGAAGATGGATGCAGCATTACAATGCAAGCCCAATCTTTTTAAAGTGTATCAATGCCGCTTACATGTTTTTATGGCTATTTTCTCTGACTAGCTTGAGGATTGCATTGGAAAAGATTAGTGAGTTACTGTTTCATATTTCTTCCTGCTGTCTACCTCCTCCAGCAGTCAGCTCCCATCCATTCACACCATTATCCCTTTAAAGCTTGGTGGCATCTTAAAGGCCAATGGATCCCAGCATCAGATCAGCCAAAATCACTCAAAACTCTCAAAGCCAATTCATGCAGGGTTTTAATTGCTTTGCAAGGTTTTATTTGAGAATGTTGAAAATTCATACAAGGTTTCATGGTCTTGTCTTGAGATATTGTGAGACTGTACAGTTTTATATAAGATGTCATAAGATCTGAAATCTTGTGAGATTTGGTGGTCTCATGAATTTTGGCTTATGAATGCCCCTTGAGGCATTCAACAAACTCACTGTTGCCTATGGGCACTTTCTTCTAAACCCTGATTTACAAGCATATGATAATATGACTTTAGCTATTATGGATCAGGACAGCCAGTTTGGTTAAGTGGTTAAGGCATCAGGCTAGAAAGCAGGAGACCATGAATTCTAGTCCTGCCTTAAACACAAAGCCAGCTGGGTGACCTAGGGCCAGTCACTGTCTCTCAACCCCTAGAAGAAGACAATGGTGAAACACTTCTGAAAAATGTTGCTAAGAAAACTGCAGGGACTTGTCCAGGCAGTTGCCAGGAATCTAGAATGTCTTGGAGGCACAAAAAACATATAATGGATCAGAGAACATTTTAGCTAGATGTTCGATTAACTATACTGGATTAACATAACCCAGCACTTAATATTCTTCTTTCTTTTTTTGCTTTTAAAATTGGCTGAAGAAGAGCTCTGCATAACTTATTGATTGATATAGCTGCCCTTCTCACCAATGCAATTCTGGGCAGCTAAACTTGCAACCTAAATGTGGCTGAATGAAGAAAAAGACTCCTCTGGGTTAAAATAAAATAAAATAAAATAAAATAAAATAAAATAAAATAAAATAAAATAAAATAAAATCTCCTTCCAACAGAGCTTGGCTTCTGTTGACCTTGTGGACAGAGCCCTCTGGTTTTCAAGGCAATGTTGTGGGAGTGATTTGCCACTGCCCCCTCCTGTGATCTTTTTTCCTTAGAGGGTCTTCCATCCTTGTACCAACTCAAGTCCAGTCCTGCTTAGCTATGGAAGATCAAGCAAGGTCAGTGAGGTGCTGTTCTGTTTAGATTCCTCGTGATTTTTTTTTTTTAAACCAAAACATCATGATAAAAAGCTTCATGACAAAAAGCTACTAATGAAGTGTCTCATTATGGGGCTATCAACAAGAAACAGCATTGCACTGTCTCCTGGCGGGAGATAATAAATGTAAGCTTTTGTGACTACAAGGACCTTCCCTTGATGGAAGTGCCAATTAATTGACTAGGTGTTTGATAATGATTAAATGAAGACTGCATTTTTAACAATGCTTGAGCAGAAAGACTTCAGATGGGTGCATGACAATGAGATGAAAAGGGTGACAATACTGCAGAGAGCATCAGTGTTAATTTATTAAAAGAGGCATCCTTTCAATACACTGATTCATCAGAGAGATTCAGGCATGTTGAAGAAATTAAATTGATTAGCTACTTTTCAATTAAAATCCTACTTCAAAGTTTGCTGCCTTTTCAAAGAACTTTTAATACTGTTATATACAAATTTCAGCCAATCATGGACATCTATGGGCAGGGTGTGTCAAAAAAGTCAACATGGCATCTATGCAATTGAAGCTTCATTGCTTTTTTATGCAATGGGTGCATAAAATGAGTGGGGCTTCAGTTGTGTGGTTACAGCTGCCTTGTTGACTTTTTTGACCCTCTGCAGCCAATCTTCTTAAAATTAAGGGAAAAGAACAGAAGAAGCTTCTTTGAATTTTTAAACAAAGAGCAATGCAAGAATGGAACTATGGATGCTGTCTCAGTCCACCAGAACAAAGCCTCATCACAACGGTAGCTGATATGGGATCGATAAGAAGCACTAGCTCCACAATTTGGTTTCAATGACAATATTCACACATCAAATAGAGGACATTTCCAAGAAAAAGCAGTTGGTCACAGGTCAGTGAAACAAAAAGGAATCAAGGAAGTAAAAACAAGTCAATTTGAAGGAAACCAGCCTATATTCCTTACTCTGACTCTGAAATGTGGTGACACTGTATCAATGGAGCTAGGAAGTACCACTTGAAGAGCAGGTGTCAGCTGTGGCCAGGAATGCCTTTGAGCAACTCCATCTGGTGCACCACTTGTACCCTTTCCTAGATCCAGGGGCCCCTCAGACAGTCACTCATGCCCTAGTCACCTTGTGGCTTGACTGCTACAATGTGCTCTACATGGGGCTGCCCTTGAAGACCACACAGAAGCTTCAGCTGGTCCATATGTGTGGCAGAAACATGGATATACCTTGTTATGCCCATGTAACACCTCTTCTTTGAGAGCTGCACTGGTTGCCCACTTGTTTCCAGGTGCGATTCAAGGTGCTGGTTGTAACCTATGAAGTCGTACATGGCTTAGGGTCTGGTTACTTGAGGGACCACCTGCCTCCCATAGTATCTGCCTGACCGATTTGATCTTGCAGGGTTGGGGTGCTCTGGATTCCTTCAGTTAACCAACGCCATTTGTCAGGACTCCAGAAGCACACCTTCTCTGTAGCAGCGCCTGCCCTCTGGAATGAGGTTCCCCCCAAGATCCAGATGGCCCCCACTGCTCTTCTGCTGTTGTTCAGAAGAGCTTTTGGCAAAGAAGAGTGAGACCCCTCGCTTCATCCCAGCCCAGCCCAGCCCAGCCCATCTGTCATACTTGCCATCTTTTACGGTTTATGGTTTTTTTGGTTTTATTGTAATTTCTTTGTTTGATTTTTGTGAGCCTCCCAGTTTTTGGGAGTTGGGCAGCATACATGTTTAAATTATTAGTATTAGTATTATTTTAGAGTCATAAATCCTTTGTTGGGTTCTTGGATAAGCAGACTTCTGAGAAGTGATAGAAAAAATGTTTTAAATAGGCATTGCACCAATAATCCAAATGCTGGGAATATCACTTTATCTATGTAAATCTATCTCTAGAAAATGGGGGTTGGTTTAAGATGTTTGACATAAGTATAATTTACAATATGAGAGAAAATACAGTGTCCTCTCAGGTTACTTTCTTGTAAGTACCTGTCAAACATTCAGTATGAAGGATTAAGTAAATATTCGATTTGGAAGAGCATAAATGAGAGAATACTTCTTGAGAGTATTTCAGAATAGACAATTCTTACTTTTGTGTGGGCCAAAGTGAGCTATTAAGCAAATGCTTTACAAGCCTCAGTGTAGAAACAGATTAATCATCTGAATGCTGTGCCATCCTAACTTTTATATCTTTTGATATGGAATTGTTTATGTTAACCTGTAATTGTGTTATAGTAAAAAGAGTGAAAGATACTTTTTACCTCAGAGACATCAAAGGATAAATACTCTTTGTTCAAGAGAGTTCCTCAGAAGACATACATTCTGAGGAAAAAAGTACTTTAAATACTCTAAGTCTCTCTCATAACGGTAAAGGGAATGTCTTGCTTAACAAAGACATACAGGGGATTTTAAAAAAAATATAGAGCAATTGCTCACAGACGAGGTTATTCAAACCATCTAATAAAATCACAAAATGCTAAGCAAATCAAATAATTTCATACCCACTGCTGCTAATTTAGAATACATTTTAAATGAATATCTTTTATTTGCCCTCTGCCTTCTAAAAGAACTTGCATTGCAATTAGTGCTAGAGGCAAATCAGAGTGATGGCTGGCTCTGCAATTTCATAAGATGAGCTGCCATTGAGACTCTACCTATCATCCTCTACCCATTCACTCTGTTCTCACTGTGGTCCAGCCTCATTAGCAGTTCAGCCCTTGATGAGTTCATTCAGAGGTAAAAGCCCAATGGTTCAGCTGACTTAACTTTCAGGCAAATGGGGATAAGCAGTGATGGGCAATATTGTTGTGGTTTTATTTTATATTATGTTTTTTAAAGTAGCCAGAAGCTCACAGAGGGCAAGGCACTAGTCAGATCAGGGGCATCTGGAGGTGGGCAAATAAGTCAAGATGGCAGCCATGACCATGTGATTGGAGCCCTGCCCCTGTTTTACACAAACACAGACACACACATGAACTCCCCTGACTCAGAAAACAGCAAGAGGGGGACTGGAATTTCTGGCCTTTTAAAAATGTGTTTTATAGGATTGGAGAGATTTAATTAAAGTCAGTATATTCCCAATGGGAACTGAGAACACTGATTTCATTTGTTCCATGTAAGAACTGTAACAAATGCAGACTTCTGGTGTGTGAGAAGCGGAGGTTGCTTAATGACAAATCTGAAGATGGTATGAGAAGAGAAGATTTTTTTCTGAATTTGGAAACAGAGATTCACCTTAAATGATTTGCAGACAATGGGCCAGATGCAGTTTCTTGGTACATTTCTCTTTTTTAATTCAGCAAAGAGCTGCTTTTCTCCCAGAGAGATTAGTCTTGTGATAGCCTAAGGCTTTATCTCATTTCATCCCATCCATTCACTCATCACCTTCAAAAGTCATTTTGTATTGCAGCTAACGCTCTGGAGATCAATGAGCTTCTAAGAAGAAAGGAAGAAAGTTCTATATAACAATTCAAGAAGAACTGATCCCCTCTCACAGCCATGCAGAGATCATTCATTTCAATCTCCATTGGCTGATTATGTTCCATCAAGTTGGTGTCAACTCTTAGTGATCACATAGATCAGTGTTGTCCAAACTTGGCCACTTTAAGATGAGTGGATTTCAACTCCCAGCCAGCATGGCTGGCTGGGGAATTCTGGGAGTTGAAGTCCACTCATCTTAAAGTGGCCACGTTTGGACAACACTGACATAGATAGACCTTCAGGATGATCTGTCCCCAACTGGCCCTTCAGGTTTTCCAATGGTGCATCAACTGCTGCTGAAATAAGGTCCATCCACCTTGCTGCTGGTCATCTTCTTCTTTGCTTTCCTCCCATCTTTCCCATCATTATAAACTTCTCAAGGGAATAAAGTATTTGCATAATGTGTCCAAAATATAATAATTTGACCCTGGTCATTTGCTCCTTGAGTGAGAACTCTGGATTGATTTGTTTTATGACCCATTTATTTGTTTTCTTGGCTATCCATGGTATCCTCAGGAGTCTTCTCCAATGTCAAAGTTGAAAAGTTTCAATACTCTTTCTATCTTGCTTTTCATAGTCTAACTCACTTCCATGTGGTTACTGAGGACTGACACCAACATGATGGGACATCATCAATTTCTAGTTGTTTGATAACAGCTATATATTGTGTTAGGTCCAGCTTGCCTTACCTTTGATCAATTCCATAATTATTTGTTCTTGGGGAAACAAAGAATGTTTCAAGGGTTGCCTTTGTTATAACTAGAGCATGCATTAATATTTGTTGATTATTAGAATAATCACAGAATGTCTATTTATTTATTTTATGTTTAAAATTGCCCTGAGCATTTCTGGCAGTTATTTCAAGGGAGGCAGATGGTTCAATTCATATAGCTTTAAAACTACAAAGTTCCTTTTGCTCATTTTTATTGCAGTTATACAACTTTCACTGATTTTTTTTTTAAATAATCCACATTTAAACAATCTTTGAGCATTTCCCCATTACAGGACTATAATACTATCCACGTCTTGTTGAATCAGCAGAAAATTATAGTTGCATGAAATATACTGTCTGCATTACCAGTCTTTATTGCTTTGGTTCCCAGTCATTGCAGTTCTTGCCTTCCCTCTGAAGTAATGGATGACCCAAAGGATTTTACATAACCTTGATTGATGGAGTCCGCTGAAAGCTCTACTGGCATGAAATCTGCTGGGTCCCATTGCCAATCCCTATCTTGCCTGCATTGCCTCAGTTCTAAGCTGCTGCACTTTGAATCTGAAACCAAAAATATGTTTTTGGAGAAAGTGTGGGCATGCATCCTGTGCCTGGTGATAGCCCCTTACAGAAGCACTGTTTTCTCCTGGATTCACAGGGTAGCTGCATGATCCCAGAAGAATATGCGTATGAATTAAGGAGGCACTGACATGGTGTAAAAGGTGGTTCAGTGCCTCTTTAATGCATATTTTCCTAGAAATGTGTGGTTGCTGTGCAGCATGTTTAAAGCAGTTCTAAGAGGTACAGCATGGATGCCCACACTTGCTCTGTAACATTTTTTGTTTGTTTGTTTCGGAGTCCTATTCAGTTCCTAATTATTTCAATCACCCAACTTCTTTCCAAGATAATGGTCAGCAAAACCTAACGAATTTTAATACCTCAGGGTTACTTTTGCATGTTGTCAGCTAAAGGGGGAACATATTATTTTAACATGATTACAACCAAGGGGGGCTTAAGGCTGCCTCATTCACAGATTGGGGTTGTGAAGAAGGGAACACTGAGAACAGAGCCGAAAAAGATGTTGCCAGGATACATTTGTGCCATGATTAAGTACAAGGAGTTCCTATTTGCTATCTACTTCTCTTCCCTACCAATCACCTCTCTTTGCCATCTCACTCCTCCTACAATCTGCATTTCACTGCAGCCTTGTCTGCATAATATATCTTGAATTTATTGTGCATGTCTTGTTTTCAGCTTCAAGCTGAAAAAAAATCCCCATTTTTTTTCCTAAGCTATGCCTGTATTATTTTCTTGACAATAATAGTGAAGTATCACCTTCTGAGATGCTTGTTTCAATATCCCATTCTAGTCCACACCCCTGGGATTTCCTAGCAGTCTCCCAACCAAGAATTCACCAGTTCTGAGTCTGTTTAGCTTCTTCACAATTGCCTGACTCCCAGATCACTAGCAGTGATTGCTAGGGAAGTCAAGTATTTTGCCTTTGCCTTATAAAGTTCTAGAAGTTGATGTGAAATAAACTATCATTTTCTTCCAAAAATCTAATGTGGGACACAACTCTTCCAACCAGAAATATATGTTTCCCCTTAGTGCTTTTCCTAATTTTTTTTTCAGGTGTTCCTACTGTTTCAAAGCCTCCAGAACAACCTCACCTTGTCAGGTTTCTTCCTGGCAATGTCACAGTACACTTTGAGTCCTGCATATCTGAGTATTTATTTAACGTTGTCTAGTGCTTCTTGCACCTTCAACCACATGACCTCTAAACTATCATCTTCTCAGGCTGTTGATTTCTAACCAATGGTTATGTTCACATCATTTCCCAATGATCTGTAATGAGAAGTAGGGGCTGGTGAAAGCTTTGAAGACTCCTCTTGAATGCCAAAGATTGATGAAAGATCAAATTCTGCAATGCCATTGGAATGATGTAAATGTCAAGATTGTAAGAGCAAAAAGGAGGAATATAAAGTTGGAATATTTGATCAGGGATCAACTATTTGTTTGATATTTCTGGCAACTCCTAATGAAATTTTTGCTGAATTAGGACTGAAAAGATGACAATTTGTAGATTGCGCATAGGCTACTGGAGAGGGTTTTTTTATTTATTTGTAATTTTAAAAGATGGTGAAAAGTTATTATATTAGCTTATGCTTGGTGTGATGAAGGTTGGAAGCTACTTCTTTACTGTTGTCTTTGTTTCTTTTTTCTTTTCTCTTCTACCGTTTTCTTTTTTCTTTTTCTTTTCCCTTTTCCCTGTACCTTCTGAACTTTTCTTTTACTTTTCTTTTTCCTTCAGGTTTAGTTTATATTTTTACTACATTTATATATCTATATATCTATATATCTATATATCTATATCTATATCTACATTATATCTATATATATATATATAGAGAGAGAGAGAGTAGTGTACAAGTTACTTTTGCTCCTCCTCCATCCAACCTTGAGGAACTGTTGTGTCTTGGTGCACACAAACAGAGCCAGTGTGTGGTTGGGACAAAAAGTATAATACAACTCCATTTCTATGCATTTGTTCTTCATAACTGCTCTCTGCAAGGATACTTCTGCTTTCTTCTAGCAGTCATGATTCAGTTTTCAATCCATCAGCTTCTTTGCCTGCCAGCCCAACCCTCCGGATTCTTCCTCTTCCTGTCAACTGAATGAGGCTTTATGGACTCCCTCTTCCCCCCACCTCACTCTAGACCCTTCCTGTTGCTTCTTCTGCTATGTGTCTCCTATAATCTTTTCTTCAAGTGTCCCACCTTCATCTGTCCCCCCCGCTTCAAGAATATTGAAAGGATTGCAACTTGTTCAGCAGCCACTTCAGATATACTCATGTTTTGTTTTTTTCTGGTGGGACTTTCAATAGCTGAAGGCCAAGAAGAAAGTAAAGAGGAGCAATTTTTAGCATCATTATAGTTCCTGTCTGTAAAGAGCTACACCCAGTACTTTAATGCAAACCTAACATGTGCAAGAATCTCACAAGAAAAATGTGGGATTCTTTCTTTTGCTTTATGCCTCTGTATTTTTTCCCCCACCATAGCAATGTAGTCTGACGTTCCCATCTGTTCACTCACACTGTATAGAGAATCAAATGAGGCTGTTGCCAAAATAATCACCGGATTAAGTGTTTTCTATATATTGTCCTCCCATTTTCTTTCCATTGACCTGATTTACAGAAATTATAAATGTCACTTTTAAGTGTGGCATGGCCAGTGTTGACTGATCAAATGCTATAGAGGGTTTTTTTTGAACTACTATGCCTTTAATTAAAATGTGTTTTTCAGATTCTGTGCTTTCATTCTTTATGCATGAAGGGGCAATTAAGAGCAGAACTATCTTATTTTTTATTTACTTAACTTTACCATTGATTACTGTGGTCTACAATGATACATAAAACCTGCATTGAAACCAGAGATACTAAAAACACTTAAAAACAGCGCTTAAAATAACTGACATCAAGAATTAAAAGCCTGTTAATCCTCAATACATTGATTGGGCCTTCATGCAATAAAGCAGAGTTCTGACTTCTAACCTAACAGAAAGGAACTTAAAAGAAGTCCAGTTGGCTAGCAAGAAAATCTGAGTATTTGAAGGGATCTTTGCTGAATGCAATGGACTTCTATGTAATAATTTTGGCCAAGGATTAAATGTCCCTCAAGACCTGGCTATGTGATCAGGCTTGGGGGTCCCAGGGGACTGAGGAGATTTTGCAATGGCTCCCTTATTAATTTTATCCCCTCCTGTTTTGTGTGCTTTCATAGTTTTTTGTTTGTAATTGTTTTTATGTATTTATTCTTTTTAATTATTGTATGCTGCCCAGAGTCACTTTGTGTGAGATGGGCAGCTATATAAATATGATAAGTAAGTAAGTAAGTAAATAAATAAATAAAGCAAAGATAATATAGGACTGTGTTCTCTGAAAATGCACAAGAGAAGAAATACACAGGAATCCTGTGTTCCTACACAAAACACCAACATCAACACTGAGCAGAACATGAACCTTATTAAACAAACCCCCAAATTCTAGCATCCCAGTCCAGTAGAAGCCCTTAGAAAAGAGACTTCCTTGCCACTAAAACAGTGTTTCTCAACCTTGGCAACTTTAAGATGGGTGGACTTCAACTCCCAGAATTCCCTAGCCAGCTGGCTGGGGAATTCTGAGAGTTGAAGTCCACCCATCTTAAAGTTGCCAAGGTTGAGAAACACTGCACTAAAATACCTACTCCTGTCTTTGCTTTCATTTTAACCTTGCAATATTTTCAGTATTGCAGGCTGCCTATTTGATTACAAGCCCCAAACATTGCCCTAAAATGTTCAGCTCTTTCCATGTTGCCATTAACAGTTTTAATCCTTGAACATTTTTCTGTGCTAAGAATTGGCAGCCCTCAGGCTTGTGGGTGTAAAGGAAACATCCTTGTTCCTCCTGCTTTCTCCCCTTACTGGCTGACTGAGCAAACTGCACTCATGCTTCACACGGTATGTGAGCGCCATATGGTTTTATCCAACTCCCTGTATTATAAAGTTTTAAAGTCTAAGCCTAGGATTTATGAGAAATTCAAAAGAGGCTATGGTGGGGACATAATGCCAATACTGATACAGTGTTCATAAATGTTTACAGCCATCTTAAAAGCATTTGCTTGAGGGTCAAAATCCCCTGAATAAAGCAGGATTCGATTCTGAATAAGCACACATAACATTGCAATGTAGGGAAATGCATGACTTGCACTTTGCTATATAAATCCTATCATGCGATTTCATTTTATAGCTCTCACATGCAAGATTAAAGACTTTGTTAAAGAGCATGCTTGTTGTTGTTGTTGTTCAGTCGTTAAGTCGTGTCTGACTCTTTGTGACCCCATGAACCCAATCGCGCCAGGCCTTCCTGTCCTTCACTGCCTCCCTGAGTTTGCTCAGTTTCATGCTCATTGCTTCAGTGATGCTATCTAACCATCTCATCCTCTGCCGTCCTCTTCTCCTTTTGTCTTCAATCTTTCCCAGCATCAGGGTCTTTTCCAAAGAGTCCTCTCTTCGCATTAGGTGACCAAAATATCTGAGCTTGAGCTTCATTATCAATAAAGAGCACGCACCATGTCCCATACTTAGACAGAAGCCCTGGGTGCATTAACTTGGGACTATGTTTTATGGAAAAGTATTGGACATTTCAAGGGTTAGAATTAGGCAGCAGCTTGTTATAACAAATGTAATCTCTAACATAGTCTATGTTGCAAAGGTTCATCTGATTTTGTGGCAATGAGATGTATTACATTTCATTTCCACAAACTAATCCTGTGTATGTATATTATTTTCAGTTCTTCTCCCTCCCTGACATTAAATAATTACACATTTCTCTTCTGTCAGCTTGACATATGTCTTATTTTGGGGTTGCAAACTAGTGTCATGTTAACAGTTTTGCAACTTATCTTTCCTCCCTCCTCACCCACCAGTAAAGTTGTGAAAAAACTCACATTAGCGCTAGAGGAAGTTTTTTTTTTTAATTGTAGCAGGGGGAAGTATCCTTTCCATGCACACTAGTGTGCACAGGTGCACACACCCAAACATATACATAGTGATCTCTTTCCCCCGCAAATTGCCCAGAGGTCCATGAGGATTTGGGGGAAAGCTCCCATTGGCATGAACAGGTGGTTGTCTTTCAAAGCTTTGCTGCTCCGGGAGTGCAGTGAAGGAGAACTGGGGAAGGAAGTGAAGAGACAAAAAGGAGAGTGAGAGATGTTGGATGCATTTACCTATCCACCAAATTCTTTCTTTAACGGTGCAGAATACAGGAAGGATCACCTAGTGTCCTACTTCCCATCTCTATTCTGCTGCTGTTATGTACATAAATGGGTTAAAGCTGCAATGTCCAAAGGGCACTTCCTTTAAGACAGTCCATACTAATGGTCCACTGTATTGTTTCCAGGGGCTCTGGAAACTGTGTGTGTATAGGAGATTGGGCTGGTGTTGGCATCTGGGGGAGGGGGGTGCTCAAATTCTGCAAGATGGCAGACACAGCATTGCAGTCCAAGCCACACTTCCTTTGTATATCCATGCACAAAAGGACAGGTCTTCTCTTGCAATGCCATGCCTGCCATCTCACAGATTTTGAAATGCCCCCTCAATGCCTCCAGGTGGGGTAAATCCATACCAATTTTCACTGCAATGATTGTGGCTTTGAAAGAAAGGGAAGGTTCTACACCATACTGTACATACCTACCTTTGAGTGAGAAAATAAGTCCCAATCAAGTCAAAGTCAACTTGTAGTAACTCCATGGACATGTTCAGTATGGAAATATGGCTTGCCTTTGCCTCCTTCTGCATTCTTTTAACCTTTAGCCCTACTGTTCCCTAGAAGCTTCCTTTCTCATACTTATCCGGCCCAGCACTGTTTAGTGTCTGAGCTTCTGCACTTGCTGACACATCTCTGAATGCTACCTATTGTACGAGTTGGCCTAATGTCTCAGTAGACCAAGTTTGCATTGTTCATTCAGCCCTTTTCTGAATAATTTTGGAATAGATGCTTATTTATCTCACCATGGAATTCACTTCTTTCACATTTCTCATGAAGTTGGCTTTCCCTATCTTCTAGCTTTCTTTGTGAATAAGACAAAAAGCATATATTTTCACTTGTTCTTTTTTGTTGTTGTTTTACATTATCTGATGTCTTCTAACAAAAATGGCAATTAGAATTCAGTGTTAATTTACTAACACGTACAAATTATTTTTGTGGTCTGAATTTGAGGTCAGATTTAATTTGGCTCCTGAAATATGTCATCCAAGCCCCATAAGCATTTGAAATTAGCCACATACAGTGTATGCAAAGGGAGCTGTGAGGGTGGAGAGAAACCCAGGAGTTTCTGGAAGAGTTGTAGCTCAGTAGGAGAACCCCTCCTTTGGATGTAGAAGTCCTCATTCAATTCCCCAGTAAGACCAGGAAGAGAGTCAATGCTATTTGCTGCGGATAATATTAGCTAGATCATTCAACTGTCTGGCTCACATAAGATCAATTTTTTATGTTCCTGTAAGGGGTTCGCTCTATACATAGAACTGACCATCACTTTAGAGAAACAGTAAGTAAAGTGCCCTTTAAGTAGCACACTGTGAGATCTCTGGAGATCTCCCAGCCTAATCTATGGCTCTGGTATTCTCTGGGAAGATCTTAACAGGGCTAGCCTTGCTTAGCTCCCGGGCCAGGTGCTGCTGATGCGGGAACCCTGGAACCTCACAATTCTTCTGATCTAGAAATCAGCTGATATTATGATGCTGGCTAATACAAACACTCCTAAATCTGCAACCCTCCATTATTCTACAGAACGTTTTTCAGTGAGCTTTCAGTTTTAAGCATCTGACAGTATTCTTTCAGTCAAGATCCATGCCTAGAGTAATGATTTATACAAGTAAAATACACTTAAATAAGAAACTCTTATTCACCCTAACTAACCTTACTTTTATACACCCTATGACTGTATTCACATAGCCTGCAAAATTATGATTTGTTTAACCATGATTTATTGAATAAGGTTCATATAGGTTCATATAGCACACTAAGCCAAAACCAACCAGATAACAATATTGTGGAGCACTGGGGACTGTAAGTCTTCCTGGGACAAATGTAAGCAGGAGCACTAAAGACTATCCTGTGGAAGGTAGAGAAGTAGTAGGTAGCATTCTGGAAAATCAGTGCTTTGTCCCCTTAAAGATCCATGCATAGTAGTGCTTATTCATGATCTCTTTGAGTTTGCACAGGAGTGGTTGAACCATTTCTTAGTACAGGGATTTCCTTTGCATCTCTCTGCAGCTGTCCTCGATCTCCATGCCATCAACTTCCTTCCAAAAGAGCACAGTCACCAATGGACATGGATGCTTGCAACAATGGCAACTTTTATCAAAATGGTGAAATGTGATGTCATGATATCATAATACAAGCTCGACCCTTACATGCTCACATGTAACATCATGATATATAAATAAAAGGGGCAGAGTTGGCATTTCAGCCTTTGCCCTCTAGTCCCCTACTTTGCAGATGCCCCTGTAGCTCAATATGACAAGTGAATGAATCCATGAGGCATTCTCCATGGAATGGTGAAGCAACTGGCAGCCAGTAAATTTCAATAGGGCTCTATCAGAATTGTGCAACAGCATAAGACTTCTCAGCTGACTGCCCCATACATACTTTAACTTTGTAATCCTTGCAACATAAATGCAAACCTGAAATAATGTAATAGTGGAATGAAGGCATCAACTCCACCACTAGTTGCCTCCTGAACGGGACCCAGAGGAATCTGGAAGTTGGCATTTTTTTCCCTATGTAAAGAAATGAAACCAAGGAGAGAGAAATCCTAAATGAAAGTACTGCTTATGACTCTGACTTTTTTTTAAAAAAAAAAACCTTCATTCATCTTGGGTGAGACAGAATAAACTATGGGAAGACAGCACAAGACACAGCCTAGATATGTTGGATGTAATCCTGCAGCTTCTGTGTTGCAACTGGTGGATACTTTCACTGCCAACTGATGATGGGCTGCAAAGGAAGTGCAGCAAAAATGGAGGAATCAACCAATCACTTTGTCATCACATGCTGTTAGGATTATGCAGCAGAACTCAGACCAGAGGCAGTAGAAGCAGGACAGGAATCAGCAATGCAAGAAGCAAATTTCAAGCTGGAATCATTTTCTGCTCCCTCACGGATGGGTAAGGAGTCCTTGAACTCATTTTTGTCAGGGAAGGCCCTAAAGCCGCCTTGAGGAAGGGAAAGATGAGGTGCAAAGAGAGATTGCTAGCTTCACTTGTGAAAGAGGAAAAGAAAGGAAAGAAACAGCAGCAGAAAGGAAGAAAAGGAGGACATTAGCTGAAGAAGAAGAAGGAAATGGCATGAGTAGTTCCTTTCCCCAAAATGTCTGCTTGTTTCTTCTGTTTGTAAATCCATGTCTGTGTTCGGTTCAGAGTGGCAGCACATGTACTGTTAATGTCATGTGTGGAGGTCTGGGAGAGCGGTTTCCAGGGGGCAAAGTGGTAAATGTGGCATTGCAATAGAAACTCCACCCCTTTTACACTTGCATTAGCACATGCCTACCAAAGGGGTGGGGCTTTGATCAAAATGCCGTGCCTGCCATGTTGCAGAATTTGATCCACACACCTTGCAGATATCCTGGGGGAGATTCTTAATAGACAAGATGCTCCATACACGTTTTGCACAACTCTTAGAATAGAGGGATTGTGCTATAATTATCACTGTACAGTTGAAGGATTGCTTTTGATTTTCACCAAACCAAGTGGCTGAGATCTACGTTGAATTTTTAAAATTATTTCCACAGACCAGGAACAGGAAGACAGATATATTTTCCCTGTCAATAATATGCCAACTTTTATAAGATATAAGTTTGAGTTTTTTAAGTTGCAAAATCTAACCCTATTTCAAGCAAGTTATATCACATTTAAAACACATTCTGTGTTGTGCTAAAGTCTAAATCTTTATTTCTCTGCACAAGTTAAAGAACTGTGTGTAACTCCAGCATTTATGTATACTGAAGGATGTCTAAAAGTTATTATTTTTTCCTCTAGAATAACCTTGGGATCTGTAATATTTTGTATTCTCACTTTATGATCTGTAATATTCCGGACACAGAGCACTTGTAGCAGTTCAACACTGCATTCCCTTTTGAAAATTTCTTTTAAGTTGTGGTCCCATGAACTGAATACTGTAGATCTCTACCTATGTTTTCCAACACTGAATGTTTGAATTGTAATATTTAATGTTAAAAATAGGAAGAGGGATTACATTTTATCTTAAATTAACATCTTCTTTTTAAATAAAGTTTGATTCTGCTTTTCTCTGATGAGATTGGTCTACCTTTCAAGGAGGGAAGGAAAGGCTGAATTCTCTGGGCACATACAGTACAAGCAGGAGCTGGCACTAAAGAAATCATTTCAATTTTTATATTTTGCCTTTAAGCATCAGAAACACAACACAGGTTGTAAAAGCCCTATGTCCCCCGCACACAGGGGTTAGAGGGTGGATATTGGTGAGGCATCCCCATGGAGATAGATGATGGTAGCAGAAGTGTGAAGGTCCTAACAACAGCTCACAACCAAAACATGGAGATTTGCACAGGATCTCAACAGTCAGGGTTATTGCAAGGAAAATGGGGGTTAGATTACAGAAGCTTGGAAACTGCATATGGGTACTTTAGCCTTCATTTATCAGTGAATATGTTAAGGCAGAGATGATGCTATCATCATCTCTCTGTTTCCTGACTTGGGGAGAAGTTCCTACCTTTTAAAATTATACAAAAGGATTGTCCATCTGTTCTTGATCTAAAATATTTTGGAAATGTCCTTTCTAAGGCTCCAAGAATTCTATGACATTGAGCTACCAAGCCACTATACCAAGGCAGGACTTGAGGCTAGGGAATGAAGATCCAGAGAGTTTTGGGAGGGGAGGTTTGAGACCTCAACCCTTCCACTGTATGGGCTTGGTCATCCACTACATATAATATAAATTGTTGTTGTTGTTTTTAAAAACATAGACAAATTAATAGAGACAAATCTTTCAGTGGCTATCAGCTATGATACCTAAATGCAGACGCAGGGAACATATGGGTCTTCAACTGTTGTTAGTCCATCCTCAGCTGCAACTCATATTTTCATTAGCCAGTGATTTATTAAAGTTTTAGCCCAGAAACATCTATGAGGTCACAAGTTCCTGACTTATTGTTTAGGACAAACATTCAGGAAGGACATCATTTTAATTTATCTTTCCTGGAGCCATTTTTTAAAATTCATCCTCTTCTGTGCCAAAACTCATATTTACTCTTAATTGTCCCTCCTTTTCTCCAAAACAGACATTCTCATTTTTCCCATCACAAGCCTTCTCACTTGTCATGCCTAGTATCTTCTCACATTTCAGAATAAATTGCCAGGAACTACTTCTCTTTAATTTCTCCTACAAAGATGATGTGTTCTTAATACTACAATGATGCAATTGTTAAAATGGGGCAACCACACAGTGTAGTCCCAAGGCTTGGGCTTCTCTTCATTTCAGTGCTAATCTATACATTCCAGCATTAGCATAGTGGTGTCTGTAGGCAAATGCATACTTTGGTACATATGCACCCAAAGAGAGAGAAAGTGCTGTGGAGTCAATACACTTTGTCCATTAACTAAAGAGAGATTATTCTTGAAATTATCTTGAGATTATCTTTCACTTTGCATATAAAGGTAACGGAGCAGAACTATGCATTTTGGTTATGACAGGGGTGCTGCGTAAAACAATAGCTTGCTCTCCCCTCCTGCTTTTTGCCCCATGATATCCTGAAACAAGTCAACTGACAAAATATCAGTGTCCTTCTATCTACTTATTCATTTCTCATTTCATTGCCTTCTGCTTGTGGATTTGTTTTCCTCTGAAGAGGTAGGAGCATCTCTTGGTCAGCATTTGTTTTTCACCATAACATAATCTTGAAATTCACACAGGAACTATGAACAATTGACTGGCATTTGTACTGTGATATGTACCATTAACAAGCTTTGGGGGATGAAACTCTGTATGTTTTTACCTATTCTTATTATTGTTTCATATTGTCTCCTTTTTTCCCCAGCCTACGCATCCTACCACCAACACATTTTTGACAAAATGTCTCATGGTTTAGTTATTGAAGAATGTACTGTTCTTTTTTTGGTAACAGTTGCCAGATCGCAAGATGGAATTTGCATCGATGATTGTACATTTTCCATTTTCAGAGTTCCATGCGGTGTCTACAAAGGCAGGGAAATGCATTTCTGAAGCTAAGCAGGATGCCCAGAACAGTCATTTGCACATTATTCCAGCTCACAGCAATTCCACAAGAAAATATAATGATGGGCATTGTGATTAGTTAGGGAAGCAGTGTCCAGGGGAAGAAAATATTCTGTGGTTTCCTTATATAGAAATTTCCAACTGGAAAACAACTTCTCTAGAGAAGACTTTTTATATGCATTTAGGTACAGGAGAAAAAGGAGATTGCTAAATTATTTGTGCAAAAAATAGGTTGAGAATATATGATAGTCATCGGATCCCAATCCTAGATGTCTATAGATATAGACAGAGGAGCTGCTCAAAGTGGTTCAAACTTTTTTAAACTGGAACCAAACTGTTTTAGCCTGTCTAGGCTGGCAGCCTTGGACTTGCATCTGGATATTTTTCTATGGCATAACATTAAAAATGAATGAATAATTTTTTAAAAGTTCTTTCACAGAGCACATAATTAAGCTATAATGTTCAGTGATACACAAGGCTCCTAAATCTCTTTGCTTCTGGCTCCCAGCAATCAGATATGGCTAACCAAGAGCAGAGGGAGGGGGATGTGCCCAACAGCAGCCTGAAATGGCCAATAAGAACTTCTCACATCTCACCTGTTACTGGGAACTGGATGTTGGATGTTAAAACACTAATTTAACACTGGTAGAGCTAATAATGATTTAACCTTGTTTCACTCATGATCTGAGGACAAGATTGATTATGTTCTGTCAAGTTGTTGTCAACTCTTAGCAACACAGAGATAGATTTTCTCCCTGACAATCTGTCCCTAACCTAGTCTTTCAGGTCTTCCAAGAGTGCACTCATTGCCACTGTAACTGATTCCATCTACTGTGTTGCTGGTTGTCCTCTTTCCTTCCACCTTTCCCAGCATTACAGCCTTTTTCATAGAGCTGGGTCTTCATATAATGTGTCCAAAGTAGGATAGTTTAAGCCTGGTCATTTCTGCCTCAAGTGAGAACTGGGTTGATCTGTTTGATGATCCATATGTTTGTTTTCTTGGCTGTCCACAGTATTCTCAGGAGTCTTTTCCAACACCAAAGTTCAAAAACATCAATACTCTTCCTATCCTGCTTCTTTAAAGTCCAACTTTCACTTCCATAGAGTGTCACAGCGAATACCATGGCTTGCATGATTCTGATCATTGTAGGTATATTGACACATCATTGCATTTGAATATTTTTTCCAAGGCCTTGGTGGCTCTCTACCAACTGCTAGTCTGTGGCATATTTCTTGACTGCTTGTTCCTGTACTGATGATGGTTGATCCTAAAAGGCAGACGCTATCCACCACTTCTATATCTTTATTACCAGTTCTAAGGCTGGTTGTTCTACCTGTTGTTATTATTTTGGTCTTCTTTATATTTAATTTTAGTGCTATTTTTTCATTGTGCTCCTTGACTTTTATTACAAGGGCTTGCAGATCCTTTGCATTTCCATCACCATAATAGGTTTCTAATTCCCAATCATTGAGGAACTTTTAAAGAAAAATTAAGTGCCAATTTGCTATCTATTAACACTGCCTTAAATTGCCTTCCTGAAGCAACTGCCCTGTCTGTCAAAGGACTTTCAGACTCCAGTGCCTGAAAGGCTACATAACACACTCCTAACATAAATACTTAGAGGTAGTGGTTAAGACTGATTGAAATGTACATCAAAACAGTTGAATTCACATATTATGTTAATATGGTGCTTAGTGTACTCTGTGTTAAGTCAAAATGTGGCTTGTTTAGTTTTGGCTTAGCAAATGTGAATCCAGCCACTGTGGTTTAATCACAAACCATAGTTAAAGGAACTCATGCTTAGTGCAGTGTATGAACCCAACCAATATAAGCTTCAGTCTGCCCTGTTTCATATTAATAACTGCTCTACTATATTAAAAAAAAGGCCACCTATATGGAAAAATAGGTGGAAATGTTAATCTTCCATCTCAAAGGCAAATATCTTTTTAAATATGATAAGAGATTATTCATATAAGTAGTTCTGTCTGCAGTTGGAGGTGACTGGGTTCAGGGAACACTGTACTGTGTGCTGTTCCATTATGTCTTTGAACTGCACCTATTAAGCCCTTATGGGCCTGAATGCACAACGTTGGCTTGTATTCAGCTCAGCAGCTCAAGTTCAGAAGCCTGCCTTAACTTCACTCATGAATCCCAAAGTCCCAAAGCTGTTTGGAGGAATGTTGGATGGGTGATTAATGCCTTTTCTCTGGGAGGTGACTAATTTGTCCATTATTTTTTATTACTGAGGCAAAGCATTCGAAGCACATTACTCGGAGCTGTTAAAAGTCAGATCCATGGATTCTGATGGTTAAATATGTAACAAATCTCATTTTTATCCTGCAGTGTCCTTCTAATGAAAAGAGCAAGTCATCCTCCTCTTGACATTAAAGACACAAAGTTGCATTTTGACTTCTGATTCTGAAAGCTTATCTAGAAGTCAGAACAAAGCATTCTGGCTCTTGTCTGTCACATCAACCAGGATGACAACAGGCCTCATGAAATTCAAACCTGAGGACAGTTCTTCCCTCCTCTCCCTGCAGCTTTTACTTTTTTTTTTTCATCCATTCGAGGAGGACGGAAGAGGGAAAGGAGGGTTTTGTGCTGTAAGCCTACCTTTCAAAAGACGTAGAATAGACTCTACTGGCTGTGATCTTAAGATCAGTTTAAAGTATGGGCTGAGTGTTCAGTCATGATGCAAACTCTGTCCCTTATACATTTATTTATCCATCCATCCATCCATCCATCCATCCATCCATCCATCCATCCCTTATACATTTATAAGCCAGTTTGGTGTGGTGGTTAGGCACCAGGCTAGAAAGCAGGAGACTGTGAGTTCTAGTCCCACCTTAGGCATGAAAGCCAGCTGGGTGACTTTGGGCCAGTCACTCTCTCTCAGCCCAACTTACTTCACAGGGTTGTTGTGGGGAAAATAGGAGGAGGAAGGAGTATTAAGTATGTTTGCTGCCTTCAATTATTTATAAAAATAAGAAAGGCAAGATAAACAAAAGTACTAAAGTACTACTATATCTGATATTGTAACACCACAATGCATGTTTCCTCATTTTGATATTGTCATGGTTACAAATAGATGCCTATGAAAGAAAAATAGCTTTGCTAGTTTCTTCCAGGAAAAACAGCAGAGTCTTTTTCTTAATGCAGGGGTAGCTTTCACAAACTCTGAGAAGTGAATGATGGTGACAGAAGGGGCATCTCACTTCCAGTAACCCCACCATCCAAGCCAAGTGATGAAGTCACTTCTGAGATGTGATGTTACATGTACTCTCTGACACTCTTCTGCTGCTTCTCCTTGGGCACCAAGTAAGGTGATATTGGCCAGGTTTTGCATGGTGCAGGTATAGGAGGACAAGGGACTCAGCACACCCATCTTAAACTTGTTTTGACTCCTGGTGACTTCTTGAAGAATCATGTAGTTGGTTTGCCACTGGGATATCTTTTCAATTTCCAAGCTAAGCCTACAGCCTTAGGATGTCTCTCATCCAAGGATTAACTAAGTCTAAACCTGCTTAGCTTTTTGAGATTGCCTTAAGTCAGTTAGTTAGCTGAACCACAGGAAACCAAAAATCCTAGCCCCCCACATGGTAGTAGCATAGCCCCACCCACATTGTATCATCATTCCAGCCACTGTATCCTTTGGCTCTTAAAACAGTCTACCACCAAAAAATTGCTCAACTGCCTTAAAAGATGGATTGCAACCCTCACCAAAAGGTTTGCTAACTTCAAATACTTAATCAAATTCTAAGGGGAAAAGGCACATCAATCAGCTAAGTGACAGAAGCAGATGAAAACATTAATTAAAAGTACATTGCAGTAAAATTAATCATGCTATAGATATCAGTGATGCTAAATAGTATATAGCTCAGTGGAGCAGAAGGCATACTCTGGATTCTTTAGAAGGTTGTAGTAGAAGTAGGAGAAATGAGAGATTCAGATATTTCTGACCAACTTTTGTGTTCACGTCCAGGTTTTGAACTCTTTTGAGCAAAATAGGAACATAGGATAACTAGGATTAAAGTTCTCACTAGAGGTACAAATGACCCAGCTCAAATTATCATATGAAAAGACCTAATTTTCTTGCAAAGTTTATACTGCTGGGAAATGTGGAAGGAAAGAGAAGAGGATGACCAGCAGCTAATCTCATTTCATCCCACCTAACAGTTCTTCAGATCTTTCCTTTCTGAAGACAAAACCTTGTTGCACCTTGCTGCCGTTCTTCAGTGTTATTCTGCTTGGTGGGCTTACAGGGCTTGCAAAAAAAAATTAGCAAGGATAAGTGTGTGCATGTGTGCAGGCTTTAGCACTGTTTTTGTATAGCTGGCCCATGGGCCAGCTAAATGCAACTCTTGTCAAATTGTCAACAGCTGCAGAGAGGACATTCAAAGAGCAGCACTGTCCCAGCCTCACATATTTGTCTGGTTTAAGGTTGTAATAAATCCATCAGGCTTATTTCAGAGTCATAAATTCAGTTTCATAAATGCATGAACAGGCTCACTGGGCAAATGTGTTTCAAGGAGCAACAAGAGAGAGAGTGAAGATAAACTGAGTCAAATTCTCAAATTTCTTGGCTGCAAAAGTTCTAGGTCAGGAATCCATGGATGCCTTCACAAATTGGCATTGTTCCAGCAAGCTTACTGAGGCCTACTTGCTCTTTAAATACCAGATGTTTCTAATTCTTCCAAGCATTGCTGGGCCTCACCAAGTCTAGTTTCCTTCAGCAGATTATTCCTGAGCAGGCTTGCCAGATCCAGCTACTCCTTGGCATAGCTGAGCACTCCTCTGCCTGCCTGCCTGCCTGCCTTTGACCCAGCACTCTAGAAGGTTGGGTGATGGAGGCTCCTGGTCTGGAATGGTGATACTGATTGCTGATGCAGCATCATTGTTGGGCCTTGGCAGCACAGAGTCTGTCTCTTGGTTTGCTTCTTCCTGGTCCTCTGTCATCTGAGGGGGGCTCTTGAGTCCAGATGGTAAGCACAAGTCAACAACTCTGAAGGTTTGGCAGGCAAATGCACCAGCTATATGGAAGCGCCCATACCTTAGAATAGGGCAGTAACATTTGAAAGATCAAGCCTGAAACTCTATCTCCTATTCTTACAGAGGGCTTCAGGAAGGTGGGGTGACCTGATGGGAAGGAGTGAGACTACATTTTTTGGCCCATTATTCCAAGTTTTGGGGAAATTTAAGGGTGGAAATAGAAGTGAGAATCTTTCTTTCCAAATGCAAATAAGGGTCCCAGTTGTGTTGCCAAATGTCAGCATTAAAAAGATTGAAATTTAATTCAGTCTGAGGCAACTTTTCACACTTGGGGTAGTGGTTTAAGGATGGGACTCAGAGTGCTTTGTCTTCCTGAGGCTTATTGCTCCCATTCTCATTATTAATTTTGTATGTGCATACACACATGCACACACATACACACTGCTGAAAATTAACCCCTCTGTCACCAGAGCTCAGCAGTATGGTCTCAGGTACTGAGGTAGCATACAGCTACATGAAGCCTACTTACTTTTTTTAAGCATGAAGATAAATTTGGTCAATCTTGGTTTTGGGAAGAAAAAGCAGTTTGTAGAATTAGAGCCTTAATTATTGATGGAAACCTTGTTCCTGCTGAAGTTGCTGATTGTATTTTACAAAAGTATTTGCCCCAGATGGGTTGGTTTAGTTACTGGTTTCAAATGACTAAAATGCAGTTCATAAGCTATCTAGATCTCATCAAGACCTTAAAGAACATTTTGATGAATAGCCAAAATTTACTCCATTTAAAAGCAAGGGAATCTCATTAATATTATATAAAGCTCTTACATTAAGAATAACAGACTCTTAAAGGTTTTACAAGTTCTAGGAGAATTATTTGGGATTTGAATGATGTATCTAATTGGAACTCTTTGTGACATAGAATTCCATTAAAATGCATTCAGCAAGTCATAAAGACTTGACTATGAAGATCATCCTTAGTGCAATACATTCCACTAAAGTCATACTATATAATTTGTGAACTTTCTGAATTATTTTGGCACGCCTATAAACAAACTGGTACATATTCCATTTTTGTTGGCAATCGCCAATCAGTCTTTTTAGGTCAAGGCTATTGAAGGAATTCGGAAATCTACCCAGCCATGTTTCATACATAAGCCTGCTCTTGGCTGATTGTCCATATTCCCATATAAATTGATGTGACATAAGAATTTGATGTAATTCCTCTTGTTAGCTGCCAGGTTTGTTATTGCAAAATGCTAGAAAGCTAACATACATCTTTCATTGGACCAGTGGTACCTAAAAATGTAGGCAATTGCTCTGACTGAAAAATTAGCAACAACAAAGAGCTATGGGAAAGCCTCACAAAAAATAAATTTATTCAAAATCTGATCACCATTTATGGATACATTAATAGCAATGTTCCTATTGGATTACCGTTGTACAAAGGAGATTCTAGAAAGCAATAGTGAATATGAATTTTCAAAATGCTGTATTTCTCATTATTACATATGCATTCCTGTTTATCTGCCTGCTAGTCTGTCTATATGTCTGTCTATCTACTGGCACATCCAGACATCCATGTTAAATTGAAATCCATCAGTCCTTGAGCTGAGCAGAAAAGGATCCTTGTATAAAATTTGCATCCTTGAGGGTCAAGCCCTATTCTGTTCAGTTTTTTGTTAATAGTAATTTCATTGAAGATTATAATTTGCAATAAAAATGAATACAAACTAAAATAAAAGAATAAAAAGAACTAATAGAAGGTGCAGAAAAGGGGAAAAAAGATAAAAAATGTGAAAGAAAAATAGAAAAGAAAGAAAAAATAAAAATATAGTAAAAAGAAATATATGTATATATGTATATGTGTATATGTGTATGTATATGTGTGTGCACAGCCACACAGCCCAGAAGACCCACACCAGCCATCATATGCCAGCCGTGAAAGCCTTCAACAATACATTTACATTCCTTCCTTTTACTTCTAACGATCTTGATCTTTAGTCCCTTCAAAGAATGTCCTAAAACTTGATTTTTTTCATTTTTTCTTTGTCCCTTCTCACAAAATTCTTCGAAGTTTTAACAAGCCTCTTTTATAATCAATATAGGAAAAATATCCAGCTCACTCTCTTGGTTTGTTATTTCTATATCTCTTTTAATTATTAAGACATCAGCCAGTTTCTTTTGTGTATCAAGCGTAACAACTTTTTCTATGTCATCCTTGTAGCCTCTCATTTTTAAATCCACTTTTAAATCACTCTCAGTCATGTCAGATAATACCTGTTCCTCTTCCATAGCATCTTTTAAACACAATCTGTCTGTAAAGGTAGACACTCTTAGAATTAACTTCTGGTTCCATTGTTCAATATCCTTCAATATGTCAAATTTTAAAATATTTTGCTTCATTCTGTGTTAGTAAATTGAATTTGAGCGTTCTCCTCCTCCGACTGTAATCTTGAGCTCCTTCTAGTTCCCTCTAGTGAGAGAGGAATTACACCAGATTTACTTGAGAAAACGTTTGAGCAACTAGGCAGTAAGTTACCTGAATCACTTGATACTAAATTGAAAATTTCACAGCTTTTGAAAAAAAAGAATGGATAAAAGATGAGAGAGGAGATGAAAGAAGTTAAAGAGATGGAAAGCTCTGTAAAACAAGTGTCTGGAAATGTAAAACAAATGAATGATAAAGTTTTTGTTGCAGTCTTCTCATGAGCAGCAACTGTCTGGAGCACTTGTGGGTGATCTCAAGTCCTCTCCTTATTCAGAGAGGGATTATGAACAACTGGTCCACTCACCGGCTCTTCATTCCACCATAGTTGTCGGCTCTACTTTTCATGGAGCTGTCTTCAGTCCGCCATTTCTTCCCCCTATTCTGTTCAGTAATGAAGCTAGTGAGTGGTGGTGACCTTACAACTTTAATGTTGTCCAGGTGAAAGAAAGGGATGGGTTTCGTTCCTCCCATAGCTTTATAGTGCTGTCACCAAGTCTCCCCTTAACCATCAATTAAGGGGACCATCTTAATACGTATGAAGAAGTAGGGTCAGGCAACTGTGAATGCTTTGAATTGTGGGTTTAGCTACTTTACCAGGGCAAAGCTGCTCTGTGCTTATGACTCCTCACTTGGGCTATTACTGAATGTGAGTCTGGCATTGTCTTGAAAGAGCAAACTGTCCAAAAATAGCCCAGCTGACAGATCAAAGGTATGTAGAAGAAGCAGGAGGTAAAGTGAGAGGGAGAGTTCCCCGACCACATCATTAACCGCATAGTCAGTGAAGGCAGCTAGATTGTGTCCACAGAAAAAAATTATGTTGGGAGAAAAAGGGAGCACCTACTTTTGAACTGGAAAGTTGAGTTTAAGCTGCCTTGCTGTGAGTTGGGGTGAAGCAGAGGCAATTTTGTGAAGGTACACCCTATAAAAACAGGATCTTCTATTTCCAAATTTTTATTCTTGGTTTTCTATTTTCCTTCTTCTTTTGTCATTTTTTAAACTAATGTTTTTATTTCTAGAAATAGGAAAAAGGAGAAGGAGAAGGTGAAGGTGAAGGCGCAAAATTCAGCTGTGTAGTGAAGATTCAGGCCTCAGTAACTGTATTTTGTAGGGAGAAACTACACACAGTAGAATCCCCTGTGTACAGGGTGACCATGGGGAATGGTTTAAAAAAGTCAAGGTTGTGGCCATGACAGTGTGATGCACATAACAAAGAGGGGGAGCTTTGACTGCACTGTCATGGCCACCATGTTTACTTTTTGACCACACCCTGCAGACACCTCTGCCTTTGCAGCAGCATCAGCAGGGGAGCTGGGGGCAGAGGGCAAAGTGAGAAAAGCAACATCACACTGTTGCATTGCAACCCATCCAATCTTTTTGAAAGGTCTTCATGATTTACCTGGGGCAGAACCTGTGTTGTGAAAACACAACACAGCTTGCTCCATTTTGCTGACACCCACAAGCCTGCCTAATTTGATTCTTTCTCATGTACTCATTAAGTGGAAGAAAGAAGCAGGCTTGGGGTGTCAGTACGGATGCTACCCAAAATTAATAAACAATTGTCATGGTACTTCAGAACATTGGTTTTGACTGGAATAACTTGGCAGCAAGCTAAAAATATTCATGCTTCCTATTACAAATGAAAATAGACCTTGCATGAGAGTGGCTGTTTTTCAACAAGAATAGAAATTAGTTGTCATAAAAATGAAGAAAGATTTCTACTAAGGCAATATACGTAAGTTTTAATCCTGCAGGCTTCTTTTAACAGTTCCATGGTATCATAAGAGAATCCTATGAGCTTTTTCAGCATCTTCTTTCTACCAAGTCTCTCTCCAAGGAGGGAGATTGAATTCACTGTATCCCAGATAAAAATGTTGTGTTTTCTTTTTTTAAGACAAGAGTACCTATATGAGTTAAAGTCAGTCTCATTTTTCTCTTGATAACCAGTGTTGATGACATATGGTCAGCTCTTTTTAATACTTTTCCTTTTGGTTTTGGTTTTTCTTGCCCATTATGAATGAGGAATTTCTAGGAAAGCAGGGACCTGTCAAATCATTACTTTGAGGGGCTTCCACCTATCAAAACATAAAGGGTTTCACTCTGCCTCTGCTTGTCGCCTCATTACAGTGCAATCAATGAGGAATCACAGAATCATAGAGTTACAAGAGAACTTGGAGATTATTTCCCTGCTAAATATAGAATCTGCAGTGCAGCCACAATAACCAGAGAGATTACTTTCCTTTTTAACTCTTCTAAAATTCTTGAAGTGAAAGAGATTTCAGGAGTTCCAAACAGATCCTACCATTAGGAGATTTCTCTCAGTGTTTCACAGAAGTCTGTTTTCTCTGCAATTTCCACTCATTAGTTGTAGTCCCACTCTGGGGATCAACTGACATTGCTTGGACCCATGTTATATTTAACATAGTTTGTTTAACCATGGTTTATTAGCTAACATACAATTGTCTGGGCTTAGACAATAAGCCAGAACCAAACAAACCACATTATGGTTTAAAGTGGTGTAGGAATTTACTCACTACCACATGGCATATTCAGCTTCAGCATACCCTACTTTTCCCATCATTCTTCCACATCTGAGGAGCTCCCATGCAAGAGGTGTGTGTGTGCGTGTCTGCAGGGGATCAACAGGGTCAAAATGGCATGCATGACTGGGCAATTGAAGCTCTGCCTCTTTTTATGTGCATGCGGTACATGTTGCCCTGTTGACACTGGTGTCCCCCCTACTCCCTATTCCTATCCAACATCTTTCTCTACAGTTTAGAGGAGAGTTATTGAGAAAGGACAAGCTTCCATTTTCTCAGAAAAAGTAGATTAGAAATCCTTCTTGCTGCCCCCCCCCCGACTTAGGGGAAGAATTAAGTTCCTTTCCCCATGTGTAGGTCGTCCCATTATTTTCCTCCACAGTCACAACAAGGGACAGCTGCATCATATATATTAAACATTTCCTTCCTCCCTTCCTCCCTTTCGTATGGCCCTGCAATCCCAGACTCTTGGCAGCTTATCCTAGAACTGGAGTGTTGAAGATCAGACTCCTCTGGCTTCATCCATCAACCAGGGGACTAAGACACAAAGAGACTGATCCCATCTTGGCAAGGGAAGTTCAACCTGCCCTCCAATACATCAGCAAAGAAGGAGCAGCTTCAGGGAGCTTACATTGC
Organism: Python bivittatus; assembly: GCF_059951505.1. Classification (NCBI taxonomy): domain Eukaryota; kingdom Metazoa; phylum Chordata; class Lepidosauria; order Squamata; family Pythonidae; genus Python; species Python bivittatus. Next base: position 87,600,005 of record NW_028277098.1, read on the forward strand.
TCTGGTCTGCCAAATCAAGCATTTAGCTCTCATTGACTGTTTCTCTGGCCAAAGGAACAGGGACTGCAAAGGGAAAGCACAAACAACGGAAAATCAGCTGGGTCCAAGCTGGGTGCACATGCTATCTTATAAACGTCCCCTTGAAGAATTTATCTCTATCCTCTTCCTTTTCCTCAGGGTCTCCTTTTTTTAAAGTGATGTAATCCATGGGAGATCAAATAATTGCCTGAACAGCAGGATGAAAATGTAGTTCATAAGTAAGTAAAAGTATAGATAATGTCAGTACATTTCCAGAAAACACCTTTCCATTGCAAAGCTCCAGTGGATGCATCTGGTTTGTGTGTAGACTAGCAACAGCAGTACTTTTAAGAGCAGTGGCTTCCATTAAAAAAATAAATTTACTCCAAATCCCTAAAGTTCTTATTTTGACTGTTTCCACAGCAGCAATGTAAGTATTACCATATTTTGCTGCGTGCTCTTCCAGATGGAACAATGCTCTTCGGTGGGCAAAGAGATGCTGGAGAGCCACCCAGTATGTTCCCTTCCATATTTGTTCACATCAAAATGCGCAAAGTATGCCTACTTTATACACATTGGAATACGCGCTAGCTATAGTAAGTGAACACCCCTTTCATCAGGTAGTTTCTGAACAACAATAAAAAAAACAACTCTGCTGCATCTTGCATTGAGGTAGGCCCAACTGTGATTGCAATGCTCCAATTTTACCTTCCTCCTTTGTGGATAATAGTTGGTTTCTAGAACAGAAAACACTGTATTTAATCCTGCAAAGTGCAAGGGAAATTGGTGGTACTATATTCATAGAGTTGTACGTCACTCGCTTTCCATTCTGTAAAAGTACTAGGCACACTGACATTCAGTAAGCCTGAATATCTGGCTTTCGGGGCGGGGCTGGAGGTGGAGGAGAAAAGGCCTAGTAGCTCTTTGGTGGAAGGAATAATAAGTAAATAAGTCTTCATTTCTCTTTCTCTTTCCCTTCCCTCCTGGCTCCATGAATGTGAAAACAAGACTTTGTGCCACTGCTGTGTCCCATATTGTAAAGTTTAAATTAAATGGCAGCAATCAAGCAAAATGTTTGTCTTCTTCTGCTGCCTCATCTCAGTTCCTGTAAATATGGGGAAATAAAAGAGATTGGCAATGCTAAAAATCTAATAAGCAAATTAATTTCTAGCACACCAAGGTAAGACTAAGGCCTTCTGAGTGAACTGTCTTGCCCACCAACATTGTATGATTTTCAGCTTCTTCAAAAGGAACAGTATTTAAAATGCAAATAGTTTAAATAACGTAAATGGAAGGGGAAGAAGTTTCTACCTGGGCTCCTGCAAGTGCATGTTTCTATGCACACGTTTTTTAAAATACATGTTTGCTTGTTTACTTATATACTGCTGAAACATCACTCACAGTGATTTACATTCATCTGAAAGAACTTTAAATTCCAGCTAATTGGCCTCATCAGCTTCTGCCAATAACCAGTAAAAGTCAGGGAAAGAAGAATGACTGATGTGGATTTGGATCATACCACCCACCTCCATCTTACCCATTCTTTCCTGTTCAGATAGGGGCAATCAACACTTAATTACTGAACAGTTGCAGACACTCCACCTGGATGTGCCCAGAGCAAATGAATCATAGCAGAGATAAATCAGTTTGAAAGAAACACCCAGGTTTTGAAAAAGACCATCTTACGGAAGAGAGGAATGCTGTCTTCTTAACTTGATTATCTCAGCAGCTCACTAACATAAAGGTATATCTCTTACTTGGATTTAGGTCTACCTGTGCTGTATAGCACATTGGGGAACAATTGCTCTCCAACAATTTTGATCAGCTGAGACCATTTCTATTTCTTTGCATGTAATTCTCATGTTTTACAGGGCTTCTTTAAATGTTTTGCACCAAGTCTTGTGCATCTTTTTCTCTTCCCTCCAGCACATAGCTGCCTTGGGACAGCATTTGTTAGGCAAGCATTGAATGTGACCAAAAGGTATACCTGTGCTCTAATACAATGTCCTGTAGCTTGCACAGGATGCTTCTTTGTAGGATCCCCTCCCTGGTGATATAATCACAGAAGCTATTGCCAAGGATCTCCTTTAGGCAGTGCTGGTAGAATACCTTGAGTTTCTGTGCTATCCATGTTGTCATCTTCCATTTATTGGTGTATACAGTAATACTGTTGATAGAAAGGCAGTATTGCAGAGCTGGACTTTCAGGACAAAGGAATAAACCACTGAATAAAGTTTGGAAACTTGAAGTTCTCCAGAGGTTGTTGGACTGCAGCAACTGGCAAAGTCAGTAGCCAGGGATAGAATAGAATCATAGATTTGGAATAGTCTTTAGGCCGTCAAATCCAATCCACTGCTTAATGCAGGAATCCAAATGGCTATCTAGTCTGTGCTTGGACACATTCAATAAAGGGAGCTCACCAACTCTCTGGGCGGTTAGTGGCATTGTCTAAGTGCTCTTACCATTACAAAGTTTCTTCTAAAATTCAATTGGAATCTGGGATCTAGGATTCAATAATACCTGGAAGGCTACTGATTCACCACCATTGCAAGAGAAACTTTGTCCTTGAGAGCTTTTTGAGCTGATGGGACATAACTCAACTGGTGCCCTCCAGCTGTTTTGGAATTATACAATTATGAATGTTGTGGATCGCTATCATAATGGATGCTCTTCAGCCTCAGTAGTATTGTTGCTATTGGTTGATTATGCTAGGGGTGCAATACCCAAATCCCACATTTTGTAAAACAAGATGTTTACCTGGTTTCCTGGGAGTAGGTCTTGCTGAATTGAATAGGATCCTAATCTGAATGAAAAGCTGATATGGTGCACCTCTCTTTGTCTTACGATTTATAGCTGCCTCCCCAGTAGCAGCACCTTATTTATTCTTGATCTTGGAAGCTAAGAAGCATTGCCATGGTTAGGATTTGGATGAGAATTCCAGGGATGTTGGCTGGGCTAGGAATTTGGAAAAATATCCTGGAAGAAGGCAATGGCAAACCAGTTCCATAATGCTGCCAATAAATCTGCATGGATGCCATCAGAAGCAACTAAACTTGATTTAAGGGCATCTGAAGTTTTTAAAACCTATTGTTAAGACCAATTTTCTCCAAACTAGTGGTAAACATAGCCAGAGGGCTCAGGAATAAGAATTTGGATGCTGGACAAGCATAACGTAAATGAATGAAATATATTAAGCCAGCTTCACAGAAATCATGGCCCATAAAGTTCCACTGAATATTATGAAAAGAGACGTTGAATACATACAGTCTTTCCACCATGAATAGCAACATTTGTGGTATAAATTGTACATGGCATGCAATATCATGAGTTTAAGCCATGTACAATTTTTCCCTTCTTGAACATCACCTTCAGTAAGAAATGAGCTGCTTTGGAAAAAAAAAAAAAAGCGTATTATTTTTTTCTGAAACTCTTCCTGCCAAGGTACGTTTTTCTTTTCAGCCACTGCTCCAGACTTAGACTGACCTTGAAAATATTAATCAGGATCCTTGTGAGGGTAAAGAGAGCTGGGGCAAAGTTGTTGAGGGAGACAAAATAACCCAGAAGAAAATGTTAAGCATTTTCTTCCCTCCCAGATCCAAATGTCTGTCTTCTAAAGGGATTTTGGAAGACAAAAAGAGCCATTCAGGTTTAATGTAATCTGCAACTTGCCCTTCCATTTTGGAGCCATTGATTTTCTGTAGGTCTTGATATAATTGCATTGGCTAGATCTGCTCACTTGGACACTGATTTAAATCAGGACATTAAGCAAAGGATTTATTTAATTCAGTTGAATCCATATGGTTGTTAAAGAAAACTGGAAAAAAATAAAATAAAGCCATACAGTAGACGGAAAGACTGCAATTTATTAAACTGCAAAAAAAAAAAAAAAAACCCACTCCACAGAAACCTGAAGGTACAGGGTAGAAATATGGCTGTAGAGCCACAAGGTGGTGTTCCCTTACCTTATAATCATTTCCTGTATACTTGAAATGCAATGTTCATAGGCAACAAAGGAAGAGGAGACTGGATTTCTCTAAAAGCAGTGTTTCTCAACCTTAGCAACTTTAAGGTGTGTGGACTTCAACTCCCAGAATTCCCCAGCCAGCATGCTGGCTGGGGAATTCTGGGAGTTGAAGTCCACACACCTTAAAGGTGCCAAAATTGAGAAACTCTGTTCTAAAGGTTTTATCCAGTCTGTTGCATGTGAAAAAATGTTGGATGTAGGAACATTCCTTGTGAGGGAGTGTTTCTGAGAGAGGAATCTAACCTGAGCAAGGATTAGGGAAGCAGGTTTGATAACTATAACCAAAAGGAAATGTATTTGCAGGCAATACATTATATCGATAGGCAAAGTCTAGTAACTAGCTAACGAGGTCCTCCCAGGAAGAGAGCTACAGGACATGGGCTCTGTGCATGTGTGACTGGGAAGAAGAGCAGAAGAACTGACCTCAGATTAGCAATCTCTTAGAGAAAGCGTCATAGGAGAAGAGCCATCTATGGTGGCAAAAATCAGATGGAGCCTGGTAGCTCCTCTTCTGAGTGTTGAACACACACACACACACACACACACTCATTCATATATATATTTCACCCCACCCCACTCAGTCCAGCAGAAGGGGCAGGTTGCAGACCCCACCGGTCAAGGAATTCCGATTGGTGGGGTCTAGGCAGGGGGCCTTTTCTGCTGTGGCTCCCGCCCTCTGGAACATCTTGCCTCCCGAGGTCGTGTGCCCCCTCTCTCATGGCCTTCAGAAAAGGGGTTAAATCCTGGCTCTGCCAGAAGGCCTGGGGGCCAGATGGGGGCTCGCACCTGTGGAGATGGCTGGTGGGGTGATGGGTTTTGGCTCCCCCCCAGCATCTTGAAGGTTTTAGGGCTAAAATTTACAGGGGGGGGTTAGGACATTTGTAATGCATGTTTCTATTTTAATTATTTATGGATTTTAGCCATTGTTGGAGGGATTGGTGTTTTTCCTTTTTTGTTATTGTGAGCCACCCAGAGTCACCTGTTGGGGGAGATGGGCGGCATACAAGTTTAACAATAAATAAATAAATAAATAAATAAATATTCATATATATATATATATATATATATATGCACGCACACACACATATACATACTGTATAATATATATATATATATATATATATATATATATATATATGGACCATTTCATTCATTGTTGCAAATGCTGTTCACACAAATAAATGTCTTTTTGTTTCTCAATGGGTGGAGAAAACAACACCTCAGCTGCTGAATAATGAATAGTTATTTATCCCAAACAGCCTTGCTGTCAAATATCAGTTCGTGAGCTTGATAGGCTGTATTTTGCATTTGTCTGTTTATTTATTTATGTATAGAGTCATTTGTATGCAGCCTACTCATCCGACTCAAGTGGCTTACAATATAAAAACAGAATACGTAATGAGTTAAAACCATAAATAACCCCCCCCCCCGCTGACACCTAATTGGGGTTCTCCACATCGTCGTCGTCATCATCATCATCATCATCATCATCATCATCAACATTATACACATATGTATTACCATACATAATATTTCATTCCGTTGGGTAGGCATTGAGCCTTAAGACTAATTTTCAGGAACATAAATTGCAATTTCAATTCATTACAAAAAGACCAATATGTCTTTACTGATATTTTGCTGTATATATATATATATATATATATATATATCAAACAGTTTTAGCCTGTGCGAGCTCATCCATCACAAACACACACACACACTTGTAAAAAAAGAAAGCTAGCAGGCAAAACAACTAGAAAAAAATCTAACCACAGAATCTAAGGCATTTGTCTTAAATGTTTTGTTAATGGTGTGGCACCTGTCAGATTCAGCCGGCGCAGCACGGCCGGGGACTTGCCCAGCTGCGTTGAGTCAGTTCCACCGCCCGAGCGCAAGCAAAGGAAAAAGGGGAAGTGGAAAAACCGCAAACTGATTAATGGGCCAGCTGGGACCGCTTAACTAAAACCGCAGAGTGGATATTTTGTATCTACCCCAATTAACCTCAGCCGCCGTAGACAAAGGGTTGAGCAGCGGCAAGCGGCAAAGCGATCAGTGCATGATTGGGAAAACCCCGGCTTTGCGCGCAACAGAAAGAACCCAGGAAGACCACGACCACGCCAGCGGGGTAAAGCAATCAAAGACAAAGGAACTGAACTGAATCTGCTATCTTGGCGAAGGGGGGAATTACTGCGGGTGATTTGTAACATAGCAATGGAGCAAAGCGTGGGAACAGGGGGACTATAAATTGTATTGCAAGATGTGCCAAGCCAGTCCTGGCTTTGTCTGTAATTACGTACGTTACGCTTGAGTAAACTTCTTTGTTGAACACACGTGTCACGAGGCACCTGCCTTATGGAACATCACCCCTCTACCCCCACCCCCACCCCCAGGTCAGACTGGTTCCATCCCTATTAACTTTTCACAAGTCCCTCAAGACTTGGCTACGTCATCAGGCTTGGGGGTCCCAAGGGAATGGTAAGTTGTTCAGATGGCTCCACTGTTGTTAATATTTGTTGCTCTCTCTTTGCCTTTTTTTAATTGTAATATTAAATTTTTAATAGTTGATTGTTTTTTATATCATTGTTTTAAAAAAAAAATTATAGTGTGCTGCCCAGGGTCACATTTTGTGAGCTGGGTGGCTATATAAATATGATGAATGAATGAATGAATGAATGAATGAATGAATGAATGAATGAATGAATGAATAAATAAATAAATAGGTTAGGATAAATAAGACTTTAAACTGCATATATTTTTAGGGCTGTGCATGGTTCAAAAAGAATTCAGAAGTTGTGCCTCAGAACATGTGGGGGCATGAGCATAGCACCTTATTAAAGCAGCCACGTCTCTTTTCAGATTTCTGTGCAAGCTTTTGAAAAAGAAGCAGCTGCTTTAACACAGTACTGTATTCATACTCCTGCAAATTCTGAAGCACCTCTTCTGAATCATTGTTCAAACATGCAAAGCCTAAGAGTTATTTGCCTCATCATGGAATGGTTTCACGTTGTCCCAACCAGTTTAGCAAATCAGAATCTTCCATATTTAAGGCAGCAGGGTCCATGTGCAAGGCAAGTGCTTTGGAGGCACTTGGAAATCTGGAGATGTGCTACGCATGCGAGAAGGGTTTTGTTTTTGTTTTTGAGTAATTGCTTCTATGCACTTTTCCTTAAGAATAAAAAGCAATCTCTAAGTTAATAAAAAGCAATCTCTGAACCATCTCTGGGGGTGGGAAGCACATTAAATGTTGGAGTGCATGAAGGGAAGAAAAAAATTCACATTGGTCCTCCTCCTCCTGGCTTACCAGGTTAGGGAACAGCCTGATAAAACAAGGTCATCCTCATCCAGTTGTGACTCAACCACCTTCTATATTCTTCCTTGTATCAATCCCTTTTATTTCAATAGCCTGAGAAAACTGTCTGCTGCAGGTTCCTACTGATCTCTCAACAGAGGCTGAGTTTCCATTGCTGCAGGGCTGCTATGGTTAATCTGTATTACTAAGAAATAAGGCTAGATAAAAATATGTAGCAATAAGATTCCTGTCCAGGGGAACAAAATGTAGCCCAGAGCAATTTCACTGACAAAGAGAGAAAAGTTTGGATATTAGAGATCTCAAGGAGTGGTATTTGCTTAAGTAACGTCTAAAGAGAAGGGAAACCTTGCTCTCTGAGCTTGGTTGTTTGTTTGCAGACGTTTCAGTACCCAACTAGGTAGCATCATCAGTGTGGGATTTTCTCCCTGTTTATATACCTCACCCCCACCAAAACTGGCAGGGCAAGCTACTGTATGTAAGCAGGGAGCAAACCTCACACTCCCTCGCACTGATGATGTTACCTAGTTCGGTAATGAAATGTCTGCAAGCAAACAACCAAGCTCAGAGAGCACCAAGGACTCCACAGTTCAACCCTGAGCTACAGATATTCTCTTCCATTAGTAGGGAAACTACTGAACAATTCTAAAGTATATGTGACCCAACAAGAGGATACTTTTCAGTTGTTCATACTGGAGATAATAACATGGATTTAAGTTGTCTTCAAGCTAAGTCAGATCAAGGTGGATTCACACAATTTTCCCTTGGGTGGGAACTTTTGAAGAGGTTGTCTGCTACGGAGGATTGGTTACTCCCTTTCCAAAATTGTTTTGTCCTGATTATAAATTAGGGGAAGTAGTGAGAACTTTGTGGCGCTCCACATGTTGCTAAACTACAGCTCTCACTAGTCTCAACCAGTGGATAGCAATTCAGCAATATATGGGAAGTTCATTGTTTCCTGGCCCCCAACCCACATTACAGGCCTTGGATCCAATGGACAGCTTCACCTATTGCAGTAAACTTACGTGGTTTCTTTGTGGGCTAGCAAAGGGTGGTTTTTAAACCATGTTTGAGCACTGTCTCCCCAATTTGGTGTTCTGCAGATGCATTTCAATACAGAATTCTTATCCAATATGGACAAAAGACTCTCTGGGGATTCTGTCAGTGCCAACGCAACAGAAGGATACTACCTTGGGGAAGACTGGCTTTGCCTTATGGGAAATTGAGGCCACCACAACCCATTCAGCAAAGCATGGGTAAAACAAACCATGGCTCAGTGTAGTGGGTTGCAAATGTATGATGAATGGATCTGTACCAAAGTTCAGCATTCACTAAAATAGTCTTGCAGTTGTGTTCTCAGATGCCCAGTTGGTAGCAATTACTTTAAATATCGCAGATGCAATTGCTCCTTGATCTGCAAGGGAGGCCATTCTCTGGAGCAGAGACTAGTTGAGCAAGTCTACCCCCTTGTGGCAGAAATGGAGAAGACCTTTCTGTGCAGGTAGCTCATGTTTTGTTTTCAAGGTTGTTACTGGGAAAATGGCAAATAGTTCATGATGGATAAACCACTGGGTAAACATATCTTGTGTTTATGAGAGACGCCCTAGCATCTATACACTTTTAAAAAATAAATTCCATGCAAATGCTGATTGTGTGAATGGTGACATGGCAAACCTGGTCCCTATAACATGTTATGACTTAAAAATCACACTGTTAGTTTGCTTTTTTCCCAGATTACATTTCCATTAGTATATTCAGAAACCCTTTTCTCCTTCTCCTGGCAAGTCTTCTGTTCATTTTTAACTATGAGTCTGGCAGAAATATGGGACATGGCAATTTTTATTTTTATTTTTTTGGCTTCCGATATCAGTAGTGGAGGCAGCTTTACCTATCACTATGCAACTGTTGAAGGCTCTGAACTATACCAGAATGAAGTGAAGAGACCCTTGATAGGGAATAGTGATTAAGGTGTTAGGTTAGGATTTGGGAGATCCCAGTTCTAGTCTATCCTCAGATGGCTTTGGGTCAGTTGCTGTCCCTCAGCTCAGCCTACCTCACAGGGTTGTTTTGTGGTGAACAGGAGGAGGAGGGAAGTGTGCTATGCATGTAACTTTGAAGTACTGAAAAAAGTTGGGATATAAATGTAATAAAAAAAAATTTAAACTCTTGCACTTAGAATACACAGAAAGAAAGACAAGGTAACAGGTGAGTTTATTACAAGAAATAAAATATTGGGAGAAATAGATAAATGGAATTTGAACCCAAGAAAAATTGTGTTCATACAGAGGAGGGTGAAAAGCATGGTGGCAACCAGATCAGGTCTAGATACGAGCTAGTAAAGATAAGAACTGATCTGCAGAAGGTTACAAGAAAACAATTAACCATGATCAGACAAGGACTGGAGGACAGCAACCAGAGATAAGAGAGTTAACAGTTAACTGCCATGCAGTAAGCCACATTTGACCCAGCAGCTTAAGAGTTGAAGTGACAGGCACTGCTGAGAGAGGGTAAAAGGACAAGCTATACAGGACTTTGTTGGAAGACCTCCAATTCATACATGCAACTATCATCTATGGAGCACCCCTGTCTTCTCCATCCTCTTGAACAGTGGGGCAAGTGAGTATGGGTAAGCAAGTGAATGTGTGCGTGCATGTAATGCTTTGGGTGAGTGTGTGTGTGTGCCTTTGAGTCACTGTTGACTCTTGGCAACTACCTGGACTAGTCCCTGCAGTTTTCTTGGCAAGGTTTCAGAAGTGGCTTGCCATTGCCTGCTTCCGAGGGCTGAGAGAGAGGGACTGGCCCAAGGTCACCCAGCTGGCTTTGTGTCTAAGGTGAGACTAGAGCTCATGGTCTTCTGGTGTCTAGCCTGGTGCCTTAACCAAGTGTTCCTCAACCTTGGCAGCTTTCAGATGGGTGGACTTCAACTCCCAGAATTCCCCAGCCAGCCTTGCTGGCTGGGGAATTCTGGGAGTTGAAGTCCACCCATCTTAAAGCTGCCAAGGTTGAGGAACACTGCCTTAACCATTACACCAAACTGGCTCTCGTATAATGCTTAAGCAGATGCAATTAATAAACCTTTTTAAGTTAACAGAGATTCTCTGTGTGCTGTGTGTTCCCTTAAGCATTTTGTTACAGCACAAGTTCCTACATTTGTGTACCTCTATTGATCAATGGAGGAATTTGTAACAGGTTCATACATTACAGTGAGCCCCAGTTGGACTAACCATAGCCAATCTTTCTCAAGCAGCGTATTTTAACCTAAGAGTTTACCAGAAAATATACGTATAAAAAGCTGAGATAGTCCTATGTTGATGTTTTGTTTTTTTTAAAGAAACCTTTGCTAGTTTCTGAATATTTTCTTCCTAAATATTGCTTTTTTTTTTTTTTTTTGCTGTTATCTTTGTTTCCTGGATACAGCTGCCTTTACATTCGATCTATTGGCCCACTTAAAATGAACCAAGGCAAGTGCTTTTTAAACTTTGGGAAACAATGACCTCCTTCCAAATAGAGGCACATAATCTCGCAAGGATAAAAAATTAAAAATTAAAAAAAGAACTGAATGTTGCAAGATAAGGATACACGTATCGCTCCTGCGTTGTGGAAGAGCAATGAAAGCAAGAGACAAAGCAAGAAAATGTTATGTTACAGCCATTTGCATGTTTACTTGTATAGGATTGCAGCCTTGGAGTCTTAAATATTTAATGGAAATAATTTTGGTGATGTGAAAAATTCAACCTTCTTTTGATATTTGGTGTTGCTTGAGATAAGCCTACCTATTTAAACAATGCTCTTTTCTCTTCTCTTCTGACATGCTTTGCTTTCAATTAGGTCATGCATCACCCAGTTCCCTGAGCAGTTAGGCTCATTTATTTGTCTAATCTAGTATATTGCCAGAAATATCAACAGATTTCATTTCCAACTGATTCCACATATGCTTAGTGTTACTATCATATACAATCAAATCTGATTGATGTAACAATGCCCACTGCCAATCCTTTTGCTCCATGTAGGATTACTTCAAGAAAGAGAAAGGATTTTTTTTAAAAAAAATGAATATATTTGTTAGGGTGGGAATCTTGCAGAAATCCATGCCTGAATAGGATGCACGAAAGCTCATTCCAAAACCCTGCCGACTATACAGAGACCAACATTGGAGAATATGCAGCAATGGAGATATATTTACCATAGAAGTCTAACTAAATTCAAGTTCCCTGACACACAACATTACACAGCAAGGCAAGCTAAGACATTTTGAATATGGATTTGACATGTGATTAAAAAATAACTGAACAAAATGATCCAAATAGATATAAGTGAAAGTTTAAGGCAAAATACTGTGTAAATATCTAAGTTGTAGTTAGTGGTTGGGAAAAAGGAAAATGAAAGGAGGAGAGAGGATGTGCTACTGAATGCTTCTTTTTACAATGTATTTTTTTTTTCCATTACAACTCAGTCTTATCTTACTTCAGTTTATGCTCTATCAGGCTGCTCCTTTCCTGAACTGGACTGAATATCTTTTTCTTTAATTACTGCCATCCTTGAACACACATTGTCGCAGGAAAGGAAAGTCTTGGTCCGACCCTGTAATTCAACATTCTAGCACATCCTTTCTCATCAATTTCAGCCAATTCGGGTGAGAAACATCCAACACTGAGGTCTTACTGGGTCCCTTCCAGGGGCTAAATTGAATTGAGAAAAAGTGAATATTTGCACAAGGTGTTTTCCAGATAATATTTCTACATTTCATGAAAAATTGACATAGGAATATGCAATGCCTCTTTTTTTGGCTAGAAATACATACTTGCATGATGAATCACACTTCCTACATAGGGATTGTTGGGAAATATATTAATAATACTAGTTCCAGAAAAGGAATGCATAATTGGTACTGGAATTTACTGACACTCATGTAACAAAGAGAACCCTGCAGGAAAAAAAATCTTAATTAATTAACCTTGGGCTTCATGACTTTGCAAGATGGTAGGAAGTAAGGTGATAGTTATTTTAAGAAAAATCCTTGGCTTGAAGGACTTGGAGAAGGAGGAACCCTCCCTATTCTCTTAAGTTTGCCTCTGCCAAGCTGGGCTGACAGATGTTCAGAGCAGCCCAGCTAGATCACAGTGTGTAACCAACCCTGGTCAATTTCCAAAAGCTAGCAGGGTCAAGCCTTGTTCAGAATATCAGGAAATCCTAGGATGGTAAGAAGACTGGGAAGCCAGGAAAAAAATTCAGAGCAGGCAACCGCAAACCACTTCTGCATATATTGCTGAGAAAGCTAGATGGAGGTTCCCAAGAAATCAAGAGGAGTCAAGCTCAACTCAAGGGAGGCAAGTTTTAAAATCATGTGACCAAGTATATGGGACAGGGGGCATTGATTTGCCCCATATACTTGGGTGTACCTGAGCACCCTTTTGGAGACACTGGCCATAGACCACAGGAAAGAAAGGGGGACCTTTGGATATTTATTGAGGTGGCTGAATAAGTAACATCAGTGAAAATTCATAAGATCCATTGATGCAAGGTCATATACAGGTAACAACATAAGATCTCTCTCTTTCTCTCTCTCTCTCTCTCACATATACACACACACAAATATTTCTATCCCACTGCACCCCAAAGACTCTTGGCAACTTCCATGATACAAAAAATTATTTTATTTATTGATTTATCACATTTCTATCCCACCACAATCCAAAGACTCTTGATAGCTTACACAGAACATCAAACTGATAAAATATTCATGGTATAAAATTCCATAAAAACAACAAAAGCAAACACCCACCAAACCTAAAGATACAAACAATAAAAATAATAGTTAAAGATGGCATGATAAAAATCAAGGGAAAGCTCGTTGAAACAGTGCTGTCTTTAAAAACTTCCAAAATATTCACAGAGAGGGACCAGCCTGATCTCAACTGGAGGGGCGGCTTCACAGTGTCAGCATTGCCACCAAAAAGCAATTCAAACATTCATGGTACATTCAGCATAAAAGGTTTTAAATCTACAATATACAATCATAACCTAGTGAGTCATTCACAACAGTCAGAAGAAGAAAAAAGACAAAGCAAAAAAAAGATATATGAAAGAATAAAATACAGTATAGTGTGAATCATGAACTCGACCGGAATGCTCTCCGAAAGAGCTCTTTTCAACATCCATCTGAAATTCATCAGAGGAGGCTCATTTGACCTCCCTTCAGAAACTCTTCCAAAACACTACACTAAAAAGCAGTGCCTGAACTCCCTTCATCTCCCAGAATCACTGATTAACCACTCCCAGAAAACACTGATGTACTTGGCCTTCATCTCCCAGAAGTATGAGACCTCCAGGAGTTTCTCCCTAGATGAGGGGAGGTTGAGCTGATTCAAGCTGGGGCAAGCACTTCTGCAGGCACCCACGGGTCAAGCCATAAAAGATTTGACAGGTCAAAACCGCCAGTTCGCTGCCCACCAGCCAATATTGATGTTACATGTTCTCAATGTAACACACAGGCTGCTGCATTATGGGCTAGCTGTAGCTTCCAAGTTGGCAGCTCTGTGGAGAGCAGGCATTGCAAAGTCTCAACAAGTGGTAGGTGATGAAGGTTTGTGTTACTGTAGCCAGGTCCTCCTGCACCAGTCCCCTCCATCCATCTGCTGCTTGAATAGGACCCCCAATTTGCTAACCTGCTCTTTTCACAGGTGGTGCAAGCCCATCCAAGGATAACGCTGGGACTGATATCAAAAAGGCTTCTTTGCATTCTTCTCCCTTCCTCTCCTGCATCCTACCCTCTCTTGCTTCCTGACAGCAATTCATCTCTGCATGGCCTTTAATGCAATCCTGGGGCGAAAACAAGCATCCAAGAGATCACCCACCGGGAGGAGGCTAAGCCTGCCTTGAGTATCAAGTTTTCTGCTCAATTAAAGCTGTCCTGGGAGGTATAAATAGACTTACTAATTGCGCTGATATTAATATTGCTACCAGTGTCATGAAGTTGCATTACACAGGGAGTGGAAATTGGCTCCGCTGAAAAAACAGTAAGAAATCTGGCAACGGAAAGGAACAGGAACAGATGTCTAAGACGGTCTGCACCATATGCTATATTCACACGTGCGGGCAGATTGGGGACTCAGTTGCCTAACTCCACTGCTGGGAAATGCCTACTCTGCTGCAACTCCTTGGATGGCCCATTGTAAAACATGGCCTACAAAACCACTAAGATCTTGTCAGGCAGAGACGTCCACAGGGAGCTCAAAAAAATCAAGATGGTGGCCATGACCACCATCGCATGCAAAAAGAGGCAGGGCTTCAATCACATGGTTGTGGTGGCCATTTCTACTTTTATGACAACCTCTTCCCCCCCTTGCAGATGCTCCTGTGGCCAGATATCTATTTGGACCATTTATCCATCATGTTCAGGATTGTCTGTTCCACCCAGCAGCACTTCTAGACAATCACATAAAGCCACAACGTCTTTAACCATTGTTTGCTACATAAACCATAATAGATATGGTTTCTGCATAATGCCAAGCCATAAGCAATAGCCAAGCATTGGGTCTGCATGTTGTATTAAGTGAAAACATTAAGAATTAGTGAGATATGTAAACCAAGTGGAGGGGTTCATACTACACACTACTGCAGTGTTTCTCAACCTTGGCAACTTGAAGATGAGTGGACTTCAACTCCCAGAATCCCCCAGCCAGAATTCTGGGAGGTGAATTCCACTCATCTTCAAGTTGCCAAGGTTGAGAAACACTGCAGTACAGTATAATGGCATTTGTTTGGATTGTGTCCTATATTAATGTATCCTGCTGTGATTTATTCAATCTGATGAAGTTTAGTAGCTGCTCAGTTTTTCCAGACATCTCCTCTATTTACATTCTAAGCATTCTGGGTTGCTGTGAATCCCAAATACGATAAAATGTCCAGGATTCCGCAATAATGTTTACAATTTCACCTTACCAGACCTTGCACAAGGGGCACTGAGGCAACTCTGCCCCATCTTTCCTAACCCACGTTTCTGCCCAGCAGGAAGTGAATGAGTGGTGATTATGCCAAGCTGGGTATCCTACAGACTGAGAGATCTGCACAGTGCCAATAGCTCACCTGTTTGCAACAAAGGGCACAATCTCTCCAGCCATAGGTATCATGCTCCAAGCCAGGCAGACAAATCCTTCTCTGCCAGGGCGAGAAACCAGGGAAGTGGCAATGGCTGGAATGGTGGTGTGGGCCAGTGGGTAGAAGGCTTGGAACATTGCACTGTCCCTTATTATCCAGCATAGGTCGTTGGTAATTGCGGGTGGGTCACAGAGGATGGCCCCCCGCTTGCAAAGCGCTAATCATATGAAGCACATGGAAGCTTCTGTGGTTCCGGTGGCTTGATTGGCCTGCCTCAATGCGATGGGCATTCTGGGCTCCAGATGGCCCAGGAGACTGCTGTGAGTGGCTTTATTTCTGCTCACCACTCATTGCAGCTCTGGGCTGGAGGAAGGGGGCAGGCAGCTCGGCAACAGGGGTCATCCTGCATTCCAGAAACAACCATGCAAAGCACTGAAATACACCTGAAGTGTAGGAAGTGTTGGACACTGGAATCTACTGAGGGATGAAGCCAATGCTTTTGGGAGGAGAAAACTCCTACTTTCTCTTCCTACCCCCACCACAATAAGTAGTATAGGATCTAAGATATTAAAAAAAATGGTAGCCACAGAGTAAGTATGGTTTAATAATCTAGATTACTTGCCTTGTTCTGCCTAACGGCAGGGCTGGCTGTGACACCTGGAACTGCTTTAAGGAACCAGAAGAAGGGAGGGGTGATAAATTGGGGATAACATGGCCGTATCAGCAAGCCACACATCACCTCTTGGCAGCCTGCAACTGGCATGGGTTCTGCAGTTGCTGCCCTACTTATGATCCTGTCAGGAAGATCATCTGGGAATCAGGACATGGAAAGACATGGCATGGGAACCAGCACACTGTACTGAAAGCATAGCTAAACAGAGACCCAGTTTCATCCCCATTCACTTGGGCCCGTGGCTTACTTTGCCCCAATTTGTTGATTAAATCACCATAACTGGTTCTGTTAGCTTTCAATCATGGTTGGTAAACCACAACAGCTGGCAGACTTAGGGCTAGGGCTGGAGAGGCAGAGTGTGTTCTGGGATAGGGGAAGGGGGGCAACTATCAATCAATCTGGTGTAGTCTGCTATGTGCAGCACATTGACCTCTGTCCCAAATGGTGCATTATTTTTTTTTTTAAGCAAGTTCAATTATAGTAGCATAAACAGATGTCTCAGCCCTTTGAGGTAGTCCAGACAGAAGCACCAACCGTGAGTACTAACACTACCTTTATTGTAAGGTTACAGTAACAGAATCTTGCAAGTCTGAAAGCACATCTCTCCCCCGTCACCTTAATGGTCCAGGAAACTAGGGACGGTCCCTTCTGAGATGCGTCCAACGCCCTGTTACCTTCTGTGGGCTGAGATACCTTTTGCAGGGTGGTTGCCTAGTCTGCGGCTCTTCCTTCTGCCTCCCAAGGTCATTCCCACGTACCATTACCAATGAGGGCCCTGGGTATTGCCATTCTAGGCATAAGTTTTTCAAAAACCTCATCAGCTATGTTATAATAATTTCCCCTTGGTGGGTGCAGTTGGGTGTATTGAAAGTTGAATAGTAACTCTTATCTCTTTCTGAAATCACGGCCTTGCTCATATGAGCCCCTAACCCTAAACATGCCATGCGCAAATGTGCACAAGCTGCCACTTTTTTCTCCTCCTTGCACACAGCCCTTCTACCCAAACTTTTGGGTTCCTGGTCTAAACTTGAAGCAACCACCATTTGTGGTTCTGAGAACTTGACCCCCCCCCCAATGGTTACAAAGCCTAGTTTGCCCAGATCTAAAATGGCAATAATGTCAGGTTTAGCTTTACCTAGTAAGTTTTGCCTAGTCGGACTTGGTGAAGCAGCAGTTCATGAGAGGGAACAAAATGGTGGCTCTCCTGGGCCCTTCACCAAGCTTTAGCTTCTCACGAGTTTGGAAGTGGTATTCTCTATCCTGAGTAGATGGTAGGTTTCATGATAGCATGTGAATGAGGATATGAAGCAGGCCACGTCAGGCTTGTGTTAAAGAAGTATAAACATCTGTAAATGCTCCGTCTCTAAAATCATGCACCTTTTCTGCTCTGCTCTTAAACATGAAAATTGGAACCTTGCGGGGGGAGAGAAAAGTTGAATTTGTACAGCATGATCATATTTTGCATACCTGGCATTTAATCTTAAAAGACGCAATAGCTTATCTACCAATCCCTCCATTTACTCTTCGATTGGGGGGGGGAGAGGGGAGAGAAGAAAGAAAATGCTGCCCTCACGTGGCAATAAAATGAAATTCTCTTGCATAAAATGAAGAACCTGTGGAGGAAATGTAGGGAAGTTTCCAAAGGCCTGGATAAATAAATTAAATTTTGTATCAAGCTGATCATCTAAGATAATATGAAAGGATCTGAGTCAAATTTAAGTGTTCTGTTTTGAAGCTTTCATATTGTGAGAGGCTTCCTGCAAAATTCCTTGCTCTCACTTACAATTTTCCAGGGTTTACCACACCACCTTCCAGCTTCCTTTTATCTTTTTCCTGGGTATTGGGTATCTCCACACCAAGCAGCAGACTGCAGGATCTGCCCACCGGTTGCACTCACACTATGTGTATTACCTGGATGTCTTATACAATATTGAACCATAAACTAACCAAATGGGTTGGATTCACTCAACACACACGTACATATATACATAGTATATGCAAAAACTAACCATGGTTAACTCTAACCAAGAGCAAATACAGCCACTGGGTCTTCACCCGATCCATTTAAGTGGACTGTGTGAACACAGATGCTGTATTGTCAAAGGACTCATCTTCATGTCCTTATAACTCTAGCATGAAGATGCCCCAACAGCTGTTTTTTAGGCTAGGTTAGTGTTTGGGTGGCTGGGGAATTCTGGGAGTTGAAGTCCACACATCTTCAAGTCGCCAAGGTTGAGGAACCCTGCTTTAGAGGATCTTCTTCTTGCTTCCTTCCCAGTTTACTTTCTCCATTCTCTCACTTCTTCTCCCTCTATATTTTGCTCTCCAATTTCCTCTTGCAAGACAGCAGCTCCAGCACCTTTTTGTAGAGTTGTAGTCCAGCTCACCCAACCCCCTAGCTACCTCATCACTCAATAAGTACAAGAATCTTCCCCTTTCCACCTATGATCATTTCTCCAATATTTTTTTCTTTCCATTTGAAGAAAGCAAGAAAGCAAATTTTCCATCACTGGATTGACTGAGACCTGGCAGAAGAACATGCAGGTTTGATGAGATGGATTTGGGTATGCTGGGACTGGGTGTGTTATTTCTCCAGCTGAGCTCTAGAAGAAGGAAGAGAACAAGGACCTCTGTCCTGCTATAACCACATTTCGTTGACACTGAATTGACTGATCTTAGTAGCACCACTGGATGTCAGTTTGTCAGCTACCAGGAAGTGAGGGCACCCTTAATAATGCTTTAAGCAGGGAGAGAGCTAACACATCGGTTTGTATATTTGTCTTAGCTTAAGATTATGCTTCTGGATCCAGTAACTGTGACTGCAGGAATGTTGGGGTGGGGAGGTTGTCAGAAAAGTCAAGATGGTGGCCACAACAACATGATCAAAGCTCTCCCCCTTTTTTATAAGTGGTACACATAAAAAGTGGGACTTTGATCACATAGTTGTGATCTTAACTTTTTTGCCCCCTCCCCCTCCTCTGCAGATGCCCCTGTAATTTAGGTAACCTGGGTTAATTTAGCGGCTTGAGAAAAGAATAGGCTGCCTATTTTATTGCCTCCTGAAAAACCCTACGCCCCAATAAAACAGTTAATTATTTCTACGCAAACCAACAAAACACTCTGCAATTGATTGCAACTAAGAAAGCCAACTTTTGCATCAACAAACTGAGCTCAGACTCCCCAGACCTTTGGCTCAGCACAGGAGATTTTTGGCAGCCATTCGCTGCTCACTCGCTTATATGTGGATAAACAATTATTGGTAACTGAATCTAGAGCTGGAGAAACTTGGTTTTTTGTTTTTTTTTTCATTTCAGCTAACCACAGACAGTAATTTGGAATGTTTGCTTAGGATGATGTCAACATAGGATGGCTTGTAACCTGAGGTCCGTCCTGTCTCTCTTCACATTTCAATGGACTAATATGTGCATGTTTTCTTCCATGGTTCATAGGCAGAATAAAGATGGTCTTTATCATACAGGCGGGGAATCTCTGGCTCTGTAAATCAGGGAGGTGCAATTTGCTCCTTGAGTGGCACAGACCAGAACAAAATGTGGGCTGACCCACAGCAACATCCCTCCACAGCCAGCACAGTGTAATTGTTAAGAGTGGAATTACAATGGAGAGACCCATCAAGTTTACGGATGGGAAAAGAATGGCGTTTGAAGATGTGGTTCGTGCATTGCACTGTGCAATGTTTCATTGAACAAACTACAGTGATTTGGTTTACATATCATGTTAAACCATAATTTAGAGACCTCATTTAATGGTTAGGTCAAAATAATGTATTAAGCTTAAACGAAACAAGCCGTTAGGATTTAATGCAATGTGTGAACCCACCTTAACTTTGAGGTTCTATCCTCAGTTGACCAATTTGATTAGTGAAAGGATACATATAGCTGTCCAAAGCAGCTGGAAGGACACTTTGTACAGAACACATTAGGACACTGATGTGATAGTTACATTTTTATGGTGAGATGCAATTATGATGCATTTTTATGATTGGAAAGTTTGTGATGCTTTTATAATTTTAAGGTTAGGATGGGTTTTATTTTTGCCCATAATCTAGCAATGAGGGCAGCATACTAATATTATAAAATTATATTATTTTAAAATAAATAAACCCATAAATGAACCTGCCTCAAAGTCTGTAAAGCCATCCCATCCTCTAGAAGGCTTGGAGCAGTCATTTCTTTGGCAAGGCACACACAAAGGCTTTTCAGGGTTGTACATGTCCAGCCACCCTGTTCCATTAGAGGCCCCGTGGAAGTGCTCCCCAGGCATGCAGACAACTCTGGAAAGCCTTTGGGGCCACTGTGTGTGTCATGCACAAAATGCAGCTGTGTCAGAGAGAAGCAGTTCATTTGCACAAATGGGCTTGGTGAGGGATCCTTTCTTCTTTGCGCTGCCCTACAGTCCGATAAGATGTGGCATTGCCTAAGGAAAATAATTCTACATCTTTTAAAAATCCACTTGAATCACTGATGACCCCAAATATGTCAGATGGATTTTTTTTTCTCTTTCCTTAGAAGTGTCAGGTTCAACCATCCTGACACATTCAAGCAACTATGGATATGGAATAACTCATTAGGCAAGTCTTGCCCCTGGCAGTCGTAAATAACGTTATCATTTGATACCGCCTGCACTGAAAAATCCCCATTGGCAAAGGAATGGCATACATAAGTTGGAATTAAACATTATGGAAGCTACACCCACAGGAGTCTTACTAATTTCAATAAAATGTATCACACAGCCACAGAAAAATATTTTTGTTAACATTGCAGTTCTATGCACATTTATGTGAAGAAAAATCCCACTGAATTTCCATAAAAACATATCTTGGCTAAAGTCATATGCCTTGTTCGCTTATTTATCTTGCTAGCCACCATTTCTTTAATCATGGATTACTGACTATAGCACATTGGTAGACTTTGCACAATGTGCTCAACCATAAACCATGGTTTAGAAATCACAATGACTGAGTTCATAAGTCACATTAAACCATTATTTTACTAAGCCTAAACTAAGCCATATTGTGGCTTAATTGCAGTGCAAATTCCTAATCAATCATGAGATTCCTCTGTACAACAATAAGTGAGGTCACCCTAGAGATCGCAGGTAAGATGACCTAAAGATCATACTGAAGTTGCTCTCATGGAATAGACATAGAATAATGTCTTTTTAAAGCAGTGTTGCTCAACCTTAGCAACTTTAAGATGAGTGGACTTCAACCCCCACCCATGCTGGCTGGGGAATTCTGGGAGGTGAAGTCCACTCATCTTAAAGTTGCTAAGGTTGAGAAACACTGCTATAAAGGCACTTTGATAGTAAATCTCATAGCTGCAGGATACATCTTAATGTTTACAACTGCTGGAATCACACACTACATTCTTTATCCATTCCTTCCGTAAGGTTTCTGGCTCTGAAGAGATGAAGACAGTTTAAACAAACATTCTTTACACCATTTTAGGTTTTTATTGTCACTTTTCATAAAGAGAACCAAACCAGCATTACCTTTCCTAAAAAAAAGAAGGAGAATTCCTACACTGGCTTACATTTCGTTCTGAACATTAAATCATCCAACCGGGAAGACTTTAGCAACACTTGCGCTCAGAACATCTACTCAGAAATGTCATAATCAAGTTGCCATGCTACTAAATGCAAGCATGCCTATTCCTAACCTTAAGTTTGAGCAAACACAATAGTGACTGAAGCATTTCACAATTCAACACCTTCAATCACTTGTAGAGCAAGTTGAAGGCAGAGACCAAAAGGAATGGGAGAAGCATGTTTTAAGGAGGACCTGCAGCTGAGAAGTAGCAAATGTTCAAAGGAGTCTAATTCCAGAACCCAAGGTTTTAAGGGCATTTGAGAAGTTCTGCACCTTGAATTCTTGAAAAGCTGTTTTATGAAAAAGCAACAGAGAGAGAAGACATAATGGCTGTAATTATTTGTTTATAGATTTATACCTTTCATTTAGGAGTTGAAGGCAGTGTATATACCACTCTCTCCTGTTTTCCCCCACAACAATAATCCTCTGAGGTAGCTTGCACTGAGAAACAGCACAACTGTCCCAAAGTTTCCTTGGCCAAGCATGGCCTTGAATCTGGGTCTCCCTGGCCCTAGTTCAATATTTTAACCATTATAACACACTGGCTCTTACATAGCATGCTTAACCATGGTCTGCTTGAGTATAGTTCATTAAATAATACTCAACAGTCTGAATTAATACAATATGTTAATCCCATGGTTTACAAACCACAGTGGTTGTGTTCACCCAACATAAGTGAAACTAGCTCATTACAGCTTAACTTGATTATGAACAAAATACATCCCTTGGTTTTAGTTTCACACTCACTGCTACAGATGACCCTAAATGTGAAGGGTTACTATTGATAAGAATCCACCAAGACCAAAACATTTTCAAGGGACCTATTAATAATCCATATCCTTACAATTAACAGCTGATGTTAAGCAAACACTAGACCATTTCATGTACAGTAATTCATTATCCATGATTTCCATTATATGCCGAACCATTATTTACTCAATCTAATTTTTCTGGACTCTCATAATACACTGAACCACAAATTAATCATACTTGTTAAGTTTGTATAATATGCTAGGCTAAAACAAAATAAGCTGATTTGCGCTGTGTAAACAGAAACATCATGTGAAACCATAAGACTGTCCTAGCAATGAATGTTGCATATTTCTTAACGGCTTCATCCCAGATAGCTGAAGCCCAGGATCTCACATTCACACATCACACTAATCTTGGCTAATCAAGCTACTCATGGCTTATTTGCCGTTCCAGCTTGCTGGAGAAAGTAGATAGGTTTGTCTCTAAGCCAGTCTCATGTTTTAGCATGATGTACAAATCTTTAATGGAAATCAGTGATCATTTATACCTGGGGCAGGCAAGTGATAACAGTGCTAGGTTAATGCTGCCAGCTGGAAGATGTAGCCAAGTTTCCTTTATGACCATGGTGTGCTACTGCTTAGTTATCTTCTAAGTGAAGTAACTTCACATTGTGAATGTTACCCCTGTAGTGCCATACAGAGACCAGGTTCACACATCATGGTAAGCTATAGTTTGCTTAACCAAATTTATTAAATAAGCCTTCATTGGCTGGAAAGTGCAAAAGCTAAAGTATGCTTGTCAACATCTTGCAACCATGTTAGATTTTCTTTGGATGTGTTCACAGCATAGAAAGTGAGAAATAAGGCAATGTGGTGGACATATCTTTGAGTTTTACATTGCACAAATGGGCAATGTTTACTTAAATGAATAACTGATTTTAATCTTCTTACAATTATGTTTAATAAAAAATCATTGCAAAATGTGCTGTCTTTGAAGAAGCATTCCTCTTTTTCACTCATATTAAACAGCTATTGTTTTATTCATATGGAAGTGGGTGACTATATAATTGGTTCATCCCTGGACTGATTAAAACACATTCAATTAAATAACTCATGTCACAATCCTATGCACACTGAGTGCAATGGGATTTACTTCTGAGTAGACAGATACAGAATTGCTGTGCTCTGTAAAATGTCTGTATCTGGGAAGGTACCCAGCTTAAAAGGCAGCAGTAGTATGCTCTGCTCTGTTTTTAGTATTTGGAAAGAACAATCTTCAAATCCAAGCTACTGTGACATGCATGGATAATAAAGTGATTCATCAAGGTCTCACACAGAATGACAGTATCAAGTTCTATTCAGATCTTCTGGTTTCAACTGAAAAAAGAACCAGATGCAAACAAAGAGTCAAGTAGCAGGTGAGTGATATTCTTCAGGAGTGCATTGAAATACAGATGATATATGTTACAAACATACAGAAATATCTCCCTGTTAGTCAGGTAGCTGTTGGACAGATAAAAGAAAGATATTGTGATTTATATGAAAGACCATTTTAGACTTATTAATTTCTGTCATGCAGAAAGGTAACTACAGAATCAAGTTGCAATGTGTCCATTAAAATAAAAGCTTGAAAACTCAACCAGATCAGTGTAAGTCAGATTTATCAGTTTGCCAGAATTGAAATCATTCTTGTTTGTATTTTGCTTAGCATTTGTTTTTTTCTGTAAAGGTACATGCAATTTCAACTTTTACAAAGGATATATAAATCAGACTTCCCCAATTTGGTGTCTTTCTGACTTTTTAAAAACTATAATTCCCAGGTTTTCAAGAAATGAAACACCAAGAGGGCATCAGGTTGGCCAATAGAGATGGGGGAAGAGCAGGGGGATTGTGTGTCAAAAAGTCAAATGTGCAATCAAATCCCAAGATTGAAAGCTAGGCTTCAAACATGTGACACCCCCCCCCCCCTGCAATGGGCATTTGGAGTAACACTGAACCTTCAAGACTAATAGATCTGCTGTATTCCATGTATTCATCCCATCTCCTTTTAAAGCCATTCAAGTTAGTGGCCATCATCACTTCTTGTGATAATGAATACCAGAGGTTAATTATCACTTTAGCTCCCAGAAGCTGTAGCTGACAGAGTCCTTAGACAACAGCTATGCTAATTAGAAATGAAATGACAACCAGTCTGATCTAGTGGTTAAAATACTAGACCAGGAGTGGGAAAACCCAAGTTCTTGTCCTGCTTTAGGCACAAACTCAGCTGGGTGACTTTGGACCAGTCACACTCTCTCTCAGCAAACCACTTCCGAAAATATTGCCAAGAAAACTGCAAGGATCTGTCCATGTAGTTGCCAGGAGTTGAGTATGACTTGAAGGGGGAAAAATTTGTTTAGGACTTCTAGAAATTGGAATCCAACATGTTTGTGAAGCACCAGATTAGTCTTTTTCCACTCAGTATGAACTTCTATGTGTGGCTCTATGTAGGAAAATCAAGATGGTCAGAATTCTAGGAGTACAGAAGCTACTACAGTCATGGTATTCTGATGTCTTTAAATAACTAGAAATACAGTCTAAATTTTGCTGTGTGTAATTTTGTTGAGACCTTGCAGTGTCATCCACCATACATAAACTATCACATGCATGTAGGTTTTATGTGTGTAAATTGAGAATCCTGCAAAAGACAGACTCACTTTAGAGCATTGTTTGAACATGTGGAAATCAGCAGTAATATTGATAGATACACAAAGAGTGTATGTACACAGGACATTGCTTTATTCCAAACTGGACAGTTATTTCCTTCTTTAAAACTCTGGATTTAATGGAAAGTACTCAATAACTGTGTAAATAAATAATGCTCCAACTGCATTTTTAACATGGTTTGTTGACTGAGCCTTAGTGGCCTAGCTTGTGTACTACACTAAACCAAAAATGTACAAACCACAGTATGAAATGATCTTCCAGATTGCCTGCAAAGCCATATCATTGCAGGAATAAGTTTAAGTTTTATTCAGTAGCAATACATTCCCAATAATGCAGTAAAATCATTTCAGCTTGTTGTACAAGTAAACAAGTCTAGCTAGATCACAATATATTCCTCTGTTTAACATAAAGGAGAAAGGAAATGGCCATTACAAACCAGGGATGCCTCTTAAAGAGACAGGGCACATATACTACACAGAATGTTCTTGGTTCTCTTAATTCAAGATTATCTAATTGGATTAGTGGCTCCCTAGGATCCCAGGAAATAGGTCATTTGACTGGCAGTTTCTTCATGGAAAGCCTGTGCTTGACTAGCTGAGATCCTTCCCTATCAATTAATAGAATTGTGTTTTGTATTTATTCCTATCTGAACAATGTTAAAGAAGATGCTAATGCTAAGGAATAGTTATAATTTTACAAAATATTTTAGATTTCTACAGAGGCCCCCCAAAAAGAAGACAAAGGATGTACCTCCATTGACTGCTAGTACTCAATATTATAAACCAAGGTGTCCATGAGGGTATTGATGGGTGTGTATGTGTGGGTAGAATGATCAAAAGAGTCTTGCACCATCACAATACAAACTCTCCCTCTTTTGAACATGAATTGTGATGGCACACGAACAAAGGGAGTGGAGCTTGTGTCGTGATGGCATAATGTTGCTTTTGTAATTTTGATGGAAATCTCTGAACCTGCTGATGTGTATGATTATAAACATCCTATTCTATCTGGGCTATACTGCTTGCTTTTTCCAGTAAGACATTGTCACAAATAAGGTGGACAGTTCATGTTGATCCTAGTAACTCTGCATTATCCAGCTTTGAGAACCTTGAGACTTGATGGTTGAAATCTGACATAGCATACACGAAGCATATAGCATCTGGAAGAATTTATTGTTGGAAACGTATTGTTTTATTTAAAAGATGGGTATTCATTTCATGGTCCAAAGACATGGGGAATTTCTGGAATGTCATCATTCATCATCATCAGAGGGTCCCAATTAATAAGAAGAAGCTTTGTAGGCCTTTGTTCACATTAGGATTGTTCAGTAGTGTTTTCTACTTTTGATGGGTGGTTTGTAGCTCAACATGTGCCATGTGAACCATATGTTCCATCTGAGCAAGTTGCGGGTGGGGGGGAGGGTGGAGATGTTGAAAGATGTGGTTCTGGATCAAACTAAAATATTTGGCACAAGGATCTGCTTATAGTGTAAACTTATCTTTCCGTTGTGACTTCGTTCTGTTCTCTAGAGAAAATCAGCTTCCCCAAAGAAGGAACATTTTGGAGTGGAGAGAAAGTAAGTGGAGAAAACCTTGATTATACCCCAGCTGGACTACTGCAATGGACTGTACAGGAAGCTTTCCTTGAAGGAAGTCTGGAAGCTACAGTTGTTAAATGCAACAGCTAAATTGTTACTTGCTTCCGAAAACCAGGATAACATTATCTTCTTGCTGAAAGATATACCCTATCAATTATTTTCCAGGAACAATTTAGGATGTTGGATTAACTTTTAAAGCTTCAAACAATATGGAGCCCATTTCCCTGAGAATGTCTATCTCTGTATGAACCTTACAAGACACAAAGACTTATAGGACCATCCATGCCCTTCAACCACAGCTCTCCGTAGAGAAGCAAGAAAGTGGGCAAATGACACCACATGCCTCATCATGTAAATGATGCAAATTATGTACTTTACTGAATTTGCATCATATGAGCAAGGATGTCATCATGTGGATGGCATCAGTGTGGCTTGTACTGGATAGCTATGCCTTAACTTATGGAATTTACACTTTTCTGGAAATCGCTTAGCCCCAGTCTCTCCAGTTTGAAGAAAAGATTCAGGACCTCCCTTCTCAGGCCTTCTCAACTGAATCCAAATAATTTCAGCTGCTCTTTTAACTGAGTTTTATAACCAAACTGGGAAAGCTGAGATTTTATCTGTTATTTGTTTTGCCTGTTTAGCTTCCTTGAACATTCTGAGAGGGAATGGTAGCATACCAATTGAAATGTCAAAGAACTCAAGATGGATGAAGAATATGGATTGTCTGTTCAGAATCTCTTCTCAACGTGTTTCTTTTCCCAAGACTTCTTTTATAAATGTCCACTGGGGCTATGCTGAGTGCATTTAAAATGGAAATAGAGTTGACCTGAACCTTTAAGAGGAGCAGATGACTGGAATAACAAATGTCAGTTGGAGCCATAATTTATGTGAGTCTTAGGCTGAATCTTTAACATGAGTATTTGTAGAGGCTGTACAGTATAGTGTTCATGCTGTTTGAAGTTTAGTACGAAAGTACTTGAGTTGGATGATTTCTGCTTCAGCTACTTCATCTTCAGATGGATGACTAGTGATTCATGACTGTGAATCTCTTGCTCCAAGGAGAGGCTTCAGATTCTATCACGGGCTGAGCTTGACCTTCTCAGAACTAGACATTCAGAGCCACTGAACATTCTTAACCTGATTTACATTAAGAATCTGATTTAATACAAAGCTGGTCTGTGTGTCACCAAACCTACAGTACTTAGGGATGTTTTTAATTCAAAAGGCACAATCTATTCCAAAATTAGCTTCATCAATTTTATGTTTTGTTAAGAATCAAAGGCTGTGAAGCCCAATACTTGGCATAGCCACGTTCAGTTACCAGTGAAAATACTTTTGTACCTAAATTGATAGAATCTTCTAGTATCAATTAAGTCAGTTCCAAATCAAACCCAACTCTGGTAACTTACATGGGCATCTCAATGCAATTTCCTTGGCATGATACTGAAGTGTTTTGCCGCTGACTTCTTTCAGAGTATTTTATCTACCCTAGAACAGTATAGCATTAGCTATAATATTCCTCCATAGAATTCATTCTCATAAAGCCTTCTGCCACCCTTCTGCCAACAGGAGGAGCTCTAACTGTGAACATTTTAGGTATTTTAGATAGATTATTAGGAAACAGTGTACTGGCACACAAAGAGTATACACACTGGTACAATAGGAATTTTATACCAACCTATTGAATGAACAGTCCAAACAACCCTCCTGCCCCCTCCCCCCTTCCAAAATGTGCTTAATTGTCTCACCTGGTGTCTCCTGTGGCTGGTTGCTTGCTGCTGGCTTCATGGATCATGTTGTCAATCCCCTCTCAATCGAACATCTTTCTCCTCTTGGGTTTTCCTTGCAGATGAACTCCCAGCTCTTCACACCACTTTGTTTCCATTGCCGGTCATTACTTTAATATTCTTGCACAAATTCTTATGCCTTTTCTCCTTCACCGCTTGCTCATAAGTGGTCCTTCTGCCAGTGGGAAGATTCCCTTCCTCTTTCTCTCTTTTGTTTATCTCTTGCCACACCAGAAATGTGGGTTTGAGCTCACTCGCTCTCTGCTCTCTCTCAAATTAACTTCCTTTCTTCCATTCAATCGCCCCTCCCTTTGCTTGACCTTTGGGGTTGGGGCTACTTAAACTATAACCTGGTGTTATGTGTCGCAGGAGAATCTTCCCATCTCTTCCCAAAATCTGTACCTCTGTTTAGCTACTTAGCCACCATGAAAAAGTCAAGATGGCAGTTATGATTGCAGAGCCCTGCCCCATTTTTACATGCACTGCACATACAACCTGCATAAAAATGGGACAAGGCTTTGATGGTGCAGTCGTAGCTACCATTTTAATTTTTTCCTCCCTCCCGATGGTTGCCCCCAGTACCCATTTCAGAGGATTCTGTTTCCTGCATCCTGCAATTTAACTAGGTAGCTCATACTTCAATCTTTTCTGCTTTGCACCCCACTTCCCTGCCAACCACTGGGTTGTAATACAGTCCCAGAATTCCCAAATGGCCCCCACATCCAAATATTAACCAAGGCTGACCTTCTGTACCATTCTAGGTCAGTCAAGATCAAGTAGGTGTTGCCATCTACCTGGTCGTCCTCCAATATATTCTGTATGAAAAATACAACGATCTGTATATCCATTAGATGGATTTATAAGACCTCATTTCATTATTCATCTGTATACCAATATATATTTACTGTGTACAAGGCAGTATGCTTTGATGCAGTGCCTAGAAAGATATATAGGAAACAACTTCAGACTCTAGCCATAAAATTATATGTCCATTGCATGATAAATCATAATTATAGTTTCAATTTATACTCTGCCTTTCTGCTTAGAGGGCACCCAAGGTAGCTAATAATAAAAAATTAAACCTAAACAGCTAAAAAGCAGTAAAACAATAAATTCACTATTAACTAATTAAAACTGAAAAGGGCTGACCCAAAAGAAATGTCTTGACTCCTTTCTTAAAAGCAGAAAGAATGGGGGCCCAGTATAACTCTAAAGGGTGTCAGAGAGTGAATTCTGTAGCTTAGGAGATCCACGGGAGAAAGTTTGTGCCCTTTGTTTTCCTGGAGGAATTCTTAATTTTATATTTGAAATGACACATATGTGCATGCACTCATAAAGTGTATAATGTGAATATCTCATGTCATGCCTCTGTGTTTTGGGTCTTCCTAAAATTCATACTGTGATGTCTGGTGGTCATTACATCATCTAACCTAAAGGGCAGTTGACAGTGTTTGATCACTATACAATAGAGAAAATTGGCACTACTTCTTCAGATGGTAGTTCCAGAGGCATGCCAGAAAAAAATCCAATTCTATCTTAAATTAGACACCTTTAAGAGTGGAAGCCAAGGTTATGTATTGACCACTCCACCCCAGTGTGGAGCGGGGCTACGGTTGACCCAGTTTAGCTTCCGGTATAAACGCAGCCAACTGGCTTCTGATATTGTTACGTATAAAGTTGTATATAGTGTGGCACCAGGATACTTGGCTGCAACCTTCCTGTGTCCCAAAATAAAAACTTTTTTTATTTCAATGACCCTTTGATCCTAGTCTGATTGTGGACAACCATCTGATACTGTTATCAATGTTAGTAGTAATTTTGATTTAATGGGCTTAATGTCTATTTTTTCTTTGGTGTACACTGTCCAGACACCTGTGATTGGGGCAGTTTACAAACACTGTGCACAATAAATAAATAGTTCCCAGAGAACACCTTTTGAAAAAGGCTACTGCCTGATGTTTTGCAGATGTGCTTTCCATAAGAATCTGATGAGTTGTGGTAAGAAACAGGGTGCTGGAATAGGATTGTTTTTTTCTGAATGTTGGAGAGTTTATACCACTATGTACAAAAGTGTGTATATCTGATGAGCAAGGGGATTGGAGACTCATTTTGTATTTCTTATATTTTTGTGGTGGTGTTGCAAAACTAGATATTTTTAGCCATAGTATATAAATTTGCCATTTGCTATGGCTGGTGCAAAAACTTTGGGCAGAGAATGAATTCCGAAGCATCCTGAACCTTAGTGGAATACAGCAATATATGAGTTGGCTGATTAAAAAGTCTGCAAGCAAAAATAATCTAATTTTCTTTATGGCCTCCAAAGGACTTAACAAATTCATTGTTCATGTTAATCAGATTATTTATGCATTTAGTTCTATGTGGGCAATTGTATTGTTCTGTACAATTGTGGTTCCAACTGAAGTAACTTGCATTCTCTTTAAATCTTTGCAAGGTTTTATTCCCATTAAACCCCAAAGGGCCACACAAGCAGAGGTTATACACATACTCTAGAAGAATAGCAAGTGAAAGAGTGATGGAAAGCTTTGTTGAAGAAAAGTGTGAAATATAATGTGAGAACATTTTAATATGAGGCAAACTTGGGGTTTAGATTAGCTAGGTTAGCTCACCCTAATTCAAATAATTAGAGGTTGACCAGACAGAGTAACAAAGATATTATAATCAGCATAAAGTCTGCATAGTATGATTCTATTCGCTAACTGAATCTTGTCAAAGAGTTAATTATTTTTTGTCGTCTTCTCCTCTTTTTCATTCTCATAGGTGAAGGATATAAAATATACCTACTAAGGAAAGATGGATATTATAGAACAGTATCCTGTGAGAATGTTTTTATCATCGATTAAAAGATAAAAGATTCCTTAGATGATGCTATGCTCCACTCCTGATGACTTTATGGCACTTCTTTGTAGCCTTCTTGATAACAGTATAGAAGAAGTGTGCTATTACTTTATTTTGAGATGCTATTCAGTGGACCCCAATGCTTGCAGACTGGAATCATGGAAAATGGAGAACCTTGGACTGAACCCTGGAGTATCCAGCTGTATGTGCAGGGCCCAATTCTGCTTCACTGCTCCATGTATCGTTTGTACCTGTTTTGGGAATGTATGCATAGGACTTGGAGAAGGACTTCTACCATCATTCTTTCCTTTACATGCTAGATATTTTGTTCTTTTCATTCTGAGGGAGTATTCAAACATTGACACATTGCTTTGCAGCATGCCAGCTTCTCAAACGAAAACAGTTAAAAAAAAAAAAATAGATGGATGAGGTGGGAGTCTGAAAGCACTAAGGAAGTTTCAACTGGCACATTAATGCTTGCTAAAGTCCATGAGCACCCTGTTACCTATTCTGGCCATATGATCCATGTGCACACTCATGTCCCCTAAGCATGGCAGTAACATGCTGTGATAACTGGGTTGGTTTTTTTTTTAATGCCATGTCCTCATGATACTGCCTTCATCTCACCCCCAACCCATCACAGAGGCAGCTTAAGTCTGTAAGTATCTGTTCTTGTTTTAAAATAGTGTTTTCCCTTTTCTGCAAGCACAACCTTCACTAGCTACCCCAATCAATATGCTTTGGCAGTAATAGGGAAGATGATATGGTCAAGAACTGGGTATGCTCAGATCCTATTGGCCACTTTAGGCTGCTACAGGCATGACTGCTCCCCTCTGGTCTCTGGGCACTGTTTTGCAGGGCCATCTGCTTTTGCTGTAGAGAATTAGGCTCTTTCAAACCATGCCCCCCGGTTCTTGCCAGTTCTTTGATCTCATGGAGTTGATCCCTGGGAACCAAAGAACTGGTAGGTAAAGAGCCATTTCCCCCCACTTCTTCTACCATGGCTGCTGGTCCCCAGGTTGGCAATGAGAAATGTCCATGTTGGGGAGAGGGCGAATCTGGCTCTTTAGCTGCTAATTCTCTACTTCCAGGGATCAGCGAAGTGGTGGTGAAATTCCCTCCATTCCAGCAGCCAGAAAATGAACTGATAGGCAAATGAGGAGCTTCTGTTCTGCTACGCAGCTAACCCCACACCAGTCAAGCCCTTTCTCTGGGTACATTTAAGCATACCTCTGGCGCTCTTGTGGAAGCGCATAAGACCTGTGTTTAAAAAGACCTTTTGCCTCTTCTCCTGCCAGCCTGAAAAACAGGTTACAAGTGAGAGATGCATGTGAAGTTATTACTAAATGTGGGTCTTGTAGTGTTCCAAAACAGCACTAAACCCATGTTTAAAAATAGCTCTAAAAACAAATGACAAGTAGGTGGGAGGCCACTGGGTGCAAGGGGAAGTGGGGAGGAGGTGCCACGGCACTCAGCAACCATTGACTGTTTAGACGGAATATCTGGGAGGTGAGTGGGCGCTTCCTGATAAAGCAGGAAGTCTGACAGATTAGGCCTTGGCACTGAGGGTGACACTAAGTATGATGGTACACTTTTGTGCTGCCTCACCAACTGGGGAAAAAAAAAGCACATTAACACAACTCTGAAGAAGAGCAGTGAGCTCTGGGCCCACACACCTCATGTGCAAGACAGGTTATTTGACAGCAAGATTTCATAGCATCGTAGCTTAATCCTTGACTCTTTGTTTTCCTTAACCTGCATTCCTGATGGGAATTCTAAACTGGTATCATTTGAACCATGAAGCAGCTGTACATATTTTGGGCAACTCTCCATTTGCTTTTGTAAAAGAGTCTGCTTGACTCACGCATGACTAAGTGAGCTGTGTCAGGAGTGATATCAACTGAGCAAGACTAACTACAGATCTCATTCACAAATCCTGTTCTTTTCTATGCCGTAGTGACTGTTGCTATAACAGTCAGTTGCTAGGCAACTGAGAAGCTCCTTTGTTTCCTTCCCACTCCTTGCTCTTCCTTCTTTTTTCTTTCCAAAAGGACCAAATGCATGGCAAGGCACTTCTGGCCACTGAGTCTCCCCAGCTGTACACTTTTAGAGGCTGAGCTGACTCATGTTTTCTGCCATAACAATGACTTTCTTTTTCATAAACAACACTAATCCTCCCACATCCTCCAAAGAATTGAAGTTGGAGGTTTCTGGGCGACTACAAGGAATATTGACTTAGTACCTACATGCACACACAAATCTTTAGGATGAAGTGGAATGTAGAAATGACAAAAGGTACAGTTCACAGGGAAACTCATGAAATGAACATGGGCCTTATGCAGACAATGGGTTATATTCAATGGATGTAGATCAATTTTCCCTAATCTCCCAAATTTGTTAGGACTGTGAACTCCTAAGAATTCCTATCCAACATGGCAGTGGAGTCTGGAAGACATCAGGTATAGATGGACCTGGAATGACAAACAAAGCATGTTCATAGTAGCATTTAACCATGGCACTATTGTGTCCCCATAGCACAAAATTTTTCCCTTAGTTCCATGACATTGGTCTTATCTCTTCCCCAGCCCATCTGAGGGAAAATCGTAAGCCAAAATTAGGTGTCCTGGTATTTAAGCAGTGCCTCCCCTCTATTAATCCCATACTGTCCAAGGTCAGCTTCACGATGTGTAACATCTGTGACACTTTGGCCACACAGTATCCTGAAGGCAAACTTAGGGAATTTTAATGGATGTAATTGGAGGTGTGTTTGGGAAATGCTCTATGTTTTTTTAGCACCATCTTTCAATACCTGCATGTTGTTACTGCTTATAAAATTCCTTCTAACATCCATTTTTGCCAGAAAGTATTTGAAACAAGTTATAGGATTCCTGAACTTGGCCTCCATATGGATTACCATCTCAACTGCCAGAATTCCCAGTTCCTACAATCAATGTTAGGAATTCTGGGAGGAATAGTTCCAATATATCTGGATATCAACAGGATGAGAAAGGCTACCATGCTGTGAGGCAGCTTATATACAGTATATATAGCCCTGAAACATTCATACATTACTTCTTTTTTCCTCTATCTTTAATTCCATTTTCCCCTTTCTTGTACTGTTGAGTTTGTTAAGACCTTTGGGGTCATTAGCCCATTTGTCTTTTATGCATGTTGATGGTACCATATAAATAAATAATTTTTAAAAACCATTGGTTTCATATACCAACCCATCTTTACTTATTAGCTGCAGACCCAGCGTGTTCCCAAAGGAATATGTTGCTAATTTGGACATTTTCTTGAGCAAATGGAAGAGGATCAAAATTTGTAGTTCATTATTGCTCTCTCTCTCTCTCTTGCTCTCTCTGCCTTAAAATTTGCCAGACCTTGAGGTTTCTTTCTTCTCTTTTCTCATTAACAATGTGCACCAGTTGATATGAAATATGACCATCTGTGTCATTGCTGAAGTGAGAATACTCTGCTCAGTGTGTGGCATGTTAACATGAATTTATTTTGAGGTGTCAGATCAGAGCTCCACGTCAGTGGCTTTCCCCAAGAAGGCAATGCTGTGCAGAATTCCCTTTTCCTTAAATGAGGGTTTGGTGGGAAAGCTGTTTCCTTTATCCCAAAGACTCTTCTTCCTTTTACACAAGAAAGATTTACATGGTTATCATAGTATAAGGTTTTGTGAATCACAGCCAATGTTATCAGATGCATGGCATATGGACCTGAGAGAGGAACATTACATATTATATATTGACACTGTTGTGGGGGGTGGGGAGAAGCAGAAGGTACAAGGAGAAGTAAAAACCCAACACTACTGCCATGGCTTCAAATCCATGCAGAAAGTGAAATGAGCCTTCTCCCAACACGCTGATGGCACCACTAGGCAATGCAAAAGGCCTGGCATGATGAGAAATGCCTATGGATGCCATTGCCTGATCGATGGAAGGAGAGCACATTTTGCTTCCTATGTATATTTGACACCGTATTTGGTACTGCAGGGAGAATGATCTTACAAGGCAGCAGTTGGGCGCGATGCATAAGGTAGGCACAGTCCTCCTTCTGTCAAACTGAATTCCTGGTAAAGGTACGGGTGCTTCCATTCAAGTATCTGGCTACAATGCAGAAATGGTTTGTCATTCCCTACTTTCAGGATGTTTTCAATGTCTCCATCTAGCCTGCAGCCCTCGATTCCACAGAAGTCTCCATCCAAGTAGTAGCCAGGCCCACCTCTGCTCAGCAGGTCAGCCAGGTGCTTGAATAGTGTATGTTGGGTAATAGTAAATCATGGTCTCTATTTAATTTATTTATTTCCCTTCTCTCTCTGTCCATCCCCCCCATGGGATGCATGTTTCTTGGAACATGCTCTATGTTATAATTCAAGAAAACATGTGCAACACCACATTTCCATAAGATTATTTTGCCATTTTCCGTCTTATGCCCAAACAGGGCAAAAATGTGTCACGGCACACTTATTCTCCCCTTTGCTGTCCCCCTTGATGTTGTCTTCATCTTGTCCCCAGCCATGAATGAGACAAGCTTAAATCATCCTTAGCAGTCCTGGTGTTAATATAGTTTTCTTCCTTATTCTATCACCATCCAAGGTATATAAAATCTATTAGGCTTTGTCACTCATTAGTTTCTTCAAGGAGCTGGCAGTGACTGGGAACAGAGGCAGGATAAGATGGTGGTCAGCAACAAGGAAAGCCAATGTCACACTGATACCATTTCTTGCGCATTCAAGGATGGGCAGATAGCATACTACATTACACTTGCTGCAAAAAACTAACTTCAATAAAAGAGAATATATGTAACTGAGGGTTGAACTGTGGAATTCTTGGTGTTCTCCGAGCTTGGTTGTTTGCTTGCCCAACTAGCTAACATCATCAGTGCAGGTGAGTGTGGGGTGTGGACTAACTCCGCTTCTCCCACAGAAAATGACTTTTGGGCATAACTGCAAAGGCTTTCTGTATTGCAGCTACATATCTCAAATATTTTAGTGCTTGTACTGAAAGCCAGTGTGGTGTAATGGATAAAGGGCCATACTAGAAGCATAGAGACCAGGTTTCTTCAAACTCTGCTCTGCAGAAAATAGGGCTCAGTGAGAAAAAAATACAGTAGTTCACTTGAACACAGCCAGTTTTCTATCACGAGAGCAGTGTTTCTCAACCTCAGCAACTTTAAGATGTGTGGACTTCAACTCCCAGAATTCCCCAACCGGCATGGGGCTAGGGAATTCCGGGAGTTGAAGTCCACACATCTTAAAGTTGCCAAGGTTGAGAAGCCTGTTCTAAACCATGCCTGGAGAGTAATGGTTGCCCTATATTCAGGAGATGAGACAAGAGTTCCAGCCAATAGGAAATGAATCACTCACATGCTTACCAACGCTGCAGTGTTTTAAAAAGGAAACAAGCTTTGCCTGGGTTTCAAATAAACTCATTCAGAGCCAGAAATAATTTGTCTTCCCTCCTCAAATAGCCAACACCATGGGACTGGAAAGGTCTGAAGGTGCATTTTTACTCCACCACTTCATGTGGAAATGCTTGGAGATTGCAATGGCTAGTTGTTCAACTAGGAATGTTAATCTTCTTAGCAAAGCTAAACTGATTGTTCATTTGCAAGAGCAATTATTTGGTAGACATTCTGCATGCCTGTTGTGCATACATTCAAGCTTTAATATAGTTTTTGGAGTTGATTCTGCAAACACTCTATGCAGCTGATAAAATGGATTTTTATCTGGGTATTATAAAACTACTGTCTTTTTATTTATTAGATGTATATCCCACCTTTTCTCCAGGAGATCAGGGCAGCGTAGAAAGGGATTGTTCTCCATTTTAACTCCACAAAACAACTCCATGAAGTTGGTTGGGCTGAAAGAGAATGACCAGCTCAGATTTCTCAGGGACCTTCCATGGTGAATGTGGACTTTAACATGGGCCTCTCCAGTCTTTAACCACTACACCATGCTGGCTTTCAACCCTGGAAACTTTGTATTTAGACGCTACTGCCAGCAGCATCAGGGTCAAACTGAGGCTCCAGATAATTGCTTTTTTTTAATGAATAATTTTTATTAGAAGATTTCACAAAGATTGAAAACAACTACAGAAACAGAAGAAAAAATACAAAAAAAAAAAGATTATAAAAGGGTAAAAGAAAATGTGAATAAAAAGGCAAGGGAAAAAAAAAGGTATCTAAAGCAACTTCCCATCTTCTTTGCAGCAATTATAAACATAGCAATTGCCATCTCGACTCTCCCAGATTACATATCATAGTTCCATTTTCCCATAAACAAACCTTTTATATCAATAAATCCCAAAATCAGCAGTTCGTTTTTATCCATTTTCAGCAAAAAGTCTATAAAGGGTTTCCAGTCAGCCTCCAGATAATTACTGATTGGGTAAATGGTCCCCCAGCTCAAAGCTGAAAAAGAAGCAAAGCCCTACTTGAGGGAATATGATTGTGCAACAGGTTGCCTTAAGGGCCAGATTTGGTAGCTTGGCTGTCAAGGGAACTCTGGGCACAGCTAGTCCAGATCATGCCCCATAAGCTCTTGCTTCACAGAAAGTGAATGGCTTAATTGGATCAGTCTATCGTTCAAGGAGTGCTTAGAACGGTGTTTCTCAACATTGGCAGCTTTCAGATGTGCCAAGACTGAGAAACACCGGATTAGAGTCCCACAAAAATCTGTCCAGTGTTCCTACCAACTTCTTATGTTCACTGGATCACAATCATCTTTCTTGAACTACATCGAAGTACAAAGTACAAGAACACCACACAGGAAGTAACTGTTTGTCCTTTGATTTATTGCTGAACTTTAATAATACAAGCTGTATAAAAATATTTTACAAATAGCAAAATCACAATTAAACTTGAGATTAAAACATTACAGGGGGGAATAGAACAGATACAACCCACCATTCCTGTGGGGTTTTGGTTTTTAGTTAAAAACAGGTGAGCGAGCAGTTTAGTCGTGTGTTAATATTTGAGCAATAAAGCTGCTTTCCCTTTAGGTCTATGACTCTGTTACTGCAGCAAGCAGCAATGGCTAAGTGCAACTCAGGCCAAATATTTACCTTGCAGCCCTTGGAAATACATGTTAATATTGACTTCCTTGCAGTCCAAAGATACTTTATTCCCTCTTAAGGCTATTCTTAAAGTTAGTTTGCAATTCCTGCTTGTAAAACATGCTGATGACTAGAAAGAAGCAGCAA
Organism: Python bivittatus; assembly: GCF_059951505.1. NCBI lineage: Eukaryota > Metazoa > Chordata > Lepidosauria > Squamata > Pythonidae > Python > Python bivittatus. The sequence continues at coordinate 87,638,644 of NW_028277098.1, forward strand.
AGAATTATTTTGAACCAACTGTACAATTTGGTGGTAGAGCTCTTCAATTTGGCTTACAGATTTGGAAAATCAGAAATCTTTGGTGTCGTTTGAGAAGAGCCCTGCCTGATCTGACAGAGTCCAGCATCCTGTTCTCATAGACATGACTGAAATAGTCTTCTCACACTTGATACCAGCAGCTGGAATGCAGTGGCATGATCTTAATGGGTCAAAGCTGCTAATGGAGCAATGCTCATTCACACCTTCTCTCTCTCTCTCTCTCTCTCTCACACACACACACACACACACACAATACTGAGACAGTATTCTTAATTTTATCTTTAACCTGATGCTAATCCCCATTTTCAGTTAGCAATTCCAGTTGATGCTTGGTAATTCACTGAAACCTTTCAACGCTGCTGAATCAATTGTGAGACGGGGGGGGGGGATGGGGGGAGGAAAAAACTCAGTAACAGTAGACTTCATTTTGATATATTTTACATTCTACATTCTTTTTCACCATTTGATGGCAACTGATATTAGGAACGGACAACAGGAACAAGCTGAATAATTACATGCAGAACATAATTTGCATTTCATTTTCTCAAACGCAAAAATTACCAGTCTCTTGTAGGGTATATAATGACCACAATCCTGAAACACCAGTTTTGTCTGATTTAAAAAAAAAAAAGTCTGGATTGCAATCTATTGTGCTTATTATTTACAATATAATAATTATGACAGTCATTTTCCTCATCCACATGTGGAGACTGAATTATTCTAAGAGTCTTAGGATAAATTTGTGCATCCTTTTTATTGCATCCTCCTTTCTGATTATTTTTTTGTCAACATATTTTCAGTCACCTATTTTTGTAATTGTGAGGACTAACATTTACAAAAAAAACAAAAACTGGGATTGTCAAAATTCTCAGTCTCTGACAGACCACGTGCAAGAGGATTACAGGGTTCCCTTGGCATATTCCACTTCAGCCTCCGTGAATCTGTACAATTGCTCTCAGCACCTTCCTTCAACACTATGTACAATGCCCTGGAAATCCAGAGATGCAGATACAAACATGTTAAATTTGTTATATACAGGCATTCAGAAATAAGCAAACCTTTTATAAGCAGGATTACTGATTAGCCAATGAAGCAGACAATGAACATTTGCAAGTCAGCACTGCTGAAATTAGGAAAATGCCATTTCTTTGCTTGTTGTCCTATGTCCTTGAGCATCCAATGTAGCAAGATAAAGAATGATTCATGGATCACACCAAACAGGCACTAAAGCATCTATGAAGGTCACATACGGTATGAGTCTATACAGGGTGTCAGAAAATCACAGCATTGGAGGAAGCAGTGTAAGGTCTTCTAGTCCAACCCTTGCTTGATTCATTGGGAGAGCATGAGTGGAAGCAGCTGGTAAGGAAAGGATTTATTTAAGAAGCCCTGAGGGAGCTTCCTCACATGCTGCTCTCCACAGGCACAAGAGTTCACTCACTGAGTTTGACAGTACTTGCCTCCACGGAATAACTTTCTGAAGGCTTCAGCTGAAGAAAAGATACACTATTTAGAAATACCACCATGGAGATGTTTCATTATTTGTGGCAATCAGAAAGCATCATAGACAATTTCTCCTTTTAAAAAAAATCTCATAGTACAATATATATAATACCCCCACAAAAAAATACAAGATGCTAGCTAATTCTGACAGTGGGTTGAAATCAACAACTAAGAAGCAGCTTTTCTATATAACCTCATGCTCTCTTTGCAAATGTTTATAACATGACATATTCCAACAAGATGCATAGATTGGCAGAGTCCAATCAAGCCAAAGGCACGCATCTTCTCAAATCCCACTGCCACTAATGTATGAGGAAAAACAGGGATTCTCAAAGGGTGGATTACGAACCTCTGGGGGTGGGGGGTGGGGGTGTTGCAGCATTTTCAGTTGATCTGGTTGCCCAGGCAAAGCAGCCAGCAGGGCTGTCAATGTTCATTTCTACTTTGCTTGAGAGGAAAGCCCAGGAAAGCTAAACCTGTGGGTCTGGCCAACTGTCAACACCATCTGCCAATCAGCAGCGCTGTGATTGATGCCAGCTGGTGACTTCCCATATGGCATGTAATAGTATAGCTGTAATTTTGGTGTGACTATAGAAGTAAATTTCAGTATTTTTACCCATTATGTTAAATTTCTAGCCTTTCAAAATGGAAACTTTTGTTGGGTGGGAAGACAAGAGTTAAAGGCGACCAATCTACCAGTCGTGCTCGTCCAATTAAGATTAAGCCAAGAGATTATGATGAAAATGACATATCTTTTAGTAATTGGTATGTTTATTTCTTGCCCACTCCTAACTCCTATTCATTTAGTTATTCAAATTAATTCATTATTTTAGGGAGGTATAGAATCACAAAGTTTGAGAACCCTTGAGTTAAAACACACAAGATATTTTCTCTCTAAATTCAATGGAATTATACAATCTAGATTACATACCTATTACACAAAAAGATCTGGATGTTGAACAGAATAAAGCGAATAGCTAATTATTATATTAAACTACTATCGAGCAAAAGATACAGAGAAAAGTGCTTCAGTTTGTCTGAATTGTGCCCACAGGCAGTATTAACCAAATCCAAAGCATAAGTATTTTGTCATTCTTTCCATCTCAGTATCACTGTTATTCAAATAAGCCTACATTCCTCCCTCAAACACACAGATTAAAAACTAGAGGGAAGCAAAAGGAAAAAGAGATTCCTCCCAATGAAACTATATCCATTAAAATGACAAATTATTCTCACATGCAGTTTTTTCTTTGGTATTCTTGAATGTGAAATGCATTCAAAAGCGATGAAAAGCTCTTACTAATATGAGTTACCTCCCCAAACACAATCTGACTGTTTACATATTAAGATGGACGACTTCATTTTCTTGATATTGTCTATTTAGTGCAAAAGTTTATAGAAGCTCATCCTGTAATGTGTAGGCCTAAGCTGTGATTTAAAAAAATGTTGAAAAAAAATGCCATTGAGTTACAATACGCTGCTTCGACTTTAGCATAATAAAACATTAATGGAAAATGCATTATAGTTGTTCACTGGATAGACAATGCCTTGGAAGGCCTTTTGGTACAATGACAGGAAGGCACTTGTCATGAAGCTTTCAGATAACTGAGGAAAAAAGAATTTCCTCCTATGCAGCTATGGCTGTCTTCCAGATAAACTGAGAACAAATTACTCACACAAGGCAATTAATTGTCCAAGGCAAACCTTATGTTTCTTTAGACCAAAATAATAATTAAAAAAGTTTACATGAAGTTTACAAATGTTAACACTGTAGAACTATTGCAAAACCAAAATAAATAATTTCATTCATGGAACATTTCAGAATTACCTACCCTATCTTAAATGTATCCAGTTATTCTTAAAGACAAACATCTGTAAAGAAGGTCTTTGCTGCAGAAATACATATTTGGTTAAGGCTTTATTATGAACAATGGTTGCTTGCTAAATATTTTAAATCAGACACAGTAGGATAGCTTGCCAACACATAGCCATTACATTTTTGAAAAACATGTAGTCTATACTACACGTATATGAATGGATAATGCAGCAGGTAAGGGAGATGCTAAGAATACTATGCTTAGTATTCCAAAAGCTCTGTTTTCTTTAGATATTGCAGAGCAATAGACAATGAAGCAGTATGAACTATTCTGTTGTAATTCATTATGGTTCATTAATGAATGAATGAATGGTTCATATTCATTAATCCATAGAAAGTGAAAGAGAACCAAGAGCTTTATGATTACTTTTCATGTTTCAGTATGTTTTACAGAAAGCTTGGAAGAACATTTGATCAAGTAGTTGGGTCAGCAAGCATTGGAGCTCTGGATCTAACGCCAGCTCTGGAGTGATGTTTTTAATCCTCTGCAGTGATTCACTGGGATAATAACATGAATATTCCTGGTTCACAAATAATATTAAGCCATTATGTGGTTGGTTGGTTTTTTGACTTAGTGAAATATACAAACCCATCTCTATAAAGAAGCAGTATTTTATAAGACAGAGGTGGGGAATTTCACATCAAGCCAAGGTAGAAACAAACGGACACATAAGGGTTAACTACTATATATAAACCAGGGATGCCAACGTGGTAAGGAAACCAAAAAAGCAGACCTATGAAACTGCATTTGGAAACAGCTCTGCTACCTAGCTCTTGCATAGAAAAATGAATTCCAACATCATTTCAACCCCACTGAAACATTCAAATACAGCCAATCAGTACCAAATAGATTTAAAGTGGGTTCAAACTGACTCTTTTGATAAGCTGCATGGCTTATCAAAGGATTCTTGATGCAAACATAGGAGAGGTGACCTCAGGATTTCCTTAAATCAAGGAATTTGGTAAAAACTATTTTTAAGAAAGCATACAAAAGCTGAGGATATGGTTGTTTTTCCTGTGGTATTTTACTGGTTGTACAGTATTTAATTGTTCAGGCATTTAAAATAAATGGCTGGTGTGGGTCTTCCGGGCTGTGTGGCCGTGGTCTTGAAGTCTTGTTTCCTAACGTTTCGCCAGCACCTGTGACCGGCATCTTCAGAGTGCAGGAGCACAGACAGGAGCAGTTCTCTCTGTGCCACACGGCCACACAGCCCGGAAGACCCACACCAGCCATCGTATGCCGGCCGTGAAAGCCTTCGACAATACATTTAAAATAAATGTTGCCTAGGATCCAAGTAATTGCATAAGTAGTTCCACCTAGCTATGGATTTGTCACTCTCCTATACCAACCTGCCACTCCAAACTTTCCCAATTAATTGTAAAGATCTGGAAAAACATATCCTCATGTCAAATTGGGTCACACATCTACGTGCTTCTTTTGGCTTTTTAAAGCTGTCTCAACAAGGGGCAGCCCCTTAATTAAGCTTGAAACCAAGCCCTATTAGACTCAGTACTTGGATGGGAGGCCAGCAAAGAATTGCAAGGTTGAAGGCGAGACTGAGAAATTAAGTCTCTCTCTCCTTGAAGAAGGCAATTGCAAATCATTTGCACATTGTTGCCAAGGAAATTATAGGGATATATCCATGGAATCAAAGGAATCAAGCTCAACTCAAAGGGGACTTTACTTTTTATCCAAAAATGCTACCACATTTGTCAAGGATTTATTTCCTACAGCTGGTGTTTCAGAGTTTAAAAGTCAAAGCCAAGTTGTATCACATCCTTAAAAAACTCTGCAGATTAGGCAGACCAAGATAAACAACTTATCTAAAATGATGGTTTTCTCATGGAAGAACAATAACCAAGAAAAGAAGTTCAAATAGGAAGTTTGTCTGGTACTTTATACTTGGCACAAAAATGACTCCAAGTTGTGGTCTGAAATCTAGGTATCTAGACAAACATCTGAGGATTAGCTGTTAAAACAATTATGAAGTGTATTCAAGGACTGGCATTAAAGGATAATTTGAAGCAAAACTGAAAACTGATTCATATAATAAAAGTTTTACCTAACTTCCAGTAGGCAGCTTGGTTGCAACTAGGACATTACTTTTGTATTTACTACTACCCAATTCAGCTTCTTTTCATCACTTCCTTTACACCCTACTTCTTTGAATCAAGCTGAGGGAGATATGGACAAGCAGATTTAAAGATGAAGGAAAAACCTCTAGTTTCTGTTTCCAAGCCAGCATAAAATAGTTGGCGGACTATCTGTCATATATGGCAATATGGAAATAAATGGTTATTATCAGAGCTACTTGGCCACAGACAGCCTGAAGTCTCTTCCCTGACTTAAAACACTCAACTTTTCTCTACACTTGAAATGCATTATCAGTTTAACACAGTATTTTTCAAACTTGGTAACTTTAAGATGTGTGGACTTCAACTCCCAGCATGACGGCTGGGAAATTCTAGGAGTTGAAGTCCACGCAACTTAAAGTTGCCAAGTTTGAAACACACTGGTCTAACATTTACATATAAACAGCAAGTCAGTGGAGATAATTGCCAACTCTCCCTTCTTTAGAGTATTTTGCTTCTGTTAAATTTCTACAAGGTGTTTGAATGTTGCATCATTTTTGGCAAAATTGTTACTATATATTTAGTATAATGTTTGTTATAATATCCTGCCATGTGCAACCATACATTTAATTTCTCAGGTACATATTTTATTTTACAGTTGAGGATACTGAGAATAAGGGGCCATGAAGCTATGACAGTATCTAATTTCACCCTGATGGTCATTTGCACAATGAACTTGAATCATATTTATGCATCAAGTGAAACCGAGTGATACACTGAGTTTCCAATGTGATCTTTTAAACAAACAAAATCTTTTGGTGATAGTCTACATATTAGAATGCAGGGGTCGCATGGGGGCTGTTTATTATTTGAAGTGACAGACTTGTTATAAATGTTTGTCCCTGCTAATCTTGATGTAAGAACGTGCCTTGCTAAACAAGATCACCTTTAACTGCATTTTGGCTCCTACACCACAAATTGGGGGGGGGGAGGGGGAAGGCAAATATAATAGTTGTTTCTTTATTGGCATATTCTTAAAAAGAAACTGCAGAACTCCCAATTTTCACTAACTTTCATTGAAAGTCACTGAATAATGATGGATCTAATAATTTCTAACTTGATCATCTGCAAGGGTGCTTTTCCACCATAATTTGTAGCTAAGTAGCTATATTTTCTTGCATTGCATAGATAAACATATTGCAAATGTACTACTACGAGTCCTACTTTCTATGCCCATTTATAAACTTATACATTAGGATCCACTACACCCAAGAAGCCAGAATTCAATTGTTAGCCAGTATTTAGCAAGTTTTATTAGTTCTTTAAGAACCTTATTTGATGGCGTGTGGATAAGTCTAGGTGTGCTGCTAAAACATGTGGCAGAGTTGCCACCTTCCCAACTGTAGTCTGAAAATTATGCAGTTCCAAACAAGTTGTACCATGTGATTTATCTAGACTCATCTAGTTTTAATTTTGCAAGGGATGAAGGAAAGAGACTACCACATCTACTGAGCAAAAGCGTACTGTGGTTTCTTCTTGCAACAGAACTTTGAGAGAAACAACATCTAACTGCTGGATACACGGTGATAGTCCTTGGTGGAAAAAAATTAACATTCTGGAGGGAAAACACCTTGTTACAGCACAAATAAAAAGGGACTCTGAGATTTCTGGGCATTTTGGTAGCTGCTAGAATGAACACTAAAAGCCCTACGTGCTTTAACCAATTAAGTTACTCTTCATCTCACATTTCTTTGGTTAACCAATTAAGTTACTCAGCATCTCACATTTCCTATGAATGTAATTATGTCATCTTTGTGATTTTTACCATGAATTCAAAGATTTGATGGATCTGCAAAATTCCCACTGTAAAACCATAGAAGCAGTTTCCAATTCAAGTTGAGATGATTGTTTTACTTTTAAAAAACATTGCGTTATTCGTAGGGATAGGAAGGAATCTAAAATAAATCAGTTTCAATTCTGTACACTGTACAGTGAAATGCTGCATCCAAGGAATTTTAAAAAATAGAATGCATACTCCAACCAAAGTTAAAATATTTTAACTTTAACATTAATTTCAGAGTTTCAAGTATAAATTCAACTCTCTTCTGCTGATATTGGTAGGCTTTAAGAAAACTTAATTGTTGGCTGCATTGTGTTTTGAGTTTATATACTTTCTGGTCCACAGCAGAGAAAATATGGTTTTGGTGCATCTTAAGAACACAGTAAAGATACATCTTTGCAAAGATACATTTGGTGCATCTCGGAACAGAGCAAAGCTACAATCCATAAAGCTACCTTACATTTTCACAAGAAGCTGTGCCCGTATCAAATGATTTTCACCCATTCTCCATTGCAGCAGCCTCCTTGTTGCACTGCAAGTTTTTTGTTTTTTTTAAACACCTGTGAAACTGCAGAGTAACAGTCATGCTTCTGTTTGGAAAAGAGCAAAAATAATGTTGCATATGCAGATCTGTTCTCTTACATTTGGGGGGTTCAATGCTTGAGTATTGGAAGTTTTAATTTTTGTTTCTGGCTGTGTATGTGACCATTGGAGAAACCTAGCTCATTATTTTTTTATTGAGTTGGCAATTATAAAATTCATCCAGCATCCCTAACATGCATTCACATACACAACCATGCTTCAGTTCAATCCAAGTTTCTGGACTGATGCCCCTTTTCTGCATTGCTGTTTACAGTCCATGGATGCATCCGTAGACATCTCAATAAACTGTGTCAGGCACTTGCAAGGTTACATGAGAACTACATGATCTTTGGACAAAAGGAAGAGAGTTTTGTTTAATGTTTACAGTGAGAGGTGCTGAGTGGCTTACTCAAAATTGTCAGCTGGATACCAGTGCATTGTTCCTGGTGTTGAACTGGTGCCTTGAGATGATCAGCTGAGGAAACAAAAGGCAGGCGGGACAGAAGAGCCTAAGAAGTCAGGTACGGAAGAATTCTGCAAAAGTTGTCTCACAAACCTCATCTTCTATGTCTGACTTCTGGCAGGGAGTCCAGAAAACTCTTTCCTGATAATTTCATTAACTGGGAAGGGAAAGAGGAAAGAAAAACAGACAAACAGAAGTGTTACTGTGCAGAAAATGAGAAAGAATCTAAAATAAAGCCATCTGTGCGGTTGTCCATTAAAAGCTGGCAGGCAATAATGGTCATAGGTTAAGACTATGAAAATCTGAGTGCAAATCCCAACTCCTGGAGTACAGCCATGAAGCCTGCTAAATGATGTTGAGTCCATCATTATCTTTCAGCCTCAAGTAGCTTGCAAATTGTACAGAAGATGGAAAGGAAAGAAGAAACCCTTTCCTGAATTTTTAGTAGGGATGGGAGTTTTCATTTTTGGTTTACTTAAAGTAATATAAGATAACAATGCAACACTTCACTGACTTTTATAAATACAGATGTATCAACACAGATGTAATGAACTTTGATTACTGAATCCTGCCCAGATTGCAAAGAGTACATTCTTGTGAGCTCATTCTCGCAAGCTCATTCTCACTTTTCATATTTTGTACCAACTATGGATTATTCAAACCATATTCTGCAGTACCAATCAAATTGTGACTTGGTAAACTATGGCCCTGATAACTCCATAGTTCAGCCAGGTGAGGACAGTTTTAGAATGGCCCATAATGCTCCCCCTTTAAAGCTTCTTTATCTTTAGACCAGACTTAAAACTGTGCATTCCTTCAACCAGAAAAAGAAATCTGAAATAGAAGATCTCCTTTGATATCTACTATACAGACAATCAACATAAACATGCATTCCCAAGAATGTTTCACAATCCTGCCCCAGCAAAATACAAACATAAAATAATATAAAACCTCACAAGACCCAGGAAGGTACATTTGCCCCTTACTTTCCCACTATTTAGAGCAGTGTTTTTCAACCTTAGCAATTTTAAGATGTGTGGACTTCAACTCCCAGAATTTCCCAGCCAGCATATCTTAAAGTTGCTAAGGTTGAGACATAAAATTTAGAGAAATAGCAGAGATATATCTCAAAACACATCTCTTTCACCAAGCTTTTAACAGATAATTGATTTGAATGAGAATGTTTTTAATCTTAATTTCAGTTACATTGAGTTTACATTTTGTATTTTGTAATAATTGTTATAAACTGCTTTGAATATACATACAAGCAGAAAGGTGAGATATATGTTATGAATAATTATATAAAATTAATATTAATAATACCAAATCCTCTATTTTTATTGTTATACAAAATTGAAAAATACATACACCTTACTTATAACTCAGTGGCTGATATAAAAAGAGGTCCAGAATATAAAACTACCAGACAGCCTCACAATTTTGTTATAAATAAAAAGCCATCAGAGCCAACATTTCTAGAACTCTACTGGCTGATCCGATGCTATCAGTTTCATTTTCAGATAAGAAAATATCAGAATTGATGTACAATATTTACCCCAAATTTAAAAACCCTGTAGAACATTAACTCTATTTCCATGAAGTGCCAGCACAAACAGGATTTTTCACAGAGTCTCCAGGTAATGCAAGTGAATATGCCCAAGCTAAGATTGTCAATCAAGCCACGTAAACATCAGAAAATCAATTATGTCTTCTCATTTGGAAAATGATACGCATTGTCCAAGCAGTATACAAAGCACCCTCAATACATTTATATTCTCCAGTGTCTACTGAGTATGTTGGTGATTTCTTACAATAAAGCTCTGCTTACTAGTGTGTGTTCTCCATGTCTATATCCTGCACAAATTTACTTTGTTAAGCTGACAGTAACCACAAGAACTCAGTGAAGCAGTTACTGGCAGACAGTCTTGGCAAAATGTATATGAGGTTGCAAAGTTTTGGAAGTGACTAAACAACCATTATACAGTACTATACGTTAAAGACAAAGCACAGTACTGTGTAATCACTTGTAGAATATGGTATTACCATTATTGTTGTCTATGTAAAACCTACACACAGCACAGAAAGCAACAGTCTGGTTGGAACATGGTGAATCAGACTGGCTCCAGGTCAGCAAAGGAATGAGACAAGGGAGTATATTCTTCCTTTATGTATTCAACCAATACGCTGAATATTTATTGAGAGGCTGCAATGGAATAAAATCAGCATGGCTTCAAAACTGGAGGAAGAAACATCGAACTATTCCTGTTGGGAATAATGGACTTTCAAATCGGAAAGCATCTTATCAGAATTACTCAGTACATGATTACTGCAGCAAGACTTTTGTATGCACAATTTTGGAAAACCCAGACACTACCAACAATACAAGAATGGTTGCTAAAACTGATGGAAATGGCAGAAAATGATAAATTGACTTGTTTATTAAAAGAAAAATCAAATAATTATTACCTTAAGGAATGGAAACCATTGATGGACTATTTGCAAAATGCAGGCGGGGCGAAGCTTACATGGGGATTTGAAGATTAGATTATAAATGTAATGGGATATGTTTTGACAAAGAACTATTCCTATTTATTGCATTAAAAACTAGCACCTATGACACTCTTACTATTCTCAAGACCAGAGATAGATTGGAAGCTATCTATTTTTCATGCCTTTCTTCTTTTCCTTTACTTTATCTCACGTTTTCTTTTCCTTTTTTCTATAATTTGTATTTTTCATTTTCTTTTTCATTTCTGACTTTTAACCTTGTAATTTTAAAATTTCAATAAAATATTATTATAAAAACTGGAGGAAGAAACATCAATAACCTGCATTATGCTGACGACCCTACTCTGACAGCTGAAAATGCAAATGTTCTGGAAGCTCTGCTAATGAAAGTCAAGGTGCACCCAAAAAAAAAAAAAAAAAAGATTACACTTAAATATAAAGACCAGACTAATGACAACAGGTACAACAACCAGCCTTAAAACTGACAAAGAATATACTGAAGTGGCAAATAGATTTGCTTTTTAGGATTGACTGTCAACACTAAAGGAACCAAGAAATGCACTGCAGAGTAGCATTTGGTGGGGTTGCAATGAAAGCCTTAGAAAATATGCTCAGATGGGGTGATGTGCCTATATCTACAAAGGTCAGAACTCTGCAGGCAATTGTTTGCCCTATGACACGCTACGAAAGCAGAAGCTGGACTTTGAAGAAGCAGGATAAAAAGAGTATTGAAGCTTTTAAACTTTGGTGTTGGAGAAGGCTCCTGGGAATACCATGGATAGCTAAGAAAACAAACCAATGGATCATTGAACAAATCAACCCAGAGTACTCATTTGAGGCAAAATGACCAGGTTCAAATTATTATATTGTGGATACATTATGTGAAAATCCAGCTCACTTGAGAACTCTATAATGCTGAGAAAGGTGGAAGGAAAAAGAAAAGATGACCAGCAGCAAGGTGGATGGAGTGGTGATGGGAGACCTGAAGAACCAGGTTGGGAGCAGGTCATCCTGGAGAAGATCTGTTTGTGTGGTCACGAAGAGTCGACACTAACTTGATGGCACATAATCAATTACTGTTGTCATTGTTACTAGTTCAAACTGCAATCTGCATTTCTGACCAAAATTTTGGTCAATATGAAAAAGATATTGTGTTGAAAAAAATGCAGCAAAGGGCCAACCAAACTGTGCAGAAGAGTGGGTCAACTCTTAAAGGAAGCCAGGTGATACGTGAGGCTGATCTGGACTTACAAAGTGATGAGTAAGGTGGGAAATAACATGTAAAATTATAAATACCATTCAAAGATAACAGTTGTATTTCACAGAGCTCTCATTTAAACTGTGGAACTGCTTGCAGAAGATACGGTGATTGCTGCCAATTTGAGTAGCTTTAAAAAGTTATTAGGTACATTCATAGAAGATAAAGCTTTAATGGCTGTTAGTCATAATGACTATATATTAGACTTACAGTACGTTTCTGAATACCAGTTGCTGAGAAAAAGGGAGGAAAGGACTATTAGTAGAGCTGTGGAAATGTCAAGGGGGTGCTTTGTTACTTCAACAAAGATTCAAATGAAGCACCTTTCAAAACTACTTCACAAAGCAACACAGCCCCTTTGTTTCTAAGAGAAAAATGAAATAGTTGTGCTGCTGTTCTTTTCCTAATTCCCTTACCTCCTCCCTAGCTTTCTCTGACATTTCCCCCATGTTCAGAACACTGTGAACCACTTTCTATCCAGAATAATAAATTCTAGAAAACAATGAACTGGTCCTGTAATGACCAGGGACATTCTGGGAGAAAATGGAATGTTATAGTGGACACTGGAATGTTCTGTAATCAGACATGAGGTCTTGTACATTCTGGTCTGAACAAGCATGAGAATTAACTGATAGAATTCACTGGTACTTCAAAATGGGCTTAGACACCTCAGTGGTGGAACCTGATGCAATTGGCTGAAGGAACAATGGCCATTAAAAATTCCCTCTATATTGGAATGCAGCGACTACATTTTTGGCCAATCTAGGGGTGGCTCAAAAGCACCATTTGCTTCAAATATTCAATTTGCCTCAACTTAACAAGAGAACTTTCACGGACTATTATTCCTTCTCAATGAAAAAAACAAAACAAAACCCTGAAAACTACTGATGTAACACAGTGGTGCACTTTTTAATATTTTACCCATGGTTGAAAATGTATGTGGAAAAAATATTTTTTTTTAAAAAAATCAATGAACTCAAAAATATTCCAAGCTTTTCTCTTACAACTATGTAAAAAAAAGAGAGAGAGAGAGAGAAGTATTTTAGCCTGTGTCCTTATCCACACTTGTTGCATGGAACTATGTTACTAATATACCAGATTGTTCCTCAAACATCATCAGTGCATCTTAGTATATTAAGGTTATAAGTTGGTAAGTGCTTCCTGCTCTAAACATTTAATCAATGCGCACGATATGAGTAGTATTAGTGAAGGTGATAAGTTACTGAAATTGTTTGTATTTGTGATGAAGGGGGAAGTCATAGCTAGCTAGCTAGAACCAGGGCCTGAAGGAAGAACTAGAGAGGAAGTGGAAAGTCAAGGCCAAAGTGGTCCCAGCGGTGGTAGGAGTACTTGGGGCTGACTCCTAAGCTGGGAGAGGGGCTCCAACAGACCCCAGAAACAGCATCAGAGCTCTCTGTCCAGAAGAGTGCAGTGCTAGGAACAGCTAAGATACTGCGCAGAACCCTCAAACTCCCAGGCCTCTGGTGGAGGACCCGAGATTGAGGAAGACACATACCACCCATAGGGGTTTTTTTTAATTCTTTTTTATTTTTATTATTTTTTTCTCTGCACTTTTTTTCTTCTTACAGTACTTTTTAAATATTTTTCTTGGTTTGTATTAGTTTTTTATTTTCGTACCTGTAAAACTTTAATAAAAATTATTGTAAAAATATGCATGATATGGGATCAATCTGTCCTCAGTTATACTTGAGACATCTGATTAATTGCTTGTGGGTTTCTAAAACAAGACCTTAAAACACACAGAGTGAACTTGCTGACTTCTAAAAGCCTTGCAGTGTCCTGAAACTGCCAGCAGGGGGTGGTATGGATCTAGTTTCAGGAGAAACCCCCAAATGAAGACGAAACTTTTTCTTCTTTTTTTTAAAGGCTTCCTGTTTTCTCTACCCAGGAAATGAGAAGAGCAGATCTTCAATGGAAAGTTTTTGGTCTTCTGACTGCTAAAAATAGTATTTAGGTAAAAAAAGGTGGGCACCAACCTTAACAAGGGAATGGAGGGTCATTTCCTTTCTGTAAACAAGTAGGATGAAGTTGCAAGCTGTTTTATTTATCAGCACATTTGTTCACATGGTTAAGTGTAGAGAAAGAAAAAAAATCCCTTTGCATCTCTAAAGAAAGCCTTCCAAAGAAATCAACCTGTTTGGCAATGTGACATTTTTCCTGTTAGAAAGCAGTGTGATAGCCCAAAAGGGACTGGCTGGGGCCGGGAAATGCTCATTTCTGTGTGTTGAGGAGCAGCAATGGGCAAAGGAGATTAGCATTCTGATTCTGAATCAAGAAAAGCTCTCTTAATTAATTGTCCTGAACTTAATGAGGCAAAAATCTCATGGTACGGATAAAGCCACACACCTTATACATAAGCCCAGATGGGTGTCCGCAGTATGGAGTCAAAAAAGTCAAGATGGTGCCACTAAGGTGTGATAGGAGCTCTGCCTGTTTTTTTAACTTGCACATGGGCAGAGCTTTAATTGCACTGCAGTGGCCACCCTTTTGATTTTTTGACTTTACCCTGAAGATACCCTCGAGCCTCGAAAAGTTACTAGCCTGCAAAAACCAGAATATTAGGACAGGATAGTCTTCGAAGAGGCGGGTAGCATGCATTTCCAAATTGGTGCAGAGAATCAGAATGGGCAAGATTTCATTTCAAGGGGCAAGATTTCCATCAATCATTTTCGCCAAGCTGTCAAATTCAGTTCACTGAACTTGGGAAAGTTTGCTTCAAAAATTGCAGTTTGGTAAACATACTCCTAAAGGTGTGCATTTGTGTTGGCAATTTTGCCGAATGCCCTCAGTTTCTACAAATTTCCTGTAATATAATGAATCTTTCTAAATTTTTATCATACAAATTTGTATTTTATCATACAAATTTATGATACAAATTTATGGGTGGCATACAAATTTAATAAATAAATAAAACACCTTTTTCTCCAATTTGGCAAATTGCATTGACAAATTTAGAAATGTCATGTATTGGTTTTAAAATGTAAAAGTAAAAAAGCTCACACTCAGATGTGAACTATATGGACTAATTTTCTCTCAGAAAAATAAGTCAACCCCTCAACAGCTATATGGACCAACAGATACTTAGATTAGTTTTTTTTATAAAATCAAAACCTTCTACTGTACTAAAAAGTCTGTTAGAACACAATTGTGTGTCTCTCTTCCCTTCCAGCCTCCTTCTACAATTTGAAGTTGTAGACCTTTCTTTCTAAGGATGGAAAAGGAAATCTACCACTGGGGGACCCTCAATGCAATTAACCTAAGATTCTTCTAACTCTAGTGCAACAGCAGAATTATTAGCTGAGCATGAAACTTGGTTTATCAACTCTAAGGGAAGAAATTCACTGACCCTATTTGGAGATTATAACCCCAAATAGCTTATCCTTAATTTTGCCTGCACAATGAGAAGCAGATGACTGGGTGGAATCTGTAAAGCATTTTCCTAACTTCTCCAGACTAATTTCTGTAGAACTTCCCAAGTTCTAACATACCACTTAGCCAGTACAGTCTTCTAAAATGTTATGGCTTAAGCACATCTGAAGATTAAGCATATGAAGGGTGGCACATTTCTCTAACGGAGATCCTTGCTTGGTGGTCCATGCATGGATAACCAAACTTCAAGTGCATGCCAAGGTGTGATGGAGTAAGAAAATAATGTGCTAGAGAGGCCAGGCTTCACACCATTGGAGTCCTGAAGCTGATGTTGGTGTAATTAATTTTGGTGCAGTTATAAACTCAGAATCCAGTGTGGGTAATGGGCTGGTCTATGTCACACAAGTCATGCTTGTGTCTTAGAAGTGCAATGTATCTCAGGCTACAAACAGAGGTGGGGGGGGGAATGAGTTTTTTGTTTTTATTTTTTAAGATAAAGATTTTCCTCAAGGCAAGCTCGATTTTGGGTGATTAGAAGAGCACCACCTTCATGTAGTTTTCTTGGCAATAATATAGAACCAGGTTTTCCATTTCCTTCTCCCAGGATATTTTTTAGATTTCCCAGTCAAGCCTACAGCTGTGGGATTCCCTGGTAGACTTCCATCCAAATGCTGACTAGGTCTGACCCAATTTAACTCTTTTTGAGATCAGATTAATCAATTAAGTTTGATTAATTGACTGGTAGGGGCCAACTGGAAACAACAAATTTTAGCCGCAGATGAATCATGTCTGTATTTTAAAAGCCGTCTTTCATTTCAAATTATAGGAAAGGTAAAAGAAAATATAAATATATAAGTATGAATAAAATATGAAAATAAAAACATGGATATAATAATATTTAAATACGTCAATGAGTGAAAAAGCCATTAAACTATAGGCATCTTACATTTCTTTGAATGTTTTAACTATAGAACCAGTATTATTTTTTAAATTAATAAACCAAGGAAGTTGTATCATTAATTATACATTTTTTATTTCATGACTATTCTAAATGGGATGTCACCTTGCACCTTCTCCTCTATTGGAGCACTCTGTGAAATGGATGATCCCGAATCATCAACTACCTTTCCTTTGCCTACTTTGTTTTTGTACTAATTGTGAGTGCCTCCTCTAAGTCAACTATGTACTGTTTGTGTGGTTTTTGGGGTGTGCGAGAGAAATCTCGCTGTTTTTTAACCTGCTGCACATTCATGTCAGTCTCCCCGATCCCCCTGGTCCTGATATCAGATGAAAGGGTAAACAACTGTTCCAGTCTCACTTTTTCCAATCCACTCATATTTCTATGTGCTTTTGATGATTGCACAGCAGATATCTAGAGCTTATTATGACTCATTCTGCTTTTGCAACCGAGGGGAATGGGGAGACGGTGGTAAATAGTCCAAAAATTCCTGAGGCCTGAATACTGTGCTTTGATTCTTGTAAATATCTAATGAAAATGTGCCCTCGTGTAGCCAAATGGCTGGGAAATCATCCAAAAGATTAAGATAATCAGAGGTTTAGATAATGGGGAGTGCTGTGTACATAGAATTACAGTGTTGTGGGCAACAGATTCTGAAAGCGGATGTGTACCCAAGAACAGCCTGTGTTCTAGAATACAGCCACATGCACACAATTCAACCCATGTGCCATGCATTTGTTTTGGCATGTGCTAACGGAGCAACATCACTCACATTTGCTAAATTAAAGCTGCATTCACTTTTACTAGTATTCTGATGGAATAGCCAGCATGGCTTGAACTACAACCACTGAGAATATCCTTAATCTCTTCAACACAAAATACTGTACGTTTGTATTTCATTACCTGGTTGTGAGAACAGAGTCTAGATCCCTCTTGTTCTAACCTGGCTAACTTCCAGATATCTTGATGTCAGTTCCCAGAATTCTACAGCCAGATAGCAAAGAATTCTGGGAACTGAAGTCCATGGGTATGAGTTTGGGAAAGACTGATCTAGAGACCACTGCAAAGCTTAAGTTGGTAGATTTTGTCCTAGTCAATTGTTAGTGCAGAGGCTGAACACAAGGATTTAAGGGTCTATCTAACCCTGTGGTCCATTTCTCACCGTCACTGTTCAGATACTTTCCCTAAAGCCCTTCTGTGTTGCAGTTACCTCCCTCCTGGCAACAGATATTCAAAGGTATTTCACTGCAAGTTATGCAAATACGGATCTCCTGCTCTCTAAACCTGGGATAAAAAATAGAAAGTTAAAAGATGGCTTGGGCATTGTTCGCTAAGTGGGTGCCCACTTTGATAATATGCACAGCCATTCCCTGTCCAGAACAATTTCTCCCTTCTTTTGTTAGTAGCAATCAGCTTTACTATTTCATGCACAATGAAATAAGCTACGGTAAACCCACACTTTGAAGCAAGAGTCTGCGAGCCAAATTAGACATAATAAAGGCAGCCAGCTATATATCTGTCATACACTGGAAGGGGGGATGTTAAATCCTTATTTCAAAAGGGATGGGGAAGTATGAAGATAACATATCTGAAATGCTTAGGTTGCAGCCAAAGATCATTTTACCTTTTCTAAGAACAATTTTGGCTGGTGTTCTGAAAAGGTAATGGAGGCATAATGTGGCTAACATTGGGTTGAGTCATAAGTTGGGCTCATGGATTTATTAAGGCTGTGCTTCTATTTCCCCCTACTATTTGATGTTGTGTACTGTAATACCCCACCTGGAACTATAGCACATGACCATGTAAGACAGGCAAGAAATTGCTGGTAGGGTTCCCAAATATGGCAACAGATTATGCCAGAATGGGCATAATATTGATTGAGAAGAATTACTAATTTGTAGATCACCTGGGGGAAAAGTCAGAATTATAGAATGTGATCAAGCCTCTAGTCTTTGACAAAAAGGAGCTAATCTTCTTTTAAAAGACATTCTTTTCTTTGACCTGCGCAACAGAACAGAAATGCAGACAAGCGACCTGCAGAAGCAGTTCTTGTTCTGAGCACAGACCATCACAGAATGTTACTGGGTTGTTGTATAAAAATTAGTTCAGTGTAGATATGGAAGGAGTCCAATGCAGAAGAGAGGTGTGCTAGCATTGCAAGAGAAGAATATGTTCATTTTTTGCAACAGACATATGTATGTGAAAATATTAGCCAAACGTCAGATCCTAATAATTTAAAACAAATATCATGTTTTTTTAAAAACTTCAATCTTTTTGAAAGAAAACATATAGCCACCATCCAACCCTACCCCAAGTGCATTTTCCTTCCCACCAAATATTAGATGTTTCTGCAATTAAATTTTCAACTGAACAAGCAACCAAAAGGACATTTGCAGAAGACCAGCCAAGTCAAAGAAAGCTTAAGGAGAACTGCAGCTAGACAAAAGTCAGGAAAGAAAAAAGAGTAAATTACCTGGGACTTTGTTTGCTTGGATCAAAAAAGCACAGTCTTTCTGTTTCATATAATGTTTTGTATCCAGCTAAGGTGTGTATCTATCAGCTCTGAAAAAGATTTGCAAAACCATTTTTGAGAAAGTGTAACTTTTGACCCAGTGGTAAGGTCAAATGTTACAAGCTTGCTTTCTGTTTCATATTACATGCTAGCACATGGACTACTTTCCTGCACATATCTGGACTACCCAACCACCATCCTCACAAATTGCTTGTGCAGCAGGGATACAAAACGTGCTCCAAGTATTCTATGTCAGCAGGATGCAGATACAGTGAAAAGATACTAATTCAAAGTGAGTAGAATGCAAATAGTAAAACATGCCCTTGACTTTAAATACAATTATGCAGGAGGTAGAAACATGGCCCTCAAAAGAAGCCTATCATCCCTAGACCCTTGGAAAACATCCACCAGACCAATGATCAAACAATCAACAGATTAACTCTTGCAAGATTGCAAAATTTCCTGGGATTTCAAGTATTCTCACCTCAAGACTAGTGATTTTGGGAAAAAACATCTCACGTTAGCTATTTTTAACAGCTAGTTTGACTTCTTTTTTGTTTTTGTTTCAGTTGTTTGCAGGGCACCCGCACCATCAGATAAAATGGCATGATGGCCCCGGGTGCCTGAAGGGAGTGTCAACTCCTATAACAGTGCCACGTAGTTTTCACAATAGACTCATGGAAATTGTATATGATTAAAAAAAAAAAAAGATTTAGTTGGATGATCAGTAAGTTCTATCAATGATATTGGTATGAATGCCTAACCTGGAAGTATACAATTTTCAGAAGTTATGTAGTGCCTTAAAGACTGGGCCTTATACTGAATGGTATTCATCCATCAATGAATAGCATCTGGCAATGGAACAGATTATCTTTTTTCCTTCCATCCCCCTGTATATTCCCTTAATCTCTGGTATTCAATATTTATAAAAGGAGATTTAGGGCATGCATGGGGGAGGGGAGAATGGGGACAAGGAGGAATTCAGGAAATGTCTTGAAAAAACTGCCAAATATTCTTATTGCAATCAGTTTAATTTAACCACATCTCTTTTTAAATCCTATTATTTATGAGAGTTGAAACACTGTGCCAAGAAAAAACACAAACATAGTATGAGCGTGTATGAAATCAGTGTTGAACTTTTCCTGAAATGGTGTGGCATTTTTTGACATTCTCAATAGAAATTCAAAGGCTGTAGAATTCAGGCAAAGGAAGCCAGGATGTAGATAGTGCAATGCTGTAATCCAGGGTTTCTCAACCTTGGCAACTTTAAGATGGGTGATTTCAGCTCCCAGAATTCCCCAGCCAGTGCGGGCTGGGGAATTCTGGGAGTTGAAGTCCACCCATCTTAAAGTTGCCAAGGCTGAGAAACGCTGCTATAATCGCATACACTAAGGCTGGATACAGTTATTCACCACTGGATCTTTGGTACCCACAGCATTCAAATCATAGGCCCGTAACTGGTCTCAATATTTGTTTGTCTCAAGTAGGAAGTATTTGCAAAGGGCCTTTTCCTCCCTGGTAACTGCAACCCTGCCTCCAAACTTTCCTTTAAAGTAAAGGAGTATGTCTTCAAACTGTCTTATTTAATGGCACATTCTGGGCACAGGATGTTTTGATACTTCAATCCTTTTTTTTTGCACTGCCACTAAACTAACATCACAGCTTTTTGGAAATGTACTGGGGCTCCAACTGTCAGAATTTCCACCAAGAATGGTTGTCCTTGCAGTTCAAGACTACCTATAATTCCCCAATGACTTCAGTTAAATCAGTTTATGTTCTGCCGGTTTCATTCTCTCTGGTTTTTAAGCTTATTAATTTTTATTGTAACTAATGAAAGGATAAGTGATGTATGGGTGGGTGTATCACTATAAATCATTGCACAGCTATTTTACTTTTTCTATCTCTCAGTAAGAAAAAAATGCAAGCGCTGGGAAATACTGGAGCGCTATAAAGAAAAATTATTCTCTGGTTCATCCTATAAAATTTGATACTTTAGTGAGGAGAACTGCACAGTAAAAACTTTGTCTGAAAGACTACAAGATCTCCCACCTTTGAAATAAAATTGGAGTGGCACTGCATATTGCAGAAAATATTGTGTTATCATCCAAAATGACAGCAGGTTATGGAGCTTTCATTTCAAGAATGTTCACTCAACTTTTCCTTCCTCTGGGCATCACCCCAATGTCTGTTTTCCTGAAGTACTACCAGCAGGAAAAGAAAAATATATGCTGTCTTTGTTGAATAAACCCTTCCGGGAAACAAGAGGGAAATTTGCAGTATACTACCCATGTTGATGACCCCCTGTAGCTGAGCTTGACTCGTAATTATGTGGACATTTCTCTGTAGTTTTTTTTGGCAAAAACTTTTGCAAGGTGTTTTTCACTTTTCCAGACTAGCCAAAGCACTGGAATTTCTTTGTAGTCTCCCACCCAAATACTAGCCAGATCTGAGCCTGTTCAGATTTTTTTGAGATCACACAAGGTTGACTACGTGCTGCCACCTGCTGTGACAACTTCTGTACCAGTCTGCTTTTTGTTGGGTATTTGCAGAGAGCAAGATTTTAAAAGCTTTTCTTTCTGCCTTTGGAATGTAAAATGCAGCCTTATAAGAGTTCAGATTGGTACTGGAACAAAACAGCCCACCCAGGGGAGTGTGACAAACGCACACCCTGAAAATAAGATGAATATAGGGTGGTGGACATTACTGATATTCTGTACTTTTTTTTTTTTTCTTTTGTGGTGGTGGTGGTGATTCTGGTTTTTTTCCCCCCCTTGTCAGTGAAAAAGGAAGGAAAGAGGACTGATCCTTTGTGCTCTTGCTTAAATGTAAAATCAGCATCTCAAAAAACTAACAAAAATCCTTAGGATCCATACATCCCTGTTCAGGTCCTCCATCTTTCACAGGGACAAGGATTCTGGCATAGGGTACTGCTCCCAGGTTTAGGCCAGACCATTTCTTTATCTATCCTAGTACTTCCTACTCTGGCTGGCAGCAGCTCTTTCCATAGACAGAGAACTTGCGTATCATCTGCTATCTTCTGAGCCTTTAAGTGGAGACATCAAGAAGCTAGATGTTAGCCCTATAGGATAGACCAGGCAAGGAAACCAAAGTCATACATGCTAATACTACTATTATTATAAGGTTACAGAAACAGTACCAAGTCTGAATGTGCTTCCCTCCTTCTCACTTTATCTTCATGTGAATTAGGGAGAGGCCTGTCTGAGGCGTTTTCTCAAGTCAGTTTCTTGGAATGGGCTCAGGCCATGCTTGTCTGATCATTGCCTTGGTAATGGATCTTCCCACTGTCCTTCAAGGCCATTCTCTATGCCCTTTACGCTAATCTGAGACCTTCTTTAGTAACAATTAACCATAGTTCCTTCCTCAAAGTTTTAAACAAATGGAACAGAAACAGGAATGGAAATCATTGCTTATGGCAAGATGTCTTCTGAAGACCCAGTTGCCCTGAGCCAGTCAGCTGTTTTCCTAGTTTGCAATGCCCCATTCTAATTTGCCACTGAAATGGCAACAGACTGTCAATCATTAATGTCATACCTGAATTTGTAAGGGATTAGTCAAAAAGTCATTACACTCCAGATAGCCAGAGGACTTTCACACAGTTAATCAGTGAAGGGAGGCTCTGTGCCCATGCCAGCTTAGTTTTCTGAAGACCAGACTACAGTAGCATTATTGTAATATAAAATAAATGCAAATTATAGGGATAAATTTCAAATGCGGAATAGAAAGAAATGTAAAAAGTAAAATCACCAATTAATTATATATGTGTGTGCATGGAATTAAGTCCCACTGAATTCAGTAGGTATTAAGTAACTATGCATTAGTTAATGATGCATTAGACTGCAACTCTGGAATCATAGGCAAAAAATATAATAATCACATACAGTAGTTTAAACTAGGAAAGGAATGAATTTTGTTTTATCTGCATTTTTAAGCAAACTATCTACTTTGCATTTCCAGATTAATATCTGAAGTGTGCAGTTCTAAGAATTAATGATGTAGTTTTAATGATGTAGAAATGCAGATAAATACAAATCTTGGGAACTGCTGTAGACACACACACACTTTCTGTGGTTTTATTTTATTTTTTTAAATAGCAAATTGATTTGGGAATTGTATGGAACCGATAAGATAGAATACATGTGGACTTCATGTATTCTGTTGACTAAACAGAACTAGTTTAGCCAACCATATACTAAACCCATATGATAAGTCAGTACTCCCCAGTCTTTTACTATCTGAAATATCCTTTTGCAGAAAGCTCTACCTACTTTTTATCGTATTCATTTAAACCTCAAGAACATGTCTTCTATTCTCTTAAGCAAGCTGAATCCCTGAAGAATGAGAACTCTAGAAAGCCATGTTTTAATGAGTCAGGCCTCTTGTAAAGTATTCAGTCCAGTTCCAGGGATTGCAACTTTAAGGAGAATGAGGAAGGTCATGCAAGGAAAATCCTGGTTTGATGCTTTTGCAGTTTCCCCCTTGTTAGCTTAGGTGAAACCAGCAAAGCAGGAAAGACATTACTTTTCCAGATTCCCCCCTTGTCTTCTGCAGGATACAAACCACCATGGAAATTTCTTGTCCTTTTGTGAAGGGTTTTTCCAGCAGCTCAGGGTGAGGCAGTAATTTTTGTCTCAGCATGCATTTCAAACCAGAAGATCACAAATGACTTTCAAGCTACTTCTGAAGATTTGAGGAATGAAAAAAACATGCTGGTTTAGAAAGGACCAAAGATGCCTGCTATGGAAAAAATATGTAGCTTTGAATAATTTTCCTCAAAAAATAAATGAACAAAAACAAAAACAATGTTTTTGACTCATTTGTTTAATTGGGTTCTTTTTATCTAGTTTTAGGACTTGCATGGGGAAGAGAACATGTTTTAGGTCATATTTATGCACAAATACTGAAAATTCAAAAGGGTTCACAAATTTTTAAGCACCATTGTATCTGAAGGACTGTTGGGTTCTTGGTATTGTCTGATTTTGGCTGTTACCTTGCAGACGTTTCACTGCCAAGCTAGTAAATTCATCAACAAAATAACATGAGGTGGTGCTTGGTGGCTGTTCATATACAGTAGCTCATCCTATCAGTCCTATGTTGTGTGAGTATTGTTTCTGGTTTCTTCTTTATTGTTCCTGCTTTTCTGGGTGCTGGTTAATAGATGTGTGATAAGGGATGATGTGCTCAGGTTGTTTGCACTTTTCTTGAATCTTTGGTTATTCTTTTTTAATGATTTGTAACTGGGGTTTAATTCTGTAGGTTAATGGCTGATTTGTCAGAGTATCAATCTTCTAGAAATTATCTTGCATTTTTGGACATTGCTTGATCTAAAATATTACAGTTTTCCAGCTGAAACTGTAGTTGTGAAATTAGACATACAATCAATGGGACCTTCTTCACAACCAAATTATTAATTTACTATACTTATACCCAGCTGTTCCATTAGTAATAGGCTGCAGCTTGAACACATGTATTATGGGTAATGATACCTTCCTACAACCTCATTTTAAGGGGTCTCTTCTCCCAAAAGAGGGAGCTCATGATTCACAGGTCTGATAATCCAAAGACAAGCATGGTATAACATGCCAAGCTTTTGATTAGCCCAGTCAGCAGATAATTTGGACCTTCTCATTCTAAATGACACCACCAGGGGAGATTCTAATGGAGAATTAAATTGGGGGACTCTGGGTGGGGGCAGTGTGATTGATTATATCTTGTTCCATGCACCCAGGTTCATTTAATAACTCATTTTTGTATTGGAACTCATTTCAGCTGCAATCACCTCCCTGTAATTTGTCTGCTGGATCCTAAAGCAAATACTAAGTTCCTAGAAAAAGCCCATTGTTGGATTGGTTCCACAAGAAAAGGGTTCTGAATCAATGGTTCTCCAGAGTTGTAAAACACCTGCTTGGTCTCTTGAACCTCTTCTTCAGTTCACTCTCAAATCTGCCTAGCAGACTCTTCTGAAGAGGGGTTAACATCTTACTATCCTTACTCTATCAGGTTTCTCTATTGCAATGACCCTCAGAGTGTTCTAGCCACTCCCATATTAAATCCAAACTCTAATTTGACATTGATTATATTAAAGCAAAAAGGCCTTGCTTGCAGCAGTAAATGCCTTCTGAATTACAGTAATCTCCCCAGAAATGTTCCCATCAATTCTAGAGCAAAAGAAAAGCTTCAAAACCATAAATCAAAGAAAAGAGAAACTATGAGAGAGGAGTGGGGGAGATTAATTACAGTTGCTAAACTCAAGAACCCTTCTTGATTGTGGCACTTAGTTAACATCTCCCTTAAAGACAGAGGCCGTTGTCTGATCTGCCAAATACTAGCAGAATCTTAGAACCATTTCTAAAGTATTTTTACAATGGCATCACTAGACAATCCAGCTGTGACTTGAAATATTCTTCCTGACTAGTTTCCTGTGTCCAAATCTTAGGTTAAGGATTTTACCTCATGGTTAAAACCTAGAAAAGCCCCAGGAGGATATTTTATCCCCCACGGAATTACTAAGGGAGAACAAGGACCGGGAGACTCCAATGCTGGCTGCCCTATTCACTAATATTAACAACTCAGCATGATTAGAGCAATGCCATTGTTATCCCATTCTACAAAAAACAAAGGAAATAAACTAGATCCTGCCAATTATAGGCCGGTTAGCTTGCTTAATACAGTTAGCAAGATATATGCTAAATATCTTTACTTAAAACTGTTGGATTAGATTGAAAGTGAAAATATTGAGAAGCAGGCAATTTCAGAGTGAACCAATCTACTCTCAAGTACTGTCTGGCCCTCTACTATGTAGCCAAGAAATACTCTTCCTAGCCCAGAGATTCTTTTTCATAACCTTTGTTGATTTGGAATCAGCCTTTCGTTTAATTCCAAGGGAGATATTGTGGGACTAACTAAGGGGATCCTCAGTAGAAAAAAAGTGACTTCTTCTCATGGATGTATTCTAGTCCCTCTACTTTTTAACTTATATTAGCTCAGTAATCCAGGCCCTCTCTGTCCCCACTCCCCCTCCTCCTCTATTAGCAGACAACATGGTTCCAGTTTTTTATATGTACACAATGTTGTAATCATGTCCATCCAATGGGAAGGGCACTGAGGGTTTTGGCCCCTTTCTACACAGAGGAAAAACTAGTAATACGTTATCAGAAAATTAAAGTCTTAGTGTTTGCATGAAACTATCATAAAATTCATAATTGGGAAGCTAATAAGGATGCTATTACATGGTCTTCGTAATGAAAATCATTTCTCAGCTTTTCTACATTGTCCAAGTTTGACATCCTTGAAGCCACTCATTCTAAGTTATTAGAGCTATCCATGGTGTTCCAAGATATCACAGACACGCTGCTCTACATTTAGAGATGGGTTTGGTTTCCATGGATGGTAGTAGCTTAGAACTACCCTTTTAACATTTGACTAAAGTTAACTTTCTTCCCAGTAGGTCAGGCCCCACTGGTTCTTAGAGACTACTTTAATTTAACTTGGTTAAAAAAAGTTATTGGCAAGCTTTACTCCATAGGACTCCTGCTGGAGAGTCTCTGCCCATTAGGCTTCAAAAATGCCAGAAGTATTCTTAAGCAGCGTATTGAGGATGCTGATCTTCAAATCCCAGCCTGACAGCATGTGCAGTTTTTCCAAATGGGCACATGACAGCTTCCTTCCTCTCCACTATCACAATTCTGACATTTCTTTGGCCAGTTTGAATCTATTGCTTTCTGCTCTTCTACTGGAGAGTTTCAAAAATACTCCTCTATACCAATATATGTGTCTTTGTGGGGACAGCTTAGTATAGTCCTTGAGCCACATGCTCCTTTACTGCTTCCCCTACAGGGAGTCCTGCACAATTTTTATTCATCCTATTCTGAAGAAATTCCCTTGCAGAGAACATGACTTCTATTTGTTGCTTCTCCTCTTTGACTATGATTCACTAATGTTCTCTCTCTGATTATCCAAGTTTGTACTTCTATATGCACCATCTGTCTCTCAGGTTTGAATGACTCACACACACGTTCATTCATCTGTATTTTTTTAATCTGTATTTGACTGATGGTCTTAGGGACATCATAAAGATTTGATTTGATTTGATTTGATTTGATCTGATCTGATCTGAATTGGCCCCGCAATCATGGAATTCCAGCACAGTGCAGTCAAACAGTGGAAAAGATTCAGAACTCAAGCAAAACTTTTTTTCCCTTTTTGCTCACTGTGCAAGACCAAATGGAACTAGCACTAGTGAACATTTGAGATATGTTGCTTTTGCATTGTTCAGGCATTGTGCATAGATTGGTGATTCAAAAGTAAACAACTGAGTGGATTCAGAATGGTCTATTTGTATCTTTTGAGAATGCAATCTGTAACTCTCAAGTTTCAAGTTGCAATAGAATTCTTCTTAAGCAGGAATCAGATTTTTCTTCCAACAGAAAATGATTCTGCGCCCCTCAAAAACATACCACAAATTGCCTCAACAAAGCTGTAGCTATAATATGCATTATCAAACCAAAGATTTATTCTGTAGCTATAATATGCGTTATCAAATCAAAGATTTATTCATTATTTAGGATCAACTTGACAATACGTTTAGTGAGGATAGAAAGAGAAATGAAAGGATCCTAAGTGCTATGGAATTTTAGCATGCAGTATGTTAGATTTTGGGGCTCTGCAGCATTTCAGACTCAAAGGCCAAGATGGACTTCAGTATGCCCAGGGATGCACAGATGGTGTCTGCAAATCCTTAAACTAAATTTATATTTCCACAGGATTGGGCTGCAGCTAGAGAAGGCAGCTGGTTTAAGGAGCTGCAGACAGGTGCTATGAAGTACCTTTTTGCCTTAGAATTCATAGCACTGTGTAGCCCTACTAAATTTATCTAGCTTTAACTTTTTTTTTTCTAAAACTTTTTTTTAGTTTTGCAAACATTTTCTATTATAAAACTTCATTTCGCGAATGCTGATTGCCAGATGGTTTAGGTTGGAAGAGCAGGAGGGGGCAAGAAAGACCATGTGTGACTGAGTCAAGCATTTGGCTCTCCCAGGTTGATTGCTAGTAAATTACAGGGAAGATATTAAATGTGTGTTTAATATTAGTTTACATATGATTGAAATCAAGTGAAATATTTCCAAGTAGGGTGTACTCACTCATGGGCTGAATTTCTTATGGAACAGAAACAATTCCTCTAAATTAGAGAATTTAGCTTGCCGCAGACATGCCAGAAAGAAAATATTTCACTCAGCTTCTCAATCTCTTCCTAAAGTTCTACCACTGACTGAGGTTCAGATTATGGGAATAAGGGAAATAGCTTTTCTGATTTGTGGTGAGCAGATTATGGGATGACCTTCCAAACATCAGAGAAATATCTGATCCCCACATTGCCTGCTTTTCAATGGACACAAAACATAATCTTTGTTTCCTAATACTTTGGGTAAAGTCTTCACAAGTGTTGCTTCTAGTGCTTCTTTCTGCTTCACATTTCTGATTTTTAGTTGCCTTTTTATTACTATTTATTTATTAATCAAATTTATATGGCCACCCATCTCACAAAAAATGACTCTGGGAGGTGTACAACAAGCCAATAAAACTCTCACTCTCTCTCTCTCTCTCTGTCTCTCTATGTATATATACATACATACATACACACACACACACACACACACACACACACATAAACATTACATAATAATAATTAAAAAGCATTAAAAACTATAAAAACACTAATACAGGAAAAAAAAATAGAGGGATGTTAACAATACTGGAGCCACTTTATTAATTCACCCATCCCCTGGGGTCCCCAAGCCTGCTGGCATAACCAAGTCTTGAGGGACCTTCAAAAGTTCAGAAGTGATGAGGCCAACCTCAACTCTGGGGAAGACGATTCCACAATGTAGGCGCCACAGCAGAAAAGGCCCACTGCCTAGGGCCCACCAAATGTAGCTCCCTGGACAGTGGAACCCGTAACATGCCCACTCTGCTGGATCTAGTGGGATGGGCAGATGAAATCAGGGAGAGGCAGTCTCTCAAATAACCCAGTCCCATGCCATGAAGGGCTTTAAACGTCAACACCAGCACCTTGAATTGGACCTATTATAAATCAATAATGGGGGATGTTGGGCATTAAACTAATACTGCCATCTTCCAAACGGAAGATATCACAAACATGGCATTTTACAGAGCATAAGAAACCATATGACTAAGTCCCTGCTCTAAGAACCTGACAATCTGAGTATCAATAGAAGTGGTAAATAACAAAGAAAGAGAAGCAGTGAGAGGAGAAAGCCAAGTATAACCAATCTATATACAAGTTGAAACTACAGTATATGCTAGAGTTGTATAAGGCATTCTGAGCTCAGAACGTTTTGAGATTGAAACAGCTATTTTGAGTGTCCCAAGTTTAAAACCAAGCATGCCTGTTCTAAGAATACATTTCTAGCAATGCTGGTGTGATGCTCCAGACCGTTCTAAGCACTGATTTCTGTGGAGGTTGGTGAGTGGGATGGCTTTTTACTTGTTAGATTTATATCTACCATGGGCTCAAGACAGCTTTATCTCCACAACAATAAAATAAAATAAAATAAAATAAAATAAAATAAAATAAAATAAAAGTCTCCTCTACATCAGATCAATTTTACAAAATAGTTGAAAAGCATGCCTGACAGCTGAGTTAACTTTGAGTACGAGGCAGAAGTTTCTATTTTTCCAGGCCTTTTAAGATCACTCTAAGGTCATTTAATGTATACATTTATAATATTGTTTAAAGACTGATATTAAGGTCTCTGCTTTTGACAGGGTGGCTTTGATTTGCTTCCAGTGAAGTGTGAAGCAAAGATATTTAGGTCTCTTCACATTTTTAAAAAATTCTCTGGGATGATTCTGGAGTGTGAAATTTAATTTATTAGTGCATGCTATGTTTTAACTTTCTTTCAGATGTAAATATTAACAAATTAAAGTGAAAGAAAGGAAGGGGAAGATTAATTCACTTTTGCAAATCAGCCCAACAAAAGTTCTTTTGAAGTACATAAACCATAAATCAATCAGTTCTACACTAATAGATGTTATATAGAACTGTGTAATTTTTCTCATGATGACAATTCTGAAGCACTTCTGGAAACTCTGCATTTCAGTAGCAAAATTGAGAAGGAAGTTTTTCAAGGTTCTGCTTTTCTTTCTAGAAAAAGGATGGCATATAAGCCATAATATAAGGTCTGTGTTTTGTTTCTAGGGTGGCGTGTCTTCTTATTTTATTGTTTTTTTCACCATAATTTTCAAACTGTGATGTTTTTAACCCTTGTCAGCTAGGCCCAGAGTTGCTTGGTGAGGCGGCAGCTATATACATTGAATTAATTAAAAAAATAAAATAAAATACATAGGTACTGCTAATTGTGGAAGCTATCTTTATAGGGCCAAAAGCAGTGTGCATGGATGTGAGGGTGAATGGGGATTCTGAGAGCCAATACAGTGTAGTATGATATTATCACTGGGACCCTCAGGTTTATAGCCACCCTCAGCCATGGAACCCATTGGGTAAGTTCGGGCTAGTTGCACTCTCTTCAGCTCAACTATCTCACAGTCGTCGTTGTGGGAAAAACTGAGAGAAATGCTACGTGCATCTCCTTGGATGAAAGGAAGGGTGTAACTCTTAATTTAAAAAAAAATCGATAACCATTGCTAGAAAGGGAAAGAACTAAATAGCACTTTTCACCACCATTCTTGTACTGAAATTTGCAGTCTTTGAGGTTACACTCATTTTTTTCAAAACTGGAGAAAAGAAACCTAGTGTCTGCCTTCACTTCCAAGTAAGTCACTATATGACAGCTGAATTCCTTTGGCCTAGCCAACTACCTTCCCAAATGACCAGTTCGTTTAAACACTGAAATATAAATTAATATTTTTAGGTACACAACCCCCCCAGCATAATCCTGTAAGCTACCCTGCAAATTATTACAAGACCATGTGGAACTCATATTGTGACCCTCTTTGTTCTCCTGTAAGTAAGTTCTGCAATGTACTGGAAAAACTCTGCCCTCTGAGAGTTTGCTAGTTCACTCTGAGATTGTAGTAGGAAGGATCAGTTTTCAAGCACTTTCATTATGAGCACGTGAAACTGATAATAACGTTCTAAGTTTGAAGGAAGAAGCAGTACTGATGAATGATGCCTTCATGCCCTCTGATTTTAAGGGGGATGGAGTGAAAGGCACGCTTTATTTAGTTAGAAAATTAATATGGCCACCCATCTTAAGTACATAAATGTGGCTGACAAACAACCAGTTTGCAAAAAACTGTGTGTGTGTATGGATGGATGGATGGATGGACAGACAGAATAAAAGTGAGAGTAAGAGAGAGAGAAAACACACTATAACAAATCAGCAAAACAGACACAGGTGTATTGGACTCCCTAACATCCCAGTCCGAAAGCCTGGGGAAAACTTAGGTCTGACTTCTAGAAAGCCAAGGAGGTCAGGATCATATGATCTCAAGAGATGCTATTCCATAAGCCAGGGGCCACCGCAGAGAAGGCATATCTTCTTGGTCCCACAAGATGACACTGTTTAACAGAGGCTGTTTCATTTTCAGATGGCTTACATCAGGGGTAGATAACCTATATCCTGCATGTTTCCCCTCCCCCGAATCCCATTTGTTGCTCCCTCCTGACAAAGAGGCAAAATTAAAACAGTGCAATTTGGCCTGTTTGCAAGGTTTGGGTGGATGCAGTTTTAAGGGTGGAAATTGATCCCTTTGACTTTGATCTTAAACCCACTCAAAAAGGGACCACAAAACCTCCAGACTCACTTCTTCTGGTGATATTACTATGTCATCAGATGTCTTTTTGAGGGTCTCCAGAATGCCAGGAGGCTAAGTTATGGCTCCCAATCCTGAAACTGCCTATCCCAGCTTAGATAGTTAATTACAAATCATGCTGGAAATGGAAGTCAAGGCCATCAAAGCAATGCTTGCCAAGGGAGAAGTTTGCCAACAACATATTCTTTTTTCTGCTGGTAGTCTAGCCATGCAAGTTCCAGTCCTCTCATTCAATGCTACAGGAAATCCATCTTTCACATAAAGGACTTCTCCCATCCTTCACCAAGAGAATGAGATTGTTTTTCTCCTCTAGGCCTATCCTAGACTTCTTTGTTCTCCTCAATCTTATGCATGCCTGAGAGCCAAGATGGTGTAGTGATTAAGGTGCTGGACTGGCCTCAGGGAGACCAGATTCAAGTTTACCTGCAGTCACAGAAGCTCAGTGACATAGCTATCCTTCAGCTTCTGAAGAAAAGACGAGCTATAAATCGAGCAAATAAATATACATGCATGTTATCTGAGAAGTATATCCTACCACGTTCAATGAAACTTACTTTTAATTAGAACGCATAAGAGTTTTTCAATTACCTGCTTTGCTACTCCCAATGTTCCAAATATGGTTTATAATGTTTGGAGGGATGTTAGTGAGATGACACATAAGCAAAAATAGCACCTTATGCATTAACAATTATGAATAAATACTGTATTCCTGTAGGCTTTAATGTCTATTACATTTCCATTTATATTTCTACCTCATCTACTGACTTATGATCCTTGCTCTCTCCTTGTGCACATATATCTATCTAACTAGGATAACAGTTCACATGAGAGCCAGTGTAATGTGGTGCTTAAAGTGTTCAATTAGAACTAGGGACTTACAGGTCCAAGAATTTCCTTAGCCATAGAAGCTCACACAATGATTTTGGGTTAATTACTCATTCTCAATCTGTCTCACAGGTTTGCTGTGGAGGAAAAACTGAGAATCAAGCATTATATACCCCCCCCCCCACACACACACACTTTGAGCTTCTGAAGGCAAGGCGGGATATCCATCCAATAAATAAATATGATAATATGGCCTCTAATCCATGAAACTTGTGCCACATTAAAGTTGTTAGGTGCTGCAAACCCTTATCTCAGAAGCAAATGCAGTATACTGGAAGCCTACAGCTGATTTAAAACAGAACTTCAGCATTAGGGAGGAATGGACTCTTATTAAATGTGGTTTATTATTTAATTAAGAACATGACTGACTGATGACAGATATTACTTTGGGGAAGAACTGAAGTAGCTTTTTCAGAAAGCTCAAGACGATGTGAAAGGAGGTTTACTGTAGGGTGGGCACTCATCTCACTTTCATCCCTGGGCCAACCTGTTTCAACCCACAATAGTGTGCTTGGACAGATGTGCAAAGAAAAGACCCCCCATGAGTTTTCTTGGCAATAACATGCAAGTGGTTTGCCACTGTTTTCTTCCCAGCCTGTAGCCTTGAGATTTCTGGAGTTCTAACAGAGTATTAACAGGTCCAATTCTGTGTGGCTATTTCAAGATCAGAAGGTCAGCTAGATGCCAGTAGCATGTCAAATGCAATAAGCTAAATAGATTTTATTTATTTGTTCGATTGATATGGTTGCCCACCTTGCTGTAGCAGGTCTAGTTGGCTAGCAACATATAAAAGCACAGTCCAAATACATATCAAAAGAACATCAGAAAAAGCTATGAAGGCAGCTGAAGTAGATCTCCCAAAGCAGTGCCTTTTTCAACACATTTTCAGCTCAGTGACAAACTTTCCTGTGGTTCTAGTGTGTCGGTTTAAAATGCATTTTTGATTTGCAGAACAGCTTGTTTTTTCCAGATTCCTGGCTTTTGAAGCTATACTAGGGAGGGAGGGAGGGGGGCAGGGCAGGGAGGGAGGAAGGGACTGGAGATTAAAAATCGTAAGGACAAATCCAACTTTTACAAGCATGTTGAGAATGGGGTCATTCCAACACTGTTACTGAGATGATCAATGGAGAAGTGCCTGATTGAAAAGGAAAAGGAAGGATTTCAATGCAAATCATGATGGGAAAGAATTCCAGATGAGCTCAAGCTCAAACGAAGACTGCCCTGTAATTCACTGTGCTGTAAAGACTTGGCTGGAGAACGCTGCACACACTAGGAATTCGTTAACAGCTGGATGCAGGCTGAGATGGTATTTCCCTAGTACAATGTGCTCTCCAGTCACCTATTTGTAGCCAACAGTAGTCAACTATCTTCCAGGCTTGGATTACCTTCCCTGATTGCCTGGTCATGCCAAAAATGAAGTCCAAAAACATAGCTGGAAAGTACTTTGCAACCAAGCAAGTCCACTGAGGTAGGGGGACATTAAAACCTCTGTTTATGAGACACAGACAAGGCCTCTGTATACCCTGTGTTTCAACATCAAGATTCTTCATTAACAAAAGTTGAATTTTAAACTCTGCTGGCAAATCAGGCAAGGTGATGTGAAAACGTAGGTACTAATAAAGAATGTAATTTGTGGCACGTTTGCAATGTACAGGAAGTTCACAACGTTCTACACGGCACTGATCATCCAACCAACTTCTGACAATCCTGCTGGCTGGTTTCTCTTCTGCTTATTTGGCAAGGATGAGATTCTTGCTTTTTTAAAAGAATAAAAAAGTGTTGATCGTTATGATCATGAACTCTGCTGTGTGTGCTTAAGTGAATTAGTTAAGGATTCTACTTAAGAGAAGAAGAGCTACCGGTTTGAAATGTTCCCCTCTAAATGGGCCCATTCTTTAATCCCTTTATATATTTTCCCATTCTTCTACCTTTCTTGGGCTGCATCATAGGGAATGGTACTTTTGTTTTTTTCAGTGATCAGTTTTCATCCTAGCGCACCCAAGGAATTTATTCTTTCTTTGGGATGCTGTTTTTAATCTTTGCCTTCAAAGTACACAAGTAATGCTCCAACAACAGGCATTCGAGCTGTGGGAATAGCCTTTCCAGAGAGATCTGGCTGTCCTGATTGCTGTCTCTTTAAAAAAAAAGAAAAAAATCAGTGAGCGTTTGCAGACTGCTGCTAACTTTATTTTATGCTTCTCCTTTTTAAAAACTGTTTTAGTCTACGTTATAGATGACTGTAAATTGATACTGGATTCATTTATTTCTATAATTTTATTACCCCTGTGAAGTTAGCTGTCATGATTTGACAGAAAAGCAAAGTATAAATTCCCCTGGGGGAAAACACAGAATTAAATAATGAAAACATTCTGGGCTGCACAAACTTCTTTGCTTCAGGGCCCAATCACGCTGGGCGTGATGGACCAAATGGGACACAGCTGCTATCATCTCCACTAGAGGTACATGGTTACCAATTCTTCTTGAGGCTTGTTAGCTGCCATATTATTAACGTTCCTGTTAATTTCTGACTTAGTTGTTGAGTATTGATTTGGATATGAGCCTCACAGAGAATGCCTTCACATATTTTGAGACACGCAATGTCCCTTCCTTCCCTCCTCCCTCCCTCCCTTGAAATCATCAAGGCTTTAATAGTAGCGAATATGTGTAGCTCAGGGTCGAACTCTGGAGTTCTTGGGGTTCTCTGAGCTTGGTTGTTTTCTTGTAAACATTTCATTACCCGGCCAGGTAACATCTTCAGTGCAATGAAGATTTGCAAGAAATGAAACGTTTGCAAGAAAACAACCAAGCTCAGAGAACCCCAAGGACTCCACATCAAGGCTTTGTTTGCTTCTTGTGGTTCGAAGCTGAGTCCCTATGCTACAAACATCACACAGATCACAACATTTAGCTAGTCAGTGTCCACTATTCCCAAGCAGAAAAGTTGATTTATTTAAAGGCAGTTCTTAAAATTGTAATAGCACTGATGAATTAAAAAGGTACATTAAAAAAGG
This sequence comes from Python bivittatus, assembly GCF_059951505.1. NCBI lineage: Eukaryota > Metazoa > Chordata > Lepidosauria > Squamata > Pythonidae > Python > Python bivittatus. Next base: position 87,674,355 of record NW_028277098.1, read on the forward strand.
GTAGAAAAGATGATTGTGCCTAGACCACATGATGAAAACTACATTATACAAAAGTTATTTGATGTCATAAATCAGCCTGAAAAGGTGACAACTAGCAGCCCACAAGCTAAGCCAGACCTGGGAACAACTTCTATTTGGCTCATCACTCATCCTCAGGGAACAATTTTTTTAAACAAAGAAATTGAACTTTGTATTAAACAAAGAACACATTTATTTATTTACTACAACTCCAGTCCAGTCTCTAAGCATCTTACAAAATAATTCAAAAAATAAAAATGAAGACAGTAGTAAAACAATTTGTAAAGCAAATTGCTCAACAGCCTCCAAACCCATAGCAGGAGGGTCCCCTCCCTCATCACAAATCTATTCCCAACAGCCGGGTTCTAATGGCTTTCTGAAAAACCACTAAGAAGGGAGCTACCCCAGTCTCAGGAGGAAGGCGGTTTTAGAGAAGGAGGACACAACGAAGATTGGGCTCGTCTGAATGGCCAGCAACTCTGGCTTAGAGAAATACACTAGCCTAAGTGAAAATACATGTCCTCCCCAGAACGTGCATCAGAGATGGTGCAAAATCTTCCTCTTGTTATTTACTTTATTCGCTCTAAATTATTCACAACCTTCAGAAATTCTGCACTTTTAAAGTAGGGTCCTCAAAACATCATCTAAGGTAGCTTTGGCCACATACAGGAAATGCATATTCTGCTTTTTTGATTTGGGAAGAATTTAATTTTAAATGAGTGAGAGAGATATTATGGATGAAGCCTATATTACAGTGTATTTGAAGCTTAAAAAATAAATTATTCAGCCATTTTATTATGCAATATGCCAGCAGTGACCATCAGTCTTTGTCACACAAGTGAAAGCATTGTGTATCAGTATTTACACAATGAAGAAGAGTAAAATTAAAAAGAACAATGCTTTATAAAAATGAATTGCATTAAGATGCAATTTTTTTAAAAAAAGTTTCAAGAATGGAGGAAAGTTCTAGTCTTTTCTCATTTTAAATCAATTAAATTAGTGACTCTCAAATTTCTTCTGCTGATTATTTGAAAACTGACTTGGCAGACAATATAATGAACGTTCTATTTACCAAATCGTATACCTTATTCCATTAATATCTTCACAACCATATCTGCATTATGAAAATCATAGGCCTTTTATGTAGCAAACACGAAACTGAATGAAAGTGAACTTGATAGATTTGTATATATTGATTCTGAAAGGATATATACAGAACTGTGCAGTGAAGGTTCCAACTGGTCTCATTTCAACATTCCTATGACTTCACTGGATAACTTTTGACTGATGACTATTTCTTGGCATCAGTTTCCCATCTGTATTTTGAATCAGCCTACCTTTCAGGGTTGTAAATATTTCTAAACTAGTTTTGCAACACACACTTTGGTAATGTAGTAATAATACTTCAGTACTTTCCCCCCAGTTTTGATTGATATAAATTATTTTAAAGTTATGTTAGTACTCCTGGCTTATAAACAGATCTACCTAACTTGAAGCCTGCATAATCTTCTGCTAAGTTGCTCATCCTTTTTTTCTCCTAAATGTCTTATACAAGCACATTACCAGAGGTAATCTGAACTGTGTCACATTATGAATGAGCTTTGAGTGTGTGCACAGTTTCAAGGAAATTAGTGAAAGGGAAACTTATTACCAAAAAAAAAAAAAAAAAGTATGCCATAGGCAGGTAATGACGAAAGTGGAAACTTTATTTTTCCTTTCATCTAGAAATCAAAATATTTTTTTTGAAAAGCCAGCTTCTGGGTAAAACAAAATATATGCCACTTTGATTTCATGCTATTTTCCATGCACAGAAAGAAGGCTTTGCAACAGAGCTTCCAACAGAGCTTGGACTGCCAGCAAGCCTTTAAGGGGGACAGAAGAGAAAGAGGGAACTGAAATATGTAGCCCAGTCCAGAGGATGAAAACACAACTGCTGTTTATAGGGGGAAACCCAAGTTGTCAGCCCAAATGAATTCCTGCGCTAATCCATGCAGACCTCATGTTTTCCACCATCCTTGGCCACTGTATAGACTATCTTTAGGAGGCAGCACCACTCTGTTTGGAAAGAAATAGGAAGGTGTGTGCGCCAGTTTGGCAGGTCTTCATCTTGGGTATGGAAAAAAAATAATGTTCTCTCCTGCATTCCCCAGTTCCCCACCCCAGAATCCAGGGATCTCAACCCAGATCAAAACAATGCCAAACACATCAACCCAAGGCTTTCCCCAGCTCTCCTGTGTCTTCCTGCACAATGGTTTCCATAGAATTTGTGTTGCCATCACAAGAAAGCCTGATTTAGCCTCTGCTAGAGCAGGCTTTATGTTCTCAAAGTAAGAACTTTAATGTCCTGGATTTGGGTGTTATTGCTGTTATTACAGCAGCCTTATTATGACATCTTAAAACTCTTTCCAAACTAGTAAGGGTCGGAAACATTTGTATTCCCTAAAGCATTGGAAGTGCAAAGCCAGTGTGGTGCTGGACTATGACTGGGGAGACCCAGGTTCCAATCTTCAATTAACTGTGAAGATTTGGGGTCAATCACTATTTGTATGCTTATTTATTCATTCACTCCTTTTACGTGGCCCCCCTCCAGAGACTCTTGCTTTAACTTAGTTTACAGGGTCATTGTTTAAGAGGATAAAAAGGGAGGGAAAAATGCACTGTCTTGAACTTTTAGAAGAAAGGTAGGAGAGGAATGTACTAAGTAAATAAAACACATAACTCCAAATGGTGATAAATTTATGAGATAATAAGTAACTATTGCCAAGTAAACCTACAGTCTTTCCCTAAGTATTTGGAAATCACCCCAGTAGGATATTTCTTCAAAACACTGGGGTTTTTTTTCCTTTTCCTGGTGATATCACTGCTGCAGGCTTAGGGTCTTGTTCATCTGAATAACTGGAAGAATAATTTGCTCTGTTTGAGAAACCAGCACCTTTGGAAAAGGGCTAGAGTAAATATTCTCAAATGATTCTCAAACTGCAGGTCAGGATTCCCTAAAGGGCCACAAGCAACTTAGAGAGGGTCAAAAAAAAAAAAAAAGATCAGATTTGCACAAGTAGAATGGGAACACCATGAAAACTTGTTCTGGTCTTTGCTCCACATTTTGTCCATGCAAGCCTACAATGGGCAGTTGTTGTGCCACGAAGCTTGAGAAACCCTGAGATATATAGTTATCTGAGGGACCTCCTCTTCCCAGTTTCCTCTGCCAGTCCCATCAGGTCTGGCAGAAGAAATACGTTGCAGGTCCTGTCTGTGAAAGAGGTCCATCTGGCAGGACCAAGGAGGCGAGTCTTTTCTGTCATGGCTCTCAGCCTCTGGAACATCATTCCTCCTGAAGTGAGGTTAGCCCCAACCCTCATGGCCTTCTGGAAAGCACTTAAAACATGTTTTTTTTCAGCAAGCCTGGTAATAGGGATCCCCTGGTAATAGGGAGCCAACACATTGGCTTTATTATATGTAATAGTCTCCCACTTGGGTGGTCTTTTTTTAATTTACGTTTATTGCTTTGTCTTTGTCTTCGTAGTATGTTTTAATACTTTTGTACGCCGCCCAGAGTTACTCTGTGCGAGATGAGTGGCCATATAAATTTGGCAAATAAATAAATAAATAAATAAATAAAATTATTAAAAGGGATACATTTACTCCTTGCTCAACCCTGACACCAATGAAATCATTACACTAGTTTTATTTGGGGGCAGAGGGGTCACACAAATTTGTTTATCATTTTAAATGGCCTCAGGACTTCAGCTTTGGGAACCACTGCTCTACGTCATGGTGATTCTCCAAGGAGAGGGAATTCTGCCCATAGGGGAACATGCAGATGTGCTTCTGCAACCTCACAAAATGGAGAGGTAGAACCAAGAAGAGAATCACCATATGATTTTTTTTTATCCCGCCTTTATTATTTTTACAAATAATTCAAAGTGGCAAACATATCTAATCCTCCTTCCTCCTCCTTTTTTCCCCACAACAACAACCCGGTGAGGTGGGTTGGGCTGAGAGAGAGGGACTGGCTAAAGTCACCCAGCCGGCTTTCATGCCTAAGGCGGGACTAGAACTCAGGGTCTCCTGCTTTCTAGCCTGGTGTCTCCACCACTGGACCAAACTGGCTTTATTGTCCTGCCTGCGAGAAGTGGATCCTGGAAGTTAAACACTGGCAAATTGCTTACGTAATCACTGCACGTATATTAGTTTCAGCACACGTGGAAGTTTACCTTAGGTTCCTCTTCCTGGGATATGTTCAAGCAGAGGTAGATAACCATTGACTGGGAATCCATATGGATTCCCGAGCAAGGGTTGGCATGAATGGTTCTTTCCTGGCTCTAAGATTCTAGCATTTTAGAATCTTTACTTCCAGAGCAGCCTGTCCAAAGGACACAAAGCAAGCCTAACATGAGGGAAACTATCTTTCCTCCTAGATTCTCTTCCTCCTTTGCCTCCCATTTATCCCAACTAAAACCCTTGTTGGGTTTTGTGTGCAAAGCATCTGCGTATAGCAACACGGGTTTCCTGCCATAAACCAGATGTGCCCTGCATGTATTGCTTGCTGTCTTGCTACATACAAAAAAGGAAATAAACGTATTCACCACAATATTGTTGAAACACTAGTAAGTATTTTGGCCTAGCGATGATTAGAGATTTGAGTTATTTGTACTGTTGGGTAGGTGGGAATACTTTCTGTGCAAACCAACGAGGAGGAAGGCTTGGTGGATTTTTTTTCAAAGTTTTGTAGAAGGCACAGAACACTTAGGGCAAGCGCCAAAGAAACTTCTCCAATGGCAATAATATTCTCCTGATGGACTGAGAAGACACCTCCCCCACCCGAATATTCATTTAATTTTGGCTCTGTTAAATAGGATTTGCAGATTTTTTTTGGTAATGTTTTCAAACTTGCAAAATCTGATCAAACAGAGCTGATAGAGGGACAAAGTACTTTCAGCTCCCAGAAAAACAAACGCTCTTCTTTTATCTTATAGGGAAGGGAAACCATCGCTCTCCATATGTTGCTGAACTGCAACTTCCAGCTTTCTTCACTTCTGGCCATAATGGATGGAGTTGTGGATGTTATAACTTAACAACATGTGCAGCCATGCCACCCCCCACCTTTCCTCACTGAAGGCATGGGTTGTCTGTTGAAAGTGTTTTTGGCAATCTCCAGCCCACACCGATTTCCTATATTCTTTCCCTATGATTATTTTTTTTTTTTAGGGGGGAAGTGGATATAAAAATTATGTCCAAATACATCTGAAGCAGACATACTTGAGAATAAGCGTATTCTTATAAATGCTGAAACAGAGGTGCTTGTTTGAAAGGGGCGGATGAGGGGAAGAATTATTACATGTTTCACTGGGCTAAATAGAGGGAGAAGAATGGGACACAGATGATTGCCTTCTCAAAGAGTTGAAGCCTAAAAAAGAACAGAGTTTGCTCTGTTGAAGGAAGAGAGGACTGAGAGTTGGCTGCAGATTCTACTCATCCTCTTTACAAGCCACTCCCAGAGGCAAATCGACATGAACAAAAGGCAAGGCAGGGGATTATGGACTCTTTTCAGGCAACAAAGAGCTCCCATTCTTTTCAGCAAGGGTGGATAGCTAGAGGAATTATTGTATTTGTCTTAGCAGTTGAGATGCATTTGGATTGGCTCACAACTTTAGATCCTCAAGCTATTTCCTCCCTTGATCTTCAAGCAATTGATAGCATGTTGGATGAAAAACGAGACATGCACTCCCAGGGAAAAGCCCAAGCCATCAGAGCACTGCTGGATATATGGGGAGCTTTATAAGATGAAACTAAAAGCTCAGGATATTTCTCATAGTGATCAACCAAAGGCCTTCAGAAAGTCTACAAGAAAACCCCAAGGCAATGGTTTCGCCCCTTGTTTGTTCCTGTCAGCCCTTCTACAGTTCCTTAGAAACTAGTTTTTTGGGGGCACTGCATTTGGTTAGTGTGGCTATTATCCACTTGCCTTCTGTGAATTTGTTCAATCCTAGGGAGAACTAGGTATCTGTTTGCTTGCTTGTTCACTCACTCACTCACTCACTCACTCACTCACTCACTCACTCACTCACTCTCAGCCAGGCAAGTGCAAAGGATGACTTTGGGCTAGTCTCTGTCTTCCACAGCGTTATTGTAGGAAAAACAACTGCAGGAGGACTATGTGGATTAGCTTGAGCTTCTGGAAGAAAAGCAGGATATCAATTCAATGAATAAAATAAAATAACTTTAAGCCAAGGCAGTGTGTTTCAATTGTAAAGAAATAGTTTCGTTACCAGCCAATCAATTTCTTGAATGATGTACAGGTAGTCCTCACTTCCTGACCGCAATTGGGACCAGCAACAGTATCGCTAAGTGACACGGTTGTAAAGTGAAACATCATGTGACTGCGCCCGACTTACATCAGTTCCAGCTGAGGTTGTGAAGCAAATCATCCATGCTCAATAAGTGCAATGTCATGTGACTGAAACTTGAGACTTCCCGCTGGCTTCCCCATTGACCTTGCTTGTTGAAAGCTGGCTACGAAGGCTGCAAGTTTGAGGACTGGTCATAAATCTCCTTTTTCAGCACCATTGTAACTTCACAGAGTCACTGAATGAGCAGTCGGTAAGCAAGGACTACCTGTAGTGTGATTTCTATTGTTTGAACATCAGTGTATTTTTCTCTGCACTAGCTTGAACATGTGAACACGAGACTAGCCCTGCTGGATCAGGCTTGGGGCCATCTGGCCAGCATTCTGTCTCACATGGCAGCGCATCAGATGCATCTAGAAAGCCACCAACAGGAGACCGAGGCAGCCTTCCTCTTCCGTTATATCTCCTGTGCACCTGGTATGTATAGGTGGATTGCCTCCATGCCTGGAGGCAGCACCCAGTCATTAAGGCTAGTATCCACTGATAGGCTTGTCCTCTAGGAATGTATATAATCCTTTCTGTAATCATCTAAACTAGCAGCCCACAGCAGATCATGCGGCAGCATATTCTACAGGTTGATTAGATACACATTAAGAATATTTCTTCCTTTTGTGGCACTATATTAAATGATTCATTTTATGTTGGGAGTTGATAACTCAGCATGATTGTTACATGTACGAATTATATTTTTCAGCCAAAGACACTGATATTCCTGCCAGATTGCTCACCTGGCTTCCTGCTCTTGAGGTTAAAAACGTTACTGTTTGGTTAACACATACCAGAGGTAATGTATTGAATGGATTCATGTACTATGCTAAGTCTTAAACCAAGTCAGGCTTAAAAACCAAGTCTTTAAGCCCAAATAAAGCAAACCATATTATGATTTACTGCATTGTGTGAACCAGGCTATGATCACATTATCCTTCTATTCACTTTTCTTTTCTTTTCTTTTCTTTTCTTTTCTTTTCTTTTCTTTTCTTTTCTTTTCTTTAAAAAAGCCCTTGAGAAGCTGAGCATTTTTACCCTTTCCTTTATGTCTTCACTTTTTGGTACAACCTTCCCACCCGACACCAACTTTTCTAGCTAGGACTAGAACTTTTCTAGGACTGATTACTGTAAAACCCCCAGGCCCTTGCCAGTATAGAAAGGTGACTGAGCAGAAAAGTGACTGGGGGAAAAGGACAAAACTTACTGATTGTTTGAGTCTACTTTTTGTTTAAAAAAAAAAGGTCACTTTTATGTGAGATGGGCGGCTGTATAAATATGATAAATAAAAATAAAAGAAATATGAACTGAAGGAACATCTGGCAATGCATTACAGCCCATTAAGGGTTAAGCTGTCCCTCCTGGCAGGCTTTGGTTTGGTTAAACCCTTAGCCTCTCAGGGATACATTTGGTTAATTCTTTTTAAAAGGAAAGATACACACAACTGCATGTCACAGCTAGTATTAAGTCAACCTCACTCTTTCCATTAAGGTTTAAAACCACCCAAATAAACGAGCACCAACTGAGACACTGAACATGTCAGAGGCGTCATTCATACATTTCCTTCTTCTTGGTCCTATATTTGACTTGACTCATTCATAGATGATGAAGTAATTTTATATTAAACACACAGACAAACCAAAAGCAACTTAACCCAGCCTGCATTTAACTGGCCCCTACTCAATTTGCATAGAAAATTGAGAAAATAAGTTCATACTGGTGGTATTTGCTTTTCTTTTTCTCATTCAAATCATTTCGTGCTTGGTGGCAGTCTCCATGTTAAATTAAAATTACCGCATGTCCCTTATTTTAAGGAATGTCTCTTGGTTTGATTTCAAAGGGCTGCCCCACGTCCTAGGACTTCACAGTTCCATAGAATATAAAAATGCTCCTTACATTAGAACACTATGGCACCACTGAATCTGGATTTAAATAAAAATATTTTGAGGTTTCTACATCAGGAAGAGAAAGAGAGAAGATTCCTCACAGTGTGTGGATTAAAAACATAAATCTGGATCTGATTTGTACAACCAAAATTAATCCTGTGCTGATAGAACGATGAGCACTGGTTATTCATTAAGGGAGCATTAAATCATTCTTGATTCAAATTTAATAATTTTGGGGCTTATGGAGTTTCCTTTAGTGGGCTAACACTCAGGGTCTTCAGGGTATGAAGCCCAACTCTTGATGCTTTTGCCACCAAATCAACAGCTTATGTGGAATTAAAAGGCAGAGTTTTGAATGGTATCGTTTCAAACTACAAGTGAGTATTTATAAAAAAAAAAAAAAATCCCCTCTCACCCCTATGAGTCTTCCTCAATCTCAGGTCCTCCACCAGAGGCCTGGGAGTTTGAGGGTTCTGCGCAGTATCTTAGCTGTTCCTAGCACTGCACTCTTCTGGACAAGAGCTCTGATGTTGTTCCTGGGATCTGTTGGAGCCACTCTCCCAGCTTAGAAGTCACAGCCCCAAATGCTCCTACCACCACTGGGACCACTTTGGCCTTGACTTTCCACATCCTCTCTAGTTCCTCCTTCAGGCCCTGGTCCTTCTCCAGCTTCTCATACTCCTTCTTCCTGATGTTGCTGACACTTGGCACTGCTACATCTATCACCACTGCTGTCTTCTGGTCCTTGCCTACCACCACGATGTCTGGTTGATTGGCCAGTACCTGCCTGTCTGTCTGGATCTGGAAGTCCCACAGGATCTGTTATTTTCCACAACCTTCTGTAGAATCTCCCATCTGGACAGGGGAGGGTCTACCCCACACACTGTGCAGATGTTCCTACACACAATGGTTGTACCTACTTGGTTGTACCATTCAGCGTATGCTGTTTGTGCCTGTATCTTACATCTGTTGTATGCTGTTCCTGCCTGCACCTTTTGCCACCAAATCAACAGCTTATGTGGAATTAGATGGCAGAAGTTTCAGACTACCATTTCAGACTACAAGTTAGTGTTTATGTCTGTGTGTGTGTGTGCGCGCGCATGTGTGTAATTCTCCATCACATAAGTTGTCTAAATGTTGGAGAGTACCTATCCTCTGGAACAACCTCCCTTTAGAAACTAGGCTATTCTCAGTGATGGCATTCCAGAAGATAGTAAGGACCATACTCCTCATGAGGGCCTTTGGGGGTTGACTCTCTGCCATCTGGAATAAGACACTTTAGTTTTATTAGGGAATTGACTAATTTGGTAGATATTACATATTGCTTTGTGGCTTTGGGTAAATTTATGTCATTGTTTTAATTGTGTTTTTATGCTGTTGTAAACCACTGTGAATCTAACAGATTTGGCAGCCTACAAATTTAATATATAATGATAATGATTACTACTAATAAATTTCTGTAAATATATGGCTTCATTCTCGTCTGCAATAAAGATGCTAATCATGCTTGAGAACTTTACTCCTGAATACATCTGGAGAGCCAAGATTTACAGCTATGCTTGGTGTGAAGCTTGGTCCCTGGATTTTTTCTTTAGCATAGTTAAGGTGCAAAAGACACTGAGCAAAGGCCTATATGTTCCCAGAATCTGTGCGCTGGAAGGGCTCTATTGTAATCAACAGAATAAATATTTCCCACCAGATGAAAGGTTGGCACAATTATACTGACCTGGAAAATATTCAATTTTCTGTAGGCTTCCTGCTGAATGCCATTTTCTAGGAATTCCTATCCAGTATTGCCAATAAAAAGATGTAGAGATCAAAAGGTTCCCCCATCCTGGGGATCTTACCCACTGCACTAAGACTTTCTCCCTAACTTGAATAAATAAAAGCTTGGCTTCTCTACAGTATGCACCTTCCATCCTTGAAGCCTGGAAAACTATGAAGCCATAGATATAAACCAGGCAATCAATCAATCAATTTTATTTCGGTCATAGACCAGCATATAACCAGTGACATTGCTCTTACGCTACAGTAAGTATAAAAACAAAAATCATGTTAATAGCATAAAATAGGATGTGGATAGAATTACTGAGGTAAAATTGCAGTGTGAAGATATTATAAACAAAGAAAATCTTTTGTAGTTACGTAATTTTACAACAAATAATCTAAATACTGTAATTGACTAAAACAAATAACTATAAAATGGTATAAATAATACTAAAATTTATAAAAGACTACAAGAGTAATAATTTTTTATACTAACTTGTCGTATCAGATCGATTATTATTTGGCCACAGAGTAGGAAGTTAGACATAAGATTCACACCTGATTAGGGATGTTACAGCGTATTGTACAGATTGTAAAACAGAATTTAGCTGAGGACAATGAAATAAGATCAGATTGGTCTGATAGGAGCAACTTGAGATAGAAGGAGTCCAAGCGACCTGGGTGTTTATCAAAAAACTGGGATAATAGTTCCTGGCAAGCATCTGCATAGAGACGGCAATATAAGATGACGTGTTCCATTGTTTCAATTATTCCTCTGCCAGATGGGCATAGTCTTTGATTGAGGGGAATATTTCGATATCTGCCTTCAGTGATAGCTGCTGGAAGGGCGTTGAATCTGGCCAGGGATAAGGCCCTTCTAAATTTTGGAATCGTTATGCAGGTAAGATATCTAGTTGGTTGGAGAAAGTGTGCAGAATGACCCAAGAAACTGTTCTTAGGTAGAAGTGACAGATCTGATTGTAGCTCTAGATCGATGACCCACTGTTTAAGATTCCCTAGTGCACGTTCGTAGCCCAGCAAGGTAATGGCTGCCCCTGAAAAGCCATATAGTTGCAGTTTAGCATGTATTGCCTGGCACCAAGAGGATCGAAAATTATTGGTGATAATCAGGGGAGCTAGGCCATCTGGGAAGAAGGAGAGCTTAAGCCAGTAGGAGAAAATGTAAATCCAAGCAGAAGTTTCTATTTTTAGTAGGCCAGCTTCATGGCGTAGTACCACGTTGGAGATACAGCAAGGAAAATAGATCCTAAAAACTTGGATTGGACTCTCTCAAGAGAAAGGAATGACCTATAAGATATAGATATAAACCAGGCAGATGTTGGCTAATATGGAAATGTTAGAACGTGCATTAATTTGGGGTTTACGATTGTTTATGTAGATGACTGAGATAGATGAATTGGTTCTAGACATGCTGCAATGTTAAAACTTCTAATTATAGATGGAAGAGGGTTGTTATATCAATCCAGGCTTTAGCTCTTCCAAACAGAAGCTTCCTTAATAATATATTCCTTTCTAATCCTTGTTTGCTTTAACATTTCTCCAGAAACTTAACAGTATTCAATTTAAGAGTGTGTCCTACATTTGGTGAATAAACTTAATTGTACTTTCATGCCACTTACAGCTGTGTGTAGATAGGCTTTCCCTAACATACAACTGTTCTTTACAAAAAGGATTGGCAAAATCGATGGAAAACATATGATTCACCAACAGGTAATTTCTTTTGCGTTATTGGCAAGGGCAGCAATGGCAAGGGGACTGGATATTTAAGCAAAATATTTAGATGATCTAAAATACAGATTTTTGAATATTTAAACTTGGAAAACCAAGAGAAGGTCTGACTTCTAGTTTATCCACAAAGTCTGAACCAGATCAATAAATCATGGTCACTTGAAATATGAGAAGATTGCTATACAGAAACTGCTTCTTTACCATTCAGGGTAGTTTGTCAGATGTCATGATTATGTAAGTCTGCATCTTGATACGGGTAACAGAAGAAAACAGGTCAGAAATGAAGCAATGTGTTCTACAATTCAAAAGTAGATAATGTTAACTATAAACATATCAAAGTGATCTACTGTACTCTAAACAATAAAAAAACCCAATAGAATCTTAAATGCTATAAATATTTCAACTTCATAGAGCTGTATTCAAATTTATTTACTACTGGAACAGACACAATAGTGAAGAAAACTCCCCCTCCCTCGGGCATAACATTAAATCTTGGTTTGTGGGTTGGAGCCCTGGTGAAAATGAAGGAAGCAAAAGTATTGCTGTACTAACAAGCATAATTTTTACACTTTTGAAAAAAAAATATAACCACTGTTGTTTCCTTAAATTGTTGTTTATAAACATTTAAATCTGTTTTTAATTTATTTCCCCTGCTCCCCCACCAAATATTTCAGGGATTACTCTGCCATATTTCTGTCTCTTAATTTTCTCATAGTAAATGAACTGACTGCACTTAATTCTTATTTATTAAGAACAGGGTTTTCTGCACAAAGTAAACTTGTCAATTTTGCTTTGCTCAGATAATACAGGTCTCATCCTGTACGTCTGTATAACTTGGCAAATACCATTAACTTATTGGGTATAAATTATAAAACAACTAAGTCACTTGGCTAAAAAACTCAATCCATACCTAGTGTCTGATATTGAATGGGTTAAAAAACAGTAGATTTGTTTGTTTGTTTGTTTTTAATAATTGGAAAAAGGAGAAACAAAATCTGAATAAGACTGCTCAATTGGATGGCAATTGAAAGATGCTTATTCTCTGGAGTATCTAGAAATGTATCCCCTATTTTAAAAATTCTGGAGTCTAAAGGACTTTCATAGCTGCATTTCATAGTCACTTTATCTCAAGCCTTTGCAGAACCAACTCAGAACCATACAAAGAACCCCAATAACTGGGCAGGTATTTACCAACAGGGGAAAAAAAACCAAACCCTGGATTTACAGCTTTCAGCAACTTCTTCAGCTTATTACCCAAATCTGCTGACTGCCAAAATCTGCTTGTTTGAGCAGATTCAATTAAGCCCCATCATCTTAACTTTCAAATTAGCTTCACCGATTAAGACATCTGGCTTTTCACTGTTGATAATAGAGCACCTGCAGCCAAAATCAGAGCACATATGCATTTACCCAAGTTTTCCTCCACCTTCCCTTTAGGGAAAGGAGTAGGCCACCAAGTGCTACATTATAATTATTGGTTGAATAATATATAGGGGTGAAAACTATTTAGTTGACACAGGCAAATTCTCAAATCACAGAATCCATCAAACCCAATTTGGTGCAGTTATTCAAATTAAAGCATCCCTAACAGAGGGCTGTCTAGCCTCTCCTTGAACCTATCCAGTGGGGTCCTACCTCCTTTTTTCAGTGTCTTCTACACTTCAAGGGCTCACAAAAAAATCTACCTCAAAGGCTACAATCTATATGCATTTACCTGACAGTAATTCATATTGAAACCCGTGAAATTTACACCTGATTAGAAATCTATATGCCTGCATTGTTAGATTGCAATCCTATGAATGTTCAACTGAGAGAAATTCCATTGGATGGAATAGGATGGTTCTGAGTAGGCATGTTCAGAACTTTGCTCTCATGTCTGCAGAATCTCAACAAGCAAACATTTTGCTCTGCCCAATATATATTTTTTTTAGTTTTCTAAATGTTGACTACTGTTTTTAAGGCTTGTGGCCAAAACAAATCAAACTGAAACAAATTTATCTGTAATTCAAGTCCAGTGTGGAGCTATGAGTCCACCAACATCTTCCTTGTTGGCCACCAGGCTCCCTGCCCTGTTGGATATGTGCAGATTCAGCACAACCTATATTTCCAACAATGCCAAGGAGCCCCACATAGACCCTAGAAGAAGTATCCTTAGAAAATAAAATGCTGTCTTTAGAAGATGGCCTAACTACAGGCAACCCATAGTTAAGAACAGAGCCTACTGTAGCAAAATTTGAGTTAAATACAGAATGTGATTCAAGTTAAATACACAATGGTTCAAGTTCATTACATAATACTACTTTTACAGTATTGTACAATAAAACTGTTCTGGCTTACATACAAATTCAACTTAAGGATAGACCTTGGGAATGAAACTCATTCTTAAACTGGGGATTACCTGTACTATGTTTTCAAAACAGGGGATACCTGATCTAGAACACTCCAATGTATCTGTTACTTGGAGCCTGCCTTAAAATGTTATAAGACCCCACTAAATATGAACAACAAACAGAGTAGAAAATAATGTATAATTTTATTTCAAATTTATTTTGCAAAAATGGCCTCCAGACTTACTACTCCTTGACATCAACCTCTATGCTAATGATCCCAATTAAAGTGGTTATGAATTCCAATCTTGGCAAGTAATAATGTTTCCTTAGTCAGAGCTGCATAGATTAGGGTGGACATTTTCTAGTAATACTCCTTACTTTTTAAAGTCCAAAAATAAATGAACTTTCCCATCTCCCTATCCATCTTAGAAATATCAACTGTTAAACACGGGCAGGGGTTAATAGAATTATAAATATTGGTAGCTTTGGGGATGGAAAATTGTCCATGCTACTACAAAACAGGAGACAATTACTACTTACTTTCAACCTAGCTTATCTTAGATCAGTGTTTCTCAACCATGGCAACTTTAAGATGTGTGGACTTCAACTCCCAAAATTCCCCAGCCAGCCATGCTGGCTGGGGGGTCCTGGTTGTTGCAGTCCACACATCTTAAAGTTGCCAAGGATGAGTCAGTAACACCGTCTTAGATAGATAAAATCAGGATTGGAATAACTTGTCTTGAATTCCTTGGAGGAAGCCGGCAATGGCTCTGCGGATTTCACACACTCTTTTATAAAACAGATTAGTCTAAAAGTAAATAACTCAGCATGGCTGCATAAGCCATTTGAATTTGAATCTGACTTCGGCAGGTTCAAACCTGGTTGGCTTGTGGATGAGAGACTGTTGAGCTGTAGGCTAGACTTGGAAGTTGAAAAAAAAAAAATCTCAGAAGGCAATGCCAAGAAAATCACATGGAGGTATCCATGAAGTCATTACGAGTCAAACTCTACTTGAAGGAGTCTTTACTTTTTACTGCCTGGTCTATGCTTGACTCCCCCTGCCATATTGTCAGTGTTACTGTACATGCATATTCCAATCCTAGCAGGATTAAGTGCTGGTGCTGTAGAAAAACCATGGAATGATCTTGTTAGGGACTACAAGGCAAAATAGATAAGAAATGGAAAATTAGACAGGACATCTCCAGTGTTGGAATGGCTTTAACTTCTTCAAGAGGTCAGGATAAAAACTCCATAAACATGGAGAAGTCAAACTAGAACAAATGCAAATTGTACCAAGGCACCAATAAGCTAGGCTGAGACAAAATCAGTTCTGAAACCATAATCTTGACAGCAACTAGAAATATGTATGACTTGGTCTTCAAACCTTATAACTGCATGGAACCATTATCAATCTTGAGGCTTCATGCAGTTGATTAATAACCATGACTCTGCAAACATTTTACAGAAAGAATCAGTTATATTCCAGCATGCATATTCCAGTTTTAAAACATTTAAAGTAGTTGCATTTTATTGAGAAACTAATTTTTCAGTGTTGATAAATTCTATTTAGTTTGGAGTCCGAATGGCCCAGTGAAAACAGAGATCAACAAAGTTGACTCCAGGATGGAGTCACTTCCTTCCCTGTAACTTTTGCAGTGTGTTCATTTTTATGATGTTTTTTTTTTTTTTTCTGTTTTCTACTTTTTACTGTAAGTGAGCCACCTTGGGAGGATTTTTGTCCTCAAAGGCTGCCTAGAAATGTTAAATAAGTCAAATACCCTTAAGAGCTTTCCAGATTTATCAAAAAATGTTATAGGTGAGTTAAAGAGGCAAAAATTTCATGAACAACTAGCAAAGTTGTCTGACTACTAAAAGCACATACAGGGTACCAGAGGCAAAGGAAGACAAAATCTTAGGACTTAAGCAATTTTATAAAAGTATGAATTTCACTGAGTACATTTCCCCTTTCCTCCCTGTTAGATGACATGCTATGTCCTCTCTTTCTTTTTAATACCTCATCTTAAAAGAGGAATTTTGCATACATCTTGCTGTGGCCTTGGCACAAAGCACAACTAGAAAAATAACTGTATCTGAATGGGTGGATAGCTCATGAGGTTGGGATCTGGTGTGCTGCCTACACTCTTAGGGGAGGTACCCTTTAGGTTTGAATGGATGTGTGTTAAAGTTTGCAGCAGGAGGAGCAAGATCAGGGAAGCCTGTGGCAGCTCCTTGGCCAGAATGAACATTTGGTCTGGCTCATTTTCAGAGCCAAATGCAGAAACCACATAGAAATACTTCGCCCTGGCATGGAAATTTATAGATTCTGCCTCTGGCAAGGGACCTGGATTAAATAAAATATTTCTTCTCCCAGCCAGTCCACTGCACAGAGACTGAGAACGTGCTGCTAAGCCTGGTTTCCCATCTGTCTTTATCTGCCTTTAACAAAATCCATGGAGCATTTGATTAGATTTTAAAGGCTTTGATGATAATCTGTAATCCTATCACATGTAGAGGTATGGGGAGGGCAGAAGCAGTGCTGATAGACAAAAAGAAAGGGTCCACTCACTGGTTCATGAGTGCTATTATCCAACCAACTCAAGTATTGATTGGCATTTTGATTTTATCTAGGTTGTTTTCTTGTGTTTTTATATACATACATTTTCTAGAGCAAGCAATGTTATGCAGAGCACATAAAAGTAGTAAGAAACAGTAAACCAAAGAAGCTAAAGACATAAGATAAGGAAAGACAGCTAAAACTAGTTTACACCACTACCATTCAATATTCCTCTCCATGCCTTTCTATCCTTTCAAACCACCTTTGCTTCTACTGTATCCATACACTACTTCATACATTGCCTTTCATATCAAGCTTACACTTCTAATTTCTCCCTTTCTGAGGATTTCAACTTCTCTGTCTAACCACATCTTTCTTGTTCTCCTCCCCCTTTCTTTCAGTCCATTTCCTTCCATTCATATAAATGCTCTTCAATTTCATCCTTATTCTTTCTCTTTATATGACAAAACCACCTCCATGAACATCTTTCATATCGCTGACTCATTTTTGCATATAATCCATGTTTGTTCTGTACTCATTCACTCACGATCCTATACTTTCTTGTTTTATTTATTACATTTATAACTCTCTGCAATCCAAATTAACTCTTGGTGGTTTTATCACACATACTTTTAATTATCCCATTCCCACTGTATTCAACTTACCCTTTTACTTCTATATAATAATCTAGGCATAAAAACACTTTTATACACAGCCATCCTTGCTTCTTTCAACAAGCATTAATTCCTTGCAACAGAAGACATACCTTTCGACCAACATTTGCATATTTTAAAATTTCTCCATCCATTTTCCCATTCTAGCAAGGCATAACAAATTCACCTATTTGCTCTAATTTTTCACCACGTAATTATAATTTGCAATTATTCAATCCATTTTAAATATCAAGCACAATTTTATATTGCTGTGATATATTAATTTTTGGATCCATGCTCCTCCTTGTTGCATCATACAATCTATCTAGCATTTGTTGCAAATTATTCAGGATCTCAACCAACATCATGACATAATCTGCATATAAAAGTACACATATACTCATGTCCCTAGGCAACACATGTCCCCTCTGTCGCAAGTATCCCTTACACATTTGCTGCTAAATACATTAAACAAGGGACAATATACATTCTTGTCTTACTCCTTGCTCTGAAACATTCCCTTTATGTCATTCTCTATTTGCTTCATATATCATCCTTACTGAATGCAGCAACTAAACTACTTCTTTACAAACATTCCAAAATTCAGGCCTATTCATTTTATCACATGCTTTCTCTCAATCAACAACCATACAATAATCGTTCTCCTCACATTCATACACTTCTCAATGTTCTAGTGAAGCACAAAAATCTGGTTTGCACATCCCCTGTCTGGCATAAAAATTCCCAAATTTTGCTCACAGGCATCTCTTGTATGCTTTCAATCAAAATCCGCCAAGCATCTTCCCAGACAAACTTAAAAAATTAATCCACCTGTAGGTTTTGCAGTCACTCTTGCTGCCTTTCCCTTAGTACAAGTGAATAGTAACAGTATTCTTCCAGTTCTTAGCCTTAGATGTAATCTTCACATACATGTTAAACAAGTCACACAGCCTCCATAAGCAAACCTTGTTCATACGTTTACATTTCTCCAGTTACACAATTTACACCTGCAGCCTTACCATTTTTTTAACATTTTCATTGCATCACTGACTTCCTTTTTGTCAATTTTTCTGCACTAACATTTAAAACATTTGATTCAATTTCACTTTTCAATTGATTGATCAACATATCAATATATAATTGCCCTTCATATCTCTAAAATACTCCTTCCAGCATTCCCTCACTTCTATTTCATCCCATATCTGTTCATCATAGTCACTCTGCTGGAGAGTCCTTGCTTAACCCGCTTCATCCATTTTCAAAACAGTTTTAATTTCTACTCTTAACGGTAACCCTACATTATTACACTCTAATAATAACAACTGTAATCTTGTATCTACTTTCCATCCAATCTGTAGTGAGATTAGGCTAAAATGCTTTTTTTTTCCTGCAATTGTTCTACTTTTACTCTTGTTTCCTCACTTCTTTTATTTTCTTCTATGTCCTTTTTTTCCAAAGATTCTCTTCACAATACAAGAAATGGTCTGTCCCACATTCAGAATCTCTGATTCCCTTGCAACCTGCACTACATCTTTCATTCTTTCATCATAAACCATCAAGTCAATTATGGTTTTAGATTAATATATTCCTTTGCCACGTACACATATAAAACATTTATGTATTGGGAACAGGCTTCTTTCTAAGCAAATAATCATTATTCTCATGCATTCTTGGGTCTCCAAATGGCCTAATCACTTTTTCTGTATTTGTTCACACCCATCCATTCATATCATTTAGCAGAATTGTTTCTTTCCTTGGATTGCATTCACGAAGAATAATGCACAATTTTCCTTACAAAATGGTTCTTCCATTGTCACAATTCACTGGAGCATAACATGTAATTTTATGGATTCCTATTTTCATATATACCCACAGCAACCTAGATGACACCAATTCATACTTTCTACATTTTAGGACTTTCATTCATAATTAAACCTGTACCTTTACTTTCCTGAATGTAATTGTCAACACTTTCCCACAAGACCTGACCACCTCCATTCAGATCTATTATATTATTCCCCTTTCTTTTAATTTCATAGACACAAATCATACCTATTTTTCTTTCTTTCGTTTCTTTCATTATTTCGCACTCATTACCATTTATTCATCTTACATTCCAAGGGAAAATCTTTCATATGCCATGGACATCATGAGATGGGCCTGTAGATATTGACCTCTATCACCCATCAAAACTTTGGTCAGTTAACATTTTCACATGACACTTTTTAGTAAGAAAGAGAAGGTGTAGATTAGGTGGCCAAGCTCAGTTGTACCCATGCCATATCCAGCATCGCCTGCCAAAAGTAAGACTAGCATTGGTCAGTTTGGACACATTTTGGGCAATATGCCATAAAGAGAATCAAAGCCCAATTGCACGCTCACACAATTCTATGCAAGCTAGAAACTCTAATCTAGAAACTACTTAGCAAACAAGATACTGTTTCTCACATCCCACTAATTAGGATGTATATGCAGTGTATTAATGCCAGATATTGTTTGTTCTTTACTTGTCTGTTTTACCAATTATTTTATTACTTTAATTGGTTGCATCCCGCCCTGAGTTCTACTAAAATAAGGTGGATTGTCAATATTGTCATAAGTAAACAAATCACTTTCCCTGCAGTGAAACCCTTAAGATATTTAGTGAATATTGGGCTATTTGGACTTTTGCTATGGCAATTGCATTGACCAGCTCCAGAGAATAACCCAGCTGAGTATTTACTTCATCTCCAAGACTGGAAAATGACTCACTGCTCTAACAGTGACTGCATTCTAAGCTTGCTTAGAAGACCCCAAATCATTCTGAGGTTAATTCTTTTTAACCTCAGAATGATTTTTCCTGAAAGGACTCAGCACCTGCTCCCCTACAAAAATCACAAAGCTAGTGCTATGATTCAGCTTCACAACATTATTTTGCAAAGATAGGAGGGATTTTTCACTCTGAAACAGAGCCTCTACGTGAGGAGTGCAAGGACAAATTGTGAATGTGTACTCTGAGTAAGGCTCAAGTTCCGTTTTGTGGTGCTCTTGCTCTCTTAATAGATTTTGTATGTTCTTCTGAACAGGAAATGCTTTATAGCAAAACTTGCCTGCGGGCATTGTACTATACCAATTAAAGGATTCCTGAATTCAAGAACAAAGAAGTACCAGAAAAGCAACTACTATTTTTTTTTTTTTTTAGTAGTTCAATTTATTTTCTTCCTTCCTCTAGTGCTGAATTTGGATTTATCATTTTGGGGTTTGAGTTGGTTTTTGTTTTTGTTTTTGGTAGCTTGCATGTTATTAGATGATTGAGCAAGCAACTGAGGAGTAGTGCTGAAGGGACCATTTTTAAAAGATATCAGACACTGCAGTATTTAAACTTTTTTATCCTTATTTAATGCTTGCAATGTGCATATCTGCAATGAAGCCAAGGCCACGGCACCTTTAATCCGAGGAATTTTGTATACTCTTTTGAAACACCTTTTAAACTTCTGTGCAGCTTCTATGAATTTTATGAAAGCTCTGAAACTGCATAAAATTCCTCCTGAGTATAATCCACTGTTGTGTTGAAATCCACACAGCAATTTCTAAAAAGTTTTCTTCCTGTGCTAGCTCCTGTTTTTTCAGACTTATTCAGAGTGCTTGACAATGTATTTTAAATGATATTGGTGGGATATTTTAGCTTTCTTTTTTGTTGCAGGTGGCTAAGGAAAGTGCTGCTGGTGTTTTTTCCTAATACATATCTTTCCTTAACTCAGAAGTTTTCCTACCTGTTCACACTTCCCAATGTGAAAAAGCCCAGCGGGAAAAGTTTGTTTATGATGCCTTCTCTTGAGATTCAAAAGAAGTGTGCAATGACAGCTGGAAAGATGATTGTATAATGGAAGATAGAAGACTTCAGATACATCCTTCCTCCTCTTGTAACGGAATGAGAATACCACACACTCTTCTGAGTTCAAAAGTCCACTCATCAAACTGATTGAGTAGAAAAAATATACATCACCCAACACAATACAACAAAAGCAAAAAAACGGCCGAATGCCCTGCATATGTTTATATTTCAGTTTAATTCACTAAGCATCTCCATTAAAAAAAAAAAAAAAGCAGCACAGTCAGAAACAGTGCCACAGACTTAGGAAAATAAAATTCATAATTTTTATCCCACTGATGAGAATCCAAATCAAATCAGTTAAATAAAGTAGATAATACTGGGCTAGGTAGATCAAGAGCATGACTTAGTCCATGGAAGTTTCATTCTTGTACAAACTGAATTATACAGAAAAAGAGAGTAGAGATTTCAGCATAGATTATGTACATGCTACGAATTAAATGTTGAACAGAACTGTAAAATGTTCAGATAAGCTTCATCTAAAACTAGTCGGGGGGGAGGGGACTTCAGCTGCACACTACGATTACAAGAGAAATTACCATATTAGTTATGAAAGCTCCTTCTAATTATAAATCAAATTAGAAAATACAAGAGATTATATCACTTTAGTTATAAGACTGCTTCTCTTGTGGCACAGATATAGAATAACTAAGCTTTCAAAACAAAAGAATTATTGGTTATCCTCTCATTCTATATATATTTCAAAACCTACACCTTTCCTATATAAGCCAAATCAGGTATCATGGCCAAATTATGGTTCTGAAATTTTGACTTTCAGAACTGAACTTCAGACTTGGCTTTCCCTCCTGTCATTCATAGATTCTCCCTTCATTCTTTTTTTTTTCCTTTAACAATTTTTAATCCTTTGGTTTTTTTCCATTCATGGTTTCTCAGCTTATTGTTTCTTGTGACATCTAAATCAGGTAGAGTATGGTTTTGCCAATAAGGATCCAAAATAAGCTGTAAAACCAGGTTTGCAAAGTCATAATAGATTATTCTGGTTAAGATAATCTGCAAACAGGAGGAGGAAATCCAAATATAGAATGTGAGATGACTGACAAGGAGAAGGAGGCACACTAGATTGTGAAGAATCCAACCGTGATGTGACTGTGACATCTGAAATGGTTTGTATTCCTGCTTGCTAAGGAACTCCTATCATCACTACACTGAGGATTCCATCTATTGCCTATGAAAAAGATCTTTACTGTCCTGAAGCAAGCTTCACTGAAACTGGTACAGTTTCATTTCTGTTCACAGCACAGAGGCGCATCCTACCCATATCATATCTACTTTCTATGAATAAAATGGAAGAGAATGCCACACAATGCAGTTTGCAGAACAATGGATAAACCAGGATGACTAAATAAGGATTATTTACTGCTTGGGACAGGGGGAAATCAACACCTTTTTACAGGGAAAATATTTCATATATAAGCACTGTATATTCAAGGCATGTGCACTAAGAAACAGGAGTCACTGTTTCTCAGGGTTTATGCTCTGAATATACACTTTCATATTTTTGCTTTTTTAATGTTCAATTTTTTATTTTCAAATGGTAAGGATCCCTGGGCAGCTGACCACGCAGTGAAGCCATACTTCAACAATAAGAGGCAATAAAAGTAGGCAAAGCATTACATTAAAACTGTACAACCCAACCCACATCATTATACAGAACAATAAATGTTATTTATCCAGCTCCCTCTGAAAATGTAGTACTTTTATTTTCCAAACACCACTGGCAGAAAGGCAGGATATACATTAAAATACAAGCAACGAAGTAGGCAACAAGGCTGCTTCTAAACAGGATCCCATAGTTGTGGTGCTATGATTGAGAACTCCTTGTTCAAGGTAGCCACCTACTGCACAGTATGTGGGAAAATACAGAGGAGTAAAGCCTCCAATAATAGCCTGTAAATCACATGGGAAGAGGCAACTGCTGCATTAGTTTAGCTTGATCGGTGATTCTGGACAGTACTGGTCCAATGAATCTTACATGAACATCATAATGCAGATGCAAATCCACATTTGAATATTCACCTGTATGAGAGACAAATGTACTTTGTGCCTCTGTTATCCTAAATTGGCTGGAAAGAGTCTGCTCCAAGTATTTTTTCTTTCTAAAATGGGACCAGGGGTGCTTCTGAATGGTTTCATAATAATTATGGGATTGATTTTGAAGAGGCTGAAATCCAAAGAAGTAACATCTACTTTGCAAGTGGAGATTTCCAAATTGAGACGGTCTCCAGTTTAAAAGTCTGCCCAGAAGACTGAGATTTGGGAGGCCTGCTGTCAATCATAGTGCTGAGTCAGATAGACCATATGCATTTCCTGCTTGGTTTTCACTGCCAGATTTTTCATTGCAGTGGTAAATTTTCAGTGAAGATGAAATGGGTATGAGCTTTATGTTGCTTCACAGGGTGGAGAATTAATTTTTATTTTCAAAAAGTATTTTGTAAGTGATTTAAAACCCTTCCAGGAAAAAGTTCAATAAATTGTGCAAAGAAATCAGCCCTAAGAATCCATGCACGTATTTCACAATTCCTATTACACCAGTTACCCATTTATAGAGGGAAAAATATACAGTTTTTCTCTTGGCATCTGCCATTCCAGCATGCTGAATATCTCTCTGAATGCAGAGAGACACATTTGCAAGGGGAATTCTGGTAAAGTTCCTATGGGACAAATCTAATTTATGCCCATTTTACTGAGTGATAAAACTACAGAAATTGTATTTATCAAGAATACACTCTGAGCAGCATTACCCATTCAGATACCTTCTAGTTGTGCTGGAGTAGAACTCCCAAATTTCAGAACGAGCACAATTAAAAGACATCAACTTGTAGAAGCCAACTCAATACAGAATTAAAGCTAGAAACTGTCACCATACAATAATGGGAAATTATGAAGGACTGGGAGACAGGGTTAAAAAAAAAAATCAAGAAGAGAAGTTAGCAATAGCAAAAAGAACTAATCCGATTGAGAAGGAAGGAAGGAAGGAAGGAAGGAAGGAAGGAAGGAAGGAAGGAAGGAAGGAAGGAAGGAAGGAAGGAAGGAAGGAAGGAAGGAAGGAAGGAAGTTCCAGAACACAAAAAGATAAAGATTGAACCTTCTTTCAGAAAGGGGAAAGCAGAAGGTGCAGAGTCTGGAAAGGGACACAAACCAAATATACTGGTTGCTTCCAGTATTAATTTTACTGGAAAAATTAGCTACCACAGGTATCTGTTTTTCATACTCCATCTGACAGCTGTCCTAAGTATGCTTAGTTACCTGTGTTTTGTCTGTTTGTTTGTTTTCCTTTGGGAGGAAAATCATTTCACACTATTTAACCTTCCCAGTATCCCAGATATAAACAGAATGTATTTCCTCATGGCCGTGCAAGCTATGCACACCTAGTTCTTTTTGACAAAGCTTTGAAAGATCCTCTGCCTCATCCAAAGCACTATACAGGGATGCAGTTGATTACAGATCCTATTTATAATTCTTTCATGCTTTCTTAGCACTATTTCTGTATTACTTCTCTCTTTCTCTCTCTCTCTCTCTCTCTCTCACACACACACAAACAAAGGTGGAGGAACAAATAAACAGAATTCCTGCACTTATTTTTTTTAACTAAGAACCTCAGGAACCCCTCTGTCTGGAAGCATCCACAATAAACTAGTGAACATGTTCAGAAATCATGTCCAAAACACACCCAGGGCCAACCCCTGTGAGTATTTTTAAGCGGATCCAAAATCACAAAGGGGAACCAACACAAATTTACTAGGAAGTAATTCTTCCTCTCAGTGGTCAAAGGTCAGCAATTTACTCCATTCAAACTCTAGTCTTAGGAAGTTTTCTTAAGGAGAATGACTAACAAGAGAATGTTCATGTCTCAAAAGAGTGTATCAGTTTTAAACCTGAAGGGCTAAATAATAGCCTTCATTCAGTTCTGCTTGACTTAGAACTTTATTTAGTTCTGAGGTAAAATATTGACCAAGAATAGGAGGCACAATCGACTTTATGAATTTGTCACAAAAACTCAAAATCATCTGCTCCAGGTCATCATTTATTCATATGGATAAGGGAAAAACTGCACTTTTAAAAACAGATCTGAAATAGATTTATATCTGCTTACATACACCCCATAATTAGCATTATAGTAGTAGACATTTCATTCTAACCTTGTAAATAATATGAACTGCATTTCAGTTTTCCTATTTTTCCTCAAAGTGAAAACATCTGAACTCATGACAAAGAAATGATGCTTTCAACACGTTCTACATACCTCAACAAATATTTAGAAATGTATGTTCTGCAAGCCAACTGCATCCTTCATAAAATATTTAGTGAAATATCTTTCAATTTGGGAGGTATAGCATGTAATAATACTACTATGACTACATAGGTTAGGTTTAAGATATCTATTTTGAGCTGAAACCCTTCCAGATTCCCCATCTCCAAAGCAGACAATTTCAACTCTAGCCATTCCAGTGGTAAAATCACATTGCCAGCCCTACTTCCAACAACCCAAATAACCTTCAGGGTAATTAAAAATAAGAAACAGCAAAAGTGTTGCTTTTGGGAACAAAAACTTCTTAAGTCATTCAGCATGCTTCAAAAGAATTTTACAAAAACAGAATCTATACTTATTGTCTATTAATTGTTTTTAAAAGCATGAATGTTAGTGTCTTATTTTATCCTTCCAATGTATTCATTTGCTTGGACAGTTGCAAAAATACCTGATACAGTTAAACAGTAAAGCTGTGCTTTCCATTAAAACAAAACAAAACAAACATTTCTTATTAGGTCAGTACTATTATTAAGCCAGGGAATTTGATCCAAAGGCAAACATGTTTTAGAGAATTAAAGAAAGAGCAGGCTTTTTCAATAGTTTTAAGCCACAGATTTTGCCCTGAAATATATAACATGATAAAGCAGGATCTTGGAGGTTTTAGTTTACTGATCAGGTGCACATTGCCTGAATGCGCCCTTAGCTCCTCATCTCAACAAGCTTATCTTTGGTAACCAGGAAGTCACCACCAATAAAAAAAATCAGCATTATCTCTAAAGCAGAACTCCTGGCTTGGGATAATCTAATGAAAGTCAGAGTTTGAAATCAAGATGTGAAGTTAATTTATGGTTCCTCTCTTGTTTGGTGCAGCTAAATTCCCTCATAACATTATACTTTTTCTTATTAATGTTTCAAAGGTATTGAAGCTCTTTTTACTGGCAGAAGAAACCAAGCAGGAGAATTAGGGAGTGTGTTCCAGCAGAGCTGCATATGAATAATACACCAAGATAGTCTATAATTCTAGGCTATCATTTTGTGCAAATGCAGCCAATTGTATTCTCCAAACTACAGATTTGCACCCTAAGAAAGAAGCAGCCAAACTGATTTCTTCCAGAAGGGCAATCTGGGGAGAGAATAACATTTTAAAAACGCATGTTGCTTACCATCATCCAAATAAGCTTGGTCGAGATTCTGTTCCTGTTTTACAGTGACTCCAGCTGAGACCATTTCCTTCTGATCGCTTACTGGTGGTCCGTTTTTGGCTGTTCTCTGCTGCTGAATCACAGTAGGATATGAACTTGGGCTTAACCTTTGTGCTTGGCTGACCTGAGGCTGGTGGGGCCTCACTCCACTGGATGTGAAATTTTCACTACACATTATGTGCTGAAACTCTTGATGGCTTTCACATCTCAGCTGATGATTGGCTGTGGGCGAGCAATGAATCACTGGAGAAGATGGCTGATTGGCTGGAGAATGATGGAGCATTGCTGAACTTTGGCTAGGGGATCCTGTGTGCACAAGCACTGACCTATGAACATCTGGGATGGAAACCTGGGCACCCATCAAGTTGGACTGCTGGTAGCCCAGGTGGCTTGGACTGAGAGACTTGCTTCTTTGATATATTATAGCTCCTGGGTTTTGTGAAGGATATTGGGATTCAGGAGAAGAGAGATTTGAATGCAACTGCTGGCAGGAAGCCATTGTAGCCACAAGACAGGAAGGAGACTCCGAGACCATTGTATGATGTGAATAATAAGGCTGTGTTACTGTTCTCAGACCACTGTGTACCGTATTGCAGATTAAACTTGGATCATAGTCATCAATGGGCTCTGTTTTGATGGAAGGCACTGGAACAAAACACACAGAGGATATCAGTTTTAAAACACTGCTAATAGATAGTCAAATAGATGAATGACTCTGACGCCGTAATTCCCCACTACCACAGTCTTCAGCTGGTTCACATGTACATATTACTGATGTCTACTGAAGCTTCAAGCAACAGGCCACATCCGCAATTTGAATTTTCATGTCACCTCCTTTTGCCTTGTCCCCAAATGATTTTTGATGGACTCAGTTCATGTGTACAGCTACCAGATGTAATGGTATTCATGGGCATATAGATCACCCTGATGATATACATAATGACTACTTACTGAATGTGTGTACTTAATTCCACCAAACCCAGTAATATGAAAATATTGCCTGTATTGTTCTATCTACTAAGTCAGCATCAAGTGATGTAATATGTTGATATAATGGAACTGAATGATCTCTGTGCACGTAAACAAGTTGACTGCTGCCAGAAAAATTACCAATGTATCAGTAATGTGTATCTTGATTAGACGTCTATGCCAGGCCAACTAAGTTGGCTAATGCTGTCAATTTTTTTCCCAGCAACTGGAGGCTGTGGGTATCTGGATGAGGAAGAAGCAGCTTTTACTCAACCCAAGAAAGATCTAGTGTCTGTGGTTATTAGGGATCCCTAGATCTGAAGATTCTCCATTTTTAGTTCTGGATGAGGTTGCAGTCCTCAAACACATGTATACATCTTAGACGTGTGGCTCCTGCTTGAAGGGCAGGTAGTAGCTCTGGCCAAGAGGATATCTGAACAACTCCATCTCGTGAGCCAAGTGCACCCATTCCTGGATTGGGAGGTCCTGCTCATAGTCACTCATGACTTGGTCACTTCCTGTTTGGACTATTGCAGTGTGCTCTACATGGGGCTGCCTTTCAAGAACATATGGAAGCTACAACTGGTCCAGAATGCAGTAGCATGGGTAGTTACGGATGCACCAAAGCACACCTATATACAGGTAGTCCTCACTTACTGACCACTCATTCAGCAACAATTCAAAGTTACAACACTGAAAAATGAGACTTAAAACTGATCCTTGAAGTTGCAGTCATTGCAGCATCTCCATGGTCATGTGATCGCAATTCAGGTGCATGGCAACTAGCACGCATACGATGGTTGCAGTGTCCTGCAGTCACATGATCACCATTTGCAACCTTCACAGACAGCTTCCGACAACCAAAGTCAATGGGGAAGCTGGCAGAAAGTCACAAATCATGGTCATGTGATGTTGCGCTTAACAACCACAGCTGGAACTGATGTCATAAGTTGCCATGGTCATATGACATTGTGCTTAACGACCACATCACTTAGCGATGGAGTTGCTGGTCCCTATTGTGGTCGGTAAGTGAGGACTACCTGTAATATCATTACTTCGTGAGATACACTGTTTTCGTGCAGGCTTCTGAGTACAATTCAAAATGTTGGTTATTACCTATTAAAGCCCTTCGTGGCACAGAGCTGTATTATTGTTGGGCCACCTAACTCCAAGAGATACCACAAGAGTGGGCATGCTTTTGGTATCTTCAGTAAAAAAATGTCATCTACTGGGACTTAGGATGTGTGCCTTCTGTATCCTGACAGCCTACTTCCTGAGATTTGAATGACCCCAATCCTGCTGGCCTTCTGTAAAGCCTCAAAAACCTGGTTATTCCCATGGGGGTTCAGCTAGAAAAGTGAATGAGCCCACTTGGTAAATGGTTTTGGAACATGAACATGCTGTGATTTGGCTCTGGATATGTTGTATAGTGTGTTTCTGTGTTTTTTATGTTCATTGGTTATTTTCTTTTGTGTTTTTAATCCTATGTTAGCTGTCCAGAGTCATAATCTGCAAATTTGGTGGCCGTATAAATTGCATGCACAAATAAATAAGGAGGTGGAATGCTGTATAATGCTGCTTTGAAGAAAGGCAAGATAGAAATCTAACAAAACACCACAGGGAAATAGTTGCACAAGTTGGTCCTCAAAATGGGAATCTTATAAGCAATCCTTTATAGGCAATCCTCAAGAAGGTGTTTCTGAATAGAAATCCCAGGATCTTCTCTTAGTATCCAACTTGGCCTAATCTTCAAAGATTCCATCCAGATTTGAAGGTAAAGTCTTTGAATTGAACTCTACTCCTGGTACTTCATGGACACATCCATTCATTTTTCTTAGCAACAGAACAGAAGTGGCTTGCTATTGTCTTCTTCCAAGGTATTTCTCAATGTCTTTACTCTGCAACCCTGGTATTCCTTGTGGTTTCCCCTCCAAGTGCTAACCAAGCCCAATCCTGCTATATTACAAACCTAGACAAGGTCAGCCAGGTGATGCCATAGCCAATAGTTCTGTGTCCCTGCAAAATGTTTGTGCTACATGTCCCTTTCCATAAACAATTACCTGGATGGTAGGTAAAATGCTGTGGCTGACTTTTTTTCCGTTTCCCATTGATCACATAGAAATTCACCTTGACAGGGGCACGAATGTGCTTGTTCCGATATTCTGGAATCTCTACAAACAGCATATTCTGAAAACAAGAATGACGATAATAAATAAGTGTGGGGACAATACAGTATAATAATGTCATTAATTTAATATTTATAGACATACCACATCTAGCCTGCAAAAATCCAGATGATCAACAGATGGCAGGAAATGAGAGTTTCCCGTGTCTATTTTCTGCTACCTAGTAGTTGTACAGATTTTGCACCTCAAATATGGTAGGCCTAAATTTTTGCAATCAGCTAGAGAACACTGGATTATAATCTTGCAAATATGAGCAACCCTCCAAAACAGGGTGGCTGATTTATAGTATCTGAAGTTTCAACCTTAGAGAAGCACCTTATTCATTTTAATCTTAATTAAAATGTTAGTTTTAATATTTCTCTTACTTATGGGAATCCCACCTGCAAGACATGAGGACAAGAGTGGATTCTTGTTCACTATGGCCAATGTTAAGCATTCCAGGAGAGCATGGTTTTTCCATTGCTAGCTATTATTTTTCTTACAGAGAGGAAGATTGCATTTCTGTGGCTAACGATGGAGTTACTTACAGATTGGCTCTTATCTTTGTCCACTGTGGCCTCCATCTCCCAAACCTGCTGCCCATCTGAAAAAAAATGGATGAATTAAGTCATGCTTGAAAATTGTTCCAGAACGTATGGAAGACAGATGTACAGAAAGTCATTATGAGTGTACCCTCCGTTTTTTTCTTCGTTATGGTGCTCAGAGTACATTTTTGCATGTTATCCTACAATCATTCTTAAAGGTAGATGTGATTATTATTATTACATGTCGCACATGGAAAGATAAGGTTGAAAGCATTGTGGTTTTTTTTTCCCCTAGGACCAGCTCATGAATTCAGAGCAGAAATGAAGTTCCAATTAGAAATGTCAAGAACCTGACTTCAGTGAGTCATGAATGGGAAAGCTCACTGAATTTCTTAACTATTACACCACATTAAAATTCACTAAAATAGAACTCAAATTCAGCTGCAAAACTGGGTTTATATGGATATGGTATGTGTATCTCTGTCTCTGTCTCTATCTCTATCTCTGTCTCTATCTCTATAGCCATATCATCTGTTCAATTGTGTCTGATTCTCAGAGACTGCCTGGACAAGTCCCTGCAGTTTTCTTGGCAAGGTTTTTCGGAAGTGGTTTGCCATTGCCTTCTTCTTCCTAGGGCTGAGAGAGAGTGACTGGCCCAAGTCACCCAGCTGGCTTTGTGCCTAAGGTGGGATTAGAACTCACAGTCTCCCAGTTTCTAGCCTGATGCCTTAACCACTACACCAAACTGGCTCTCAATATATGGATATATGTGTGTCTAAATGCATGCACAAGGTTTCAGAAAGCACAATACTAATTTGTCTTTCTGTATGCCATTAATTTATCACCCTAAGCATTTCTGTTATATTACCTAGGTTTATTAAAACCAGAAGCCTTCTAATGTTTGCTATTTCTGTCCAGCATTGAAAATGCTTCCAGACGAAGATGCTTCTACTATCTAAGGATAAACAGTTGGTGGTCACACAATCTTTCCCAGTGTGAGACCCACACCATATCTTAATCTTAGCTGGCACAGAGGTTGGGGGGGGGGGGGGACTGATAAGCATCCTGCTCCAAGCAGCCATCAACAAAGCTAAAAATTGTTATGATGTTCCCACAAACGTTAGCCTCTTCCTTGAACTAAAACTTTCCTAGTTCCTCCAAACTTTCCTTGCAACTCTTAAGACCTTATATGAGTTCCTTTCCTTCCTCTCTACTTTGTCAGCATATTACAGGCATTGCAAAAATTACACAAATCTTTCACTAGTACATGAAACACGCTTCCATATCCTTGATTTGGGATTTGGGGGGGTGGGAGTGGGGGAATTGCCTCTTCCATAATTAGTTCTACCAATGCTCCTAACAAAATAATTTGCTGATACTTTTAATTTCATAATCACATTTCAGTTATGGCTCTAATCCTTTGGTCTTTCTTAATGAAGGCTATAAATTGGCCAATTCTTTCCAACATTTCACATGCCGAATAGCAAAAGCTACTATGGTCCAGTGACCGCAAAGTAATTTGAACCTAGGCAAAATAATCAACCAACATATCTTGATAATGTAAGTATTATTCTCAACCACTAACAAAAAGAGAATTGTTTTAGAGTAGCATTGCCACATACTGAACTATGAATGATAATATCATATTCTATAGAAAATAATTTAAATTAAATTGAAGCAACAACATTCAGGAACTGAAACAACAAAGAATCTTGGAACACTTTAAAGACTAGCAGGATCCTGTGTTGTTTTTGCTGCAAACCATGAAGACAGCAAAGCATTTATGGCATTTGAAAAAGATATGTAAGAGAAAGATATTTGCCGTAATATTAGGCGAAATATCTTAGCAAAGACCTAGATTCTGCTTTACGTTAGACTAGCAATCTTACTGAAGAGGTAGATGTTTTCTAGCAACAGACTAAAGCTAGATCTAAGACAATGACTTTCTCTAAAAACATGTAACTCTAAAGTTCAGCTTTTCTCATAAGGTCACACGAATCAAGGAACTACCAAGGAGAAAACCACATCCCCACCAACACTGGCGGGGCAAGCTAGTCTATATAAACAGGGAACAAACCCCACACTCACCAGCACTGATGATGTTACCTAGTCAGGTAATGAAACATCTGCAAGCACACAACCAAGCTGGGGAAGCACCAAGGACTCCACAAAATAAGTTTAATTATGCACAACAATTGCAATTACTCTCCCTGCCCTTCCAGGTTTTAGCATTGTGCTTAGTTTGGTCTTTAATGCTGGTGACAGGTGCAAATAAGCCACTGAACAACTTCTCAGTCAATTGCATGCACACCAATATCCAAACTGCCTCCATGCTGAAAACTGTTCTATATTCAAAGAATGTGAAATGAATGTTGGTATGTTGAGAGCTAATGCAGGCTCAACATACTAGCAATCTGGCAAAGAAGAACCTTAACCTCTGAGAAGGAATCTGGCCAGAGTGGACCTGTAAGTGCCCACAGTTAGCATCTGTTCATATGTAATTCTAAACTATAGCAACCAGGGTCTTCCTCTCCAAAATAGCACCTTTTTATTCCCAGGACAGAAACTTGTTTCAATCTGGACCATTCCAGACAGAAGTACGCTTGTCTCTGGATTGTATCACCCTAGATCATAGATGACGGCTGACATTCTCCTAAGAGAAAATATTTCTTGCCTATAAAAACAACCTGGGGTATCAGTGAAGACTCCAAGTGCATGGAAATATTCTGTTGCCAAAGAACATTCAGGCCTATGTTAAGAATCCCCCATCTGCAACCTGAAATGGTGAGCTGTTTCAAAGAACTTATAAAACAATTTGCCCTGAAGGTGTGGGAGCAAGAGAGGAGGAGGAGGAATGGAAGTGGTAGAACACTGCAATTCCCAGTGGGAGCCAAGATTACGTTGAACAGGATTTATGTTGGGATTGACTTATTAATGGATATTTCTGTTCCTTTCATGGTTGCCTTGTGTAGGTGCAATTTTTCCACTCCTTGTAGGTTCAATATGAGGCATAATAAGCTGCATCTAATGTATGCCTTGAAGATATGGAGGACACCTGGGCTCCTCTTTTAGTTCAGCCAACTCTGGATGTTTTTTAGATGTTGTTAAGGAAGGAGTTTGTTTGATATCCCTGAACAACCAGTTCAGTGAAAATAACATGGAAGTAAAATGTCAGTATTGTTAGAAGCTGGGAATAAAATCATTGTCTGTAGGGTGAGAGAAGGGGAAGGTAAAGGAGAAGTTATGAGTCAGATTTACTGAGTCAGAGGGACCTCTGGGACTACCCCAAGGGTGACTACAGTTTATATCCCAGCCCTTGCTCAAGGGGGGTTCATGCAGGCATAAAGTCCTCCATTGTTCTTGAAGTCAGCTAACACACAAGGGTTCCAGTTTTTCACGGAGTGTGCTAAAGCATCATTACCAAACCACCCTCGGGAAGCACCACAGCTGCAGAGCTGAAGAAAACAGTCAGCCTTCGATACAGGTTAATTACAGCTTTGTCACACACAATCAGCCAACTCAAATGACCTAAACTGAACATATTAGACTAAACACACTGGAAAGATATTTAAGCCTAAGTCTAAACCTTGTAGTAAGGAAACAAGAAACACAATTCTATGCTGAAAGCAACTATATCCTATGTTTGCAACTCCTAAAGTCAATTCTGCAAAGTTAGCAAGTTTATACAATTCATTCTCCTTCTGCTAGTCATGAAAAAGGGCAAAGAGCTTGACAAGATGCCAGTAGCCACCTCCACCCAACTGCTTGCAATTGTTTTCAGCCAACCATCTCTTAATGACTGTAGGGACTGGACTGGGGCACTATGGATCAAATGCTGGTTGTCTCAGGGGGTAAGCCTGCTGGCTGGAAAACAGCTGCCACCACTGTCAAAGATTTACTAATTCCCCTGATGATTTTGCAAATCTATATGCAAGATTTTAAATATCTTAGAAAGCTTCTTTGGACAGAAGTTTGCCACACTGGAAAACAACACTTTCTACCTATAAAGGAAGAAAAACAGGTTGGAGCAAGCATGCTCATCCTCATTCAGTTTCTTCAAATGTGGAAATCATTCATTCATTCATTCATTCATTCATTCATTCATTCATTCATTCATTCATTCATATATCTGTAATGTCACATGTTCATTTAGGCTGGACAGAGAGCTTATATATTCATTGATAAGACCTGAATTCTTTATTGAGTTTGATGCTACTCAAGCTACTCATCTCCTTTTGTTCCATCAGCCTAGCCATAAATAAGAAAACCATTTCATTTTCTCTTCTAGCCTCCTATATGTAAATGAAAGGCCTGAGAGCTGGAAACACTTTAAGAGCTGGGTAGCCCACAGCAGGTGGCAGCATCTATCTACCCTTGGCTATCCTTAATTTTCTCAATAAAATTAAATAGGATTTGACCTGGTTGGTACTTGAATGAGATACCTGAAAAACTCAAGATTGTAGGCTGGATTGAGAACTGAATAACACATCCCAAAAGAAGGCAATGGCAAATCATTTCTATATTACTGACAAAAAAAACCTACATGGATGTATCCTTACAGTTGTCAAGAGTTCATGGAGGTTAACTTTTTAAATTCAAACACGGTAAATCCAAACTGAATTGATCAGTTTCTATGGGACACTTGTGATTTTACTTGTTCTATGCCAGGCATTTCATAGATTAAAAGTAGGTTGAAAGTATGGAGAAGAAACAGAATGTTCCTATCTCAAGAGGTTCACAATCTCAATTCCAACTTTGCAGGAAACAATAGAAGTTGGGGAAGAAAAGAGGAAAAATTAGCAGGGTATGAATAGTGATTATTGCATATATTTAGATTCATTTTAACTGGAACAAGAAAAGAGAGAAGATAGCACACAGATATTCTGGAAGAGTAACAACACCTGGATTACAAATGATACAGAATAACATGGTAGAATTTGGATTTGACAGGAATGGATGGGACCATTTTGGCTGCAGACAAGTAACTGCCATTTTAAAACCCTCCCTTATGTAAAGCAAGCAAGCAAGCAAAGAAAATCCTCCTGCAATTTTTAAACAAAATTGCACAATGAAGAGAACATTTCCAAGTCAGCCTATCTACTATAATAGGTGTCAGCATTTTGCATATGAGAACACTGAAAACTTTTCTCTTCCTTCTATGTAGTCTAAAATGGTACAGACCACTTCACCACATCATTTCCTTCCCTCAAGCAGCAGTCTCATTTGAATGCCTGCTGCATACAAAGACTAAGGTACTGTAAATGAAATGACACTAAGTACTTCAGAGCTAAAGCAACAGAAGCATTTGATTTTATTTAGTGGGCAAACCACTCGGATAATACTGATAAAAACTCATGAATCCAAAATGTTCAGACAACCAGATAAAGTTTTAGATTGACCCTAAATTCTACAGAAGATGTCACTGTGTGTCTGTTTGGGGATGGTAGTGAAGGCATATACATTAAATTAATGAAGCTTTCTCCATCTGATGAGCGTTTCATTTATTCATGACACAATGTTCTAATGACAACAGATGATCCTACCTGGATAGGCCCACGTCTGCAGGAAACAAATGTTTTCCTGGCACACCTGTCTCGTGGAACAATCTTGGTTCTTTAAACATGGTAGCCTTGTATATAAAAAAGGTAATAATCTCATGGCAATTGTACTGACCTTTCTGTTTGTATATCATGTTCCATCTGTTTTGCTACTATGCTGTTATAATCTTAAGTGTACAAGCCCTAATTTTAGTTAGTCAATATTTGTGTTTCCCTTAACATCTCTGAATGTTAGCTCTGAATCTATGGCAAAACAGGAGGTAGCTTGAAATATAAGAAATCAGGTTTGCTTTGTTTGGGAGAAGAAAAAAAAAGACAGACAGTCTTCCTGTAACCTATTACTTCCTACTTTGAATAAACATTGTGCTGGGTTTTCTACAGAAAAGGGGAGCAAATGTGTAGTTGATACTTGGTAATTTTAAGAGTGTTTGGAATCTTAGAAACATAGAGATGGAAGAGATTGCTTAAACCGTCAAATCCAACTTCCTGTTCAGTGCAGGAATCCAAATTAAAGTATCCCAGATCAGAGATCCAGCTTTCACTTGAACACATTCAGTGAAGGGAAGTTTAACATCTCTCTGAATAATTGATTCCACCATTAAACTGCTTTTTTACTGTTCTAACATTCAGTCACAACCTGCCTTCTTCTGCATGATAACCTTTCATGTATTTCAAGTGTGCTACCATAACTCTCCTCAGTCATCTTTTCTCCAAATTAAACATACCCAGCTTCATCAATCTTTTTTCAGTTTATAGTCCTCTAAACATTGTCATTGTCTTTCTCTAAGCCTTGTCCAATTTCTCTGAATCCTTTATATTTAAAGAAGGACTGGATGTAATGCTTGAGGTAGAGTCTACCAATGCAGAAAAGAATGCAATTATTACTTCCTATGTTCTGAATTACATACTTCTGTTGTTTCAGCCCATTTCTCCAAACTGTCAAAATAGCTATAAATTTTATTTCTGTCGTACTAGTTATCCACAACCTTTTTCTATCACTTGCCAGTCTGATAAGCATCCAGTCTACCTCTTCATTAACAAAAATATTGAAGACCCAGGAATGATCCTCATGCACTTCACTTGTTAACTCTTTCCAATCTGATGAAGTTCCATTAATGAGCATTCTTTGAATATGATTTTTTAGCCAGCTAGGAGTCCACTTAATTTTCATGTCATTGGTGCACATTTAACTTACTTTCTCAAATGTTTTATTCTACCTTATCTCAACCAAATTTCAACCAGCTGAAACTGGCATGCATAATTCTTTCTTCACCCCAACAATCCATCAAATAGGTTAGGCTAGAAGATAGTGAATGTCTCAAGATTAGCCAATGCATTTTGCAGTCCAATGACTAATTCAGTTCCAGATTTTCATAGATCTAGTCTAACATTCCAGCCATTATCCACACTTCCCCTCTCTTAAAATTTCATCTGACTCTCAAACCAAGGGAGTCTTCTAATCCCAGAAGCAGCTGGACTGTTTGTAATCAACTGCAGTGATAATAAAGAAACCTGCACATACTGAGAGATACTTATTATGTAAGTACACTACATAACAAAAACTAAACAAAACACTAAAATACAAAGAAAAAGACGAAGAAAAAGAGAAAAAGAAGGAAAAAAGGGGGGGAATCCTACTTTTTACAGTTTCAAAATATTAAAGGTACAGTATGTTATCCAATTTTTAAATTTTTAGACCATACAGAATCATATTATTCAATCTTGTTTCTCCATAAATGCAAGGCCATTTTGAAGGTAAAGAGCTGACATACATCATTAAGTGAGACTTTAAAAGTTGATATACATACTTATTTTCAAGAATACAAAATCACTCTTGTTGCATATCGCAAGCAGGATATATCCCAAGCTACTCATATTTACGCAAGTTCAACATTTTCAGTTCAACAAATTCAACATTTAGCATCTATTTACATCTCTGAACTTGAACTTTTTATGTTAGATAGTTTTTGTGATTACACACAAAATGAAATTTACTAGTTTTGTTTGCAATTGTTACTATTTGTATTATCTTTATTTTTAGTATGGGTTTAAAAATTAATAACAATTTTAAATAATCAGAGATACTCTTTAATTGATTCCTATATTACTCATTACTTATAATTAACTTTCAAGTGCAGTTAGCCTCTCTTAATGGTTATTGGTGGCTTATCTGTTAACTTTGTTTATTAATTAATTAATGATTAATCGGATACAGTTATATCCCGCCTTCCATTATGGAACACAAAGGGGGCAGGAGGGATTTTCAGTTGGCCAGAAATACACAACAGAAAGCTGTGCACAAAAGAACCTCAACAGAAGTCCCTTATCTTAGAGAGATTCATAAAACAGCAAAGGACAATGTCTGCGGATAGCTTAAGCCCGGGGAATTAATTCATTCAGATTTTGCAGATCCTCACAACAATACTGAATTTAAGAGGGGGGAAAAGATAGGAATTCACCATTTTTTCCAGGAATTTTTTGCACACAGACAACGGGTGTCTGCTATTTTTATGCCACAGTGCTATATTTTATCTTTTGGCTACTTCTGAGCTGCTGCTTGAAACTAACAAGGGAAAAGGAAGTTTTATGGCAGTTCTTAAATCCTGGCATTCTTAACAGCCACCTACCTGTTTCAAATTGTTATATGTTGTTACAAGCCAGTTAGCAATCTGTGACTAAGGAGGGCGGAATATGTCACAAAATTTGAGAACCTACTTCTACAAATTCATCCGTGCCTACAAATTACAGTATGTGCAATTGGCCTAACTTGGGGGTTCTTCAACTCCCAGAATTCAGGATGGGTATGGCTAAAATGCAGGCCTGTCTGTCCCATTTCCCAACTGGAACCAGTCAATGCAGGAAGAAATTCCAAGATAGGAATGTACCATGTAGTTCAAACTATTTCAAGGACCTTCCTTTGTGGGGGCTCTCAGTTGAGATCGCAGATGTCACCCAAGGGTGTTGTGCAGCTCAGAGCAAGTTATTTAAGGGCCAAACGGACCCAAGAAAAGTTGGGCTTTTATGGGTAGAAGCAGTGAAACTGATGTACCACTGATGGGGCATGGACCTTTTCTACAGACATTCCAGGATCATTCTGATGGTTACTACTCTGTCCAGATCACCAAAAACTGTTGATGCCCCCAGAATCCATAATGTCAGCCACTGTAATACAGGTAGTCCCCTGGTTAAGAACGCCTGGGTTACAGACAGCCCATAGTTAAGAAAAGAGCCTACTGTAGCAAAATTCGAGTTAAATACACAATGATTCAAGTTAAATACACAATGGTTTGAGTTCATTGCACAATACTACTTATACAATATTATACAATAATACTGTTCCGGCTTAGATACAAATTCAACTTAAGGACAGACCTTGGGAATGGAACCGTACCGTATTTCTTACTTTGGATTTTACATAATTACAGTAACATAATTGCTGCTTCTAATTATGGGTGGTATCCTTTTAATACTGGCCAGTGGAAAATAGGGTAGGGTAGGCATTCATAATGGGAGGTAAACTGAGGTAGTAAGCCAGAAGGATGATTACCTGGATATGAAAATATTTATAGTATTTCAATAAATTATACGAGATACATCTGGTATGATTATTTATCTCTGGTTTCTTTCTTTTGGAAACAGACTATGTTATGAACAACTAGGGACCATAAGAAGCTCTCGTACATAGATTCTGCCCATCCTTATTTTTGTTGACAGACACTTCAGAGTCAATAAAAGCATGATTTGTTAATTGATTAGTGGCTTCATTCTCTGATTTCTTCCACATTTCCCAAAGTAGAGTCCCATAGTTGTACATACCATTAAGCTTGGCTGTCTGAGGTGCAAATTGCTTGTTGGCTACACCCTCTTTCAATCAAAAATCAGTAGGGACACACGAGTGCCTTCAGCACCAAGCTAACCATATGAATTCAGGTTGTGCAGAAGATCACATACAGTAAATGTATAGAATAGATTTTGGCTTCTATTATTCTCACATCTCTTCCCTTCAGACACATTTTACTAAAAGATGTACTAAGAAGTTATTAACACATTTATAAGTATAGTGAGGCCACCCCAGCCACGCCTATAAAAAGACTGAGATGAGAGAATGCTATACACACATATCAAAAAGTTTTTTCTTGAGTGACGTTTTAACTCTGTAGTACAACAGTAGGTTTTGTACTGATTTTGTATGGAAGCATAATATGAAATTAAGCTCTAGCAAAAGATCTAATGGTGTCAGCACTCTTTACAGAACTAAATGCATTTTTAAGGGAAAAGTGTAATTCTATCTCATCTAGCTCAAGCTGTGATTGGACCACAAGTTTTGTGCCAAACTCTAGGAGAAGTCAAGATGTCAGCCTGCATTAGGTAAATCTTGCTTGATCTACTACAGTACCCTCAGAGTTGTTTTGCTTAATTAGCCAATTAAAGGGTACCCCAAGCCTGTACACATTACTCACAATCCCTTACTCATTAATAGGGGTTTGTGAAATGGCGGCAAAAATGTGTTTTCCGCCACAGCTTAGCTGAGCTGGCATAAGAGATCGACCAAGAGGTTTGGGAAATTCTCTTTGCATTTCTCACAAGCTTACTCTGAGGTTTTAAAGCAGCAACTTGACAGACTGTCAAATAAAGTGTCCAAAATAAGTAACATTTATTTAAGTTATTGTGGAGAAAGAAAATCTATTGCAGCTTCCAATAGTACATCTGATCCAATCAACACAAGTGGGTTTCAGCATGAGTGATCAATCCAGGCTAGTGTTGCCATGGACTTGAATTTGCTGGCTTAAGTTTTATGATTTTGCTTGATGCATGAACTCATCTATTATGGCTTATTATTACATGCAAACCAGGCCATTGTGGCATGCTTATTCCTATTTCTTTATTTCTGCAATTAATATGGCACTTAATTTCCAAAAAGGCTCCGAGCAACTTACAATAATACAAAAGTAAAATTATGGGAATTGAGAGAGAAAGAAAAAACCCAAATCACCAAACACCAGAGAAACAATTCCTTACTGCCAGAAAGGATACCTACCATAATATCAATCCCCCAACCAGGTCTTGGTGGCTTTCCTGAATGCCAGCAGGGCTGGTGCTGACCTGACCTCAGATGGAGCACTATTCCAAAGGATAGGGGTAGCTACAGAAGTGTTCAACAAACCAGTCTTATAAAATCCTGACTTGGTGTTATGAGTGAATGCATTGACAATGTTTCCTCTGAATCAATCTCGACTCCTAGTGACTTCATGGATATATCTATGTAGTTCTTCAGCAACAATATGGATGTGGTTTGCATTGGCCATTTTCCAGGATTTTTTTTTTTGAACTTCCAAATCTGTCTTACAGCCCTCAGATTTCCTAGTGATCTCCCACCCAAGCACTAGCCAAGTCCAACCCAGTTTAATTTCCAAACCCTGTGTTCAGACTAGTTCCTAAATAATGCTTAACTAAACCCAAACAGGTTTGTATCTTATCACTGGGTGTTAGTTCATTATCTATAAAATCTAAATAGGTATCCACAACAAAATCAATTTGTTAGCTGAATAAGCCTTATAGTAGTAGAACAGATGTGGAATTTGAACAGTGGTCCAGCTAAGTTTAAGGGCTGGCCTTAGCTATTCTATCATTTACCTAACCCTCTGCATGAATCAATATTTTTGTTCTGTAGACAGAAGGCATTTCCATTTTCTACTACATAAGGAACTTTTGACATATGCCCCCATCATTGACATTAAGGGGAACCTGCTAAAATATTATATAAGATCTTTTGTTATAAACTGCCATCTGCAACATGCAACTGGCCCAAGGCTTATGTAGAATTATCAGTGAGGCAACAGTATGCTACCCCATAAAGTGTAAGCAAGGCTTCATTCATCTTTGAAAGGTCATCTGTAGCTGACAAAATCCTCTGCAAAAATTCTTGCAGTTCCCAATAACAAAAGACCTGGATTAACAGCTTTCCTGTGCACTTTCAAGCTTCTGAATGCACAGCTAATTCTGATGCAATGCACACATTCTCTGTCATAATTCCTATTCCGACCCCACTAAATAGTTTGGATACATCTGTTGTGGCTTCCAAAGTTATATGTTAGCATCTCCCCATAACTCAAGTTCGACCCGGGTCGGCGTGCCCACAGACAATTCATTACATACCCAACTTATTGTAATCTTCCACAATTATCTGGCTTGATGGCCTGGCGATATAAGTTCTGAATTTCACAGAAGGTTGTCCTGATCAAGTAAAACAATTCTTGTGTATGATTAATCAACACAGGGGCACTTCTGTGATTTTAGAAAAGCTATTATGGCAGCTTAAGAGAATTTGATCCTCAGAAGGCAGCAATACATTTTCTTCCTTCAGAAGGGCTACGTTCTATGGTCACCTTGTTTGTTCAAGTAGGTGAAGAGACTATAGTCAATTGAACAGGCTGATGATGAGCTGTGGCCAGTATTTTAATTTCACCAAGAAAGCACCCAAGGATGACTCACCAAGGCCAAACATGCATGTCAAGGTCTGGCCGGGAAAGGGCCAGAGGTATTAGTCATCCATGCTGTAGCCCAACCCCACAATTGACATTTT
The DNA here is from genome assembly GCF_059951505.1 of Python bivittatus. NCBI lineage: Eukaryota > Metazoa > Chordata > Lepidosauria > Squamata > Pythonidae > Python > Python bivittatus. The sequence continues at coordinate 87,716,867 of NW_028277098.1, forward strand.
GCACCAAGAGAATAATTTTAGAGGCATCCCCTTCTTTAGCTCATCTGAACAGAATATAACAGTGACCGAGCAGTGAAACAGCAGGGACTGATGTGGTTCTAGGTTTATTTCAACTCATATCTGATGCCAATTCAAGGAACAACACAGAAGAAGAAGAAAATGCATAAACATTTAATGAAACAAAAGCTCCACTCAAAATAAAACCACTGGGAACCACCGTGTAATGAAATGAGTCACACCAGGATGCAGTGACTAAGTGGGAGAATAGGGAATTCCACTCCTTGTGCCAGGTTTTTAATGGGATCAATTAGCTTTCAACAGGTGATAGAAGATTCTTTCTCTTCCTCCCTCTGCCTGTCCTCGGTTCCAAGACAAATGCATTAAAATGCAATCGCTGCTTTTAAACAAATACCCTGCAAAGCTGGATAATCACTGACAGATTGGTTTCTAGGCGCCCCCGTAGTATGTAGCAAGCCAGGGAATCCAAGCCAGCAGTAGTTGCCTTTGTTAACCGAGAGCTCACCAGTTGCAAAATTCCAAAACCATGTGTCATGCAGGGAGACCTTCCAAAACACTGGATTCCACCCTGTCACTGATTCTCTTTCAGTTATGGCAACTGAGTTTCTACGGCCACTCTCTTATTTTCTCTTAAGTGTTTATTTTCAGATATCTCCCCCCACCCCCGCCCAAATTTTGCAAGATTCGCCTGGGATTCCCCTATTTTCCATCTGACATTTGCTGACCGTATTACAGAAATGCTTGTACAAGCTGTCAAGGATATAAAGAGCTGCAACACAAAGGTAGACATTCTCACAGTGCATTCACAGAGCTACATCCATCAATGTTCACATTATTCTCCTTGCCAAAAATGCCACAGCTTTATAATTCTGCTACCCTCTCCTCTATACATGTTAGCCTTGCGAGGTAGTCCAGACAAGCAGCACAGCCAGGAGAACTAGCTCTGTCTTTATTGTAAGGTTATACTAACAGAATCTTGCAAGTCTCAAAGTACAGCTTTCCCCTCTCGCCTTTACAGTCCACGAAACTAGGGACAGTCCCTTCTGAGATGTTTGTCATTCCCACATTCCTTCTGCACACTCAGCTGCCTCTTATCTGACCACCGTCTAGTCTGCATCTCTTCCTCCTTTCTCCCAAGGTCATTCCCATGTACCATTACAATACAGCAACCCTGAAAGCAGATCCAGATAGTCTCAGTATAAAGTCCTCAGTTGCTTTAGTATTTCAGTCTCTGTTCTATTCAGAGAAGCAGGATATTTCATTAAACTGTCCTCTAATCCATTTTCTGCATGGTCTTTGCATTCCTTTTAACACTCAGTTAAGAAAAGCCACCTTGCTTTAAGGTTCTAAGCAATGCAGCTAAATGATATCCCTATTACATGCCATTTTATATATGTTGTATATTATTTCAAGTGCTTCAACTGCTTTGGGCTACTGGGTTGAAGATTTAATGCATATCTTCTTTCTATCGCAATCATGGAACATTTTTTCCCCGCCAGAAATCTTCTGAACAGAGACAGGACCAACTGTGGAATATTAGCATTTTCTCTTGCATGGGGTAGGCAAAGCCATGTCTATGGACATCAGCATATACACAGACACTTCCCATCGTACTTGTCAAACTCCCTCCCCTGCTCGATGTCATTATTTTTATGAAAAGAATTTTCTAATTCAGACAAATGAAAAAGAATACTGCAAAGAAAAGCACTAGCCTTTAGCTCCCCATTCACAAAAATAACTTCGAATCCCAGAGAGGCCACACAGGCACTCCTAAAAAGTAAGAATGGTCTAGAAAAAAGACAGAAATTATTTAGGATAGTGGATAGTATCTTGGGGGTGGTGAAGAGGGTGATAGGGAAGTTTGCCTTCTGATAAATCAGTATTTTAGATTTATGAACAGGAACATCCTCTCCAGACCATGAGCCACCCAAACCCCTCCATGGCCTACCAGCCCTCTAAATTCGCCTATCCATACTGTACAGTACTGGGAGTATAATACCAATAGAATGGAATAAATAATTGCTGATAAATGAAAATAACAGTAACTACATGTCTCTATGGATTCAGGACCCAGTGTACAATTGTACTACATACAACAATACCAGCCAGTGCAGAAAATTCACAGCTGCTAGATAATCATCACAAAGTCAAACTGTACTGGGTCAAAACAATCTTGGAGGCCTGCTGGGAAGAATAGGGCTACTGTGACTGAACTGATGAATCTTGACACTTTTCTGCAAGGCAATTTGGGTTGGTCTCTTGCTGAAAACCAAGTAATCCTGCTGTTGCTTTGGAACCCCATGTCAGGTAGTACTTCCCCGGGAGAAAGAAAAGCGAATGCTCCACTACCCAGCTAGAAATATTGTGGGTTCCATCCCAATTCTCTTCCTAATGTTATTTTCATTCCTGCCACTGATAGAAATGAAAGCCTGTTCTATGAATTAAGTTATAAAGTAAAAAAAAAAAAAAAAAGGCCTGTTATATTTCTTTACCACCAAGAGCTGTTGTTCTTGGTGGTAAAGAATTATAACAGGCCTTGTTTTTTTTTTCTTCATAACTTAATTCATAGAACAGGCATTCATTTCACTCTTGGTGAAGAACTTTAGGAAGAACATTAAAAAAAGTGTGCAAGGCACCTTTTTGGGGGGTGCAAGAGAGGAGGAGACTTAAAAGGTAAAAATAATCGAATGATTTAGCAGAAAATAATCACAGAATATTGTTTATGAGTTTTAGGAAGATAACAAGTGATGTGAAAAATGCACAAAACATGGAGGTTTTATATCAATATGCCATTATTATTCTCTAGCTTTTGTACAGCTTTCTACAGCCTCAATTCTATTAACTAAAAAAAGGGCAGGAGGAGAGGGAAACTCTTTGGAGAATATATTGATACCTAGGCTTTTTGCCTTTTTTTTTTTTTGGTGGAACAGTACTCTACAAGAAGGAGGTATTAAATTCTAAGGAGATTGTCTTGCATTAATGTAACGAACAGATGAACATCTGTAAACAGGATTCATCTTTGGGCCAATTCCTCTGCTCTGTGACAACTAACTTGGGGGTTTTCTCCTTTGCTTAGTTGAAGTGCTATTACTGCATCCTTAAGACACTAGAAAATGATCCCAGCACAAAACAGGTTTTCCCCATTGCCAATCCCTATCCTGCCTCTGCTCCCAGTTAGTCACCTGATTTCCTGTAGAGGGTTATGGAGACACCCTTGAGGAAGGAATGCAGGAACTCTTAAATAAACACCAACTTAGCCCTGGGAAGGAAGAGAGGGTGATAAAGAAACTCAAGACAACTCAGCCTTGATTCTGTTTGGTATAAAAGGACAGAGAGAGAAACTCTAACACTTCCTTCCAGGCTAACAGGTGACAACATCTAATAGATTTTATACATCTTGAGGCTGCTCTTTGATAGTGTCAGAGGAGGGAAAAAACAAGCACCAATGAAGCTAAAGGCAACTTAAAGTTCACTCACTTGTGGGGATAAGACCAAAAAAAATAAATTGGGATTGTTTGTGCTATGGTTAGGCGTAATGGTGAAAGACTCAGAGAAAGTGTATGCATTGCCTGTGAAACCCAGTATATCCTAGGCATGAAATGAGACAACGAGCAAGGACCTAGCAGGCTAAAGCAGATCACACATCTATACACAAGACCACGCTCTGGCATTCAACACTTGTTGCACTGATAAGATTCCTCTTCCTCATTTTCTTCTCCCCCACTTCTGTTTCCCTCCTGAACTTTTTGGCACTCCAGATCATATAAACATGTTGCTAAACCAAAGTTTGGTTCTATATCTTTATAAAGTCTAGAGTAATTAGCAATCCCAAACCAGAAGGTTCCACTGCAATTAGCGTTTCATTTTAAGCCCTGGGAAATAGGATTCTGTACAATAGTAGAATTTATATTTTTAAATTTTAAGGAAGGAGCAGGTTGATGTGATTAGAATACTACAAAACCCCTTGATCTGTGGATGTGCGTGAGCGTGCAACACATTCATATTTATTGCTGACAGCCAAGACTCTCATTTTCAGGAGTTGAGAACAGCCTTTGCTCCAAATACAATAATGATTTCAAGTGTAGTCCTCTACACTATCCCTACTTTATATTAGAAAAAAAAAAAGAAAATATATTGTTGAGAATACTACTGATGAGAAGTACCCATTGTTACATTTCAGGCAAAATGAATGCCTTCCTTGATCATAGTAGAGCATGACAGAATGTTGGAAACTGACACATATTTTTAACTGTTACTAAAGGCTCACTAGATGAAAGGGATAGTGAAAACCCAAACAGCTTTAACCATCACTCCAGACTGCACTGTCTTCGAGAGTCGTAGCAACTTAAGAATTCAGCCATTTATCTAGTAGATGCATATCTGGCCTCCAAGAGCTCAAGATGGCTTCTGTGGAGGTCTCCCTTCATTTTATCCCTTAAAAGAAACCCAGTGAGGTATGCTGGGCTGAGAGAGATGGTCTTCCCCAAGGCATCCCATGCTTCCATGCTAAGAGTGGACTTCAACTTACACATCCCCAGTTCTACCCCACTACCTTAACCATTCTACCACATATTACTAACATTCCTTTCCCAGAAACTACTGCTACTCCTCTCACCATCACTGCTCTTCAGGGGAGTATGTAAGGGACTCAAACACTGCAAGGTTCATTTAAGCGAGTGCAATATGCATTCCACTCACTATGCATCATCCACAGATGGTGCAAAGCACACACATACTACATGTGTATTGCATACATTGGTTTTCTTTAAACACAAGAGCTTATTCAGATGCTGCTACAGCACAAATTTGCAAACTCCCATTCCCCCAGAGTTCACTTCCTTCCACCATTTCCTGTGCCAGGTTTAGAATGACTGGGTCTTTTTATAAACTTCTTGCTGATCTCATTAATATGTAGTGTAGTCAAGCCAACATAACGAAGGTCAGTTATTTTCATGGCGCAGGCTCAATGCATTGCAATTTAACACCTACTTCGCTTTCAGGTTGAGATCCAGATGATGCAGACAAGTGGCTTGACTTCCTCCCTCTCCCTGATTAGAGAGGCTCTAGAAGTTCCAAGCATTCAGCTTGGAACTGATGACCTACATTCCTGGCCTAAATTGGAAGAGGGTTTTTGAGCTGGAAAATGTGGGTACAAAATCAGAGTGAGGTATCTGTCCTACCTTTCTTTTCAAAGGCCTGGAAGCAGTGCTTGATTGGGGGAGAGAAACAGTCTTGCTCTAGCAATGGAAATTGGGACTTGGCTGGTCCCCTAGCTCTGTCCTTAAGATAACAACCTCAGGGAGTATAAGATGTTGAGTAAGTTAACTGCATGGAGTTGAGAAAAAGCTCAACTCTCCATTTCCATCATACTAATGAGTACCTCTCAGCCCCCTTCAGCTGCAGACAATTAACAGTGCTGTGACCTATGCTAGGTGGTCACAAGTTAGGGCTTTGGAAAATATCTCACAACAGGAGCCTTGCAAAGTGCCACAGCATATACAAAGCACCTCTTTTCAGACCATTAAAGCAGCCACTTCATTTGCAAGGCTCATGATGCTGTCTCCATTCCCCATGAGTCATCCAAATGAAAGGGAGAGATAAGGGAGCATGTTTTCCTTTCCAACTGCTGGCATGCTTTTCTTCACTTTTTGCTATTTCCTTTTATAAAAATGCAACTCTTTTCCTAGAATCAACCATCAGGAAAAGTAACTGACAGCCTCACCAGGAGGATATATAACCCACTCTCCAAGATCTTTTGGTGGTTTTGCTATCCTTTGAGCTATTCATTAACATCATGTATGAAATATACAAGTTGAGGCCTAAGTATAGACTTATATATAAGTTCCCATAGATACCTTTACATTTGCCTGTATTTGAATCCAGACACATACATGTCTGCAACTGCTGCATAGAGGTGGATAGGCTGCTAAAGCAAGCTCTTCAAACCCCCAACTCCAAAGTAAACTGGAACTTTGGAACTCCAAAGTAAAAATGGCAGTCTCTTGAAACCAACATTTGCAATCATCATAACCTACAATAAGGTGTGAGCCTAGCAAAATAAAGAGTAATGAACAGGTCATTTTAAAACATAACACTGCATAAATGGAAGGATACAATGTTCAGGGGAGCTGCTCCTGAGGTCTGAATGACTCCATTTGAAAGGGCAGTCTTCAGAACAGAGGAAATCATGTACAGTATTTATTTCATTTATTAGTAGGGCTGATATGCTGCTCCAACCGAATGCAACTCTGAATGGTGTTCATTCCAAGATACAGTAATTAGATTACAGCAACTAAGGCAAGCAAAGGTAAAACAACTACAACAAAAAGAAAACAATCTAGCATAACAATAGTAAATCATCCTAACTTAAGAAGTGAGAGCCAATTTGGTGTAGTAGTTAAAGGCACTGGATTAGAAACTGGGAGATTGGGAGTTCTAATTTTGTCTTAAGCACAAAACCAGCTGGGTGACTTTGGGCCAGTCATTCTCTCTCAGGCCTAGGAAGACAATGGCAAAACACTTCTGAAAATGTTGCCAAGAAAAATGGATGAACTTGCCCAAGCAGTTGCAAGAAGTCAAAACTGATTTGAACGCGCGCACCCCCCCCCCCAAACTTAAGAGCCTTGCTAGATAATTAACCAACCAAGTGGGTTTGACGATATAATCCTTTCTACTTAGCAGTCCATAAGATCTGGTGGCAAATGCCACCAATGCTGGCACAACTGCCAGGAATTTGCAATATTACTATCAAAGGCATAGCATTCTTAATGGAGACACCTGATTGTGGAATTCCCTCATTTAGAAATGACTGGCACCAAAATCATAAGGTTTCATTTATCAGCTGCGGACACTGTTCACCAAAGCTTTTAACTGAGTCTATGCTGCTATGTCTCGTTGTTATTGTTCAGCTTTAAAAAAAATAAAATAATGGTTTTACAAAGTTGGGATTTTATACATTTATAATAATGCAATTTTATGACCTAACGACATTAGAATTCCATAGTTTTATGATGGTATAATTTTGTGGTTAAATTCAATTTTGTATTCCTATTTGGAGATGAAAAACTCAACATCTGCTTAATAAAGCAGTAAACCTTGTTGCACTCCAGAAACAAGTATTAAAGTAGCATATATATGTATGTTCATATCTGAAGTTATGCTTTGATGTGATGGACTCCCTAAAAGTTCAGAACAAGACAACAAAGTGATAAAAGGTTCTGCACTTAGATCAGCCTTGCAACTCCCTTAATTCATGTCCATTAAGATCCATTTGGCTGATTACCTGTGAAAAGTAAAAAAGAATTCCCTTTAGGAATTCTGATTAGAGCTGTATTCCCTTCTCCACTTTTTCTTTAAGCCATCATTCCACAAAGTGGAGTATTCCACAAACGATTACACTGGATACCTATGGCAGACAAGCTAGTTAATATTCGGATGAGCGTGTATATTTTCTGCATCTCTCTGCATCACCATGAGGAAACGTAAGCGACTTTTATAAATGTAGGAAATGTTGTAACATCAAGCTGACGATTCCTATCAGAAATCTCCATTATGACTGAGGATTTCAATTTTCTCTTCAAAGAACACTGAGCTGCTTCTACAAGTTGCAGCTTCCAACATGGCATACAAGGGACGAGGAGGGAGTACTAGGTCTCTTTCTTCTTTTAAAATTTAAAACAGAAATGCACAGGACGTCCTCTTTGCACATTTTTGAATGTGAACCAATAGCTGAGAAATTATAAAGCTATTGTTAACTGGTCCTTGAAGGTAGAAGAACTTTAGCAGTGATCCATTAGGGGTGGGAATGCTAAATTTCTATCCTCTGTTATTAGCATTGTTTCAACTTCTGCACTGCTTACTTACCAGAAACAATGAGTCCCTCCTAAAGATTTTTTTTTTCCTTTTCAAGGTCAGGTATGATTCAGGTCAGAAATCAAAGCTCAGTGGTGATTATTCAAAGCAAGCAATAGCAAATGAAAAGGAAGGTATAGTGAAGATACACTCCAAAAGACACATTTGCTGTATATTGATGTATGTAAGGATTCAGCAACACTGACAGCCCCTGGCCTAAATTTGCAGTAATTACCCCAAAAGTTAAGAAAACGACAGGGAGGAAAGAGCAACAGTATCCAGGAGTAGCAAAGGGGCCATTAGGGAGTGCAAATATTTGGGTGGAAATATTCAATACAATTATCAGTTCCAGAGGAACAAAGGCAGGAAAGAGAACATCTCTCAGTGTGTGAATTTCATGTGCTGTGACTCACCAAATTTGCTGAGAGAGAGATACAGAGAGAGGGAAGTGGACCCTAGTCTTGACTTCCATTCTGAACTTCCTCCCTCTTTCCTCTCTTTAACAAATGTGGTCTTCACAATCTTAATTTGTACCATGCCTTACTGTGGAAAGACATGACATGGTAGAGTCAGAACTTCTAGTTATCTACTGGAAATTTAATACTGGCTTTCTTAGGTATGGACGTTCTTAGTCTCCCCTGCTCTATTAATGTGACTGGGGAATTTGTCCAAATAGTGAGCAGAGTTTTCACTTGCAGTTGGTTGCAATTGGGGCAGAAGACACTTCTAAGAAGTGACAAATTGCTATTTTGTTACGCTGTGCTGGGGAGGAAGCACCACAGTGTTTATCCCCAGCTTGTGAGCACCCCAGAAGTATCCAGTTGTCACCGTGAGAAATAAAATACTGGATTAAGATGGGTCTTGGCCTGATCCAGAGGGGCCAAGGATTCATTCTCAAAACAGAAATGTATATAAATTTTTAAAAATCTATTGTATTACTTAAGGGTAGTAATATCACTAATTCTTCCTAAATGCCCAGGGTTGTTTGGTACAGGACAGGTGGTCATCCAAATCTTTAACTAACCAACTAACTAATTAATACATTTAATTATCACTTGAAGTACAGCATTTTAGTTTGGTTTTTCCAACGCAAAGCCATACATTCAAAAGGGAGCTTTTCTTCCCTCTTGTTATTATGGTACTAGTGAAAACTGAACAATCTGAATATTGCTCAGCTTTGGTGACCATCCTGGAAGAAATCTCTCTACGTAGTCACTAAGAGTCAACTTGATGGCACGTAATCAATCAATCAATTAATGATCATGGTGATGATGGTGGTGGATTGTCATGATCTGCAAGACAGCAGACGTGGCATTGCAGTTGAAGCTCTGCCTCAGTTGAAGGCCTTCAATCCCTTGATGCTGCCCCAGTCATCTTGCAGATTTTGACCCCCTCAGGGAGGCTGCTGTTGGTAGTGTTTAAGGAACAAGAACACATGAACCATTTGCACATATATCTCAGTGAAAATTCATTTAAACTGACCTATCATCAAAGCAAATCATCCATTGTTCTTAAACACAGTTTCATTTCTTTGTTCCAATTTCCCAGTTCTACTGATTAACAGTCCCCTCTTCTGACTCATGCACAGCACATTAACATTCTTGAAATATTTGTACCTCAGAAGTCTCCAGGGTTTATTTGGGAGGAAATTCTTGCACAGAGTTCCATAAGAGATTACCATACAAGTATACTGTTGAATGTACGCTCCTAACATCCGCCACCTCAGGCTGCCATCTTCCACATGTGTTCCAACTACAACAACCACTTTCCTTTGGTAATGTGATGACAATGTGACGCATTCAGCCTTTGGAAAAACTGCCCTATATCATATATCCTAGAATGACATTACTAGTAGTCACCCAATGTTTTATTTCAGAATTATTTATCTGACTTGGGTAACATGCAGAAGAACGGAGGAGTGATTCCAATATCCTCACAAACTGCATACAGTGAACTGCCCTTGACAGACATTCCCTGCCCCAGATTATCACAACCCTCTTAGTGCACAAGCAACAGAAGTCTGCCAAACATATCCCAATTTAATGCACTGCAGAGGTGTTGGAATTATCACTTCCATAATAACTGGCCAACATGGCTGATAACAATGGTTTGGCTGTAGTATTTCCCAAACTGGGAGACACCAGGTTGAGGAACAATGGCCTAACCTGCCTCCCAGGGCTCCAGGTGGTAAGTGGGATGTTTCTATTTCGAAGAAAGAAAGGAAACAAACCTGAAAGGGGTCAAGGCAGCCTGTGGCAGAACTTATCCCTGATTTTTGCAGAATGCATATAGCTGGGTTTGCCAGGATTGCAGGATGGCAAGGCTAGCAACTGACAGCACCTAGCATATCTTGGAGAATCTCAAAACAAGGAGGGTTGGGCCCGATTCGTACTTGGGTTGGAGCCACTATGAAAATCTCAAGGCTCCAGGCTACACTGGAAAGGAAAAACTGAATGCAATAGCAAAACTATAGTAGGTTCGTATGGTTATAGAAGTCATGGATATGCTCATGTAGTCACCACTAACTGAGCCTAACTTGAGGGAGTCTTTACCTTTTACTTAGCTAACAAGTTGTGGGAGGCAGACAGGAACACCAAAGACAACTTTCACTCTTTAGAACAGTATTTCTCAACCTTGGCAACTTTAAGATGCGTGGACTTCAACTCCCAGAATTCCCTAGCCAGTCATGCTGGCTGGGGAATTCTGGGAGTTGAAGTCCACGCATCTTAAAATTGCCAAGGTTGAGAAACACTGCTTTAGAATCAGAGTTGGAAGTGACCCAAGAGGTCATCAAATTCACCTCCCTGCACCCTATAGGGTTCACTACACTATCTGTGATAGATGACCATCCAATCTCCATTTGAAAATCTCCAGCAAAAACCCTTGTTCAGGTTTGGTTGCTTGGTGCTAAAAATGGGATACTAAGTTATCATACTACCTCATTCTGTCTTCCTGATACTTTGTGAAAAGAATTATAATAAAAGAGCTCCCTTACTTACATTTGCTGGCCCTATTTTAATATTTTTTTTTAAGATTGGGTCCAACAAGGCATGGCTTTCATGATCAGCCCCATGAGAGAAAGAATGCAAAGAACACCATACCTGGTGTCTTCTCTGTGAAGACGACTTTGGATTCTGCAGTAAAATTCTGGCCGGTTAAAATCATTTGCTGTCCACCATATACAAGGCAGGTGTCCACATCTTGTCTTTCAACCATCGGAAGTTCATGAGCGGAGCGCTGGGCTGTGGACCAAATACAGACTAGAATTAAATGAAATCTTAAAAAAAAAGGGGGGGGGGATTTCAGAAGTACCCACAAGATCTATTTTGTCAATATTGCCATTTCCTCACTGCCAAAGAACTTCTCTGTGAGGCTAAATTTAGGGCTAAAAAATAAAAGAGGAAAAATAAATCTATACTGAAATAATAATCAGGAGTTGGCTCCAGAACTGCAGCTCTGCTGGCCTTACTCTTGTTTCTGACAAACAAGAACTCGGCTGAATGAGCTGGAGTCAGCCCATGTCTCCTTCCAAGTCAGTGACCAAATTTCCAAGTGCAAGTATGTTACATTCCTGAAACCTAAAATATGGCACCTGTAGACTCAATTCCAATCAATAGGCCTGACTTCTTTACAAAGAGCTGCAGCATAACTTATTCCAAGATAAAACAGGACAACATTTGAACCAGTTAAGTAGCAAGAACATATTTGGTTGGGATATGCGAAAGCAGAGGAATCTGGGAGCCAAGCTGCAGAAAAAGGTCTTGCAGGAAGCCTGGTGGCTTTTCCTTGTAATGTATTCTAGGCACCTTTGATGAGTATTTAAAAGGTTTGAAGCATTCTATATAGCATTTTTGCATTTAGTCCCTTTTGTCTTTGCAATAAAATATTTCAAGAGGAAAGAAAGGAAGGATTGGTAAGAGGTAGAGAGAGACTAAGTTCACAGATTCAAAGTAGCCAGGCAAACCTTGAGTTTCAAACCCCTTGTTACCTAAATTCACAGAACCACCACCAAAGAACTCTCAGTCACAAGTTATCTAGGCCAATCATTTGCTATAAGGCAAGACATCCTGCCCGTAAAAGGTCCATCCATACCATAACAAAGACCCAGCTAGCTTCCTTGCTGGACCGTCCCTCACAGTAATGAAATGTTCTGAATTCCGTCTTCCATCCTTTTTGTCATTGAAACACCACTACTTTTGGCAGCCCGCTCAGCAAAACATAATGAATACTGCTTGTCTGCCTCCTGGTTCTGTCTAGTCAAAGGTGTTACATCTCTGGGTTCCATCATATACCTTCTTTAGCAAACACCTTGCCTTCTTCAAAAGACTAACCACAGAGATGAACTGTGGTTCCATAGGAACCTATTTCAGAGGACAGATGCATAAGATTATACATGAAGCCCAGCAGGAGATAACAGCCATCCAGCTTACCTTCCTTGCTAGTTACCATAAACCAGATGAAACTGAAAAGCTATCATTAGGGTTTTGTTTTTGTTTTTTTTCCACAACTGAAACAACTGAAAAAGGTCAAATATTTTCTTTTGGCTGGTCCTAATATCTCTCAAGCAGCTGTTTGGATTAACTGACCTAGGAGTTCAAGACGTGAATTCAAACTCCTCCATACTAATCTCATGCCTTCAAGGAAGGCCTCTGGAGAATTTTGTTCAACAGCTTAATCATCTTCCTAACTATCTCCTTACACTTTGCCCTGAATCATGGACCGCCAACTAATTCACACAGCCCTTCTGCTTATAGATGGGCATTTTCCTTCACTCCTGCTTAGACTGAACAATAGCCATGGTTGCAAGGAATGCCTCCATACTATGCCACAAGCATAATCCTTTTCAGGTGCACCATCACTCAGCCTACATTTTGTACCCTGGTGCACAAAAGCTATGACAAAGCCTTCACAATTTCATGTGAAAGTTTGATCATGGCAAGATTTTAAAGGAAGTGACAGCAGTAGCTTGCTAAATGATGAGCAGGAAATGAGTATGAGCAGAGTAGATGTACTAATGGGCTTCCAGCTTTCAGCAGCTACTAGAGAGTAGAGATCATGGAGAACATTGTTTAGACATGATTTAATGAACTAAATGTATAATTCCTGGATAAATCTGAGGATTGGAATGTAGCTAACTCTGCTTTTTTCGAAAACTTCTATAGATATTCTTAACCCCAAAAAAGCATGCTAAAATAGGTTTTTGGAGTTGAAATACATATAAAAACACTTATTTCAAGAAGAAACTATCAAGTGCATGTCTCAGAAGAAAATGTGTATACTATAAACATGAATTTCCGTGTATTGAAAAACAAGCGGGAATAGTCTTTAGAGTGAACTTCTTTGAAACTGACACAGAAAGAGACTGATGTCATCATCTCTACAAGAAAAAAAACTGCTTTAGATTTTGGGAATGGTTTCCATGTGCAACCTAAAAACTGATATTCAGGCTTGAATATATAAAACTTCCTACACAAAATGGCAACAGGATTAAGCTAGATCAGAACTGCCTCCTGAGAATGGGGCCACCTTTTTTAAGATCTCAAAAGGGTTTTGTCCCCAGTGCTGCTACCCCTTTAGGTACAGATAGCAAGATCACCCGGGGAGAAGAGGTCTACTGATGCAGTCTGATCTTCTCCAGCTATGTTGAACAACAATCACCCATAGCTGTTATGATTGTGTTGATATGAGTTGCTCAACACATCTGGAGGACACCAGTTCTTTAGATTTCTATCTGCCTGAACAGACTTGCTGTAAGCCTATTAAACTTAACTTGGTTATATCATCACAAAAGGATTCCAAAACTTAAATCTGGAACGAAGATTTATTGCATACATGAAACTCAGTACACTTCTATTACCAAATGCATACATACTAAATTTCAGAGTACTATCAGGATATCTATTAATATTCAGTGGGCTATACCCATTCCCTGGGTGATTAAAAATCACCTTTCAAATTACAGTTCAGCAGTGATCACAATTAATAATTTGTACAATGTGGGGTATGTTTCTTTTTTTCTCTTTAACTTAGGGCACTTCATTCTTCATTATTCACACAGCTGGTCCACAAAGCTGCCAGTAGTTTATACTGAGATTACTTTCACAGAAGTTGCTTATTCCTTCCCACATGGTTTATATGATTAATCATTCTTTGTAAACAGTCAAGGTCTTGATGAGTTCATAATTGGATTTACCACTAACAGAAGATTTATCATTCTGAAAATGCAAGGTTAACTGATATCTAAAAAAATAAATCCAACTACAGGATTCAAAAGAAAATAAGTTTAAATGCTATTTGAGAATATTTTTGTACAGCTAATTCTGAGCCTAGAAAGTTCTGGAGAAAAGTTCAGTGTAGCTCAGCGAATAGATACACCCCGTTATCAAAGTTTCAAGGTAAAGAAACAGAGATTCTTTCTGCATTGAATTAGACCACCTCTGGTTTTGAGAAATTGTATTCACTTTATTTAGGGTTTAAAATCAGATCTTCAGTTTGCAAACATTCTTACTCTTAGATGCAGCTTTGCTACAGAAGTACAAGTATCTTGTCCTGGGAAATATTTCAGTGAGATATCTTTTGCCAGCTCAAGCTAGACAGGGATGGTCTAGTTATGGTTTGCCTTTGAAGTGTGAACTCTTCTCCTAAGACAGCTTAGAAAAATGCAGCCCATAAGAATAAGCTGCAATAATTCGTTCATAATAAATCTCACTCTTGTTGAAAAAAGTCAACCTGCCAATCAACCAGTCAGTGCTTTTCTTTGTGTGCCCCCGACGGAGATTGGATAGGTGATGACTGGAAAAAGGACATTCGCCACTGTGGAATTCCTTCCACAAGATTTGCTAGATGCCTATACTGTTATCTTTTCAGAATTAGACAAATGACTCCCCCCACCCCCAGGCTTTTAAAACTATTTTAAATTAATTTCCACCTTTAAAAATGTGCTGATCCAATGCTGTTTTGTATTCCGATGTATGTTATTTGATCAAAATGGTCCTACACTCTTATAATGAACAAGAGTATAGAAACAGATGCATGCCTTATGCATATATATGGCGTACCAAGCAAGTTATTAAAAGAATAGCCTATTAAGTTTAATAAAATTAAATCAGACTATTCTTATTATGGCTTCTGAAAGCTATAAGAATATGCACAAGGATACAGAAAGTAGCCTTATGACAACACACCATATACACTCCAAAGTCCTATTACTAAAATAACATTGAGCAAATTAGACAATTGCTCTAATTCAGTATTTTCCAACCTTTGCAACTTCCAGATGTGTGGACTCCCAGAATTCTCTGCAATGGCCACGCTAGGTGGAGGATTCTGGGAGTTAACCCACATATATGGAAGTTGCAAAGTTCGGGAAACATTGGTCTAGCAAGCCAGTCTGGTTCCCATTGGTTTGAATGGCTCTCCATGTCTTCAGACAAGCATTGTTCTGTTGATGTTTGTTTCAGTGGAGATACTGAGAACTGAACTTGGAAGTTTCTACAGTCAAACATACATTCTGCCATTGAGTTATGGCCCATTTTCAAAGTGTAGATCTCTCCGAGGTGCTACTCTTAGGAGAGCCAAAGCAGCAGATTTGCATTATGTATTGTGCATCAATATCTTATAAAAAGAAGCCAACATTTGACCCATCAGGAAACTTCCTTTATGCTCAGTCATTTTTTTGACTGTACATGTAGGCCAATGTCCAGTGGGGACAGGACTGAGGATGGGACTGGTGCAATCCCTCTGAAGCTCCCTGGTCAGGCAACGTCACTACTTTGCTTGTGCCCATCAGCCATGACTCAGCAGGGAAACCAAACAGTGTGCAATATACAAATAGAAATTAAAACATAAAAGCCAGCTATAAAAGTCTGCAATGCATAAAACATGCTAATAATAAAATAATGAAAAGGGATGTGTTGGCCCTGTTATGCCTAACCACATTTTGGGCAACAAATTTATTTATTCTTTTCTACGCTGCCAATGCAAAGAGAAACGCCTTATGTGAGTCACCATTGTTCCTACCAATCAGGAGAGAGCAAACCTTCACTAACTTGGAGGTCGCAGGAGGAAAAAAATTACTTACCAAAATTTACTCTGCTGCTTTTACATGAACAGCCATAGAAACATGCCACGTGTACCCAAACTCAGTATTTCAGAGGTACAAAGAATATAGCAGAGTAAAGACAGGACAAGGAAGTAAGTCCAGGACAAAATGAAATTAGATTTCATGCAATTTTAATTTTATTCCTGGTGACCTACTCTTATATAAAGTACGTATTTTGAAATTTGCTAAATTAAAAGTGAAACATTATTAGGAAGTGATAAACCATTAGGAACACAGAGATTTGCCTTAGACCAGGGTTAAACAAGGACACAAGGACTCCCACGGCCCATGACCACCTTCAGCCTAATTCCAAACATTTTCCACAAGAGAGCAGCTTAAGACCCTGGTAACAAGTCCCTGCCCATTTCCTGCAGCCTCCTTCTTGAGAGACAGAAAAGAGGGCCCAAAATAGGAAAGAAGTGGAGGGAAAGGAAGTATCAAATAGTGGATACCCACATTTCTTTTTGGCTCTGATCCGGTCAGCAGCGATCTTCTCCTGCATCATGCAGAGTTATTTTAGGATCTAGCTAGCTAACTATTGTGTATCAGGAGTAGGCAAGAGTGGCACTCCAAAGCTGCTGAACTACAAATCCTAGCATCCCTAGGAAACATAGTCAAAGAATGCTCAAAGTTGTAGTTCAGCAACTTCTGGAGAGTTACAAGTTGCCTTCCCTGGTTATAACGATTGGCAGCAGCTGCCCCAGGTTTCAGAAAGGGATTTTTCCTAAAATGGGGGCTTTGCACCTCTGTTGCCACTTAGAAAATGTAACAAATAAATGAGAAAGGAAAGAAGGAAGCAAGCAAGCAAGAATATTGGGGAAATGGCTGAAGAACGATGAGGAAAAACACAATTCAAGATAATAACCCAGATATGGCAATTAATAGTTGAGTGGATAATAGCAACAGTAATAGCAATAGCAATAAAAGTAGTGAGGAGAAGGAGGAAGAGGGGGAAGTGAAGGTGGAGTAAGATGTCATCTAGTTAGGTTTGACTCCTGGTGATAATATGGGCAAGTATGGTCTCTTTGATCTCCTCCATCTACTTATTCATTTTCCTTTCCTCTTTTATTTCCTTCAACCTAGCTAAGCATAATAATTGTTTCTTGGACGAAGTAGATGAGTTTCTGCTCGCTCACCATAACATTAACGGAACATTCAGCTTTTACTTATGCCAAGACTGATTATCAGCCCATAGTACTGTTAGGAACTCTCTCTAAATCCATAATACAGGTAATCCTCAACTTATGACCACAACTGGGACCAGAACTTCCACCGCTAAGCGATGCAGTTGTTAAGTGAGTCATGCCCAATTTTACAATCTTTTTTGCCATGGTTGTTAAGCAAATCTAGCTTCCCCCACTGACTTTGCTTGTCAAACCCCCTTGGGAAGGTCGCAGATGGTGATCGTGTGATCCCGGGATGCTGCAACCATCATAAATACATGCTGGTTGCCAAGTGCCTGAATTTTGATCACATGACTGCAGGGATGCTGCAACAGTCATAAGCGCAAGGACCGGTTGTAAGTCACTTTCTTCAGCACCATCATAACTTCAAACGGTTGTTAAACGAATTATTGTAAGTCAAGGACTACCTGTATGATAGGCTCCATCTTCTTTACCTTGCTTTTTCTCAGTGTTTATGTTACACAGCTGGATGATGATGATATAAATATCTGTTCTTTGTTGACAAAATCAGTTGAATGTGAGGCCGATAGCTACTAATGCTTACAAGATTCATTAGGTCTCTTAGCTGCTATTCTGTCTTTCCAGTAGTGCCTGATTCCAGTATCAGATCCAATGTTTCCAAACCTGTGATTGCAGAACTACATATATGTAAACATTTCTTTAAAAACTGATCTGATCTGTTAAACATTGTCATGAGGAAACTAACTTTGGGATTTTATTGTTTATGCTTTTGGTTTGGAAATGCAGTCATCCTATGTGAACCTTTTAAAAAAATCTAATATTCCAAAAAACAGAAAAATAAAAACAAATGGTAAGAAATCAGGAGGCCTGATTAATTTCTTCCAGTATTTCCAAATTTGATGTTCTCCAATGTGTTGGCTTGAAATTGCCATACTCAGCCAGCAGGAATAACCACTACCATACTGGGTGGAGATTGACTGAGTTGTAATTCAAAATATTTGTACGGCACCAGATTTGGAAAGGTTTGAATAGACTAATGTATATTTGAAAAGGGGTTATGTATATTGGCATAGACTGTTTCAGGGTAGTTTTTTGGGGGGATACGCTGTCTTGATCCTTGGTAAAGATCCCCTAGGGCTTGGGAATCAGTAGAATTTAGACTTATAATTTCACACTAGACCTTCTCTTTCCTTCAGGGGCTGGCACTTCATAAAGCTATTGTAGTTTAAGAGCTCTGTACATCACACCACTGACTTATGCAGTTGGGGCGTTTGCTTTCAATAGCAACAGCCACCATCATAGTACAAGTAAGCTTCTGTTAATGAAGCATTCACATTTGCTTTGAAGCAGTTCAATTCTTTTAACAGCAATGGCCATTTCTTTGAGTAGTTTTATTCAATCACTTGCAAATTAGAGTTACAGATCCTTGATGCCCACAATATGAAGGGCAGAGGAGGATGGCAGGGAGAAATTTGGAGTATCAGGGATGTTTTGCTTCCCAAGCTTTAGAACTGGGACTGAAATGAAGAAACCAAAGAATTGACTCGGTAGCGTCAGACAGACTATGGCTCAAAAACCAGGAGTTGTTCTGTTTCAGTTACTATCACAATTGCAATTACTCTTAATAAAAAACAGTTCACCTGGCCCATCACAGGGATTCTGCATCAGAATAAAGAAAACATCATATAAAGAAAATAGTGGGGTAATGTACAGGCTTGGGGGTCATTGGTATAACATTTTTTCAAAATAAGATAGAGTCTTTTCAACTTTTCAAATAAGTTCCATAGTTCCCTCCAGCCATGAGGGATATTAAAATGGAGATGGATTTGCCAAGGGACAGATATCTGCTCCAGCAAATTTATATCTAGATTTTTCATTAAAATGTTTGGACATAAAATTTGCAGGTCTGTTTAGAAGCAAAGATGGTTTTACCTACTTTTGAAAATGTACATGGTGGTAAGTATTCTCACTTTTCTTTCCTTTCACTGCAAAACCCACCTCCCCAAACAGGCTCAGAGCAGTGCAAGATTCTTCTCAAATACTGCTATTTTAATGCAACACTTCTTTGGCTGACCATGTGACCATGAAATATTGCATCAGTATATGGTCAATTTAGGAAATGCTACAAAGGAAAATCAACGACTCCGAAGAATCCTGCAAAGCATTTTTCTTTTGAAAAGAAAGAGAAAGGCAAGCGTTCTAGCCATCCTGTTTATTTTTGCTAGCCTTTTTTTCCCCTGGGGAAGGACAAACACTAGCTGAATGTCAGATGGCAAATTTGTCCCACCACAGATCTTTGGTGGTAGAAAAACCCAAATTCTCTTCCAGAAAGAAATTATAATAAAATTCTTTGACATCTGTAGATGTGATTAAGCAACAGTTGATAAGTCATTTACATAAAACTAATGCTACCTATGCGAACTTTCATGTCACAGCTTCTAGCATGGAACTATCATGCAATTAGCCACCACATATTGAATGCTTTAAAGCACCTCACTGTCTGCTGACTGGGTCAGAAACCTCTCCTCCCTAGTAAGTAAAAGCATTGGATTCATTCTTCGGAGCTCAATTTCCTCTTGAATCTAAATGCTAAAAATGGATTTTGTTAAGGGAGGTAAGGGATTATAAATCAGACATGAGACTCTAGTAACCTGTAGTGCTTCAGTGAAGTGGTCCTTATTAGTCCACACCTACCTCTACCTCCATTTGTTTGTTTGAGTCACTCTGGGCTATGTAGCAGCACTCTCAAAACCAGTACCTGCTCCAACTATTGAAAGTGTAAATAGAAGTGCCATTCCTACAGAGTAACACACTCCAACGTGGATTTTGGCTTCTATTTCTCTGGTTTTTAAAAGGGATGTCTTCTAATCTAAATGCAAGGGGGTGGGGTAAGAAAAGAAGGATTATGATTTTACAAGTAATGTTTGCTGAAGTACCAGAAATTAAAACTGGGGTTCAGCTAAGTTTTCTATTAAGAACGTAAGAAGATCCCTGCTGTATCAGGACGAAATCCAAGAAACCAAGTATCTTGTATCCAACAATAGTTAACTAGATGCTTCCATGAAATCTACAGCACAGAAGTAACAGCCCTTCCTGTGCTATTTCTTCCCCACCCGCCCCCAACTTGCACCCATTATTCAAAGACAATCACTCAACTTTCTACAACCTGCCATTTTCCACATGTTATGACTTCAACTCCCAGAATTGCAAGCAAGCATGAAGTGCATCAGAACAGACATAGTTATACTGTTTCATATTTCAAGTAGAAATTCCAACAATAGGTGTGACAGCTGTTGTTGGCTGTGGATAATACACAGCTCACTGAATACAGGCTATGGCTCCCATGGTGGCCATCACTCTAGGATAAGCTCAAGATAACTTTGCAATCTATATCTGACTTTTCCTTCCTGCCCTGCTTAAAGTGTGAACTCAAGAGTTAGGCACTCAGGAGCCCAACAAAGCTCAAAGGTGTTTGGAACTTCCATACAGTATGGAGGTGAACTTACATGAACTCAGATTAATTTGTTTAATTTAAAACACAAGATGCTGTCCATAAAGTTAGAGAAACACACTGTAGAAAAATATAAATGGTTCAGGGAAAAGAGTTAATTGTTTAATCAAGATGTACTTTTATTTTTGAGTCTTTAGAAAACTAGGCTGCCAATTTTCTAAACTTTTTTATTTTCCACCAATATCATGTGAATAAGAAACATTTATTTTAAAAGTACTGTAAACACATTTCAAAGGAGTTCTCTGTTGTACCTTACAGTACAGGACTTCTGCACTCTGTTCACCTATCCATATCTTTCCTAGAATAACAGTGTATTTCTGTTCCTGCTATAATACTCTTCCTCCTATGCAAACAACATTCATTTATGAAAAAGACTTCCATTTACATCTATGCTATTAATTTTCATCATTCATAGTAAACAAGGCACTCAAGTCTGCTTGAGAGAGAGGCATCATAGAAGAGCTATTAAATTAAAGTAATATGAATTTAATATGAGGAAGGAAGGAAGGAAGGAAGGAAGGAAGGAAGGAAGGAAGGAAGGAAGGAAGGAAGGAAGGAAGGAAGGAAGGAAGGAGGGAGGGAGGGAGGGAAGGAGGGAGGGAGGGAAGGTAGGAAGGAAGGAAGGAAGGAAGGAAGGAAGGAAGGAAGGAAGGAAGGAGGGAGGGAGGGAGGGAGGGAGGGAGGAAGGAAGGAAGGAAGGAAGGAAGGAAGGAAGGAAGGAAGGAAGGAAGGAAGGAAGGAAGGAAGGAAGGAAGGAAGGAAGACTTTTAATTGTTTTTGAGCAGAAAATGGACAGCCCTCATAATGCCCTGCCTGAAAACATCAGGCTGATGAATCCCCTGAGAATCCTCAGAATAGTTTGATGTTGCTCTTTAGTTAGACTTCTGTTGCCATTCTCCCAGCTGGCTTTCTTTGTTGCAGGAAAGCCACAAAAGATTTGCCAAGATGAAGACATTCTTTCCATTGCACTTGCAACTGTGCCACATATCACAAATGCAGAATATCTAAATTTTATGGGAAACTTGGCGAACAGGAACAAAAATTAAAAAGGAAAACTGCCAAGGAAGTTGTTTTAAAAGAATGGGTTTGATCCAACTTCATCAAAATTGAAACAGGCCTTTGTAACTAAATAGAGAAATGTCAAAATTAATCATGTAAATCTTGAGGGAAGAGTAAAAAGGTAACTTTGCACTGATAATATTTATAGTACCCAATATCTGCAAAAGGACAGTTAAAAGATAAGAACTAAGAGTCCTGCTAGTTCAGATCGCAGGCTTATTAAATGCAGCATTCTCTTTCCACAGTGGTTACCAGATACTTTGGGGAGTGTGTTCCTCAGCCTGCCATTCAAAGATCAGGTGTGGTCCTCAGTCAAAAGAAGGCAGTTCTGATTTACCCTAATTGACAGCAGCTTTCCAGGGTTTCAGACTAAAGACTTTCTTGGGGGTGTCTGTCTGAGATGCTTTTGTAATCCTCCCCCATTGTTGGACTCAAGCAATGTTTCCCTTTTTGTTCCTTAGTAACAAATCTTTCCTTTCTCCATCAAGGTCATCATCTCTACTCTCTACAAATGTTTGGGTTCCCCTGAGCATGGCAATACTTCCATTTTGTTCAAATATTGTGTCTTATCTTTCAGCTATTCAAGGAGAATAATTACTGACTTATTTTTCTTTCACTCAATATTGCCACCAGATTTCTATGAAAATCTGCACAAAGTTCCTTTGAAAATATAACTCAATCCGTCACAAATATCCAGTGCAGGTGGAAGGACCTAGTCAACACCATCTGATTTAAAAACAAAATGCTAAGCAAGATCCAATCTGGACAATTTTTGATTAATAGACCAAGGCTATAGACTAGACTGGGAAGTTGAAAAAGCTCACAGAAGATGGCAAGAGCAAACCAATTCCATACTGAGACTATGAAAACTTCATGGATGTTTTCATGTAATCATTAGGAGTTAATCTCAAATCAAGGGAGTGTTTACCTTTTTACTTCCCACACATACAGCTTCTTAGTACATTACTTTATAATCACCATACTTTTATAAACATCACCCTTTCAACTATCAAGAACACATCCCTCAAGACCCATGATGAGGAATACGACATCTCTACTCAAGTCAGTTCTCTGCAGCTGCTGATCTTCTCCCTGGAGCTTTCAGATGCCTTGTGGGTAGCAACCACCAGCTCAAGGGACTACAATTGGTGGGAGCAACAGATCAGCTAACTAACTTGATAGTATTATTTCATTGGGTTTTCTCTAAGGATGAATATCTATAACTCCAGTCCCTGAGTAATGCTCTAGGGTGATTTGTCAGTAATATGAATCTCTGTAAAGGTACAACTGTATAGACCCTTGCACACTGATGCTGGGAAACTGGAGAGATCTACCTCTTTTTTTAGTTCCAGGGCTAATAAATGCCTCTTGACTTTACAATCATGCTCATGTGACTCCTCACCCCCATTCATCAACTATAAAGAATTATAGTTCTGATAAACTAATAGGGTTTGTCACTTATCTGTAGTTGGCCTGCTGTTCATTAAATTGACTATTTTTCAGAGAGTAAGATACTGTAACTAAGAAGTATCATCCATACATAAATCTAAGGAGAAAATGTACAAAATTGGTGAAAAAAAATTAAAAAGCTAAGGAAGAGAAATCCACACAAGTATGACTATTGTTTTATCATATCAAGACTGCAAAAATATAGACCAACAGATGCCAGCAAAGCAATACAGAAACCTCTCTTTGTTGCCACCTAGTGAACCTCTGGAAATCTGCAACCCAGATAAACATTAAAACCTGTCTGCTAATTGCAGATGAGAGGAGAAGATATCTATCTTCCAAGAGAAATTACTGGGACAAGTCTCCAGTATGCAGAGATAGCTCTCCATGTAAAGACACTATTTACTCAACTTACAGAGAGGAAAGAAGATGACCCTGATGGAGATACGCAGAACCTCCCACCCAGGCTAAAGCACTGTTTAAGTCCAGAACAAGATCACATTCAGAAGCAGCTCAGGCAGAAGCCTCCCTAATTAGCTGAACTATAAAAAGGAGGAGTAAGTAGAGCACAATCAGACTTGCAAGAATCTCTTTTACAGCCAATTTCATTAAAAGTAGGTTTAGCCTTCCGGTGGAGTTGGTTTCCTAGTCTCATTTACCTAGTGGGGTTGACATAAGCAGAGCACAATAAAAAGGAAGTGATATAAAACCTGAAGTATTGAATACCTTAAGTAAATGAAAAATATTTTTCATAATGGCTAGGTCTCAGCATCTAACCAGGACATCAGTTCTGCTACAACTGATCTTGTGAAGCTGCACTGTCCCATCTACTTGACATCTATGAATGTCAGGCAAAGCACAGACCTCCAGGTAGAACAATGGTGGACTAACACACCTCTGCTAAATGGAAGAGATGATGCTGAAGCAACTACCAGCTGACTAATTTAGAAGAGAGGTTGGAAGAAAGATTTATAAATATGGGAAAAAATGGATAAAAAATTGGAGGATGCTATAAAAAACAACTGGAGAAGTTAAACAGAATAAAGAAAAATAGAAATTTTGGATAATAAAGCAGAAATAACCAATAGGGAGATGGAAAAGGCCTTAGATAATATGGCCCCTTTAGAACTAAGAGAGAAGGAATTTTGCTTGAAATTGAGAGCAGTGTGAGAAGGATCTGGTAAAGATACTTGACAGAAAGTTGTAGAGTCACTATCCAAATTTTTGTAATGGGACAAAGAAGATGTTGAATCAGAAGTGGATAATGTGTACAGAATTAATACAAGATATGCAAAAATAAGAAAAATACCAAGGAACATAGTTGTTCACTGTCAGAAAGAAGACAAGGGACCAGATTCTCCAGCGACCTTTTAATACTAAATTAAAAATAAATAATACACATCTAATTTTGCTGAAAGAGATACCAATTAGAATTCTATGGAAGAGAAAAGAATATGCATTTTTGACAGATAAATTTAAACAGAAGGGGATACCATTCCATTGGGATAAGTTGGAAGGATTAATTTTGACATTTAATCAACAGAGGTACAGGTTGAATTCTGTACAAAAGGCAAGAGATTTCTATAAGAGGTTTAAAGAAAGCACAGTTGGAACAAGATGAAGAGTTGCTACAACAGCAGGAGGAGGAGGAGGAGGAGGAGGAATATTGAGGAAGAGACAATATTAGGCACTACAGGCATAGACTTTTCAACATTTACAACATAGATATGGATCTTTGTGCCCAATGGGGCTAATGCCCCCCAAAAGAGAAAAAAGGTTATTTCATTATTTGAAAAAATTAAAACAAGATGCAATTTGTCTACAGGAAACATATATAAGAAAAAAAAGATTAAAAAAATACTTCATTTACAAAAAATTGGAATAAGAATTTATATCTGCAGGGATGACCAAGAAAACAATGGAAGAATAATGAAATGCCACAGTGGAGGAATGGATTGTGAAATTTGTCGGAATTTTTTGAGATTGCAAAGCTGACCTGTTTGGTCAGAGAAAAAACAACAAAAACTTTTCTGAAAGACTGGAAACTTTATATGGACTTTTTGCTGAAAGAAGAAAAAAAAATAATGATGATTTATGTTCTGAAGATTAAAAAAGATGTCGATTAAGTGAGCTGAAGGAATCTATATAACACCTAAAAGAGAGGAGGGATTATAAGGTTTTAATTATCTGTTGAAGAAAAGGTCAAAAGTCATTATATTTCATAACTATTTTTTTCTTTCTTTCTTTCCTTTCTTTTTCTTTAGATCTGTCTTTTATCTTATATAAAATTCTTAATAAACATATATAAATTTTTAAAAAGAATGTCAGGCAAAGCACCAAGATACTGAGTACATACTGAGAATATTAAACCAAGAGTACTTTATGGAATGCTCAATCAAAGAATTGCCCAGGTGAAGTCAAAGTTATAAGTTAGGGTATAGGTTGTATGTGTGTGCTTTAAGAAATGTTTAAATTCTTAATACAACTTACAATCAACAGGCAGATTAACTAAAGGAAACCTCCATGGAAAGAGACAACACAACTTTGATACAACATGCAAACCATAAGCAGTAACATATTGCCACCAACACACGTGTAGATTTATTTATCAGGATGCAACAGAAAAAGAACACAGAAGTTATAGGGACCTTGTTCTGATCCAAGAAAACAAACCCCAATAATTAATAATTACTGTTCCAGATGCTTCAGCTGCAAACCTAACACAATTTTTAGCAGGGTGCAACTCCAATACAGATGTGCCTTAGGGAAAGCATTACACTACAATCAAAAACCACAGAGTAGATCTTTCAAAGCCTTCTTTCTCAGGCGGTTTATTGTTACAACAAGGCTTTGTACACTAATATGAGTCATACAGTAAAAGATGTAAAAATGGTTCGTTATGACTATGAAATCCCCAAACCACTGAAAAAGCTCAAGTTACCAACAAAAAGCACTGCAGGATGAGAAAAGATAGTCACAAGGGCAAGCTCTCCAAAAATGACTAAGCCTCCTTTGAGGTGCCAGAATGGAGGTTATGCCACAGGTCTCAAACTTTCAGACAGTGAGGGCCTGTAAATGTTTGTGTCATCCTCCTACCTCAAAGGGAGATAAACTGGAATATTTAAGAGGATGCCTACCTGCAAGTAAGCCAACATTTTCCCCATGGAAAAAACATGGTGGGTATACATCCTGAATTAGTTAGATATGTTTGGTGGAAATCCTTCTTCCCCAACTCATACCCCCTTTTTTTCTCTTGGACTGTGGCTTATCCTAAAGTCTTTTGGAGTACTGCCTGGAAGCATAAGATGCATTCACAGTCAGAGTTATAAAACTCCCATTTTTTAAATGATCAGGCAATCTTAGAAGCACACACACAAAATCACACTGTTCCATCTGTTCTGGAAGAATCCTGCTACGTTTTGGCTGTTCTCTTATAAGTCTGCAGCATCTCTCTGTTAATGGTGTGATATGCAATCTTAATCTTCAAGTTCAGAAGAGAGCCCCAGAGAAGTAAGCATGCATAGCACAGGATTGAAACCCAAGCCCTAAAATTAGTTAATTATGGATTAACACACAGGAAACAAAGAGGGTGGCGTTTGCTTTTGGCAAGAGATTAGACCTGTGTTTCTGAACCTTGGCAACTTTAAGAGGTCTGGACTTCAACTCCCAGAATTCCCCAGCCAGCAATGCTGGCTGGGGAATTCTGAGACTTGAAGTCCAGACTTCTTAAAGTTGGTAAATTGAAAAACACTGGGTTAGACTGTTTTCCAGATTTATTTCAGGTCTTGTAAAGCTTAACGGTTTCAAAAACTGTTACTGAAAATAACGAAGTGACTGGAAAAATATGACTCACAGCATTCAATGGGGTTGGAAGCAATTTGCAAAGAAACTATCCGGCCACTGGATTCAGGGATGTGCACACGGAACACCAATCGCACACGAGTGTTCTTTCGGCCAATATCCGTTTCTCCTTTCCGTAATTCAATGTCTGCATTTCTCAGCTTGAGAATTCCTGCGCAGTCAATGCTATGGAGCAAACAAATACTTGAATAATCTTTTGCAAGGTAAACACTCCCCCCCCACTCCTGAAATTAATGTATGTTTTTTTGTCTCTCTGATTATGACTATAGATTTAATGGTCCAGGTATGCCTAGCTTCTTTCTACATAGTCTCACCAAGGGGTGGGTAGATTCTCTGTCTTCCCTTAGAGTAAATGGATCACTGTATCTCTGCAACAGTATGTGTTCCCATTTATCTCTGTCAGCTTACAACCCTGTGAATCAAACAGTGGTTCCAAAGCAGGAAGTGCGAGTAATTCCAGCGGGATTATTCATGAAATACTTTATATACTCCTAATCTGGAAATCACTGATACCAAAGGACCAGTGCAATAGTGCTGGCTGATAAAAACATTCCTAAATCTGCAACCCTTCATTATTCTAGGGCAGTGTTGTCCAAACTTGGCCACTTTAAGATGAGTGGACTTCAACATGCTGGCTGGGGAATTCTGGGAGTTGAAGTCCACTCATCCTAAAGTGGCCAAGTTTGAACAACACTGTTCTAGGGAATATTTTGTAGTGAGCTCTCAGTCTTAAGCAGCTGACAATGTCTTTCCTATCAAGTATCATGCCTGGAACTGGGGTCTTGATATTCTCTGAGCTTAGTTTTCTTCCTGTAGACATTTTGTTTCTAGACCATCAAGAACCAACAGTTCAACCCTGAGCTACATACATTCTACATGTGCAACAATGACTTGGGCAAGTGGGATTACTGGTCTAGCCATACTGTTGCATCCATCCATCCATCCATCCATCCATCCATCCATCCATCCAAAGGTGAATGCTCATAGAGATTAGAGTATCTGATGGTCACCTCAGTTCAAAACCTAAGAAGAGAAGTCAGTTCAAATGTTAATTTCAAATTTTGGGAGGAGGCTGATTTATTGAAAGGCCCTGTTCTTCCAAGGACTGGCAAATCAGAAAGTCCTCTTGGTGCAGAAATCAGAGCATCTAATGATCAAGGGTTTGCACTAAAAAGACTCTAAAGTTACAGGCCTTGAGAAGTAGGAGCTTCCAGGAAAATCAACAGCTGTGATTTCAATAAAAAATGGTGCAGGAGTCATTGTCTATTCTGCTAACAAGATCTCCAGCAGAAAAACGTCTTTCCCCTATTGTGCAACCTCGGTAAGGGACTGAAAAGGACACGCTGCATTCTGTATTCTATCACTGAACTATGTGCCATGGTCAAGTCACACTGTGAAGCAAAGTGGGTTTACACTTGAGAGTTTTCTCTACAAATTAATACAGGCATCTTTTACATTAAGATTTTAAGTTTTCCTCTCTCGCTATCTTACAACATTTTCTAGTATAAAACCCTTACGTTGCTTTCATGTTGTTTTTTGGCTCCAGAGGGATTTCCAACACTTTGGTGTTGCCAATGATTTTCTCAAAGCTCGTGGTAGTGACTGTTTTCCCCGTGATACGATGGACTTGGTAAAAAGCATGTGGTTTAAGAATCCGCTCATCTGCTGTTCCAATGAAGATCTGAAGGCCCAAGGGCTTGTGGTCCATGTAGCCATGAAGCTGGCAAGAGAACAAACCATTCACACCATTATCTCAACAACAAACAGAGCAACAAATTGAAATATTTTAGCATTGTCAGATAAACAACATGAAATGCTTATAAATAGTTGCTCATCTTATCCCCTGTGGTAAGTGAGGATCACCTCAAGATAACCAGACAGGAAACTTTAATAACTAAAAGACAGATGGTTCTTTTCCTATCCTTCAGGCTAGAATAGTTATGCATACAAAGAACATGGATAAATTGACTAGTGAAGAATAATGAGCAATAATATTATTATCTCTTGTGGCTTTATTTTGCAAGGCTGAAATATGACTATTCCCCGTGAAATAGCCGATTAATTTCCAAAAATGTGATATTCGATAGTTCTAATAGGAGTACAGTATGCTGCTTTGAAGTTTCTAACTTTATGTTACTCAGTAAAATGTTTGCTCTTATTCTAAGCATCTTCACATTCTTCATAATCGGAATGTAACCCATTGAACTATACAGAACCATCAACCATTTTTAAAATATCAATCAAATAAAAATTTGTCTGTCTAGATTCCACATGCTCAAAGGAGACTAAGTAATACCTCTACACTAAATGTGTGTATGTTTATGTGTGTGTGTGTGTGTGTGTGTGAGAGAGAGAGAGAGAGAGAGATGGGGGCAGTCGTAGTATCAAAGTGGGAAGGAAAGTAGTTGTAACTTCTCTTATGAGAAAAAAAAAAACCACATGTACACAGAATTATTAAGGCTATTAAACATAACAGTCTAAGCATTGGTGAAAGTGAAAGTATCAGTGAAAATTGAGAGAGAGAGAGAAAAGCTAGGACTACAATACTTAGTTAATTGATACAATTCGTTAATCAAAGGCTTCCTTTTGCTCATCTTAAAAGGAACCAAAATCAGTCAGCCTATAGTCATCACAGATCTTGATGAGCATTCCCAGTCTTAATTATGGGTTCTTTGTCACAACCACATTATTAAGTATTCCAGTACTCAAGTCAACAGAAAACCAACCAACCAACCAACCTACATTTTTAAACCACCTAGTAGCTGAAGCTCTCTGAGCAGTTTACAATAAACACACTAAAATACAATTTGAATAAAAACATATACAATAAAATGCAAAATAAAAACCATATAAACTAGGCAGTTATTCAAAAACTAAAACAATATGAATTCAAATGTATTTAAGATACAAGAAAAGCCAGGTAAGAAGACTGGGAAAATAGGAAGGTGGCCACCTGGAATCAAAATGATGCTAATATGGAGGCCAGTCAAGCCTCTCTGGGGAGGGAATTCCATAAACGGGTGCCACCACACCACCACAGAAAAAGTTCTTCCTCTTGTAGAGCTTTCTTTGGTAAGGGGACCCGGAGGGTGGGCTTCATTAGATGATCTTAAGGTCTGGGTAGGTTCATATAGGAGAAGGTGCTTCTTCAGGTCATCTGGTCCTAAGTTGTTTAGGTTAAAGGTCAAAAGCAGCACTACGGATGGGGTCTGGAAACAGCCTGGCAGCCAGGGTAGATGATAAAGAACTGGCATAATACGTGTGCATCGGCCAGCCCCAGTGGACTGAACTATTCTGAACTAATGGAAGTTTCTGACCATTTTCAAAGGCAGCACTATGAATAATGCATTGCAGTAATTCAACTGGGAAGTTACCAGAGCATGAAAAACAGTTGTGAGGCTGTCTTTGTCCAGGTATGGTCGCAGTTGGTAATCAGCTGAAGCTGATAAAGGGCACTCTATGCCACTAAGGCTACCTGGGCCTCTACTGACAATGATGGAACTGGGAGCACCCCCCAACATGTGACCCTGTTCCTTTAGGGCAAGTGCAGATCCCTCCATGACTGACAGGCATCACTCAGCTAGACAGATGCAGCACCCATAAACACCATCTCTGTCTCGTTTGACTGAGTCTCAGTTTATTAGGTCTCATCCAGTTCACTTCCCTGCTCAAGCACTAGTTCAGAATGCCAACCACCTCAACCATGTTAGATGAAAAGGGGAAGTAGAGCTGGCTGTCATCCACATATTAATGGCATCTCAGCCCACATCCTCAGATGACCTCTTTCAGCAATTTCATGTAGATGTTAAAAAGTAGGGGACTCCTGCGGGACACCAAGACCTAACCCAACTCAACCACCATGGGGATGAAGAGTAATCCCCAAGCACCATGTTCTGGAAATGGCCATCTTCTGAGTAGAACCATCATAATACAATGCCTCCACATCCAAACACTGACAGCTTGTCCACAAGGATACCATGGTTGCTCCAATCTGCATCCATAATAAGGCCTTCAAGTCATCTCATCCTTACACCTTTACCTTGGGACAATTTAACAGTAGCAATTGGTAGGGTCTCCTGGCTTTGTTTTCCCTCTCATCCAACAACACCAACTGATGAGAAAAACTACTACCAATTGTTGATGACATAGGAATGGCCT
Source organism: Python bivittatus (assembly GCF_059951505.1). NCBI lineage: Eukaryota > Metazoa > Chordata > Lepidosauria > Squamata > Pythonidae > Python > Python bivittatus. The sequence goes on from NW_028277098.1 coordinate 87,748,020, forward strand.
TGAAGGACAGAAGGAAGAGCCGTTACCAAGACAACAGTCAGATAAGAGGAGCTTGAGCCCAGACCAAGAAAATAATTTGAGAAAACATCTCAGACAGGCCCCTCCCTACTTCACACAAAGATAAAGTGAAGAAAGGGAAGCACATTTTGACTTGCAAGCTTCTGCTACCATAGTTGTTACAATAAAAATAGTCCTGACCTATATGGCATTGGTTTCTTAGTCTGGTCTACCCTGTTGGGTTGACACCAATCATGGGCTTGGGCAAGTGTGGCTAGAGGCTTGGGACAGAGGTTGTAAGAACTTTTCAAGTTGCCCATTTGATAAGTTGCCAGTGTAGAGTGTTTCACACCGGTTACCCATTGTTGAGCTATTTGTGAAAATGGATCTACAGGCCTAGTTTAAAAGACAGCCTGGCTAACAGGGGGTGAGGTGGATGAGGGTATGGGGTGAAGTTCACATGGCACATTGAGACAGTTCCTTTCCACTTCAACCTGGGCCCACAGACTTGTCAGCCAGGCTATTTGTTGATACAGATCAGTCTTTCTATCACTAAGGCTAGAAGGAAAACTGGCAGAACTTTTATTTCAGCTTTGCTACCAAATGTCTCAGGTCCATGAGTGCTACAAATGGCCGTGGCCAACAGAACCCAGAATTATCCAGTAGCGTATACAAAATAGTCCTGTCTCCCCTTCCCACAAGCAATAAGACCAGTAAAAAGCATGGACATGTGAAACTCCTTGTCAGCAGATGTAACACTATCATGACTTAATTTTGGACAGAACAAATAACTTACAGCTGATAGGACCCACCCCTCTTTCCTTTACAGAGTGCTAGTCCTGTTTATTTAAACAAAGGTCTACCACTCTTTCAAGTGATTGTTAACATGTGTTAACAGTCTTCCAGGATAATGTTACACCAGTGTTTCTCAAACCTGGCAACTTTAAGATGTATGGACTTCAACTCCCAGAATTCTCCAGGCAGCATGGCTGGCTGGGGAATTCTGGGAGTTGAAGTCTACACATCTTAAAGTTGTCAAGTTTGAGAAACACTGAATTAGACTAATGTATATAAAGATCCTGCATAAGGCCCCTACGAAAGCCAGATTCCCTGTCTCCCCTGCAGCCCAAGCAATGGGCACAGAAGGCACTGTCCAGTGAACAGAGAGGAGGGGACAGCATTGGGAAATGACCAGTAAGAACAGGTAGATCCCAGCACCAGACTGCATCATCACCCGCGCCATCAGTGAGGCATCACAAAATGTGCAAATGGCAAGACTGGAGGCCAGAGGAAAGGAAAAACACTTTAAATCTGAACTGCTGAAGTCACGTAAGCTGCCTCCACAGTGGGCTGGGGATGAGATAAAAGTTGCATCTGAGAACATATTCTCTAAAAATGGCGAGTAGGGCCAGTATTGACAAGCTGTAAGAATGAAAATATTCTCATGAAATCACCGCACAAAGTCATTTTGGAAAGAGTCACTACATGAAGCAGAAACTGAACTCTCATAAACGAATGCTGGGTTGTCATCTGAAGAACTGAATCTCTCTTGAGTGACTTTCTGAGGACAATGGCTGCTCCTTCTTCCTCTCTGGCAAAACAACAACAACAACAAAACACTTCCAAGGCAGGATGTCTACAATCTTCCTTATAACATGCAAGGAAGAACTTCAAAGCTAACTCTGAAGGCTTAGTTTCAATAGGTAAGGCATCAAATGAATGCTTAGCCAAAGTTTTTGGTAGTTTACATTTCCAGCTTACAGAGCATTTCCTGCTTTTCAATAGCTGGAAATAATCTAGCAGTAGAAAAAATAATCTGCAATCATGATTAGATCAAATCCAAGGAAGTGTGTGTGTGTGTGTGTGTGTGTGTAATTATGCATATCTGTGTACTGTATGTAAATACAACACACGCACATACACACACACCATATTGCACATGTGTATCCAGAGAAAAAGAGAAGAAATGTTTATATTTTTCATGAAGACCAACCTGTAAGTAAATGAAGTTTGTTCATAGAAAAAGTAGTTGAAGCTTATAATGCAAGGAAATGGGGTTGCAGTAAAAAGGAGTTAAAGACAGCATTACAGTTGCAAAACCTAGTCACAAATTGAGCCCCAAAACACCCCATTCAATCATAGTTTTTTTGTTTTGTTTGTTTTTCCCTTCCAGAGAATTCAAAAACAGATTTGGAGTGGAGATGGATATGTGAAGCATCCAACAGTCCACATTTCAAAATTTAGGTAATGTATTCGATTTAATGATTCCAAGTTCTGGAGGTTCAGCAAAGGACATACTGATCACTTTGTGAGAAAGGCTCGATTCAAAAGGTCCCTACGAATCATACATACACACAAATGCAACTCCATACCAAAGGTTGACGCATGAAACCTAAAACACTTTCAAGCATTGTGATGTTCTATTACTTCACATAAATAGCTGTGGAACATGTTGTCCAACAATAGTATGCAACACCTCTGGCTAACTGTTTGGATCTCAGTGCTCAGTGAAGTCTATCCTGACATCTGTGCCAGGCTCCAAAGTGATTCCCCAGCCCCGCACCCCACTTGGCCTTGATCTATACTCAGCAGAAGCCGCCTTTCCACAAAATCTTTGATGTGACACTACTCTGAAACAGTGTGCAGCTGATCTAGTTGACAGACCCAACTGCCTATCACTTATTTCAACAACCTCTCGCTGCTGTTGTTCAGTACACCATGTTCATCTGACAACACAGCAGGGACACAGGAGATCTTTCGCTCAGACTTCCCATTCAAATATGAAGCCAGCCCTGCAAAGCCAGGTTACATATAGCTATCATGTTATCTTATACTTGAGTGCAATGAGTTTTGCTGTAACTCTACCATGAAATGCAATCACACTTTGCATGTTCTGTAGAAATGGTTTGAGAGGATGCACAAGTAACTTGTGCTTCCTGTCTCTCCCAGGTTTTGAGAAATGACAGGAAATGCTCGCACCCATCCTTTGCGTGAAGCTCAGAAACAGAGGAAGAGGAAGCACAGGTCAATCACAGAAGAAGGTACACCATTACGGACCTGAACATTGTCTCCCTCCCAATACAATCTCAGGACAGGAAAAGTGCAACCCCCCCCTTGGGAGAAGCTGAGGTTGTCTCGGAGGGGTGTCTCTTATTTAAAATGTCACTCTGGGGTTGTGTGAATTTGCAAGATTCACAACCTTAAAATCCACTGCCAGTGTGACAAAACAAAAACCCAAACAAACAAACAACTAAACAAAACTTTAGGAAGAAGTTCAACCTGTCCTTAATGTGAAGCTATGATCCTGGGAAAGCACAGTGGAAATCTATTCCTTAAAGCTGCAAAACAGCTATAGCTTCTTGAAAGCTTGGCAGAGTTGTCTGGAGGCTGTCCCAAGGTTTCTAGGCCTGCAACCGGGCAGTAATGTCTCCTGCATGTGCTCAGCCATGCTCAGGTCGCAGCAGGGCCTCAAAATAGTCACACCAAGCTTCTGAGCAGTTGTGGCTACTTCAAAAGCGGATACAGAGCAAAGGGCCTCCATGGAATGATTTACACAGCCCTAATATATCTTTGATCCACCTAGCTAACTGTATGCTTTAGGGTAGCGTAAATCACATTTAACGTCTCCTTTCTGTAAGGAACTCAGAATGGTACACCCAGTCCCACCTCTCACTGATGTTAGAAGCATCTCAAAGTCTTAGCTTTCTTCTGATTGCCTCCCTCAAAACTTCTTAAAAAGCCTTTCAACCAAGGTCTGAATGACAGAAGTGTGTGGGGAAGGGGAAAATGCTGTGCTAACCCACACATCAGAAGCCAGAAAGCCACCTCCTAGCCTTGGAAGCACAGAAGCTGTATAAAACCTGAGCTTGTCTGACCAAGAACAGAGAAGTTCTCAGTTCTGATAGAGTTAAAACATAGGGACTGCCTTTTGATATATTCTCTATCTTGAAATACTTTTCCTTTAAACTCTGAAAACTCTTTCAAGCCACATTAGCAGTAACAGCCATACTGTGGCACTGCCTAAAGTCACATGAGCTGGAATGAAGGTTTACAAACATAATATACTGTAGATTCTGAGGTTAGGAACAGCCTGTAGTTTAGAATCTCCTGGTTCCCCAAAAGAATATTAACAGCTTGGCTTTGGAGACTCCAGTGTACAACTGCCACAGTAACACACCAAAATATCCCCAAACCTTTGGATTTTCAGTTTTTCATCAAATGATTATTTACAATCAGATATAAAAATTTGAAGACATGCATCCCAAATCCCCCCAAATGAAGGAGAGCACTCCATAAAATACATGTTTGGATTATGAACTGTTTCCTACTGTTTTGATACTGACGGTGACAGGCAGAAGCAAAAAATTTATCAACCGAAATATGTATTTAAGCAAACAAGTTTTCAAAATGTTCATGGCAATCTTTCTCTATGCAAATATTTATGTATCCTGTATGCAGCATATGTTTGGAGGAAGTAAAAGGAGCCCTTGGTTTATTTAAAAAGCGAGCTGAGCATAAAAATTTTCAGTAAAGAATAACAGCAGGCTTTTGAACTGGATTTTGTTACGTGAAGCATAACAGAGCCAGAATTCCTGTGCAGACTCCAGACCAGAGAATATCTCTTTCATTATTAACACTCACAATTACAAATCAAGCCATTCTACATTTCTCACATCACTGAAAATTGAAAGCAGACGAATCTACCGCATAGCCAGCCATCTAGCTGAAAGGGAACTTGATGGTCTAAGACACGGTAAATTTGTTTTCAATTACTTGGTCCACATATTAAAAAAAAAACTTGATTAAACTGTACAAAGCAAATAGGCAAGAAGATCAGAGAACAGAAACATTAAGCTAATAGCATCTATAGTTAAAAAAAAGTTTCTTTTTCTTTGTTCTCTAGTTTAACAGTCAGCAGGAGGTATCTCTGCCTAGATTAAACCACCATCACTACCTACCCCCTCCCCAGAAAAAGACCACATGCAGCTTCTAGATTGGCTGGCAGCTTTCCATAGCATGGTTAATGAAGAAGAACCCACGAGACACACAGTCTTTGAACCGATTTTGCTTTCACAGATCTAGCATTAAATATACAAAAGGCCAAAAAATGTTTCACATCCTTTGTATGATTTTAAGAAAGGGGGGAGAAGCCTGCAAGTTTTACTTGTACAAATAACTTCATTAACTTGGAATACAGTTCTGTGTGTGTGCAAACAGAATGGACTCATCCACAAAAATGTGGACTTCATCATTAAACCAGCATAAGAGTTTGTGGTTTTGCTTTATAAAGTAACTTTTCTCTCTCTGGCTTGCACTGGACCAAGCTCTCTGTTATGATAAATAACTTTTATAAACTATTTAAAATGGTCTTTTAATTCTGAATGATACCAAAAAAATACACGACTTCCCTACTAAAAACCCTCTCATGCTATATGCAAAGAGAATTTTGGGGGGCATCAGTTTTGGAGAACAGCCAGCCTTGGATCCTCCTCAAGGGAAGGAGCACTCTTCAGAATGAAAATGACTACTTTAAGCACATTTTTTTAAAAAAAATTCAACATCTTGATGTGCTAGAACCTCCTTAAAATAATTATTTCCAGGTTACATAGCAGATTCTAAGCCGGTCATGAGAAATATCTCAAAGCAGTACCCAACATTAAAGATTACACAGGGATAGCTGCCAACAGGCGGATGGTGATGATTCAAAGCAAGGGTGGAAAAAAATTAAAGGTGGACTAGCACTTACTGGTAGAAACCTGCTGAGCTACAGTAGATTAACAAAGTTTTGATAAAAATTGCATGAGTTGATCTTGATTGCTGGCTATCAAATAGAAGCATCCATATCATTTTCTTGGCAACAAGTGGCTGGTCATTGCCTTCTTCCAGGATTTTTTTGATTTCCCATTCTAGGCTAGAGCTTTGGAATTTTGTAGTAGTCTTCCATCAAAGTACTATCGAACTCCAACCCACCTTAGCTTTTTTGAGATCAGCCAAGTGATGCCATTTGCCAAGATAGCAACAGTTAACCTCCCCCCATTCCTTCTTTAAATGCTGAAACAAACAAAATTGGGAGGGGGGAGGGAAGGAAAGCAGACATTTAAATCAGGACTGGATTTTGGCAGCGAATGGCTCAGAAATTCCTGAAAATATAAGCATATCTTTTGTGTCTGTTTGAAGGCAATCTTCATCAAGAATCTAGGACAGGGAAGATTCCTTCAAGCTTGTAGCTTGAAAACTACGTGCAGCCACCCCCCTTACAAACATTTTCCAGAAGCTGCACCAAATTATAATTTTTAAGGTAACCAAAGGGGTAAATTATTAAATACATTTCAAATAACCATATGTTACACGGTATGTGGCCTCCAGTGTGCCATTTAAAGGCCAAATGCAAGTTGTAGAAAAGTTGCATGCTATGTTCCTGTGGTAGCAAACATAGATTTCATTCCATAAGATAGAAAGCCATCTCTTCCTCACATCCATTTAAAGGAGTTATTTGCCCTGCCATAGTCATGATATACAGCAGCATTTCTCAACCTAGGCAACTTTTAGATGTGTGGACTTCAACTCCCAGAATTCCCCAGCCAGCATGCTGGCTGGGGAATTCTGGGAGTTGAAGTACATACAACTTAAAGTTGCTAAGGTGAGAAACACTGGTATAGACCATGGGCCACCATACTATTCCAGTGCCCGGCACAGATATCTCTATGACTCTCTGAAGGCAACGGATGAGTTTGAGAATTCTCTGTATCAAGCAGCAGAATGCCATTGGGATACCTAGAAGTCTCTTTTTATGTTGCAAATAAAGACAAATAGCTGACACTATCCTCTGCCCTGCAGCCAACTCCCAGCCATACATCCAACAGCAATAATCTGATGTTTTGGAGGGAGGAGGGGGAGATGGAGAAGCCAGATTCAGCATCACCAGGAAACATGGCCAGGGATGAGGGATGTGTCAGCTACAGTTCTGCAATGGAGAGGAACAGGTTGTTGGATACATTCCCCTGTCCATCAAGTTGCTTCTTTCATGATCTAGAATAGAGCAGGGATCACTTGGTGTTCTACTTCCCATCTCTATTCTGATACTGTTATGTACATAAAAGGGTTAAGGCTGGAAAAACCAACGGCCATTGCCTTTGGGGCTTTCTAAGTTAATTGCCCACAGAATTATTTCTAGTGGCTCTGGAAAAGGCTCCATGCCTTTTGATCTATATAGATGGATACAGATTGTTGTTATTAAGTCCTCTTCCCTCCCTTTTATCTCTCTTTTGTCTCATTTTGCCAGTTAACATTTTTTCTAATATATGCTGATATTTAATATATAAACACTGAATTCTATTCTTGCTTGCTGAACTGAGTGACATGTATACTTGCTCTGATCTGGATGGGTTGACTGGGAGGGTGTTAGGTGCAAACTACTATAAATTGGAAATTACCCGCCGTAGTTTTCTAACACAGGCTACCTGCCCCTAGCTATAGTATCTACAAGCAGCGAATTGTAGAATAGCCTATATTCATCTAACATTTCTTTTTCCTTCACAGAAAAAAAAATATTTCCACTCCAATATTTCAGCAGCCTTTTCCATGATAATTGCTTTTCTAAACAATGTTACTGTGCTTAACTGGATCGTAAAACTACTTCAGAGTTTGATTGCTATTTGATTGTTGTTGATTCCTCTTCGTTTCTAAGCTATCCTTCTTATGCAGAGTTCACAGAAATAAACAGTGAATTTGAATACTTCCCAAGGTTTTTTGTTTTGTTTTTTTAAATAAACCCTTCTCTGCAAATGAAAAACATTAGCAAAGCTAACTAGGGTTTTTTAATTGCGAATAGATAGAAGATTTTGCTTGCTTTTTAGATAGCAGGATCAGATAGGTGACAGCACCCAGTCAATCTTCGCTAATCTGAAAAGGTTATGCAGGGTCAGGTTCAATTGGTACAGATTCAGGAAACAGCCAGGCTATAAGGTAGACCAAGTCATGGGAATAACATCCTGGAAAAAGGCAAACTACTTTTATCAAAGGCCAAACTTTTATCCTTGATTTTTGCTTCTAGGGACACAGAGGATACATATCAAGAGTTAAGGACAGCAATGGAAAAAAAAATAGAAAAAAAGCAAGACATTGCAAATAGATATTCTGAAAAGGATCTCATCTCATACTAGGTGAGCAACTCAAAACAATCCTCCCCCAAAAGTGTATATATAGACTGGAGAAAAACCAATGTATTTGAGTCACATTTACCAAAAAGGGAAAGACTAGCCAGACATGATGTGTACCTTTCCATATTCTATTTTGGGGTTTTATTTCTTTCTTTTGGTAGAAATCGGCTCTATTCCTTTTTCTTTTGCCTACTGCTGGAATATTAACATGGCTAGACTTGGTCTCTGACCCGAAGAAATGCCAGGTACTCAGGCAGATAAATAAATAACATCACTCTGAAAACAAGGAGACTTTTATTGCAGAAAGTGGTTTATTAGAAAAAAATGCACGATTAAGTTTAAAATTAAATTACCAGTTCACCCTATCACAAAGAAGCTTAAGCTGATAAAAATCTGAGTGTTCTACTTATAATTATGTTGTACTGCTTTTTTCTGTACTGTTTGTTGTGTTAATAGTCTGAATCCAGGCTGCCTGTTTTTGTGGATTTTAATTGTTTTTACTCTTTTTATGGATTTTGTAAGCTGCCCAGAGTCTTCCAGAGTGGGTGGCCATATTAAATCAAATAAATTACATTACATTAAATTGATTAGCATTATATGTACAAAAGTAGCTCCTTATTTCATATGCGCACCCAGTCAATTGTGACTCAGTCTATAAATCCTGGGTAGAAATAATAGATTCACACATTGCCCTAAGACCCAATGACTAGATTCATGTCAAAAGCCAGCAACCACATTATGGCTAACTGTGATGCTCAAACCAAGCCAATGGTTCACATTATGGTTCCAACTAACTCAGTATGGTCTGTACTGATCACCAAAGTTCAGGCAAAAGTCATTCTCAGCCCCATCTGAAGATTCCAGGGACTGGATTAGGTCCTTCTGCCTATTATTAAGAAGCTACAGAACAGAACAGAATTACTGTATATAATAAGATCATTGGTTAATCTAGCACCACACAATCTGTTCTTGCCTTTCCCAATCTGGTATTTTCCTGAAGTGTTAGACTTGGATACTGTAGGGAATAATGAGATAACCTTGAGGAAGGAATGCAATTTATGGTTACATAAATCAGGCTACATCAGCTTAGCCCTGAAAGAGAGGAGGGGGTGACAAAGAAACTCAAGATTGCATCCTGTGCAAGGATGTAGCACTGACTTTAGCAAATTATTTCACAATATACCCCAAGACATGCTAATTAAGGTAGCGGGCGTGGTATGAAAGCTGAATGGCCATTTAAATCTCTTGAGAAGGAAGGAAGGAAGGAAGGAAGGAAGGAAGGAAGGAAGGAAGGAAGGAAGGAAGGAAGGAAGGAAGGGAGGGAGGGAGGGAGGGAGGGAGGGAGGGAGGGAGGGAGGGAGACTGAATATGAGCTAGCAGTGTGATGTAGCTACAAAAAAGGGAAATGCAGTTTCAGGCTGTATCAACAGAAGCATAATTTCCAAATCACAGGAAGTAATCATTCCACTCTATTCTGCCTCGATCAGACCCTACCATGAGTACTGTACCACACCTTAAGAAGGACAGAATTATGACTTTAAGTTGCAGGAAGGACATTCTGACTGAATGTTAGAAAAAAAATTCTTAATAGTAAAAGCATTCAGTGAGGGAACTAATTACCATGACAGGTAGTGGGCCCCAGTTGGCATCCTCAGGGGGCCATCTAACCAGGCAAGATAACAGTTGCAATATTGAAGCCTTACCCATTTTGTATGTAATGACATCTTGCACACACATACAAAGGGGCAGGGCTTCAATCACAGTGCTGTAACAGCCATCATGCCTATTTTGGGTTGGAATCTGGCCAACTCGAGGATTCTATGATTCCACAAAAACAGCAGTCATGATGGATAGAGCCATTAATTGCCAAGCCCACCTATTTACCAAAAGACATACTAGAGGTAGTCCTTGACTTACGACCACAATTAGGACTGGAACTTCCATCACTAAGCAATGCAGTCGTTGAGTTGTGCCTGATTTTACAACCTTTTTGCTGTGGTCATTAAGCGAATCACCGTGGTCATTAGGTGAATCATGCAGTCGTTAAGCGAACCTGGCTTCCCCCATTGACTTTGCTTGTTGGAAGCCCCTTGGGAAGGTTGCAAATGGCAATCATGTGACCCCATGACACCGTGACCGTTGTAAATACATGCCGGTTGCCAAGCACCCAAATTTTGATCATGTGACTGGGGGGATGCTGCAACAGTCATAAGTGCGAGGACCAGTTGTAAGTCACTTTTTTCAGCACTGTCGTAACTTTGAATGGTCATTAAACGAATGGTTGTAAGTCAAGGGCTACCTGCACTGAGCTGTCTTCCATCCTTTTAATCCTCTCCCAATCCCTCCAGATCACTTTGGCCTATTTCTCTGAACAGGAGAGCACACTTTCAAACATTTTTGTTAGGGCTACTGAAAAGCCTGAGGTTTAGCAACCGTATGGAGTTTTTCAACTGAGAACTCATAGCTCTGTTTTTATTTCCTAAGAAAGGTGATGGGTTACCTTTATTCTTGGAAATTGGAATAGAAGGGCGGGATCTGGCACTTTGATTTAAAGTAGGCCAGCTTCCATTGTGTGTGTGTGTTTTTTAAATTAAAAATATCTATTTTTCAAATAGGGGAGGGAATCTAAGGACACCAACAAAGGGGTCCACGGGCAGTCTATTGGAAATCCCATGAGCACACACTGGCAGGCAAAATTATTTGATTATAGGTGGTTATTTTGTGAGGGAGATCATCAGTTCTAAATTAATTCCTGGTGGAGCCTTTTATAATCTTACGGGAAGCAATTTTAGCATCAGTTCGAATAAGAGTATGTATGTGTGTCATCAGCTCTTTCGAAACAGTGTGGTGATTCAGAAACGCATTCATCAACCTTTAGTTAAAAAAAATAGGAAAACAGAGTCCCTGCTGCCTGCACTTAATTAAAGGCAAATACAAACCAAGTGAAAACTAACTTCCTCCAACCTTTTCCTTTTCCTGCTGTGCACAAGAAGATAAGAACACCCTTGAAAGAGAGTTTTCCCCTCTGGTGTCAAAAAATGCCTAAGAATTTCAGCTCACAACTGCCACTGGCTAATAACAATAATAATAATAAGCACATTTAGAGTTAATTCAGGCTTTACCCCAAAGTCTAAGAATTGTCCAACTATCACTGTAATATACAGGGTGTACCAAAAATCAGGCCCCATAGATAGTCAGCCCTCACTGACAATTTATTATATAAATTATATTAAATGTTTGAATTGGTTGCCATTTTCTTCTGCACACTTCTTTACTTGTTTGACGCATCACCCTGTAGGCCAATTGCAATGTGCTTTATTAATTTTTTTTTTTTTTTTTTAGAGAAAATGTTACTGTACTTAAGAACATTCCTATGGGACCTAACTTTTGATATACCCTGTATACATGGTTCCAGGCAAAGCTGCTTTTTTGCAAACTGAATGTTGTGAGGGCAAATAATTCTAAATTTGTCAACTCTTTTGACAATTCCATTGTTATAACTCCTAATGCTCCAATAATTATGAGGAAAAGTTCTGCCACTTTATTCCATAACCTCTGTATTTCAGCCCTGATATTTCACAGTATTTTCAAGTTTCATTACAGCTTACTCTAGTACCACTTGGTATTGACACATCTATCAGTAAAACTTTTGTTCAACTACTGTGATGTCCGGTGTGTTGTGTCCTGTTGCTGTTTTTGAATGTGCTAGTGTATAGAGAAAGGATTTGTGTTTTTCACATCCAAGCCCTAACACATTATCTGTTATTGCTCTACAGTGATTCCTACAGCAGACCTGACATACCTTAATTGTCTTGATTCTCCAGGTATAAAGCCATAAACCAGCACAGGAGAATATTCTTCTGCAGTAAAGCAGCGTAATGTATCATAGAAACTGTAATTTCTGAACATAAAATATTGTAACTGTATAACTTATACTAGGGGACCACAGCTGTCAGTGCACACAAACACACGCAAATACAAAGACATTTCTACATAATGCATTCTGCATTCTTAATTTATTCTGTCTTTTTAAGGAATTTGGATTTTTGAGCAGGGGGAAGGGAAGGAAATAGACAATTGTGGAGTCTAAAGTCACAGAGACAGTCTCTCGTTGGCCTGCATGAATCTTCCTCAGGACAAAAGCTGTCATTAATATGGTAGCAATTCTGACCTGAAACCAATCAGCCACCATCTGATTTCTTAAAGGAGAGAAAAGTCAAAAGGGCAAGTGAAGTTCTCTAAGCATTCTTCTGTGCCTTGTGCTAACCACGCTATCCCTCCAAAATCAGAAGACAAATTCCTCAAACCAATGGGAATTACATCTGAATACAGTCTACCCAGAGAAAAGATGTTACTAGTGCCAAGCAAAAAAGGACAAAATTCGGTGTGATCTATTTCCAAAAAGAGAGAGAAAGCAAGAGAAAAAAGACAGACAGAGAGAGAGAGAAAGCATGCCTTTTCTAATTCTTACCACTTCCTTCCTTTTGTTCTTTTAATACACAAATACCAATATACTTTGCTCTGCACCAGACCAGGGAGGTCCATGCAAGCGGTATGAAAACAGTCTGCAAAAAATGTTGGCTTCATGTTAACAAGCCAGCATTTTGCAGGTGCTATGGCTCCAGTTGGCCAAGGGTCTATCTGCATAGAATGAAGGTAGGTAGACAGACAGACAGACAGAAAGATACATGGACATGTGCACACATGGAGATACCTTATCCCAGCAACTGTTAAGGAAAAGCCATTTTGGAAGAGGATGGTTTTCAAGAGAGAAGCTGTATCTTTTGCATGTAGGCATGTACATAAACATCACCTTAACTTTTCCCCTGCCTGTGTTTTTTCCAGAAAAACTTTCTTCTGTATTCTGTCCCTTTACCAGCATAATTTTAGATCCTGGGTGACTAACACATTTTAGATCCTAGGTAATTAACATGACACAGGGTGGGGGTGGAGGAGGCAGTATACCTACTAGTATCTTCTTTGATACCTGGCAAGCTCCATACCCCATCTTTTTAAAAAAAGATTATTTTAATTAAAAAGTTGGTGGGAAGCTAGCATGCTCAGAAGCAAAGCACCAGCCTAAACTTAACTAATATTCCTGGCAATGCCTCTGGGCTCCACCAAGACCCCCAAAGCATTCTTAGAAGATAAATTGGTGGCTGGATGGATGGCACCCTAGTGCTTTTTTGCCCTCCAATATATGGGCACCCTCAGTATGGGAACCACCTGGTGAGACTGCTCAATGGTCTACTGAACAGAGTTTGGTGATCCTTGTTCAAGAGGTAGCCCCCGCCCTTTGGAACATCTTGCCCCTAGAGGTGAGACAGACCCCCTCACTCCCGGCCTTTCAGAAGGACTTGAAGACCTGGCTCTGCCATCTGGCCTGGGGTGGGGAGGGAGGTCATCAGATATGGGCTAGCCCCCTAGAGGCTTGGTGTTGCTTCCATCGGCCTCCTGGATTTTTCCTCTTCCTTTATTCTGTGTAAATGTGTTTTCTTATAAATTTTAACTATATATTTATTTATTGTTTTAATCTGTTGTAAGCCGCCCAGAGTCCCCCACTGGGGGGAGATGGGCGGGGATAAGTTTGATAAATAAATAAAATATACATTTGTAATGATAAGCAAAATAAATATTCCTTCAAGTTGGACTACATGAACACATCCAGGTAGCTCTCTTGACAGTAATACATTGATTTGCCATAATTTCTTCCATTTTTGTTTTTTCAATTTCCAAGTCTAGCCTACAGTCCTTGGATTTCCAAGTAGACTCCCATCCACTACTAATACAATCCAACTCTGTTTAGCTTTTGTGGGAATCAGCCAAAGCCAGCTAGTTGCTGCCACCTACCAAGACCTTAATGATAAACAGGCATCTTAACCCCAGGTGGCAGAGAAAGGGGATTTTTGTCTGAATCACAGATCACTTCTCACGGCTTCTGAAGGAAATCCCCTGGCTAACGCCAAGCCAAATTGAAAGGAAAAACCCTAGACTCTTGGGACCCCAAAATTGATGGACCCCTTCTTCATTTATTACAGGAATAGGCACTTTTGTGACCTTTGGTTATCATGGATGGCTCCCAAACCCCTTTCCACAGGGTGTCCTCTACAGGGCTGAAGTGTAAAATAGTGGAGGGCAATGGCTACCTCCACATCCTTTCCCATCTACTTTCTGAAATCATTTCCTCAAAATCCCTCTTTTATCAAAGGAAAACCTGCATCTGCTCAACACTCTTTAAGTGGGGCATCTCATCTAAGGAAAGTCTTTCCCAAGGTATCTGTTTTGCACCAACAAGCTGAGCCTCTTTGTTCTCCCAGCAACTTAATGTTGCTGCTTAAACAGCTCCCTGTTAATGCTTTACACATCCACGTCACGATATAATTTTTGTGGCTGCAAACTGCAAGTCTTCCCTACAAACCACGGAATACTCCCACACAAAGTGTTCTCCAAAATTCCAGTCAAAGGTAGTGTGCACCTGTTTACCTTCTGTGCTATGTGGCTTTTTCATGGCAAAGAAAAACCAAAATAATGAAGAAAGCCAAGAGTGTTACAAGTAAAAGGTAATATAAACTCTCCTCAGCCATTCTTTTGGTAAAATTCTACTAATTCTGCAGGGTGAGTGCATGATGTAGAAGTCTGGTGGTTATCTTGAAGAGGGCCACTATAGAATTTTTTTAAAAAATAATTTAAGTAAAAGTAGTATTTGAAATGTCTTAAAATAATTGCAGAAAAATAATTGTGGCTAAGAACTTGTGGCGATCTCTTCATTTCATTTCATTCTCTTCAATTCCATCCATTGTGGCTGTTTTCCTCCAAAACTTTTTTTAAAAAATGCCAAAAGCTGTACTTCTACTATAAAAACACTTGCTGGTGGATTGTTAGATATAGTGCGACTAATATGAAATTACATCTTATGTACTGTCAGTTTAATGAGGTTTAAATGAGTGGAAGCTTTGAACTTTCATCCATAGTGTCTCTATTACAGTAAAGGTAATAATAGTTAATGTTTAAGTGTTAAACCACATTTTATCTATAGATGTTAAACAACTCTCAGATATGATTAGTCAGATACCCAAAGAAAAGTGACAAGCAGGACATGATAGAGAAAACTGATTACTTCTCATTTCTTGAAGCTTCAGCTCTGAATAAGTTAGTTCTATTTTTAGCAATCGTGAGTAATAAAATGTGTGAAAAACTCCCTAAGTCATATATACATTTACTGCCCTTAGGTTACAATCCTACAACCACTTATCAACTGAGCTGAAGGGGATTCACTTTTTAATACACACACACACACACACACACACACACACAGGATTGTGCTGTCTCCTCACAAAAGTACATGAATTGCATGAATCACATTAATTATGGTCTTTCTTTTCTCTGAACCTGAATCCAGATCTCAGTCTGACTGCTCAAAGCCTAGTACCATCTATTCAATGATGGGAAAACAAGTGCCACATACACAAGCTGAATACAGTTATCAGCAAGGAATAATCATTTATTTATCTCCATCTTTCTGGATTTAGAAGAGTTTGAGTCCCTATGCATGTCCTCTTGCATTCTTTTTTTAACTACAGATGGTTAGATTCATCTTTATCAAGAGGCAAGGATATGTTTGTCACATCCTCTCTGAACTGAGCATCTGTGCCAACCTGGAGGGAACAAATTTTCATGTCAACACCAGCCTTTGTCCCCAAACAGAGGCAGTTATTGCTAGCCTCAGCCCTTGAACAAGACGTTAAGCACACAACAGCCCATGTCCTCGCTGAATGCCTCTCGTCCTGCCAGAAGCTCTTCATTTGAACAGACAGACAATTGTTCTGGTGTTCTAGAAGCACCCTACAAATGCACACCCCTCAATGGAGAGTGCCAACTCCTGAGACCAAGCATGCAATGAAGAGGAAGTGGCATCAGTTAGCAAAACCACAAGATAAAGCTTTGGAGGATGTCAGATCCAATGGAGTACAACATTCTTTTCATGCACACAGAGAACGAGATATTTTTTTTAAAAGGAGTAGTTGTTTTTCAACTCCTCACTCAATGTAGCGGCTGTCCTCTTCTTAAAACTCTTTCTTGAATAATGTTAGTATGGGGGCATGTACTTCAACACACACCACATCAAATTGCTGAATTAGAATGTATTAATAGATCTGATTCTGTTTAGGACTTAGAAGCCCAAACAGACTTTTTTTTTAATCCATTCATTTGGAGTTCCATCTTACATTTTTGGTCACTGTGCTACCTCAGCTCAAGAGTTCAACGTGTTGCAGAAAAAGTAGCAGAGGTTTAAGAGATTTCTTGGAGCAAGAACAGTGACTTGGATGATTAGAAAGGGAACATAAACTTAAAAAAAAAAAAACATGGTTCCTCCATTAATTAAACAAGAAGCAGAACTTGCAACTGACGGCCAAATTTCACCGCTTGGCTGGTGAAAACAACCTGACCAGTGCAGAATCTCAGTACCACAAATGGCCCAATCCTGAATGGTGAACTCCTGAGAATGCAATGTGAGCACATTTCCTGATTTTGCATTGGTTTTACAAATTGATTGCTACATCTCTGTAGTGCTCTTGTAGTATGTATTATACTGTATTACTCAGCCACCCAGATTTAAAAAAAAAAAATCAACCAAATAGCAAGAAACTTAAACATTGAGTTGAAAAGGGTCATTTAGTCCATGAAGTTGAACCCCTGTTCAGTGCAGGAATTCAAATTATAGAACCTGGACACATCAAGCAAAAGTGATCCATCAGCTCTCTGGGTAACATGTTCCTTTTTCAAAGCACACTTACTGTTGGGAAGGGTTTTTTCTAATCTTGTCTTCTTAACTTAAGACCCTTATTCCACCCCATGCATTCTAGAATGATAAGAACAGGCTTTGCCTTTCTTCTCTACCTGAAATCCTTTCAGATACCTGAACAGTACTATCATATACAGGTAGTCTTCCCTTAATGACCACAATAGGGACTGGAAAATTCATTGTTAAGTGAATTGTGCCCAATTTTACGACCTTTTTTGCAGTGGTCATTAAGCAGATCACACGGTTGTTAAGCAAATCATGCAGTTCCCCCACTGATTTTCCTTGCCAAAAGCTGGCTGGGAAAGTCACAAATGGTGATCACGTGACCCCAGGATGCTGCAACCTCATCGTAAGTGCAAGCTGGTTGCCAAGCACCCGGATCACAATCACATGACTGCAGGGGTGCTGCAATGGTTGTAAGTTCCTTTGTTTAGCGCTGTTGTAACTTCAGATGGTCACTAAATGAATGGCTGTTAAGTTAGGACTACCTGAATCCCCACTTAGTCTTCCCTCCTCAAAGTTAAACATTTTTTTTCAATCTCTCTTCATAGGGGTGATTTTTATTCTTATTGTGCTGATCATCTTCACGGCCCTCTATTCTATTCTCTATTTCAATTTCTCTGACTCCTTCCTTAAAAAGTGGCCCCAGAAATGGCTACAAATCCTGGGGGGCGGGGAGGTCTAACCAACACAGAATGGAGAAAAAATATTTCTCATGATTTAGAATTTATATATTCATTGATGCAGCCTAAAACTGCATTTGCCTTTTTTGCAGCCACATCATGCTTCTGATTCAAGACCTATTGCCAAGGCTGATATTCCCAATTCTATAATGTACATTAGATATGCTTCTTAAATGAGTAACTTTGTCTTCATTAATTTTATTCTTAGCCCATTTCTCTAACCTATCAAGACGTTATTTATCTTTTGGGTACTACCTTGCCCATCCAATTCCTGAAATCTCCTTTCATTTTTCTGGACTGTTTGCTCCTTTTGTTATTTTCTTCTCTGAGCATAGTCCCAAAGCCAAGGATCCTTTGTACTCTTTGTTATAAGCCATAAAGTTGTCTTTCTCACTGCCTGCTTGTTTCTAAAGACCAATCTTCAGAATACATTCCAGCCAGTAAACATATTTTTACACAATGCCATGCTACATTTACTATGGATATGAAAGCTTACTCAAGATACATGCTCAGATGACCAATGAACTGCTCCCAATAGTACTTTGCAATTCCTCTACTCCCTAGCCTGGTTTTGTGGTGGTTTCCTGACCATCATTTCCAGATTTTCGGTTTGTAAGCAGAGTCACGGTAGGAGAAACTTAATTCCTCCCCTAAAACTTTTGCTCTTATAACCAACTACATACCCAAGCATAGAGGGTAAAAAAGAACAGGCTACAGAAACAGCTAATGTCTCTTACTTGCCACCTTTATCTACATCTGGGCTAGAAGGGAGAGTTCACCATTAGTTAATTATCCTGTCTGATTTCAAACAATATGTGATTCCAAGTCTAAGGAATATCTGAAACAAATAATGATTTCATATTGTGGCTAAGATCCTCTATCTTGCCACAATCTCAAGTCATGGTGCATGTTTATACAAACTGCTCAGCTAAGGAAAATATAGTTTGGTATAATAAGCAAATGTACCCAACACAGCTGGGGTCACTTATTGCATATGTGGTTGTGTAAAAACCACACACAAGTAGTCTGAAAACCATAGTTTATGGCTTTGCATGATGTGTGAAACTGGCTGACTGCATATTTAGCAAACCATGGCTAAAGAAATCACAGCTTAGCATGATGTATAAACCAAGCTGGCACCGAGCATTGTTATCACATGATTTCTATAACCATATTGCAACTCCGAATTTTGGTATTACAGTTCTGAATAGTGGCAATAGCAATAGGTGACCTCAGATACCTGAAAGACTTAAGTAAACAAGAACAGACTTATCATGTCTTTCAGTACTCCAGCAACTATTTCCTGGAAAGCCAGCACAACTGGAGGCCCAAAGTTACACACATATAAAGCAATTGCAGGTAGCAGTTCAAAGAATCAATGAGAAAATACGTCTGAGCTCACTTGACAAAACAAGTTTCAAACTGTGCAAACTATCACCCCAAAGTCCAGCATAGATTTCAGATGTAATCATGGATGCTGATAAAGCCACCTGCTTTTGAAGCATACAAAGGATCATCTGTGAATAAGTCCATACAGGGAAAAAATTAAAAGTAACTATTGGCTATGGAAGATGGCTGTGTCTTCTTTTGACAAGGCACAAGTTGCACAGATGGACTGAACACCACTCATGTAGATTTACAGCAAAAAAATCCTTAGCTTGATTGGGCATCAGTTACTACAGGAGAAATAATGCTCTGGCGTATCAATAGAGTAAGCCAAATTTATATACAACTTTAACTATTGCACTTTCCTCCAAAGTTACATTGACCATACTGTGTAAAAATAGAGAAATCCCCTCCTCCAAAGAGGGGGGTGGAAGTCATGTAAAACCTCATACACAGGGGTATGACACAATGTACCATCCGTATATCTGTCTGAGAGCTCAAGGAAAACTGGATTGTACTCTATACACCATTCTGATAGTTTCCTCCAAAGAAACATGAAAACTGTAGCTTAAAAAGGATGTTGAGAATTCTGTTATAGATGTGTCACAGCCTTACTCCTACACAAACCAGCATCCCTGGATTCCATGCAGAGAGCAAATGATCCACTTTCTACTTCCACAACTTGGGTGGGAAGACATGGGACAATAAGAGTACTGTATTATCTATCCACATGGGACCTGGATAGTGCCAACTGAATCTAGTAGCTCAACCATCCATCAGCCTACAGACCAAGAAGAAAGCTCTGTAGAGAATCCATAGGAAAAGAGAGCTGCCTTCTTCAAAGACAACTTTCTCACTCACAGTTGGGTGATCAATGTCACAGTACAGATCACTTTTAAGGCAAGTCACTATGTATAAATCCATGTTGTTGAGCCACAACCCATGTCCCCCCTTTTTTTTTAAAAAAAAAAAGAGATTTGTAGGGGTGAAGGACAGGATATTTCCTAATCCAAAGTACTCCATCCTTCCCCATCCTAAGCACTCTAAAAGCAACTTAGAAAGGGGGAGCTGTCTGGGAAAATTCAGAGCAAGAGCACATGAAGCAGAGGAATATATAAGGCAGGGACCTTATATTTAGAACATCTATGATCTCCTTATCACTTCTCCGCAGCCTCTTCCTTTTTCTTCTTTAAAGTTAAGGAAGTGTCTGGGGAACGGTATAGACTTAAATGTAGAGACGGTGGTTGGGTTCATACAGCAAGCTAACCCCTAAAACCATGTTAACAAAACCCTAAAACCAAGTTAACCCAGTTTTAGAATTGAGATGTTGCAGAAACCCAGCCTCTATCTGTGCACTGTATTATGGCTTAATAGGAAGGCCTGGTTTACACAGAGTTAATGGCTGGGATCCCACTATTCTCTGAACCCCATTTTGGTCTGATTTGGTTTGTGGTTCAAACCCAAGCAATGGGTACTTAGCCACATATCTAAAGGGTACATGGAGGCATACCAGCCCACACACCACACTCTTAATCATTTTGTCAAGCCAGCAGCAGAAAAGAGCATCTTCCTTCCAATTAAGACTTTCTTACTAGACCACAAAGAGCTTATCTACCCATCTTCTCTTCCTTGGATACTTTTTAGCATATCTGATTAGGGCTGGCATCAAAGCCAAGCTAGAATATCAGTGTTGCTTCAGCTCGTGCAGTGTTATAGTACCAGAATGCATGAGACAGGTACTCCTCCATCAAAAAAGAAGGAAGAAATTCTTGCTTGTAGTAAAGGATTCATGCATTGGGCAAGGGGTGAGACTAGATGATCTTTAAGATCCCTTCAGTTTGCCTCTTCACCTGAAGGGCCTGAAAAAAAAGGTCTTGGAGAAAACAGCGCAGTCATGTTTCTGCTTTGGACCCCAGACATAACACATTATTTACTGCGGAGACCTCAAATTTTAATTCCATCCACCACTTAGAGCTAAACGTGATTTATCCAGCAAGGTTGGCCTTCATTTACACAACTGTAATAAAGGCAACAGAATATTTTAAAACAGGGTGGAATCATCTGTGAACTTCCAGCTGTCATCTGACTACAAACTCCATCATCCCCTCATTTTCTACTGTTCATACTGACTAGGCTGATCAGAGACCAAAGTTTAAGTCCTCTCTAGGGACATGTTTATCCAGACACACTTTGGGGCATATAATTGGGCTTGTCTATTGACACAAATTGTAATTGGTGGGTTTGGTTTATTTGTTTTTGATTGAATTATATTTAATGGTGATTTTATTTGCCCATTTTCAAGGTTTAATTAGAGTTTTGTTTTTACAATTATGCTGTATCATGGACAGCAGCCTCATGTGCTCCTTTTGTTGGAAACAATGGATACAAATTTAATAAATGGGGAGGGAAACAGCTTTACTATTCTTGCTTTAAAAATGCCCCATGGTATCTGTGACCTTAGTCTAACTTGCAAAAAACTTAACAAAACCTGCTCCAACTCATTCACCTTTCTCTTACGAATTCATGAACCCAATTAGCCTGTGTCGCTTTCTCTTTACAACAACATAAACTTTACAACACACCATCAAACGCCTCATTAAACCAAGTGCCAACTGTGATGGGCTTCAACTGACCTCCTCCTTTCCCTTATCACACTTCCAAGCTTGCAAATGAAAAGATCTTGTACTGGCGTCTCATAACAAAGATATTGCAGAAGGAAGAGGCAGTGCAGCCAATAACCACCTAGCTGTCTACTTGATTTAGAGTACCCACCCTACAAAAAGGCACCAAGGTGCTCCAGTCCACATTTCTCCAGCAGAACATTTACAGCTGATGCAAACCATCTAAAAACCGGAAAAGGGAATTCTTCCAAATTTATCCCATACCCAATTATACGACAGCCAAAATTAATTTTTTGCAAAGCTTTCTACTAAATTTCAAAATGATTCAAATATGAACACAAGGGACAACTTAGGAAGTCAGGAGGTATCTCTTTAGCCTTATTGATTAATTTTAAGGCAACAAGGTTGATTCAGCTGATGCTTTTACAGCCTGTTCTTTTCTGCAGCCTTGGGAAATGTCCCCTTTAATTCTTCCCTCCCTAATACAAAATGTGCTTATTACATGAAAACAAAAGCTTTATTTATCTGTATATAAGATGGCATCTTTTGGAACTGAGCATTTCAGCTGCATAAGCAGCCAGAAGAGAACTATTTACCAGTAGAAGCATGTGTCTTTGGTTTCCAAAGGGGCAAAAGTACAATTCAATCTCTTCAGCATGAGAGGACAGCAGAAAAGAGGATCTGCAGGCAGGCTGTGAGTTGCCAACTCTTGTTTTGCAGCAATAGTGCACTGCTTTTCCAGACCTGATAGAACAGGATTTTTCAAACTTGGCAACTTTAAGATGTGTGGACTTCAACTCTCAGAATGCTGGCTGAGGAATTCTGGGAGTTGAAGTCCATACGCCTTAAAGTTGCCAAGTTTGCAAAACACTGTGATAGAGCTATGTTAGATTATCAAGAGATATGGAAGTCCTAAAATAGCCATTCAGATGCCAAGTGATCAAGGATGTTTTGGAACTGGCATGGCATCCTCTCTCTACCTGTCAGGTGATCCTTGAGGAAGCTGGGCTTATATCTGGCCTCTCATGCTGGAGGCCCACAGGCTCAGGAAAATATGCCTTAGAGTTAAGGAGAGGTTAAAGAGGCAGAAGTAGGGTGCCACCACATCGCCTCCTGACTCAAACAAACACGTAGGTTCTTGAGCCTACTTGAGCCAGAAAAAGGCATGGCTTCTTTAGCGAGTAGCTAGAGATTGGTAGGGAGAATGTGCCCACACTGGATCCAAGCATCCTTGCCTGCTATGGGTCCAAATACCACACCACACTATACAATACCCCACACAAAATGCAACGTACCTGAACCACAGGGTGTCCCCCTGTTGGGGCTTTGACTGCCCCCCGACTCCCTTCTGTCTCGTAATGAGCGCGATGGTGGGGTTTGGGTTGCACCTCAATCTGTAATTCGTAAGAGCCTGAATGGCTGGAAAGGGGCCACTCAAGCGGCGGAAGAGACTGTACAGGAATGCTGGGGAGAAGAAAGTTTGGATCTAAGTTATGAAAGAAAAGCAGCTTAGCTCAGCATGCACATGACAAGGACAGGATGCCCAACAATTATCCTAACAACTGGAAATCATTTTCTTTCTTTTTCAAAATACAAAAGATTTGGGTCAACCACTGACTGGCAAGAGAGAGAGAACAAATAAAAATGCTTTTTCACTTAACTCACATAAATGGGATGAATTCTTTGCCTCAAAATTTACCAATGATCACTAACTGGGATGCCTTTAAATAAAATAAGGACCAGTGGCAATTAATTCAAGGAGGATCAATGACAATGAACAATCAGATTGACCCCAGCCCTGCTGCCTATTCACAAGGCCCCGAAGGACCCAGGAGCATGATGAAGTTGGTGTGGTGGCTGTCCTGATTATTTTGATGAATGGAATTACCTTGGCTGTGGGTTTTATGTACAGTAGTCCCCGGGTTAAGGACGCCCCGGTTACAGACGACCCATAGTTAAGAACAGAGCCTATTGTAGCAAAATTCAAGTTAAATACACAATGAATTGAGTTAAATACACAATGGATGGAATTAATTACACAATACTACTTATACAGTATTATACAATAATACTGTTCCAGCTTACGTACAAATTCAGCTTAAGGACAGATCTTGGGAATGGAACTCATTCTTAAACTGGGGACTATCTGTATTTTATGATGGATTTTGATATGCTTTTAGGTTATTTCCACACTAACAATGTATAGCATCTTCAGTAGCCATCCAATCATCATTGTGTGAAGGCAGGCTGGTAAGGTAGGCAGACTTTTATTATTTCAGCAATGGCTAAGTGATGCTGTAAAGACACTATACAACTCTAGAGTCGAAATGGCCTCACTAATATCATGAAAAGCATACTGACTTCATGCCCTGTATTTCGAAAAAGCGTCATGAAGAATGAGCACTTGCAAAGGCATGGCTAAAGAAAGCCATTGTGGCTCATTTCACAAATTCTCCTACCACCTATGGCCATTCCTCCCTCCCCCCAAAAAAATCAGGCTCAAAAAATAAAAACTGATTGATTTGTCACTCTTACCTATTGTTTCCTGTTAGTACCCCACTTCAATATTTTCCATATCAGGTTGGAGTCATTTGTTGGTTTATTTCCAAGTTTAGGAACAGGGTACAAATAGGCTGTTCTTTACATGCATCCATTTACTTCTGTCTATCATGTAAAGCTCAATTGATCAAGGCACAAAGGACACGCATAATCACCACCACCACCACCACCACCACCACCACCACCACGGTGTGCGATCTCAGGTTTCTCATATTTTGAATGTAATGGAAGGTAGAAAATGGTTAGTTGTTTCCTTGCCAAGAAGGAGGAACAGATTTTGCTGATTTCTACACTGTATTGATTTTGCTCCCCTCCCATATTAAGCGCCTTGATTTGCTGGGGGAACATGCATTTGCTGTTGTCTCAGGCAGAAGAACATCTGGGGCAGCTCAGGAGAAGAAGAGGAAGAGGAGAGTTAAGAAGCAGTCTAAAAAAACCCTCCTGCATCATACACAATCTATCTCACAGATATACATACCTGGAATAAGGGCCAAATTCTATAAATATTTGTCAAAATGCAAGACGTGCTACTTACCTGCAGATGGGTATCGCAGGCATCAGCTGCTTTGGCCAAGATGGTGGCACTAAAAGGATTGAATCTGGTGGTGGGTTCCTTCGGTTGTCCTGCTCACAGGACCCAATGTATTCAATGGGTTGAAGCACATGACATGGCATACTGGCTTTGTGGGAAGCCATCGGCGAAGGATCTGGGGTGGTCCTCCATATTTTTGTGGGAACTCCACAGGAAGGATCAGTGGTGAGATTGTTCATTGCATCCATGAGACTAGAGGAGGTGGACAACTGGGTGTAAGTGACTGTTGCTCCGTCTTCTCTCAAGGAGACGTGGGGAGAGGCCTGTGGAGAAGGGGTCCTCGACTGCCGTGGAGAAGTGTTCGGGTGCTGACTCCCGTAGAGCTCAGTGCAAGAGTACCTCCGTTTTGCACCTGGCGATGACGACCTTGAGTTGGGACGTGGTGATGGTGAACGTGGCCCCAAGCAGGTATCCTCCACGACAGTTGCTTGTGGGGACATTATTGGCGAGGTTCTAGGGGAATAATGAGCATGGGTGTTTTGAAACTGTGGACAAAGGTCATCACTAGGGCCATTATTTGGTGAAACGCATGGTGAAGTATAAGGAGAGAAATTTGTCTCTGAAATGAAGCTTGCAGAGGAGCCACTGCTAGGAGGGCTCAGGCACAGCGGTTCTCGGTAGCTCTCAAAGCCAGGGACTGGCAGGGTAAACCTTGGGCTAGCAGTAGCTGAGCTGGACTGATGCTCTACCAATAGATCTGTGTCTCTGCTGCTGAAGGGGCCCCCCGAGTGAATCAGTTCATAAGATGGTGTTATCTCAATCCTAGGGCTCAAAGTAGGGGGACCTGCAGCCTTGACAGGGTCCAAGTAGCATTTTGACCCTATGCTATCTGGCTGTCCATATCTGCCCATGTGATCTGCCGAAAGGCTAGACAAAGCGAAGGGGTATGGCTTGAGGCCATAATCCGAGACATCATCATGAGGGTAAGTAACTCCAGTGGGTGGGCTGATGATTTTATGTGAAGGAGTCGGTTCTTCTGGAAAAAGAAGGGTCGCTTTTAAGACTAGACATACCACTGCAGAAGCTGAGTAATCCTGGGTTAACAAGAAGGCATTAGCAATAGTGCTTTAGGCAAAGGTTGCATTATACACAGACATCAATTGCATGCATAAGGCAGTAGGTCAGCCATCTCAGAGTGGAAACCCACTGGGCACTCTCTGAGTAAAAGAAGGAGAATGAAAAGAACTCTACCACCACTGCACTCAAATTATTGCGCTGCCTTCAAAATATTTCATCCACCCAATCCAGCATTTCATCATCAGCTGCCTTCTGATTATGTTTTTGCTATGACTACTGGCAGCGGCGTACCTAGTGTACTTGACACTTGGTGTGGATCAGCAGTTGAGCAGCAGCTGCAGGATTATGGCTGGCCCAACCACACCACTGTCAGCCTACCCTGCTCTACCTTTGTCACTGCATCATGCCACCGACTGCCAAGTAGCTGACTGGCGCACTGGCAGCAGCGGCCCAACTCCACACTCACTGCTGACCCTCCAGATAGACTTCTCAGACAATGCACCCCTTACTGCCTGCACCCAGGACAGCCTGCTTCTACCACCCCACTCTTGGTATGCCACTCACCACTGGTCGTTTGGGTGCCAGTGTTCAATCTCCAGCCCATCGGTGATCATGTTTTCTATCTCTGGCTCATCTCATCTGATCTTTGTCTACCTGGGCACGATCAGATCCTAGTTGCAATCCTCCAAGAATGTTAGAAGCCAATTTGGATACATCCCAAGGTTGAAATGTCCCTACTACTTAATTTCTAAAAGAAAGAAAATGATACACCTATGGACAAACATACATGCTTACTTCATAATTTTCAAGCATTTCTAGCATTCTGGTTGTTGAACTGCATTAGACAATCAGTAGGCCAACACTATAAACAGTAGACCAACACTCAATCTGGACTGAAGGATAACTATTTTCCCTGTTGCCAAGAAGATAATTCCTTTCCCTTAATTATCCTTGATTCATGTATTATGGATGACCAAATCCAAATATATTAGATTGTAATCTAATATACATTATACGTATATTCGTTATAAAATATGCATGTTATATACATAGGTCTCAGCAACTGGCAGAACTACCTGGTTGACCTTGTCTGAACTCAAGACTAAGCAGATCAGCCCTAGTTGGTAGTTGGATAGGAGAATTTCACAAAATCCCAAGGTCTGTAGGTGGGAAGTTGGAAAAACAACCCAGAGGAAGAAATGTCAAAGCACTTCTGTGCTACTTCCAAGAGGACTGCATGGTTGTGTCTATGTAATCATAATCAGCCAAATTTAACTTAAAAGGAGACTTCACCTTTTATAGTATTATACTGTATATGCATTTCACAGAGAGAGAGAGAGAAAGAGGGAGAGATGCAACCCTGCCTGGATAACCTGTTGTCACAGAACACTTTCTTTTTAATATAGATCTATATAGCTATGAAAACTTGGTAGTGAGGGAAACATAAATTTTGCGCAGGCTCAGGTAGAGCATTCTACAACTAGTGGATATTAGCTGTGCATCCCAACTGACTGAAGGGAGAGGTGTGATTCAGAGTTTTCATGGTCACAAAGGTGGCGCCTGTTGGAAACACCTTAAGAGCAGCTTTTCCTGGGAACACATAGCTGCCCTCCAAAGCTGCCCCTTGTTCCTGAGCAAAGACACATTTAGTTTAAGGTGTTTACAACAATTGCTACATGTACATGATTTCTAAATGCCAAACAAGTAGGGCCAAACTCAACTCTCAAGGTAGTACTTTCCATCACATGGAAAGGATCCATCACTGAATGTCATATAGAAGAGCCAAGCCACCAAGGATATCTTCAGGAGGCTTGTCCTTCCAATCTTAACAACTGGACAGATCATAACATGAAAGGCATTCCCTTAGCTACTTGCCAGTCTTTACTAACTATATCCTTAATATTACTTATTTAATAATGTAATTGCATACATATATACCCATCACAGTACAGTATTCCCTTTTAGATTAAGCAATGTTTGGCAGACTGCAGAAAAGGAATAAGGGAGCAGCTAAATCTAGTTTACCCCTAACACCAGTCACCGTTCCTCTCCGCATCTTTCTATTCTTGCCAATCATCCTTGCTTCCCCCATATCCATAAATAGTGCCTTGTTCTTTACATTTCTTACCTGTCTTTTTCAGTCAATCTCTTTTTGGTCCAGTTCAGAGTCATTCAGCACTCATTCATTCTTGACCTTGTCTCGTTTTACCATGTACACTTAAGTTCCCACTACATTCAGTTTACTATGCTTCTCCTGACATTCTAAGCTCTTACTTCCATATAAGAAAGTGAGCAGACACACACTCTTATACACAGTCATTTTTGCTTCTTCTGACAAGCATTAATTTATTGTAATAGTCCACACACTACCCTTCTACTAGTATTTGCACACCTTAAAATTTCTCCATCCATTTTCAGTAATCATTTTACCAAGGTACTGAAATTCATCTACTTGCTCTTAGCCCAACCTACCCTACAAGGTTGTAGTTGTGGTGAAAAAATTAAGAGGAGGGAGATGCCACCTTGAACTCCCAAAGGAAAGACAGTATATAAAGCTAATTAATAAATAAAATGAATAAAAATCTCAAATAGGTTTACATCAAGACTTTTCTTTCAATGTAGTTACTATTTTTAAGAGTATTCCCTAATAAAGGAGTATTATTCAAAAGAACACAAGAATAAAACACTGTAATTTAGTAACTCCTTTGTTTTCTTTGTTAAACTTTACAGCTGCCTCAATCCCTAAGGATTTTTCAACTTAATTACTGTTCTACTATGGATACTGATTTTTTTTTTTTTTTTGCAGACCAATATGGCTAATTTGGTTTTTGCCCATTTAAAAAGCACATTCTATGATCAGAATGCCCCTTCAAAGATGGCCCTTTTGTAACATAAAATTATATCACCTATATTGTCTGTTGTTTTTCTGTTGCGTCTTTAAAAATATTTTTATTAGAACTGAAGATTTTTAAAACAGAGAATCTATAAAAACCATGGCTTCATCTTGCACAAACCAAAGGAACATATGTAGTACTTACTACTGAAAAATGAAAAATCTAGGAAAACTATTTTTCATGCAAAATGTACTCTTTTAAAAATTATGGCAACATATGCCTTTAAATATTTGAAATACTCAGCTGAACAAAACCCTTGGCAGTTATATAGCAGTCAAAAAAGAGAATGGGTATATATCAATAAAACTCACACTTTGCACAGTTCCATATATAAATTTAAACAATGCTTGGTTTTGTTCCATTGGACAGCAGTGGGAGAATTTATTTAACCAGTCACTGATAATATATGGCATCCATGGAACTCTTAAAATCTCACCCAAAACCTAGATCTTAGATATGTTTCCAATTATATTCTTCATATGACAGCAGTAAAAGAGTCTAATGTGGTATCAGAAAGCTGATGAAATGTCATTATGACCTTCTCAAGACATTATGAAATACTACTTTCAAATTATAGCAAGGATGTTGATTACCTAAACCTCTAAGCATTTTTCATCACTGGCCACGAGGGCTGGAGCTCCTAGGAGATCTACAGGTTTTCCATCCTAGCTCTCTGGAATATAGATAGAACCAAATTAAGGGGCACTGGCTGACTTCATCCATCACACTAAGATATAAGGTTGCTTTTTCAGGCCTTAGATTGTCCTATGATCCCAGCCACTGTGGTCTATTCAATGAACTGTGGTTAAAACAAAGCATGACTTAACATGATAGCTATATTAAGATATATACCATTAGGTCTCACTGATCTACCTACCCAGCATGTTGTACTTTTCTACTAGTCTCTTCAGCATTAGTATTCCCTAATTTAACAGCAATTGATCATCTTTACTGTAAACTGTGTTCATAAAAGGTTTATGTGCTTTTTGGAATCCACATGTATTCGTCTATGGTATATTTGCCATTGATAGTTTATTTTTACAGCCCTTTTTGTTTCTGAAACAAGAGAAATGTTGTTTTACTTATGCTACAAAGAAGCATGGAGATCTCTTTATTTCCAGATTTAAAGCATTGCAGAATAGTTAAGTGCACCCTTGGATGTATGCAACTTCTCTGTAGCAGTGCCTGCCCTCTGGGATGAGGTTCCCCCTGAGATCCAGATGTCCCCACTCTACTGTTGTTTAGAAGAGCTGTGAAAACCTGGTTCTTCACCCAGGCCTTTGGCAAGGGAGAGCAAGACACCATGCCCTCTTTTACCTTTACCTTTTATGTTTTGTTGATTTTATTGTAATTTCTTTGACTGTTATAAGCCACCTAGGGTCATTGAAAGTCAGGTGGCATACAATAAATTATTATTGTTGTTGTTGTTGTTGTTGTTGTTGTTGTTATTATTATTATTATTATTAATATTTCTTCTTCTTCTCTGGCATGTCCAGTAATAAATAGGAAAACTACCCATTTATCTCAGGACCAAGAAATACATGCAATGCTGGATGTGAGAGTAAATTCTGTTGATATGCTGTAGGGCTCTGTTAGAAAACTGAATCACAGACTGTTTCAAATCAATCACATTTTGAGACTCATTAACTACTGTTATCTAATTTCTGACATTAATTTTTTTTTTTTAATCACCCAGTATAAATAGAATGCAAAACAATTTCCAGCAAGTCCCAAATTATCTGGAGGGTACCAGGTCAGGGAAAGCTGATTTAGAAGGTCAACGAAGAGACCATATTCCTGCCAGCCATCTTACGTGTGAATTATTCATTAAAACGAGCATTAAAACGCTACCTTTCTTTCAAATCTTCAATTTACATTTCTAATTAACTCGAAACATCAAGCGATATTCTAGATTCAATTGCAGAATTACTAGTATGAACTAAATTAGAATAGCCAATTTTTTCCCCTTGGTTTATAGAGTAAAAGCTAAACAAGAGGCCATTTATGACTAATTACTAACACAAAAGGATGGCATGGTTATGATGCACAACAATTATCCTAAATATGTGCCCATGTAGAGAGAGCTTCTATTTCCACATTCATTTAGGATCAGACTAACTTAACAAAACAACTAAGTTAAGTTGTGATGAACTGCTATGAATTGGAGGCATTTTAGACACAGAGAGGAAGCTAAACCTTTTTTCTACCCCCTTTCCTCCCCACTGTGGTCTCTTTCAGGTCTCAGGCCATTTCTTCAGTATGATTTCTATCATCTTATAGCATCACTCAACTAGTCTTCATTACTGATATACCGGCACAGCAATGGTGGGATGACTTTATTCGTTCATTTATTTATTTGATTTATATAGCTGTCCATCTCATGAAGCATGACTGGTAGGCATACAAACATATTAACAATTAAAACCATAAAACAAGCGAGCCTAAATAAAAAGCATAAAGACCCAAGAATGCAGGAGAACAACAGTCATTTGACATCCTATAACCATCTTGCAGGCTCACCGTGGGATCCCCAAGGTTGATGGAAAAACCAAGTTTTAAGGGTCTTCCAGAAGGCAGGCAGGGATGAGGCCAACCTCACCTCAGGAGGAATAATGTTCCAGAGGGCGGGGGCCACAGCAGAAAAGGCACGCTGTCTGGGTTCCCCCAGATAGAGCTCTTTAGTAGATGGGAACTGCAACATACCCCTCCTGCTCAACCTGATGTAACTGGGAAGAGGCAGTCGCTCAAATAACCTGGTCCCATGCCAGGTCAAAACCAGCACCTTGAATTGCACCAGGAAACAAACCGGCAGCCAGTGCAGCTCGCAGAACAGAGGTATAACATGCACAGCCCTGGGGGCGCATATAACTGTGTGCGCAGCTGTACTCTGCACCAGTTGAAGTTTCTGGATGCTCTTCAAGGGCAGCCCCATGTAGAGCACATTACAGTAATCCAATCTGGAGGTGAGCAGGGCATGAGTGAGACCATTAGTGAG
Organism: Python bivittatus; assembly: GCF_059951505.1. Taxonomy (NCBI): domain Eukaryota; kingdom Metazoa; phylum Chordata; class Lepidosauria; order Squamata; family Pythonidae; genus Python; species Python bivittatus. Next base: position 87,779,726 of record NW_028277098.1, read on the forward strand.
GAAATGGCTTTAGAAGTTATTAAGAACAATCACAAAAACAGGGGACTAGGAAAAACTACAGAGAGGGCAGTGAATTCTGAAATACGAGTCTACCATATCATTTAATTTTGCTCTAGAGCTTAATATAAACATGCACTGGGAGCTGTAAAAGTGGGTAGATTATGAACAACCTATTTAATTATGGTTGGGTAGATCATATTGATATCATGTAGCTTTCTAATTGTTACACGTTAAATCACTGCTTCACATGAAGCAAGCAAATTCAGTGGTCCTTCCTCCTTCTGCCAGATGTTGGAAGACATTATTGTATTTTATACAGATCATCTTTGTAGATAGTACAGTTAATGCCTTAACATCAGGGTTCTAAGTCTGGGTAGATACATTCGCTAGATGCCCCTACAAAGATGAACACATGGTAAAAAAGCGAGCTTCATGCATCATACTAAACCATAATATGATTTGCAAATGATAGTTTATGACTTTCATTATGTATGAGCCCAGACGCTGTAGCTTATTCAATATAGCATGTTTGAAACAAACCATGGTTTAATGCAATGTTTGAATCCAGTCATTTCAAACAGATATATGTTGGATTTCTAAATCCTGCCTGCCCCTGGATCAAGGTCCCTCCATAGAAGAATGCCTTCCCGCACCCACCACCTGTTCTTTCTGCCAAGGCCAAATTCTGGAGAGAAGTCAAACAGAAAAGCCCAAATTTGTTCATATTTTAAACGAATCCTATTTTAAAACTCCCAACACAGAATCATGCTCGTCCTGTTTTAAGAGATTTTCTGGCTTGTTCCAAAAAATGCTCAAGATCCTAGCAATTTAGACACAAAAGGTTCTTAAATAGCCACAAACAATCCATTTTACAATTTAGCCAATTCTGGGAGTTGAAGTCCAGACATCTTAAAGTTGCAAAGGTTGAGAAACACTACTACACTAATGGATTGGTTTCATTTGTTCTTTTTCAATTTAATGTGAAATTATAGCACTTTCTCTCATTGTAACCTACTAGCTCAAACTTGTTACATTCTATTAGCCTCATCTACATCCAGGGGTAATGAACATTTTGCAGAGTCGCACAGCCAAAGTTGTGCATAAGCTCAGACAAAAAATAAAACGTGATAGTATTTACAGTTTAATGTTTTTTTATTATCCGCACTCAATTGTGACCGATTCTGCGGCGACTGCCTGGACGAGTCCCTGCAGTTTTCGAGGCAAGGTGTTTCGGAAGTGGTTTGCCATTGCCTCCTTCCTAGAGCAGAGCCCAGCTGGCGAGCGCAGGAGGCGGGTTTTCCGTTGCTTCACGCCTTTTTTGGGCGAGCGCGGCTTCCACGCTACTGGCAACTGCTCTGGACTCCCTTTGCAAGGCGCCACCAGCATTTTTCCTCCCACCAGAGTGAGAGTCCCCATTTATCTACTCACGTAAGTTTTCGAGCTGCTGGGTTGGCAGGAGCTGGGGAGGAAGCAGGAGCTCGCTCTGCTGCGCGGAGCTGGGCTCGAACCGCTGAAGCGTCGACCATTTCTGGCCGGCAACTTTCAGCGTCATTAAGCCGCTGCGCCACCACGTCCCCTTTACAGTTTAATGTAATTAAAGCTAAATACAGTTTATATGATTATTTTTCAGTCAGATATTTCTATCACATTGAAAAAATACAATCTGGTAACAACTTTTGATCCCTTGGACCTGAGTTTTCAGGGGTCATGATCCTGGGGCTCAGGTTGCACAACCTTGATGCTTCACAAGAGATTATTTTGGTATGTTAGTCACTCATTTTTCCCTGAGCAGGAGAACAATCTAGTGAAACCAACACGCCCTTTTTTCATACTGTATATCGCAGAAAGAAGAGAATATGAGAATGTTGATAACTCCAGGCAAATTTTGCATGCATGCAAAATATAACACTGCCAATTTTGATTGATAGTAGCTCCCTGCAGGGGACACAAATGAGGATCGAATGCATCTTTTTGAAATGCTGAGTGCAGGTTGCAGATGCCAATAAGAATACAGTAAACTCCTTGCATTCTGCTGGGCTCATCTCAGAGTTAGAAGGAAGGTGATACTCACTGAGTCACCACATCCTGCAGCTCTTAGGTTTTTCTTGGAGATACATCCCCACAACCTTGCCACTGTCTAAGCTGGGATGCCACAATGCATGTGTTTGTGACATCACAGTCGGTAGTCATGGGAACATCTGGGATGGTATATTGCCAGCCCACTATTGAATAGACAAAGCACGAGGCTAATACAAAATCGGCAGTTCCTGCTTTTAATATGAAGTGATCCAATTTGGTCCAATTTAAATCCTTCAGACTCCACTGCCACCAAAACTAGGAGCCTGTAATTAATAAACTCAGCTGCTAATCATGCCAACCTGGACATGGCTTAATGCAGACTACTGTTGTTTTGCTGGAATGCCTCTGCTGAAAAGACAGGAAGACCAGCCAACACTTTATTGAACACAGAGGGACAGGTTTTTTCATTCCACCCTGACTACAATGGCATTGCAGATTGTGCCAGTTAGTATGCAACAAATTACTGTGCAGCTGGACACTCTTCAGCATTTTTTTTTTCATAATTCATAATCTAGGTAGTGTATAGGACTAATTAAAAACAGTCTCCATTGAGCATGCAAACCTCTATAACAAGCTCACTGCTAATACTATGTTGTTGTTGTTCAGTCGTTAAGTCGTGTCCGACTCTTCGTGACCCCATGAACCATATTGCGCCAGGCCTTCCTGTCCTTCACTGCCTCCCTGAGTTTGCTCAGTTTCATGCTCGTTGCTTCAGTGATGCTATCTAACCATCTCATCCTCTGCCGTCCCCTTTTCCTTTTGCCTTCCATCTTTCCCAGCATCAGGGTCTTTTCCAAAGAGTCCTCTCTTCGCATAATACTACACTATTCTCTAACAATCCAGACTTCATTTTAATCTATTGTGCTTATTAGCCTAGGCTCATCCTGATTCTATTAGTGTAAAGCCAATTGCCAAAGCTTAAGAAGCATTATATACTGACACAGAAAAACCATAATCTCGGGTACTATGAGCATACACAGGCAGTTTTAACCCACCTCAGCATACCCCCACACTCCTGCATAATTCACATTGTCTCCCTATATTTAAAACTGTAACATTTTTGAGGCAAGAAGTTTGGCATGGCTTACAGAAAAGTATTACTCAAAGTTCTGCTTTTGCATACCTGAAAATAAAATCAGACAAAGCACCAAAGTAGTCCAAAAATGGTTCCATCTTTAGATGTTAAGATCAGAAGCCAAGCTACAACTCTGATAAAGCCCAAAAGTGCTGGAATGGCATAATTCTCCTTTTCCACAAACAAAAATGTCCAGTACCTGGACCTGCATTGTGCTGAGAAATTATTTCATGAAAGAAAATATCCCTTTACCCCTTGAGATACGAAAATATTGCTTATAGCAATAGGGCCTATAATTCAGTGTATTCTCCAGAAAATGGACTAATTTCAGCGTTTTGTGCAAATACAGCAAACCAGCTATTTTTTTCGAGATGTCTACATTTCACTACTCATAAGAAACAGAGAAAATAAACTCTAACAGGAACAACTACCTGAGATTAATAAAAGAAGAATATCACAATCATCTTCCCAGTTGTTTGTATCCATCCTACCTAATCAGGCAGGAGAAGCACGCTCCGAGTGCCATCAGCTAAGGAGTGTTGGCTGGCAGGGTCCAGGAGGAGAGCCTTTTCTGCCATGGTGCCCACCCTTTGGAATACCATTCCCTCAGAGACCTGATTGGACCCAACCCTGCCAGGCTTTCACAAGGCCCTGAAAACTTGGTTTTATGCTTGAGCCTGGGGCCCCAGGTAGGGGACAGAGCCCATCCCCTGGCTTTATTAATGGCTGTTAATGGTTGTTTGATGCTCAGCTGCTATGTATTTTTATTTTTTATACTGTATGTACTCTACTTTATCTATTTTTATTGTAAGCCCCCTAGAGTCACGTATGTGAGATGGGTGGCTATATAAATCGATTAAATAAATAAATAAAAGTGTTTGAGTAAAATGAGATTTCTGAATAAGATAAGAAATCTGAATAATGTTTCCTAACAGAGGTGAAGTTAAGGCTTAATGACTTGCCTAAGTTAGTTTGGGAAGATCATTAGATTTGAATTGTCTTGTCTTCCCAGCTTAACCTTTTCACTTCTCAAGCCATGGCGATTTTTACAGGAAGCAGCTGGATGAGGTATCTAGCACAGATTAGCTATTGTAGAGAAGCACTTCTTTCCATGCGAACAAAATCCCTCAACAGGCAGACATACCAGAAGAAATGTGATCACAATGACCCCACGTGGGTCCTCTGAACTGGGCTTCTCTATCTTGACTGCAGAGAGTCTACATCACACTAATGCCTCCTTCATTAACATTTTTGACACATAAACACACAACTAAATCTTGGGGAGATGTCTTCTAGCTTATATATATGTATATATATAAATATACGTGTTTATTTCTACTTTATTTTCATTTTGTATGAAGGAACATTAAATCAGGTGAGCCTACCCTGTAGTAGAGCCCAAACATGGGATCAGGAGAACTAGGCTTGGGAATAATGTAACCCTCTCTTGTGACTTAAACTGATTCCGTTCTTTTTGCTCCTAGGATAAACATTCTACACTAGGGGGTGGAAATGTAATTAAAAAGAGCCATGCTCGATCAGCCCACAAGATGGATGTGGGTACAACAATACTCTCAGCAATCAATATTCAAATCTACCTCCCAATCTGGTATATTTATAGCCACTGACACTCATAGTCTTTACATTTATCAAATTCCCTTTCCAAGTTGGCAGCCAACTCTATACCTTGAGGTAACAAATTCCCCAGTTCAAGTAGATGTTGCGTGAAAAAAATACCTCTAATTTCCTGTCCTAAATCTCTAATAATTAAACTTCCTTGGATGACTGTTACATTTCTTTAATATAAAGACAATAGGAACATATGAGTTTATCCTGCTGGATCAAGCCAAAGATTTATCTATTCCAGCATTATATATTCAAGGCAGTCACTATCCAGATGCCTCTAGGAACTAATGAACAGGACGTAAAAGTTATAGCCTTCCACTGCTTGCTTCCAATATGTGACACTCCTGAAATATCCTGAAAATGCTAAGAGATCATTCCACAGAAAGGATGCAGATGCTAGCTAGGAAAGAAACACTGCCTTGGTTTTGACTCCAGCTTGAGGTTGTCTTAAGTGAGACTTTATCACCTGAGCCAGTTTAATACAGACAACTGTGACAGCCTCACAAATACTGGGGATCAGAACAATATGTATTGCTTTTTAGTAGTTGTGCTTCCTTCCCCAGACACACTCACCACACGCACCAATACTAGCCTTTCTGATACCAGGTTAAGGCCTTTTAGAAAACTTGTTCTACAGAGCTATCTTAAACCTAATGGATTAAACATTGTCTCCCTGAAATTCCATCTGTTGTTGTTACTATTTTACGGCTGCTTCTATCTGCAGATTGCTGCCTTTTTCATTGTTTTTACATTTTCCTCTTTTACACTGAATTTTTAATAGATGTTCACAAATTGCTCAGCCAACTGAAGTTGATGGAGAGTTCAGAAATTTAACAGAATAATTATGCTCATGCATGGGGGATTCTCTATTCCCTCTTTCCAATGAAGATCACTACACCCTCCAGAGAAGTGGAAGAACTCTCAGAAAAAAATCTGGGATGCAGATTGACAGCAGCAGGAATCAGACAGCACTTTCCTCTCCATTCTGACACCTTCTCCTTGGAATCCCAGATTCCCCATCTCAGAACTTTCCTAGCAAGAGTCAAGAAGCAGAGGATGGGGGAGCTGAAACAAGCCAAGAAGGCAGAGTCCTCCTCTGGCACATGTTTTTCTTGCTACCTTGGGTACAGTTAAATATGCCAGTTTCATGGGCTTAAGAGTAAGCTCAAATGAGCAGGTCCATCTGAGAGCTGTTCCTGCCATACTCAAGCATACTATCCATGTCTACCTCAGCCTTCTTCCCCATGCTATTCAACATCTATAGGAAGCCACTGGGAGAGGTCAGGTAAGATCTCATTAGCATACTGGTGATACTCAGCTGTACACCACCAGTCCAGGCTGAATTGGGGATGGAAGTCCTACCTAGTGCCAGGAGGCTGTGATGGACTGAATAGGTCAAAACAAGCTCAAATTAAATCTCTGCAAGGCTGAGTTGCTGTTTGAACAGGAACACCCTGGTTTTGTTCCAGATCCAGTAACAGTTCTGAAGGGGATGGGATTCCCCATGAAGCAGCAGGTGTGCAACTTAGGAATTCTCCTGGATTTACAGCTCCTGATGGAACAGCAGGTAGAAGTCATGGCCAGGGCAGCCTTTGCTCAGCTAAGTTGGTGACCAGTTGCAGACCTTCCTGGAATGAGAAGCCATAATAATTATAGCTCATGCTTTCATCACCACAGGTTTAAACCGCTGCAAAGCACTCTACATGGGCCTGCCTTGAAGACCACCCGGAAAATGCAGTTGGCACAATACACGGTAGAGAACTGCTACTGTAATATAACACTAGATTTGCTGATTTCTGATTTCTTGTTCCAGTTCAAAGTCCTGCTCTCAAAACCCTGCAGGCTTTGATTATTCAAGAAACTATCTCCTCCAAATGGATTCTGCCCATACTGTGCAAACTTCAGGGAAGAGATGCTAAAAGTCCTAATTATGCTAGAGGTACTGTGGAGCCAGAGACAGCTCTTCTCTGTGGTGGCCTTGATGCTGTTAAATCATCTGCCCTCGAGGTCATCCTGACACCATCTCTCTTGGCTTTCTCCAAAGCTGTCAAGCCTCTTTTGTTTAGATGGGCTTTTGAATTATAAGGTATGAAGTTTGGATTTTTGTACTTTACAGTAAGGTTAGGTAACAGTTTTACTTTTATGGTTTACTGATGCTTGAGTTATGTCAATTTTGGAGTGACTGGGGATTTCTTGTGATGATATTATGTTGTTGTTCAGAGTCTTAAAAACTGGGCTATATATAAATAAATGTAACAAACATGCATTTCCTGATGGGCTTTTGAACGTACTAAACTCCACTGAAAAACCAGGGCATCCAATAGTAGAAAATGTTGACAAAGCTAGAGCAGCAAGGAGCCCTACCCATGTGCACATAATGTTTTATTGTTGCAGGCTTTAATATATGTAATATACGTGTATCTATGAAAGCTAATTCTAAAGGCTCAAAAGATCTTACTGCATCCTCTTGATTTTGGAATTTCTTTGGGGCGCATTTTGAGAACATTTACAGGGAAGAAGAGAGAGTGCAGGAGCACAGACAGGAGCAGTTCTCTCTGTGGGCACAGAGAGAACTGCTCCTGTCTGTGCTCCTGCACTCTGAAGATGCCGGTCACAGGTGCTGGTGAAACGTTAGGAAACAAAACTTCAAGAACACAGCCACACAGCCTGGAAGACCCACACCAGCCATCGTATGCCGGCCGTGAAAGCCTTCGACAATACAAGAAGAGAGAGCTTGGGATCCTGACCCATGGCTAAAATTACATTTCTGGTGAGTATCCAAAACTAACTTCAGTTCCAATGAAGAATTGGAATAATTGGAATAATTGAGAAAACAGTCATCTTCCACAACTGCCAGGCACACTTAGACACGTGGACTAAAGGTTTTTCTTTTTGTTTTAAAAATCCATCTCTTTGTAAACATGCCTTAATGTTAGAACATTAAAGATCATTGATGTACAAAGGATTACTTACAGACTCATAATGGTGTCCTCTGAAAGCAAGGAATATCCTTCAGATTATATGTTTTGTTGTAATCTCTCTTACACTAATAATTTCCATCTTGAAAATACAAAAAATTAATAATCATGGTATCCAGGCACTCAGAATAAGGAAAACAGTCTCTGGAAATGAAATGCTTTCCAAGCTTGTTCAGTGGCATTCTCTACTCACCATTCACACTGGATGAAAAGTTATAATGATAATTTCATCCTTCCTCCAAGAAGTTAAAGCCAAGATACATTCCTCTCCCACTTTGTCTACATATCAACCTTGCAATCTAGATTAAGATAAAGAAAAGTGATTGCCCCAAACACTCTACAACCTGTGTGACTTAAGTAGGAATTTGAACTCAAGATTTTCTGGTCAGGGCCCAAACATTTGCACGATGCTACATGCTACGAACAACAGGCTAGCGTTTGGACAGTATTCTTTCAGAATGAATCAATATCCCCGCATTGCAGTTTTTCTAAACACTTTGCATGTTTTCTCAAAGGTAAGTCCTACTGGGGGAAGGGGGCTTGCAGCCAAAGAACAATGGTCAGGATTGCAATCTAAGATATATACTATGGAAAGTAGGCCACCCAATCAGTTTGTGAAAGTGGAGAGTTTTGAGCAAACAACTTTCTGTTACACCAGCTCTCCATCAATGCTTTGATTGTTGAAGTAAGCTTGATCCTTAAAAATACTAGTTTTTTTTAATATATTATTCTAAGCAGACTTGCTTTAGTAGCCATTTTATTCCCATACTAGAACTAGTGCAATTCATACACGATAGGTTTCATACATTACATTACAGGTGATCGGCATCTTTCCCATTCAGTTCTTCTCTAACGAATGTATATTTTTACCTCCAATAAAAATAGCTTCAGAGGGCCGATGGCCAACTCTAAGACCACAGCTCTGAGTAGACATATAATGTTCCAGCAGGTTCTTTATCCAACATTAAATTAAATTACTGTATTGTGACAATATTGTGAATTAAATTAAAAGTATCGTGACAACATCAGTAATCCCATTCAGTTTTGTTCTGCAGTGGCAAACAAAGCAAATAATGTTGCACTGGATTCTATAAGCACGTCTAAAGCTTGTAGGAGTTAGGAACAAGAATGCACAGGTCCAAAGGACATTTCTTTTACTGTCTTCCATTCACCTATTGCATTCATTTTGCCAAGTTTACATTTCAAGGCTGATCCAGATCATTATGGTTTATTACATTTCCACATATTAAGGCCTTGTGGCAACATACTGCATTATTACTGCATTTACATCTCACCTTTTTTCTAAGAGCTCACAGTAGCTTACAAAAAGCCCAAAGTTTATCCCTATAACAACAATCTTATGAGGAAGGTTAAGCATAGAATGTGTCTACCCCAGATTCGTCCAACGGGTTTCCCGATGCAGTATAAACTCAAAACGTTGAGCCAACTGTAACCATCTTAATCACTACACTGTACTATATGCTTAAACTTTTTCCCTGCTTTTACTCTCCTTGAAGGTCAGTCAGCTTGAGATAGTGATTAATCCAAACTACCAAGGAAGCATCATAACCGGCCATGAATCTGAAGCCATTTTTTTCCAATGAAACACTCTGCAAGACTTCTTTTAACTATGAGATGCTGGAGAAAACAGCATTTTGATTCTCACATAATGCTCTTCTGTGTCGAGCAGGTTTGCATACCACATTAAGGTAGGGCGACCAAATCCAGGTTGCAAAAATCCAGATGACCACTATATGACAGCAGAAAGATACTGAAATCTCTAACCCAGGGGTTTTTAACCTGGGATCTATGATAGATTTCAAGGGATGTGTGAACTTGGATGAGAAAAAATTACAACTTCATTTTCACTAACCTCTAATTAAAACGTCATTGAGAAGGGGTCACTACGCTCAAAGGGATCAATAGCACAAAAAGGTTAAGAACTCCTGCTCTGTATAGAATAAGAAAGGTGACCTTGACAGAGATATGCAGGTACCATTACTGAGGCAAAAGGGGCTGAAACATTTTTTAAGTCCAGAACAAGAGATAACGTTCAGAAGTAGCTCAGGCAGATGCCTCCCCAATTCACTGAATTATAAGGAGGAGGAAGAGACACAGCACAGTCAGACTTGCAAGATTCTGTTATTATAGCCAATCTCAAATAAAGGAGTATTAGCCTTCCTGGGGAGTTGATTTCCTGGTCAGGTCTACCTAATGAGGCTGACACTGTAACTCTTTTCTGCTATTTTATGGTTGTCAGGAGGTTGGCAGCTCAGATCTGATAACCCCAACTTAATTGAAAATTATTATAGCTTAGCATGATTGCGTGAACCACATCACCGAGTTCTCTCTATATTATATAAAGAATCGGATACCTCCATAAACATAGGTAAAAGAGATTTCCATCACAATCCAATGCATGCATTTTAATTAGTGTCACTGAATTCAGTGCAGCTTACTTCCTAGAAAGGGTATTTAAGTTTGCAGTCTTACTTTTGCTTTTGGTTTAAGGAAATCACTAAAATACAAGCAGGTTGAATAAGAAAATTACTGACATTTTTCCTCTATATACCCAGGAATCAAAGATAACCCCCAGATTTCTCAGAGTTCAGTAAACCCTAGTCTGAGTTTATTGTTTAACTGAATCTCTGCGCTAAACCTGTAAAAATATTGACAGTGTTCATTTCTCTAGGCCTACCACTGGAAATGTAAATTAACTAGTGTTGCTTTTATTTCACAGGAAAAGATATTCTCAGTCACGGTTTTGGCCTTGTAAGATTATACCACTTTAGCACATTCTAAGTTATGTCCACAGTTTTTATTTGTTCAAAAGGTGTAACATGAAAGCAACTTTAGTAGGTGCACCCTCTGGTACAATCAACCACTCTTGGTTATATACCCTCTTGTCCACATTCAGAAGAAATCAGTAAAACTTTGTTCATCCTATAAATGATATGGTCATTCACAAGAATGTTTGACTGCATTCACTGAAGTTGCATATCTAAGCCTTCTCTGGATAGATCCCATCTAGACGAAGACTGCCATATAATGCCAGTTTCATTTACAAAGTCAGCCCCCAGCAGTAACATCATTCCAAAAGTATAACAGGCCCAACCTGGCACATTTTGGATATTTGGCCATGTTTGTTGAGAATGTTGACAGTTGCTGTTCTAATGCAACCAGATTAAAGAAAACTGGGCCAGGGGGGTGGGGGAGATTACATATAGTTATTGATCATATTCCATCCCAAAAGGGCAAAGCAAGCAGTATGTTGGTAAATAAGAAAATGAAAATTGTTTAACATTATGCGATCATAAAAATGCCACAAACATTAAAAGTCATAATTTTAAAAGAAAAAGCTTTAATTTGTATTTATAAATGGCTGAGAAGCATGCAGTGAGGAATGCTTTGCAGGTTTCCGCATGTCTGTATTTGATTATATCTGAATTACAAACAGTTGTTCTTTTTCAAATGGTATCATGGCTTGCAATTCAAAACTCTTGGGATCCAAGTCAATTGCTCTCTCTTTCTAGGTCAAAGCAGCCCTTCAGCTTACTGAAAGGAGCAAGGAATATCCTGTGTGCCTTTACATTTGCAATTATACCTTTGCTCACTCCTTCTTTATGAATCTGCCTCTTCTATCTCCGGGTCATGAAAAAAAGAGCCCTTTGATAGCTCCACTGTTGGGTATAACAGGCAGGCAGGATCAACTCCTGATTCACAGACTGACCTAAGATATTCAGTATTAGCATCAGTATCACGCTGTGAGTCAAGGAGGACTTAAGAACTAACCCCCCCCCCCAAGTCAAAGATTACTGCGTCCCAGCAAGGCTTTTTCTCCCAACTCTTGCTTCATTTCTTGGTAGATGTGGTTAGTGCTGAACTGCAGTAGAGAATTCAAAACAAATTGCTGGAGAATTTGTTATGTTAATATGGTACAGAAAACCCTGCCAAAAGAAAACTGACCATACTCAGAAGATCTCTATGAAATTATACTGCCCATTTTAATGACTAATTAGAGACAAACTCACATCAGGAAGTGTGATGTTGTTTTCCACACTGTCTGCAATTTCTGAAACACATTAAATGTGCCCCCAGGATTTTTCACAGATCATATTTGCCAAATATCCATGTACTATGAAATAAGGATACATCGCAGAACCTTGATTTTTAGATATTCCCAACATGTGACAAGAGTGTGTGATGCATGAATAAGGTGTGATATTCACACAGGACATCAAAAAAAATGGTTATATTTTATCACATGAGAACATGAGCAATGCAGTCCTAGCCCTGAGGCTAGTAGAAACAGTAAGACATTCTATGGCACCTTACAAATACTGTATGAAATTACAACTGTTTTATTCTTTGGCTTTTAGTCAAGGCTTTCAAGACCTGTTTGCCTTCTGTTACTCAACCTACTGATTCTAGCAAGCTTGACTGAAGACCAAAACCATTGTCCAATATTAATTTCAGAGTCCTTTCTGGCCCTACCCTGTGGATCTGTGCTTTGCATTATGAACCAACAATTATGAGTGCAATGAAGTTATAATGCTGTCAGATAAAACAGAAAGTCATGAAAAGTAAAAGTTGTTATCTACAGGACCCAGACATGTTCAAGAATAGTCTTTTGATGTGCTAAAATATGATGCTATTGGTACTATAATTTTTATTTTCTTTGCAATTCACTTTCTGCCATTCCCTGTTAGATATGACCATCCTATGAAGTAAAAAAAAAGGGGAGAGCTTCTTATTATACATCCCTCTAGAGATAAGCAGAAAGATATTCGCAGACTTTCAAACCCACCTTAAGTCTGATGGAAGAAAGGTAAACTTTCATAACTGCAGATGATCCCAATTAACCTCAGCAAACATTGTAATGTTTCCCTGCTGCCCTCTTTAGGGTTAATTGCAGAAAACCACTTTTTCCTGTACAGGCCAGTCCAGTCCACCTCTTGCTCAGATAGAGTTTCCAACCCAAGTGCTAAAGAAACATGATCTGATCCCGGCCACCCGAAGTGACACCAACTACATTTTGCACTATTCCTTGATCCTTGGGAACAAGCATCCTTCAAAAAAACATCCGTTCCAAATACCCCATAGGTTCTACTGAAAAGCATCTCTAAAGATGAAGGTGATGACAGTAATACATTCATACTAGTAGTAATAGGAGTAATCAGAAGTCACAAACCTGCTATTGGATGCGAATAGTCATAATCAAATAAAATCGAGAAGTCCAGCTCTTCTTGAGGGCTGATATTTGGATTCGGATCATTGTCCCCTTGCTGGGAGTTCGGATCCGAATCATTTGGACTGGAAGCCATCTCTACGTCTAAGGGTGACCTCTTTACAGTTCTAATTGGGAAGAGGCAGAATAATGCGGGAGAGGCAATTCTGCCCTCCCCTTCGCAAGGTATCACAAGAAGAAGAATTAATGCTAGCCCCCGCTCGTCTAAATCATGCAACTCGAAAAATGAAATGCGCGCTTCCTTTAAACTTCTCGGGGAGGGGGTCTCCTAGGAGGTCGTTTGCCCCGAACCCTGGAATCGCCCTCCGCCACCTCGCGTGCCAGGAAGAGGCGCCTGCACGCGGAGGAGCTGCCCCGCGACCTGGCAGCGCTCGCAACTTCTGCTGCTGCTTCGCCCCTGGCCCTGCGCGGCTGCAGCTTCGCTCCCGGCGCGTGAAGCCCGTTCGAGGCGGGGCAAGGCGACTTCCTGTTCGCGGCAGCCACCTGGGGCGGGAGGCGGCGCTGCCTCCGGGAGGGGAGGGGAGGGGAGGGGAAGGGAGGAGCGGTGCTCTCCCACCGCCGCCCCGCAGACTGACCCGGCGGGAGAGAGACCTGGTGGAAGCTGCGGGGGACCAGAAAGAGGGATGGAAGGTGGCCCGGGTGGGCGGACTTTTAGCGCACGCGCGCCCCCGAGAACGTGAGAATGCGGGCGTGTATCTCCACGGGTTACGCCTGCCCGTGCTGGGTTGCTAACCTGAGGATTTGCGTGCGCCCGACATGCTGAACCATCACCTAACCTCGTTTTCCTCCGGAGAGGGAAAGGCGGGGATCGACGCCTCTTTTCACTTCGCTGCAGAAATTCATCACGCGGGGAAAAGCGGAGGGAGGAAAGTAAACTTCGCCGGATGCGTTTCTTCCTACTATCAAAAGAAGCATGGAAGTCGGGCTAGGAAACTGGCGCTCAAATCATGCATACATATATCAATACAAATAAACAAACACACGTGTATTCCCTTGAATGGGGCAATGGGAGGGAGAGACAGACGGTCTTAAGGATGAATTTTGCGAGGTATATGAGGCTGTATAAATGGAGAGACTCTGAAGGTTTCCAGAGGCCTTGGATTTAGCTCCAAATATTATGATACCAAAAGGGGAACTTGGTTAAAAGCAAGGGAGTCAGTGTACTGACCGTATTTGATTTGATTTCTCTCGGACCTTTCAGGATACCTATATGCTAATTTTAAATGTACGAGTTGCATAAATGTGATCACCGCCTCTTGTACTGTTTATTGTATTACATATTTGATTAAGGCATTTTGTGTATTTTAATTATTCAAAAATTCATTTGTGGTTTAAAGTACTGTAAGCTGCTGCCCGGGGGGGGGGCGGGGGGGGAGACTTACAAAATACACATTTTGAAATGAATAAAATTTAGATAAAATTAAATCACATTCAATTTTTGGCCTGATCCCACTTATTTTTTGCAAATCTATCCCCAGGCATGCTACCCAAAATGTAATACTGCCCTTTGCCCCAGAACAGTTGTGTATATATTGATGCACTGATTGTAATGAACACATGAAAAACAAGTGCATCACATCCATATAAGATCATTCCACTACTGCTCTTCACTACGGTAAACTAAATTTTATACCAATTTCTGTATGCAAACTTGGAAGCTGACAGCATGTAACTGAAAATAGGTACAGGAATGTCAGAAAGGAGAAACTGCTGAGAAAAATCTGGCTGGCAGTGCAGGTGTTTGGCCAGTGCGTTGCAAAATCCTGAACAGGTTTCTAGGGGTATCTTTTGCAATATGACAAAAGTTGCCTGGTCCAAAACTCATATCACGGTATCCTTTGCAAAAGATTTTAGGACGTATCGTTTTAGTTTCTGTAATTATCACAACCAAGCCAGTAATACAAAACTAGAGACACAAACAAAAAAAGATTCATGTAAAGGGAGGGAGGGGCTTCATTTGCTCAAAAATCACTATTTTTGAAGTACGCTGTTTCCTCCATCCCTATTTCTCCAATTTGGTTTGAGAATTGCTTTCAGAACAGCATTTAGAAAATAATGAAAGGGGTGAAATGGAAGGAAAAATACTTAGGTTGGAGTTCACAGGTCTTCAATGCACAAGCCCAATTCCATTCAGTCAAAGGCAGTTCCCAATCAATTGATCATAGGAAGAAAAGCAGCATATTTAAAACAGAGGATATCTACAATGTGCAGACTGAAAAACCGAAGTTTTAAGAGGAGGTTACTTTTAATCCAGCCTCTGTATTGGACAACTCATAGAGTTATATTTGCATTACCAAATGAATAAATGAAAATGAACAAAGTTCATTTTCTTCCTGAGATGGAAGACAAATGCAAGCTGCAGGCTTTCGCATATATATATATATATAATATACATTTTAGCAGACCAATGCACTCAGTTGCATGACTAACTTTTGCAGTGATGGCAGCACATCAAGGAATAATGGAGGATGTCTGAAGAATTAGCAAGTAGGGAAAAAGTATAGGACATTTCAAAACAGTAGATGTTGGAGAGGTGATAATAATTAGGATAAACACAGCTATGGGGGGATTTTTCCTTTTCTTCCACTGAAGCAATTCAGAGTGAAGTATGAAATTAGCATTTGCATTAAGAGAAGTCTATATTCAATTCATGCCAGCATTCCTACAGTAAATCACATATTGTTAGTATACAATTAATATCCTACCTTTATCTCCATCCCATCCCATCTGATATTTGCATTTTTTCCAAGTCTTCATGTGAAATGTAAGTTACATCTTTTAATTTCACTTCTAAAGAGTCCTCAGATAATCAACAACATTTGCAAAGGCTAAAGTCGGATTGCTGCTAATCCAGAGCTTGCATACAAAAAGATGTGCTCTATGTTCCTTTCCCAATCTGGCAACTTCCAAATTTGTTGAGACTGTAGCATGCTACTAAAGAATTGCAGTCCCAACTGGTTGCAGAAAGCCAAATCTGAACTAATTGTAAAATATTTTGGACACAGTGGCCCATCTCAAGGCCATCTATCAGTATAATTTTAAAAGTAACTATTTAAAAAGGCATTAAAAACCTAAGTCATTTATATTGATAGACTTTTCTGTCTTCTCAGAGCATTCTTTGGTCCCAAAGCTCAGTGAGCAATAACTCAGCCCTATAATTTGAATCAGATTTGCAGATGACTTCTCATACATCAGTATCATAAAAATGAAACGGAACAAAGTACAGCAGGTCAAGCCAACATTTATGGTGCTTTCTAGTACTTACGTAAAACACTAGTGATACACTTCTGAGCTTACTGTTTTACAAACACACACATACACTTTAACAGCCCAGACTTAACATGTCTACACTTGAGAACAGCTAGATGCACATCTACAGGGCTGCCAAAACAAGCATTACGGAAGGGATCTGGATGTCATCCAGCCGAGAAGTGCTTGAACAGCAAACCAGACAGACTTTTAACCTCCCATCTTCAGCTATCCTTTCTTCTGTTTACTTTTCCTTCTCCTCCTCTATTTTTTATTTTGACTGCAACAAATTAATACAGTTAATCCTCTGAAAATTATTAGAACGCGCCAGATATGAAACAGAAATCCATCACATCATCACAATACATACGTTAATTAACTCATTAATACAAGCATGTCTTTGTCACACCAACATCTGTTTTGTGAATGGCCATTATCTATAGGTCAGTATTCCTGCCTATACTTCCTACCTTTGACCTCTCTCTAATCTCCTTTTACTATCTTCTCCCACCCAACTGCAAAAATACTCTACCCATGTATTGAAGTGGACTACCTACTTTATTAACTGCGTATTATTCTACAGGAAATTTAGTAAGGCTTTAAGGTGCCACACAAGACTATTTTTTACCATGGCCTGTCTCTTCCTGACATCTCATTTGTTATTTTACCCATTACTAATATGTAGAATATGGAAGGCTACCATCTCCATGTTGTTGAGATACCCACTTTTTTTACTTTGGTCTCAAGCTCCTTCCTTTCTTCCTCAACAACTTTTGATGATTGTTACTGTGACGATGAACATAGCTTTAAGTTATATTTGTTTGCTGGCTACTTTCACCATTCATTCTCAACTTTCCATGCCTTTATGAGGATGACCTATGTGGATTTTCATGTTGGTACAAATGTGAATGCATCTGTACCTTCAATGAAACCACATTCACATTTGCTGGCATGGGAGAAGCCATCTCTGGGCTAGAAGTCAAGCTTAGCTGCTACAATTCCACATGTTACTTAAGAAATATAACTGAGAATGAATCAAAGTATGCTCTGAAGATTCCTTCAAAAAAAAATCAAAGATCAGTTGATGTAGAGATAGTTATTCGCATGTTTTTAAAGCATTTGCTTCCTTACAGGCGAAGGAAGTCAGATATACAACTTTAAATACCAACCATTTTGAATACCATTTATTTCATGCCTTGTCAGTGTATACCAAAGGCAGCCCCACAAATAGTACGGTAATGCAGAGTTATGTTACTGAAGCAGGGGCAAAGCACTGAGCAGAAGAGTGTTTTTAAGTCTAAGAGATCATTCTAGTTGATGTATACTGCACCAATGGGCAGCAATTTTAGTATCTGCAATTACAGATTAAAATAACAGTGCTCACTCCAAAGCCTTAGAAGAATCTCCTTGAGAACCAGTATGATGAAATGGTAAAGATCAGAACAGCAGGCCAAGACCAGAGACTCTAGTTCAAATTCCCATCCAGGCTAGAAACCTGATGGAGAATCTTGAGCCAACCTCTCCTTTTCTCTCTCTTTCTCAGCTTAACCTACATCCCATAGTTGTGGGCTTGTAGGTGTGCTGTGCAGCATGGATAGATATGAATTGTTAATATGTCTATCATTAATATTTTTCCATCCCTTTATCATTGAATCAGATGTTATTTCTTCAGGTGTCTCTGTGCTCCCTGAGTAGAGAGTGGTGGCATTTATACAAACCAGGCAATCTTGATGTTTCAAGAGATAGCCCTTAAGTGGTTAATACCACCTCCTATTCCAGGAGAGAATTAGGCAATTATGCTCACTGAAAAGACATGAAATACACAAGCTGTTCCTTGCTATGTCTAGGGCTGGTCCTTTCAGAGCCAAAATCCAGGATGCTACAACTTATGGGAAGGGGGAAATGACCACTTAAAGAGAGCAAAAGTTGATAGGGAGAGCATCAAAGAGTTGGGTATCAGCAGCTGGGCCAGAATGGAAATGCCAGGGTCCATGGACAAAGCTACTGCTGATTAATTGCATGCTATAGGCATACCTATCTCAGCTGCAAAAGACTTGAAGGCCACTAGAGGCAGGAAAAAGATACAGAAAGCTCTCAAGGCTTTCTGCCACCTAGAGGTCTCCTGGACATTTGCAGCCCAGTTTTGCTACACAACTGAAGCCAACATTTCATCCACGACTGAAAATCACCTAGCTGTATTGCTGGATCCATAAGCTAGATATGAACCCTTACTAAGAGTTAGAACCAAGCTTACTTCTATTCATTTGTAAACTGACTTTCTCTAACCCACACTCCCTGATAGCTGACAGATGCATCAGTCAGCCTCCCCAGCTGAGAAACAGTTGGAGGGAGTCTGAAGAGGCTTATGCATGAATAGATGGGTGGATGCAGGCCCCCCCTCTAATGAGACGCAGTCAGGTTCACATCACCTTGGAAAGAAGTCTGCTTATATATTGCTACATGTGGATGTCCCTTCACACTTGAGCTGATCACACAGAGTATGAACATGTAGCTAACATGGACTCTGGTATCTAGGAAAACAGGGTCAATTTGCTCACACAAATGAGCCCCTTTGGGCATTTCTCGTGAAGGCCTGAGAAAAGGTCCCCCTTTACCCAAACAACTTCCTGTGAGGCACATTGCTAATACTGATGCATTTTTAAGTTGAATCCATGCCAATGAGAAAATGTATGAAGAATCTTGTATTTAAGGGACTGTAAGGTTCAGAGAACTGGCTCTAGAACCAAATAATTAGATAATCTTTCCCTACTCAGTGTCCTCCAGAAGTGGTAGCTGGAAATTCTGGGAATTGTCAGGGAATTCTGGGAAATCTGGAAGCCATCAAGTTACAGAAGGCTATAGTAAGGGGTCAGGGAGAGAAGGAAGATTAATTAACAATATTAGTATTGTTGATGTTACAAACGAGCATAACTATATATCATATTTTCCAACTAAAAATGAGTATTTTATAAAAATTAAAAATGAAATATGAGTACAGTTCCCTTAAAAAAGACATTCAATTTTGGGGTCAGTCTGAGTCAGAGATATTGCTCCCAGTTTGAAGCATAATGTGGTTTTGGTAAGGAAGGCCAATGGAAAAATTGCTCATAATCTCCATGTTCCCATTAAAACTGCTGAAGGCAGCCTTGAAAACCAATGGAATGTACATATCATAATAAAAAGCATATAGGAAGCCAAATATTGGAAAAGGCTTCCTAAGATATTATTATCCCAGGCCTTTTCTCCACAGAGGTGAATGATGAAATTATTTTAGTTGAGAATTTGTTCAACTTAAGAGAAGTCCACACCCAATATCTCCGGAATAGGAATTTTTGCTAAAACTTAAGAATTTGCTGTTTGATATGTCCGAGGATAAGATTCTCTTGAGCATGCAAGAATGTTTGTAATTTACATATTTTGTAATTTTTATTCCTATGCATTTTTTTTTTTTTAGCATATACCTGTTTAGCTGTTTTGGAACAGAAAAACAACAACCAAGTATTATAGCATATTAAAAACTACAGGTTGAATCTGTTATAAATTTAGGTTAATTTAGAAAGTACTGAATTAGTGGAAAAGTTAGTCATGACTTAATTTCCATTAAAATCAACGGGTCTTCATTTAATTTAGCAATTAATAATTGGATTCAGCTCTAAACATGTTTAGACTTGCATTAGGTTCTATGGTCCAAAGTCTGCCTTATCAGAAATATTCATGGCTTTTTTCCCTGCAATATATTAACAAGGATAATCCATTTTAAAGAAAAATGCTATATATGCATATAGATACATATGTAAAATAGCATAACTCCTTAGTCACTAACTGATCCTATTTTGCATAAAATCTCACTGTGTAAAATTTGTTCATTAATGAGAGAAAAGCATTTCTATCTATTTAGTTTTTAGGTGCTAGCAGAATTACAAATTAATTTGCTAAATTATAACAACACAGACCATAAACATGAATTTATTACTTCTCTCAAAGGTTACTTCCACTTATTTCTTTTTTTATCCCTGCCACAATCAAGGAAACTCAGTCTGTTATTCAGTTTCATAGGGTATAGCTTCATCTCGGAATCACAGAGTTTAAATGATATTATCGAGAACAGATACAACTTCAGAATAGCCATAACCAGACTCCTTCTGATGTTTTATCTGCTTTCTGAAATGGTTTGTACATGATTCTTGTCTTGACTGTGCCTGTCCTGTACTCTGATCTCGAATGCCCAGATTTCAAACAACAGGAGTAAATTCTCATCCGTTTACTAGATTTCATGGAATATTTTCATATATTTTGCTATTCTGGAACAACTTCTAGGGCATCAACAGCCCACTGGTTCTCGAACTTTGCAGTACAGTGACCTACTAAATTGAGAAATGAATTTGTACGACCCTCACATATGAACAAATTTAACAATTTCACTGGGGTTAGGATTGGCCAAGAAGTAAATATACCACTGTTAATAATAAACATGTAACCTATATATCACTCTGTGTGTGCGTGTGTGTGTGTGTGTATAAAAATTTGGGAACCACAACTGCCCACTGAGGATTTTAAAATGTGCAAACGTCCCCTGCAAGCAGCTTATGACCCATGGAGGTCCCAGCCTACAGTTTAAGAACCCTTCGCTAGTCTGACCAGATTAATTTTATTGCTTCTTGTGAACTAACCAACCATCCTCCAAACATACCGTACAAAATCAAGGCAGCTAATTAGGGCACCTTATAATGGCCATGGCAGTGTAGACTGACTGTTTTATAGTATGATTTCTAGAAAATAATAGTTAAGGTTAGTTATATATTTTGCCTGAAAAAAATAAAATTGCTGCACACTGAATATGAGCGGGTCATGAAAAAAGGAATGTCACAAACCTTGTCCCTGGATTATCGGAATTTGTTTTAGTTAAGTTTAACATAATATATACATATTTATGACATTCAAATGTATGAATTATATATGTAAATAACTAATAATAATAATTTATTAAACTTGTATGGCACCCAACTCTCCACAACCCTGGGTGGCTCACGACAATCAAAGAAATTACAATAAAATCAATAAAAGATAAAAGATGGCAAGAGGGATGTAGCAAGGGGTCTCACTCTCCCTTCCCAAAGGCCTGGGTAAAGAGCCAGGTCTTCACAACTGTAATAATAACTTCTTAATATTTAAGTGTCAAGGTCCCATGATTGATATTCCTATAATTATCAACCCCTCTAAATTAAGATAAAGTCTCTTTTGAAGCAAGCATAACTCCTGCTGATATTTTGACACTTCTCCATAGTTTTTGTTGGCACCAATACAGAAGTGGCTTCCCACTGCCTGCTTCCACAGTGTTTTCCAACTTCCCATCTAACCACCCTGGGAATTCCTGGTAGTCCCCCATCCAAGAGTAATCAGGCTCTCAGGCCCAGCCTATTATTAATAATAGTTTTGGATACTGAACCAAGCCATGTGGTGAACTAGATGTAAACCTCAATGTATTTTCAACCCCCACCTCTCCAGAGTGGTTTCCACCCCTATCCAACTGCATCAATGTATGTAGCTGTCAGTCACCTCAAGAAGGAACCCCATCCGTCCCCTTACCCAGTGATGCACACAGGCCAGTCAGCTGCTGTGAAGATGAGCAGTGGACAAGGCTTGTCCAGAATGGAGTCTGCATGAGAATCAGTCATTCCATCTTTCTGCTTAGGCAGAGTGTCCCCTTGGGATGTCCCTAAATGTATTCATTGTGACTAAAACTCCTGTGGAGATGTCTCTAAAGGGACAAGTTTCTCCTTGTCGGTGTTCAACAATCTATTTTCATCCTTTCAAGGATAAAAGCACCTTTTGAAAGCTTAAGCCGAGAGGTCAGCTACTCTCCCATTAGAACAGAAAAAGCCCTGCTTCTGTTTCTAAACCTCCCATTTGAATTACCACCATGGGAACCTCTCTTGAAATGTATGGAAGCTTCTATTAGTCTATAATACTGCTTAGATACTATTGAGTTGGGCAATATATCATACCAGTAATTTGCCATTTTCATTGGCTTCCAATCAATATCCAGGTTCAAGATCTTTTTTAGAGAGTCTTCTCTATAGGTCTTCATTAAATAAGCTACAGCAGGTGATTATGAAAGGGTTTTCCCCCCTGTAGTGACATATCTCTTGTAAAATACCTTCCCATGAGAGGCATGCCAAGCACCTAACTTGATAACATTTCAAATGCCAAGCAACTAGATTTTAAATTTGTTTTAGCTGGACAAATCTCTTTTAGCCTACTTTTTCTCCTGCATGGTATTCTTGCAGGATTTTGTTATAATTTTTTTTTTTTTTTGGTTATAGGATGCACCATGAACTACTCTGAGCCAGTCTTATGAAGTGAGTGACACACAATATAAAATAAATGCATAAACATTACTATATTCTTATTTATTAAATTGATTCTGGCTGCCCATTCCAACAGACTATTATGTGATTTTTTTTTTAATCCTTTGTTTCTAAAGTTCATTATCTCAAACATATGAAATGTCGCCTGCTTCCCAGCATGCAGTGCCCTTGACAGGTCTTAAAATGGGCTCCTTATAAACACTGGTTGAGTACTCTTTTGAAGGAGTGCTAGACTTGTTTAAAAACTAGAACTCTTTGATAGAGCTGTAGTCCTGTGCTGCACAGAGGAGAGCTAGTTTCTCCCAGCCCCATTGCTAGTTTGGTCACCAGTAAATCAGGCAGAGGTGCCATTTTGTCTACACAGTGTTTCCCAATCTTCCCAAGACATGTGGACAATTCCCTAATTCCCCAGTCAGTTATTGAGGCTGGGAAACACTGGCCTATCCCTACATTTTACCTATATCACAGGCTATTTCTGGGTGCTACAAGCCACTTCCTGCCAGTATGGACTCCCTAACCATAACCTTTGCATCTCTAATTGAGGATTGAGCTGTTCAAGATTAGCTACCCTCTCCTACCTATGACCCTGACAGATGGAGTGAAGCAGGAGAGAATGCCTCCAATGCTCCTCATAACCTGTGACCTGTTAGTTGAACAACTTCACAAGTTGCTAGACCACCATTCAAGTCACTCACCAAAGTAGGCCCCATCACAACTAAAGAAGAATGAATGAGGACTATTTTCCCCACTGGCAGGTGGAGCTTAGTGGGAGGAGAAATCAAGCCGGGGATTCCACCAAGAACGTCACTTGCCAGCCTCATTCCTGAAGAAGAGGACTTGTCCATTGAGCCAGCAAATTTTATGCCAGCATACTTTTCTACTGGCTCAAGGACTGGTGAATTCTACTTTAACATGGCCATTTGACTGTGTCTATTGATTATGATCTAATCACATGAATGCAATGGCTGGAATTATACCACCTTCTGCTCTGTGTGACTTCTGCCTTTCTGAAAGGGAGACTGAAGGGAAATGTGCTCTGACAATTTTTCTGCCTGTGCCTTTGACAGATTTCTCAAAGCCTGGGGAAAAAGATGTTGGTTTGCAAAATGGGACAAGCACAGAACATCTGCGCAATCCTCCTTTATCAGAAAAACAAGTAGCTACCACCACAACACAGCACTGGGTAGTTAGCAAGAGTACCAAGAAATCTCTGCCCTAATAAGCTTAAGAGATAAACTGGTTTCTGCATATGATCAATCAATCAGAGTAAACATAATCAGTTGCTAATCCCCTTTGTCAATAAATATGGTAAGAAGATTCTTGGAAAATCTTGTTTTTTAGTTATAAGTGACTAAGGGGCTTGATAGCTCCTCTGACAGATCCAAATATCTCCCCTCTGTTTCTCATCCCCAGCAGATGACAAAGTTAAAGAGAATTGGGGGGTGGGGCAGCAGAGAATACCGGATTGTAGGCTAGACCAGGTAGCCTACAGAAAAATCCCAGACAGAAATATTAGCAAAGTACTTCTGCATTGTAGCCAAAATTACATGGACATATCCATCAAGTCACCAGGTTCCAAGGGTGACTCAAAGGAGACCTCTTACCTCCTAAATAATGCAGTTAATTTGGCCAATCTATCTGATCATGGGATGCTGACACAAGGAGGAACAAGGGAAGCAGAGTTGCTCTGATTAATTATAGGGTGATTTTCTTCCCCCTCCAGCTATAGCAAGAATCTCTCTAAAGCTTATTCAGCTGTTGAAACCAGCCACACGGTTCTCTACTCTTGTTTCTTTTTCAAATCATCTGCTCTGAAATGATCATTTTTTGAAATGTAAGATAAGGTGGGTGTAGAATGAATGGATATTCATGGAATCCTTTCCCATGCAAATGTTTAAGGCCACAGAAGCAGGATTATCCTATCTCTGTACTCCATGTCTGTTAAGCCTGGGTTATTATCACCTCTATATTCAAAATCATTTCACTAAGCTCATTATGAAAAATGGGCATAAACAAACAATCTGGTTGTACAAGTGCATGAATCCAGCCACTGTGATTTATAAACCACAGTTAATTTAGAATTGTGTGTGAACCCAGCCAACTTCAACAGACTGCTAAGCTATAGGCTTAGTTCACACAGGAGGCTAAAATGTTCATGGCTCAGTGTGTTGTGCCAACCCAGGCAGATGGGTTTAATTAACTATTTATTAGCATACTGGGCAAACAACAATAATATGGTAGATTTCATTTTAGTTTGGGGTGATATGAAAACCCAGTCATTACAGCTTTGCATGTTCTATGAAGCCAACCAATTTTGCTGCTAAACTTCACAAAGCATGATCAAGTACTATATTCTGCATCTGGAATACTACAACCCCTGTAGTTGCCTACCCCAGTTAAGTTGCAGTGTGAACCAGCAATTCAAGCTTTGATTTATACTCTTGATGATGGTCCATAGAGTGAGTTACAACAGGAGTCATACTGGCTAAAAAATTAGGAATACAATCCTGTATTTGATGATGCAGAAGGAAATCTCACAGCAATGGATGTAGTCCCAACTGAAGATATACAGGTCCCAAATATACTAAACACTACCTTACCTAAACTACTCTTTAACCATCAGTGTGAGCTATTATCCAAGAAAGACTCCAAATCTCATTTCCCCAGCCCTAAATGCACACCAAGTGGTATTTCACTCAGCTACAATTGTTCACCCACCCATCATGATCAATAAGCAAGCCTTAAAAAGCCAAGTAATGAAATGTTTCCAAGAAAAGAACCAAGCTCAGAGAACCCCAAGGTCTCCACAAGCCTTAACATACTCCTACAGGAAGATTGGGGAGAAGAGGGAACAGGTGAAGGAGCAAAATTCAGCCCCACGATTGGAAGGTCTGGGGCAGCCTGACTACACCAGTGCTAACTAGCACTGCTCATTAATGCGAAAAGCTGTTTTCGATTAATCAGTTGCCCTTCCGCCGAGCAAGCCTTCCCCGCTCCTGGAACTCCTGCTTCAGGTATAAAGAAGAGTTGTAAGCGATGGGATCGTTACTCCGGATTAATTCACAGTTCGAGTCCTCAGCTGGGATTGATCAACCCTTATTTCGCAACCCAGCCTGATCTGTGGTCTGTTCGGCTATTCAAGGGTGACCTCGCCTACTTTATCGTGCCAGACCCTTCCCAAACCACCTCGGTGCCTCCACCGCCCATCCCATCACCCGCCAGCTCCTCTCGCCAGCTCGTGGTCCCGCGAGGCCGCCGCGGAGGAGCGAAAACAGGGCAGGCGAGAGCTGACAAGGGAGACGTCCCCTTCGGCAGGGAGGGACCGAGGGAGGGCGGCCGAGCGTGCGTGGGGGCCAGGGCGGGCGTGTGGCGAGAAGACCCGAGGGGCGCTTTCCAGCCGGCCGGGCGTTGGAATACCGGGCCGGGCCTCCTACGCGGTCAGAAAGTCACGCACACCCAAAGCAAAAACGTGCGCCTGGAATCCTTTCCCCGCCACTCCCTACGAGCTTCACCTTAGCTGCACTCTCCGCCGCTGCCTCTCCTTTACGCCCTCCGCGCTCCTCCTCTGCAGTTTCTCATCTCTGGAGCTCTTACCCCGGGCGCGCTGCGTCATTCGCCCCGGACCCCGAGACCCAGGCACGCGAGGAAGCGCCGAGGGAGGCGTTACTGGACAGCCCGACTCCCGGGAAGAGCCGGTGCCGTGCGGGGGGCAGCGTCTGGGCTCAGCGCAGGGGCGCAATCGGAGGCTGCCTTCCCACCAGTGGCTTAACGTGGTTCTTGAATCAACCCCTTTCTGGGCTCGAACGACGCCCATAAACAACGCAAAAGGGTTCGCACCAAACTAGCCTCCTCCCCTCCATCTAAGCAAGGTTCATGCTAGCCCGTGCCAATGCAGACGTTCGGCCTTCAGCTGGTCAAGGCCTTGGGTGAACCCTGCCAGCCACATCTTAGCCCAGCGCCAAGAGCAGCCTTTCAACCATTTGCTGCTGATGGCTCTTCAGGCTGTTCTTTCGAAGTTTCCTATATTCTCATCAGCCTCCAATATTGCTGATGGTTCAGCTCGAGCCGGGCGCTTAACTCCCCGACATGGAGAGAGAGAGAAAAAGCGATTTTGAGCCGGGCACCTGAAGCTGCCCGTTCCGTCCTCACTCGCTCAGCGCGCGGCCTCCAGCGCCGGACTTATGGCAAGCGAGAGACGCCACCACGGCTCTCCTGGCTGGAAGGCCCGGGCTGGACCGGGGAGCCGTCCCCGTTGAGCGCGGCTGAAAACTCCGCCCCTTCGCCCTTCTTAACCCTTCTTTCCCTCGAAGACCGGGACACGCAGGGACGGGGCGCACGCCACCAAACCCGGCGGGAGGGGGGCAGAATGGCGCTACCCGCTTCTCACTAGGTCCGTGTAGGATTTTTGCTCCAGTACTGTGTTCCATTGAAGTCCTATTTGCGGGAAACCCAAATACTGAAATATTTAATAGACTTCATACTTTTAACTGATTGCCTCTATCCTCTTTAACGAAAGGTAGCGATCTACCTGATATCAAATATTGAAACACATTTTGGATGGGCCCTCTTCCTTATCTGAGGCTTGGAGTAATTGCCCCCATTTTCACTCCACCACATTCCCATTCTCGCTGGAATTCCCAATCCCATCCCCCCCCCCCGCCGCCCTCGCCCTCCCCCAGCCCTAACTTGAGCCCTCGATGTTGCTGCTATACCTCAACATCCCCAGATCGGATCTGCTGACAACCCTGAAGCGAAATCGCGCGGTCCCAATAAAGGAAATAAGAATATGCGGCCACGTTATTATGTCAGAGTTGCAAGGCCGCTTTTACAAAGTACGGTTCTCCTGCCCTAGTAAGAAACATACAAAAGAATATTACCGATGCGCCCTTGGGATGCGATGCTGGGACTGCATGAAACTAGGTAGGGCTAAAAAATATTAGGGGCGAGTGGATGGATGAGAAGCAACCTGAAGGCGGAGAGTTTTAGGCATACTTGGAAATAAACCCTGGAAAACGCGGGGGAGGGACTTCTGAGGGACATCGCGCTCGAGCAGATAGGTTTGGGGCAAGCGCCGCGCTAAAACTCTGCGCAACTTATGTCTGCGCAAGCCTGGCAAGATCGGGCGCTCCGAGGTCTGAGTCTGGGTCTGGCTGGTCGAGGGCAGCCTCCTCGCGTGTATCGGGCGCAGATGATTTCAGGAGAATGCCCTCTCCCCACACTCATCCCCATCGCCTTATAAAAGCCCCGACTTCTGAAATCCGCCTCTTTCCGAGTTGGATCAAGAGTTCAGTCAAAACCACCCCAGCGGGTTAAGCGACCCCGAAGGTCTGCGGCTACGAGGAGGGGTTTGTCCCGGAGGAAACGTCTTTTCGGATGGAGCTGAAAGGCCGAGTTTCCAGCACGGATTGCGGAGGGAAATTATCCCGAATCGAAGGGGGCATCTCGCGGACCCTCGCCAGGAATCCTCTCTGTCCTCTATCTCCCGCTAAAGGGCGTCCCTCGGGACGCGTGGGCGTACGTGCTTGGGCGTGTGTCTCCTCGCGTGAAAGCTTAAGTGGGACTTTTTATTCCCCCCGCCTTTCCACGGAATCCTATTTTCACCAACTCTCCCCACGACCACCTTAGCTCCAGGATCTAGAAGGCGGCTGGTTGGAATGCCGCTCTCAAAGGGGGATGCGTGACAGCTCCGGCCTGCCCGAATCCCGCGGGTCCCAGCGGGGCTTTCTTGCCTTCTTCCTAGAGGAGACGCGCGCAAACGACCGCCAGCGAGCTTACAGGGAGAAACAGAGAGCGCAAAAGAGCGGCAGGGAGGGAGGGAGGGGGTAGAGATCACCCACCCGGCGATCCCAATTTACGGCCCTCGAGGCATAGCGAAAGCGGACAAAGGGGGGGGGGGGAGCGCGGAAGGGGGGATTGGAATAAGTAACTGGGGAGGAAAAAGAAGAAGTGCGAGGACTCTACCTTGATCCACAGACCTCATGATGTGGTGATAATGTACCAGCCGGCACGCGGTTTCTCTCTGCATTTGGATTTTGAAAATTAAAGATACTCAGAGAGAGAAAAGCAGGCCGAAGGCGGGCGAAAGCGCGAGCTGGCTGGGATCGTCTTCATTCAGACCATGGTCGTCCCGCACCCATTCGCCGCCTCTCGCTCGCGTGGAAGGATCCGCGCCGCGCGTGGGTCCTGCGGTGCGGAGGGCGCTGCTGGATCTGCGTGCTGCGAGAGGTGGGTCACCCGAGAGGGAAAAGCCACTTCCTTCCCTGCTCTGAGTGTTTATAGTCTTGAATGCTGTAAAATAACGGGATTCCCTCACTGTTTCCTCCTGTTTATGCCCAGTGCCATGGAAACCCCTGGATCGCCTCCATCGCCTGAACGGAGGGCTTTCCTGCAAACTTCCACACTCCGGAATCCATGACGTCTCCTTGCACCGGAGCCAAAAGGCGGCCCTGTGGCTTCCCTCTCTCTCGCTCTCCTCTTTCTCTGGGCCGCGACACAAGCAGCCGATTGTTGAGCTGCGCCAAGGGGGGAAGAGAAGCAGGGTACGCCAGGACAAAAAAAAAAAATTTGAGAAGATGGATGGACGGACGACTGACGAACAGACAAATGATAGGAGTTCTTCCTTCTTTAAAAATCCGGGGGGGAGATATACCCCACCGTTTCAGAACATTTTTAATTAACCACTCCAGTTTACCTATAGAACAACAGCAAGAGAGAGAGAGAGAGAGAGAGAGAGAGGCCAAATAACCAGAATTGAAGACAGGCCTCAGCTAAAATTCCTTTTCATGGCTGGATGTTTTACATTTGCATCTCTCATTGCCTTCAGTTCTTCTCCTCCCCCCTATTTTATCCTCAGAGCAACCTTGCAAGGGAGGCTGGATTGTAAGAGAGAAGAATGAGGGAGGGAGGGAGGGAGGGAGGGAGGGAGGGAGACCAATTTAGACAAGGAAGTATTCCTGGATGAGCAAGTATATGAAACTGGATGTCCCCAGTCCTAATCTTAATGCTAACAATACGCGAATGCCTCTCTCTATGGGGCTTAAAATCTTGTGAAAAACCAAGGGATACATGAACTGATTTTTGGTGCCTTTACTTGAGAAGGAGGACCCTTGAGTTCAGTGGGATTCTCTCCCGAAGACCAGTGCACAGATGGGTTGTCATCTTTGGCCTATTAAGTAGAGCTAAAAATGGAATGAACTGGGATCTAATACATGGATAATTTCTGGCTGGGTTGTGATCCAGCTCTTAAATCAAACTGCTGCCACTTGCAGATAGCAAAGAATTATTACAGAGAATTTTGAAGGAGAAAGGAATAAATAGAAATCTACCATTACTGAATATATTAAGTAGCTGAGATTTTCATTTTTGGGATCTAATGGCATTCATATTAGATACTCAGCAAACATCTCTGAAATCTAGTAATAACCCTTTTTTAGCTATGGCATCATGCTGAAATCGCTGGATGTTGGCTATTTGTTTAACAAGTGTAGATGCTGCTTGCCATCATCGTGATGCTCGTGGGCACCAGTGTGCCCTGCAACATTACTTTTAGTGCCCACCAGGCTCACTGCTGATTTTACTGCTTTTAATTTGAATGTGCTCTTAATTAGAAAATAAATAAGGTGCTGGCAGGCTGCCACAGAAAACACCAACCCTAACCCTCATTTGTATTTCCAAGGGTTCCTCTGCATTCCACATAAACCTTAGCAGCTTTGGTGGCTGCCAATTGGTGCTCTTTTTGGAATGGTGTCCACTGCCCGTAAAACACATAATAATAAAGGCAAAGGGACAGCGAGGTAGTCAAACGCAACCTAGAAAATGGATGATGTAAAGCAGTGTTGTCCAAACTTGGCCACTTTAAGATGAGTGGACTTCAACTCCCAGAAGTCCTCTCATGGCT
Source organism: Python bivittatus (assembly GCF_059951505.1). Taxonomy (NCBI): domain Eukaryota; kingdom Metazoa; phylum Chordata; class Lepidosauria; order Squamata; family Pythonidae; genus Python; species Python bivittatus. The sequence goes on from NW_028277098.1 coordinate 87,810,246, forward strand.
GGCTGGGGAATTCTGGGAGTTGAAGTCCACTCATCTTAAAGTGGCCAAGTTTGGACAACACTGATGTAAAGCAACCTCACCAGTTTGCCATCTGATCCTGTATGCATGCCCAAGCCCATTGTGACAAGTTTTTTAAAGAAAGCTTCCATGCTTCTGAAATTCTGAATATGCCCCTTGGTCCAGAAAGTTTGGAGAACTGAGCCCTGTCATATTAAAAAAATAATAATCTTGAGATATTTCAAAGTAGTGGAGATATTTTCAACTTTGTTTCTTCTAGATAGCAGAACAAAGCTTCTATGTTCAAAAAGGGTACATCTCAGGACCAGGACAAATGACAGAGTTTTTGCTTTTATTCTCTGGTCTCAAAGCTGTATGAACACTGCCCACCCCAGAAGTCTTACCTGTTGATCCCTGAAACTTCTCCAAAGGTTGTCCCAAACTATAATCATTAATATGAGGAAAGGGGGAGACACTGTTCTGGGGAGGGGGGAGGAAATGAGGGCATTGTGTACACCACCTGGAGTTGTACAAAATAAAGGTGGAATATAAATCTAGTGATTAATTCACTCGGATTCACTCTGCATTGGACACCAGCCTTGAAGCAGGGCCAGTGAAGGCTATGGGGGCTAACTCTTGCAAGGTTATTTGGGAAAAGTGTGATCCTGTTGAGCCTGAGGAATTGGACAGGGCTCTTGTTGCTGTTAGTTCAGACACCTCTGTATTAGATCCATGCCCCTCCTGGCTGGTCAAGGCTGCCAAGGAGGGGATGTGTGATTGGGTCTGGGCAGAGGTTAATTCTTCCTTGAGGGAGGGAGTGGTTCCACCAACTCTTAAGGAGGTGGTGGTGAGCCCCCTTCTCAAGGGGCCATCACTCAACTCAACCACCCTGGACAGTTTTTGTCCAGTTTCCAACCTTCCCTTTCAGCTTCAAAGAACTCTGGATGAAACAGATTATCTGGACCCCTTTCAGTCAGGATTCAGGCAGGGTATGGGATGGAGAGGGCATGGATTGTACTCTTGGATGACCGCTGGTGAGAGTGGGGTGAAGGTAGTGCATCCATCCTAGCTCTTCTTGACCTCTCAGAAGCTTTCAATACCATCAATCATGGTATCCTTCTGGACTGGCTCCAGGAGTTGGGGGTGGGTAGCACAGTGCTGTGTGGGTTCTCCTTCCTCTGGGGCTGGTTCCAGTCAGTTTTAATAGGAGGGGAGAGGTCCAGTCCACAACCTCTACTATGTGGGGTGCCTCATGGCTCTGTTCCTTCTCCCCTTCTGTTTAACATCTATGTGTGGCTGCTGGGTGAGGTCATCTGACAGTTTGGGGTGAGGTATCACCAGTATACTGATGATACCCAGCTTTATATCTCCACTCTGGGCTGCCTGAGTAATGCCATGGATGTCCTATCCCAGTGTCTGGAGGCTGTGGGAGCCTGGATAGTGCAACAGGCTCAGCTCAACCCAGGCAAGACTGAGTGGCTTTGGGTGTTTGGACCCTCTGATCCCAGGGACTTTCCATCATTGGTCTTGGATGAGGTGGTACTATCTCCTGAACTCATGGCTCCTGCTTGAAGAAGAGCAGGTGGCAGCTGTGTCTAGGAGGGCCTTGTACAGCTTCAGGTTGTGCGCCAGTAGCATCTGGAGTGGGAGGCCCTGCTGACTGCCACTCATGTCCTCGTGACTTCCTATCTGGTTCCACTGCAGTACATGGGGCTGCCCTTGAAGAGCATTTGGAAGCTTCAACTGGTGCAGAATGTAGAAGCATAGGTGGTAAATGGCACCTTTACAAGTGAGCAGAAAATGCCTGCTGAAGGTTCCTATCTATCAGGAGGTTGGAAGGGAGGAGGTATATGGCCTCTCCCTCCTTTGGAGTAGCTGGTGACGTGAGGCATGGGGAGCTCCCATTCTCGCTGCCTATCCAAAAACTTGTTAAAACTTGGCTGTTTCAAAAGGCTTTCAGTGACTGATCAGTTATGATTACCGGTGCAGATCAATGAATGGTTCGTGGTTGTAATAGGTAATGGTTTTATTATTGTCCTATTATATTGCATTGGTCTTCTATACTCTTGCTGTTATGTATACCACATACATAGAATGTATCTCTTTATATTGAAGTGGTCCTTACAACCAACCAACCAAATGAATAAACTGAAGCTGATGGAAGTCCACAGCTTTTGAAAGCTAGAAGACAAGGTTTGGCAGGGTGGGCAAATAATAGGGCAAAAGTCCACTGTTAATTTTTTCAGCACTTGCTGAAGTGGGGATCCTTGTTAGCAATCACGGATTAGAAGCACAAAGTGAAAGGCTGACAAGTTTCCTGGGGTTTTAATACATAGTTCAAGGAGGCAATTATCGTATGTTGACTCCTAGCGGTCCAGTAATGACTTTAAACCTTTAAAGAGTCATCAGAAGGTGAGGTGGGTGGGTGGGTGTGATTTATGCCTGAGATATATTATTACATCTAATTTATAAAATGTTTTCTTTCTCCTTTGAAGGGTTTGCTTATAGGACCTGATAGGAGAATGGAATGAGAGACTTGTGGCTGTCTTCGAGCAATTAATTTGAAATTTTAAAAACTGCATGGGTTGGAATCATTAAACAGAGTTGAAACTTCTGCATTTAAATGGTATTATGTAGATTGAACACGATTTGTAATAACCATAAGCAAAGATAGTGCAACATTTAGAATATTAGATAAGAAGTGGAGAGATCCTATTCAGATATCCCTGTTCCTGGTGACCTTGGACCACACTTCACAGGATTGTTGTAATGATAAATTGGAAAGGAGAGAATCAGGTATACTATAGTCAGCTGTCAGAGAAAGACAGGATTTAAGTTAAATAAAACTAGATTTTTAGCCTTCACCCTGAACCTGACCCTTTGAGATACCTTGAAACTGCTAGTCTATATCTGAATTACCGTCAGGATGAGTGTTAGCTATGGATGCTCTGGGACATCTCAAAACTGCCATTCAGTACAGAAATTGCTGTCAAGGTCAGAGGTGGTCATGGGAATAAGCAGAGGCTGAGTCATCTCCTTCTGTTCATGAACTTGGATTCTAGCTCAACAATACAGCTGGCTGGCATCAAATGACCTTTCCATCTTGCCTCTCCTCTGTTTCTGAATTGCATCTCTGGAATTTTTGCTCCTGGATTTTGTTATGGTAAGGTTTGTATAGTAGCAACTAGGAGGGAGAGAGGGAAATACATTCCCCCGCCCCTTCTGTCCTGTCACTCTTGGAAACACTTAGATGGAAATATATCGGTGCCCAACGGCACACGTTATATAACACAATCTCTGCTGAACTCTTCAGAAGCTGCACAAAGTAGCCAGTGTGAGCTCATCTGGAAAAGACGGGAAGACTGAACCTGCCACGAGCAAGGTGTGAACGATGCAAAGACTTCCGTCGCAAAGGGAGAACCAAGAGCTGTCTTTTGAACCAGCACTCATCTCCTCTTGATGTTACAGCTGTTGCTTCCTAAAAAAAATGAATATTGTGGATTATTAGTTATCTCTTTTTACATGGTGGACTTTCCCCCACTATTGAGCTGAAGTGGTGGGCACCTGTTTGAAAACAATGCCAACATAAAATGTGCCATCCCATTGCCATACCCTCGCTTTGCCTCCATGGTGTCTGTTCCAAGTCACTGCCCAAAGGCATTGTTCTGATTTGTGACTCTGCTACTTGCTATAGGCAAAGTCTTCTGCTTTGGCTTCCAGCACCCATCAGTCATGGCACTGCAGCAGGAGTGAGGTGGACCTGCCTTCAGGATTCTGCCTGCACTTTCTAGATCAATTTCTCTACCCTTCTTCTCACAGTCTATTTGGGCATCTCCCAAGTTAAAATAATGTGAAATAAAGAAATATCAGAAAACACCAGGACGGAAGAAATCCCAAAGACTAGGAAGGCAGTTGCCATGATTCTGCATCTAGTTCTGTAGAGCAGAATAAGTGAAACTGATCAGCGTGGGCAACTGTATCTCTTGAGGCAAGGGGAGAGTGGTTGAAACTGACAAGTACAGGGAAACTGACAAATAAGTCGCAGAAGCCAAGTTCAACATCCTTCATTATTTTCTGGACCCTAAAAGAGCTAAAGCAGCAGAGGTCTGTTGACCTCTTTCCTGCTCCTTGGGAACCTGGTTTCAAAAATAGGGATGGTGAAGGTGTTAGGTCTCAAAAGAACTCAGGAAACAAAATACAAAGAGAGAGAGCAAATGCTGGAAGAGAAATGGCTGTTGTGTATGAGAGATTGTAGGGACCCTGGAAAAGGAATGGAAGCATAAGTGATGGGGGGGGGGGGAGAATCCATTGGCAGCTGACCTCAAAAATGGCAATTCAGCCCATGTGGCAAGAAACCTAGAAAGAAACATTTCAAATCATTTCAAGAGACCCTGCCTTAATGAACTTATTATAAATGAGGGTTGGAAGTTCCTCTTGCAGTTTCCAAGATTCTGCATTTAACCCACACCGGCATTAAGGAGACCTTACTGAGACAGGTGTTGGCCTCGCTTCCTTAATCTTGCCCAGTTGCGTGGGGCTTGACAGCTGGCTAAGGACCAGAGTGGCAGGGGGTCGCTTGTGCCATCCAAAGCACACCTCCAATCATACCCACAACAGGTCACTGGACTTTGCCCTGAATGTCATGGCTGTCAAAAAGTTTTAGACTGTATGCCCCTTGAAGATGTGGTGGGGCAATGTGGGCTAAAAGACTATTTCTACATGGCACACTTAGGGATGACTTGAGGCTGTTTTCTCATGGGCTAGAGATGACATAAGATGAGATGATAGTGAGGCGATTTTTTATAATTCTGAATTATAGTAGCTCAGAATCAGGGGTCAGTATGTTTAATGAGGGATCTTGGTGAGAAAGAACGGAGACTATATCTGAAAGAAGCAGACACTGTGAAGTCCTGTAGAGTATATCATTTCATGGCATTATTTTGGAGGCTTTCACGAACATCTCTGAAATTTAATAAGCCAGCATTTCAGGGGGGAAAAAGACTGCCTAGACCAATCTCTGCAAGGGATAGCTGACTTCCCCCAATCCAGTCCATATTACTCTATTTTTAGGAGCGTCTGCAGGAATGGGGGTGTTAAAAAAAGTCAAGATGGCCACTGCAACACACCTGCGCTTGCAGGTGAAAGAGGCTTCAATCACATGGTTGTGGCCACCATCTTGACTGATTTACCCCCCACAGAGGGCCCAGTCCATTTCATTCCACTCCATGTGAAGACAAAACCCAAGTATAGAACATTGTTGTTAAAGTTAGTCCAAATCAACCTTTCCTCATTTGTGGCCTTACAGATGTGTTGAACTATCTTCCCCAGTCCTCCGTTTGGGGGCATGCTGGCTGGGAATTAGGGGAGTGGAAGTTCAATTTGGAGAAGACAGCTTTGAAATAATAAAGATCATTTTAATCTCAGTCTTGAATAAATGAAAACTGGCTGGCTTCACTCATATATATACCAAAAGGCACTGGCATCTTCAGGGGAATGTCAAAAAAGTCAAGATGGTATTTGTGGTATTGTGATAGAAGCTTTGTCCCTTTTGTGTGTGAGTGTGTGTGCATGTGTTGCATGCATGTATAGAAGGACAGGGCTTCAATCATGCTGCCACGACCACCATCTTGACACACACACACCCCGCAAGTGCCACTGCCAAAATATCTAGTTCACATACCATATGAAGCAATACTGTCCTTAAGTCCTTTAGTCCTTGAATAAACTCCAATTTAGCTGGAATTACACAAAATCACCTTCTGAGTAACAGGCCTCCCTGATATCGAAATGATGGAAGATCAGAGGCTACTTTTTCCTCAATTAAATGATGAATAACTTCACAAGATTGTTGGGCTTCCAGTCAGCAGTTTTGGGAACCCTTAACTGGGTGATTTCCAACTGGCCCCATCCTGAATTAAAATATAGAAAGTTAGGAGGGTCATTAAAACAATCTTACTCTGAAGCTACAGTAGAGTGTTGCCAAAATGGCAGAAAATGGTAAGAATCTTTTGAGTTCTCCAGAACCTTGGGTGTTAATCATAAATGGGGTGGATACAAAAGGTATATCCTCTTCCAAATTCACTGAACCAAAGCAGAGTCTGTGTATTAAGGAGGTTTCTCATACCTTTCTACAAAGGTGAAAATATTTCACTTGCAAAGGCAGTTGGTCTCATGCTCACATTTAAGCACAAAAGTCAGTTTGAATTTCTCTGGTCTAGTTTGTGCCACTTCTGAATTATGTTTATGTGAAAGCAGGAGAGAAACTGAATGTATGTTCCAGCCAAGGTACACTGACTAATTTAATCCCAGATCTGTTTAGACTTCACAATTGAAACCACTGCTTGTGGAGAAAAGCTTTGCAGAAATAAATCAGTCACAAAGGAACTCCAGAAACAATAGGTATAACTCAGCCTCACGTTAATGTGCATCATTAAAAGTAATTGCAAACACAATATTCTGAATTCAGAGCACAGATCTTCCTTTTTTACTTCTTTCAAAAAGATATGGGCCAGCATTTGTCACTATTCTCATCCAAGGCAATTAACAAAATATCAAAACAGCATAAAACAATCTTTGAAGATCTCATTTGACAGTAGATCCTGTCAAAGAAATATATACATATAGATCTTTTTTATAAAAGTATTTTCTTTCCTTTGCCCCTATTAAATATGTCATTTAAAAAAAATTCTCATGAGGATGCTAATTAGAGATGAGAGCAGAGAGATAGACAAGAAATCCTGAAATCTTATTGAAGTGAATGGAAAATATGTACTGAATCCTATTGATTTCAATGAGAGAAGATTCCATACGTTATTTCTACAGATAAAATGGTAACATTATGTTGCATATACATACTTTCTGGAAACTATATCAGAAATAAAATGCCATTTGTGTGTCTTCCTATTTCCTGAAGTAACCAATCTGATTACTTCATCTGTAATCAAGATGCCACACTGTTCTATCATGAATTTTCACAATGGTTTAAAAACACTCCAAAGTGCTTGAGTTACATGAGAATGAAAGAAGCAGTGTTATATTCCTCAGAATATCTGAACTAGCTTTTTATGAGCATAGACTTGCAATCTGCTTAAAGTATACTTTTGAAACTGAAGTGCAGAGTAACGCAACATTAAAGGAACACGGGAAGCTGATTTTCAGTGGCTGATTTTGCACATCACGCTAAGCTATGATGTAGTTTGTTTTGTTCTGGCTGTTACAAAAGTTAGGGAATGACAAAAAAGCAAAAGGAGAAAAATGTCTGCACAGTTAGGCATGAGCTGTCAGCCATGCCAGGGCCAGTCTAAAATAGAATTTGGCTCACATCCATTTTTGTGACTTCACTTGGCCCCAGTAAAGATATTGGCAAACCTTTAGACCTGGTCTAGACAGCTGTGCTTCACCTCCGCTGGGCTGTAGAGGCCACACGGCTCTTCTTGTGGAGGCCGTTTCACTTCTTGAGCCGTTGTCCTAGGCAATGCTTGCAGGAGCTGATGGAAGTTCTTCCAGTACTAAGCCAGCGGAACGACTAGCTCGGAGCCGTGCAAAACGAAGCAAGGCTTCACTTTTAGCAATGGCTGGTGAGAGCCCCATTGCTTTGCAAAGCAGCATCCAAGAGGGGCGTTGCATGACCTTCAATGAAGCCAAGACCCTTTCAAAGCTTTGAAAAGCTCTACTGACAATGGATCTGGAGTACTGTATCTCTTTGGGGGTCAACGTGTGATTGCTTTTTCTACCACCATAGGCTGCACTACTGTATGTCTCAACTTTCCGGGCTGTGCCTTAAGCAGAAATAGTTTACTCTCATGCAATTATGGAAAAAGTATATATTTCACAATTTTTCAGGGCACGATTTCCCACTGAAAGAGCCAGCTTGGTATAGTGGTTAAGGCACCACCTGAAGCTGGGAGAACCTGAGTTTTAGTCCTGCCTTAGGCCTGAAGCCGGCTAGATGACTGTGGGCCAGTTCCTCTAGGAAGCAGGCAAGGGCAAACCACTTCCAAAATCTTGCCAAGAAAAGTGCAGTCAGGCAATCGCCAGGAGTCAAGACTGACTTGGAGACACATAAACACAAAATCCTACTGAACTATACATTTACACACATACACATACACACACACACAATACCTGGATTCACACATTACATTAAGCTGACAAGTTGTTTGATTGTTTTGAAGTTCAGCGTGTTGTGTCTCCAGCTATGGAGATGTTTAAACCACAGTTTATGGCTTACTGTACTGTGCAAATACATCCAAACAAAGGTTTAGTGAAATGTGCGAACTCAGAATTTATTGTATATAATATCTTACGTATGTCTGGGGACAGATGTCTATAGGGTTTGCATGGATTAAAGAAAAGCACATACATGCTACTGTTCAACCTATTTTAAATATTCAGGAATGTAAAGAATGTTGAAACAGAGGTGAACAACAGAGAGACTGACACCTTCAGGCAAGGCCTTAAGAAGTGGCATTTTTGAATCTGTAAATAAATCATAAAAAAAACAACAACAGATGAGCAGATTATGTTTACCTGCCAGGGTGGATATGATATGGAGTTGCTCAAGGAAAGACTTGATCAGAGCAGTATAGGAACTCCTGCTTCTCCTCGGAGACAGGAGAGTTTCCTAAATCAACATGTTTCTCCAAAAGAAGAGAGAGTTGGGCTCCCCAGGTGGAAAGATCTTCCCCCGCATTCCTGCATTACAACAGGGAGAATCCTTTTTCCGTGGTTAGGACACTTTATTTGGCTCTCCTCAGCCAGACCGGTTCTAAAAATACATTGTCTTTTCTTTAAATAGCCCCCAAATCCATCTGCTCCTGCTGCTACACATGAGAGAATTTTCCTAAAATATCTCTTTTCCACCAGCATTTTTTTTCCAAGTTTGAAAAATGCTGAATCCTGCTACTCCTACTATTCCCATCCAAGTCCAGAAAGGATGGTTGGCCAGAAAGGCTGCCTTCCGAATGATCTAACATTCCCCAGCCAACCAGCTGCTTGTCGAAGGCCTGGAGAGAAGGCCAGGAAAAGCCCATCTGTGTCCTCCACAGACTGCTCCTCTGCTGCTGAGTTAAATTTTCCTGGTGGGACCATTTCTGTGGCTGGCTTTGCTACAGGAGACCTGAGAGTGACCATGTGTTATATAACCTCCAGGAACTCCCGAGGAGGAGGAGAGCGAGTTTCCCTGGAAACCAGAAGAGTTTTCAATATAGTTATATATTTCAGTTTCTTTCAGTGGAAGATCAGACGCCTCCCCCACTTTTTTCCTTTCTTTTTTTAGTAACAGGAACATGATTTTTAGTTTATTTAGTCAGAAAAGAAGCCTCCTCATTCCTAATTCCTTCCAATGTTCCCCCTGTCACCCTGTTGAATTCTCTTGACTCCCATCTGGAGTGAGTCTCTTGTTCCTATTCCCACTATATAGGCAAGGATTGAGCTAAAATGGCTTCTTCTGGCCATACATTCCTCAGTAGGGTTCAGCTTATTGAGGGACACCAATGAAGGCACATGTCCTCTCCCTAGATCTTCATTTTGTAATTTCAGAACCAGAAAATAACCATCCTTCCCCGCCCTAAAAATGATCAAGGGCAAGATCTCACAAGAAAATCTGCTGTCCAGATTTTACAAAATGGGAGTTGTGCAACAGCACTTCTGTACATTTCAAGAATATAAAAAGATAATTTTCTGCATTGTGACTGGAACTCTGGAAGGCACCTAAATGAATTAATTCTTAAATGCTGGATCATTTTCCATCTATAAAATATGGATGCACAGAAAGTATTAATTGAAATGTATGAGATCCTGCAGAAGAACAGTATACTTCAAGAATTATGGTTGCAAAATACCTTGTAGGAAATGATATGGCCAATCAAATCAAGCTACAGAGATTATTCAGGGAAAAAAAAAGTCAAGTCAATCACACCAGAGGAGGCTAAATATGCCAAACTCTCCTGCCAGATTAATTTGGAAGTCATTCCTTCCCAAATCCTGAACAAATTAGGGTGCTTCTTGCCCTTAGATTTCCTACGTTCGTAGCATTAAGTCACAGAAGGAAAAAAAACCTTGCAGATATGGCAGGATTCATAACTTTCCTCCATATACTTGAAATAATAAAGCAAGATTTTAGGAAGGCTTGAGATTGTTGCTTTAGAATTAAGCTGCCAATTATCTTAGAAATTAAGCACTACCTGCATACCTCTTTACAGTATGCTGAAAACAGTTTTAACAATTGTAATAGAATTACTTGTACTATTACTGTACTGTACTATGCTATTACTACTACTGTAAATAATATTGTAAATGCTACTAGCTCTAGAATGCAAAAACCCAGATGACTACTAGGTGGCACCAAAGAGTTTGCCTTGTCTCTTTGCTGCCACCTAATGTTTGCAGTCCTAGAGAACTCTGTTTGTCATATATATACATATACATACATACACACACACATATATATATATATATACGCGCATGTGTGTGTGTGAATTTTTATTGTAATAGTAAAATCAAATACATACTAAATTTAAAGAAAGAAAAGAAAATAGAAAGGAGTAAAAAGCACAAGACAAAAGCAAAAAAGAGAGAAGAAAGAGAAAAGTAAGAATCTAATAAAGAGAAAAGATATAAAGAAGTAACTTCCAGCCTTCATCTTTACAAGTATAAACAAATTTAGTAACTCTTCATCCCCTCTAAGGTTACAAACATTTATCTCTTCATCCCATATCCCACCTTTTATCTATAAACAAATCCATAAAACATCATCTTTTCAGTGCTGGTATCAGCAGAAAGTCCATAAAGGGTTGCCAGAAGTAACAACATACCTTGTTTTAACCTTGATCAAATAAACCAACTTTATATTCCTTCCTTTTACTTCGAACAGTCTTACTTTTTAGTTCATTCAAATATTGTCATAGGATTTGATTTCTCTTCATTTCTTCTTTGTCCCATCACACAGAGTTCTTCAAGGCTTTAACAGCCTCTTTTATAAATCCAATAGGAAAATATTATCCAGGTCACTCTCTTGGTTTGTCATTTGTTTTTCCCTTTCAAATGTTAAAACTTCAGCCAGTTTCTTTTTGTAAATCCAGTGAAACATCCTTTTCTAAGTCATTCTCTTGGCCTGTCAGTTGTAAGTCCACTTTCAATACCATCTCTATCTTGTTGGATAACATTTGTTCTACATCTGTCATTTCTTCCATAGCATCTTTTGGACACAGTCTGTCCATAGAAGTGGACATCATTACTGATATGTTGATATTGTGGCTACTATTTTCTGATTCCATTCTTTAGAAATCTCCTTCAGTATTTTTATTGTTATAACATTTTACAACATTTTACAGGCTTGTAAATTTTTCCTCTGCCTGAAAACTGTAGTCGCCTCCAGTGTCCAGTTTTTGAAATCATGAAATTGCTTATCTCTGTTATGTCTTATAAAAACCAGAACTGAATCTGTTTCCCATGAGGAGCTGTTTGTTCTTTAAAATTAATTCCCAAATCTTATTGTAAAAGTTTCAATGCTCCAATTTTATCTGGACCCCTAGTCCATAACTTTCTAAGATCAAAATCTTATTTAGCTTTTTGCTGTTTATTTCAGATTTTTTAAATTCTTAAGCTTATGATTAAAAGTTTCTTTCATTCTGGATTGCAGGCAGATTCACCCAGCATTTTCAAACTTGTTGTTCGAAAGGTCTCTAGTAGCTTAGAAGTAGTTAAATAGCAATTTCCAAAAGTGACTAGAAAGTGAGGTTTGCAAACTTAGTGTCCTTTAAAAAACTCTGCCACAGTTGCAAGCAAGCTGGCTAATCCAGTCGTGTCCCAGTGCTCAAACCTGTGGAAAACTGTTGTCCTGCAAACCTCTCGTGAAGAGCAGCTGTCTGGAGCACATATGGGCAATGTTCTGTCCTTTCCTTATCTGGGAAGGGTCTACACACTAGTCCCTTGGCCTTTGCTGCCATCATTGGCCCCGCTTTTGTAGAGCCATCTTCAGTTCACCATACCTCCCCTGGAAGTCCACAGAACTCTGTTTCTTTCTGATTATTTTCACTTACTTTCAGCACTGAGGAAAAAGTTTGAATGTTTGGGGCTATCATTCACTTGTACAGATGTTCTCCTCAGATACATACTGCAGCATCGCCTACATTTTTAAGCACAGCTTTAAAATCCATTAATCCATTAATCCATTCCCTGTGGGTAAACCAGCATATAACTAGGATTCATTCATAATAAAAATAGAAGTGGGTCCCCTGAAACAGCCTCATTCATCTGGTTCAATGCAAAGAGAATCAAGATGATCTCAAACCAAATTATTTTGAATTTTGCCTCAGCTATTACATAGTTAAGACCTCTAAAGACTTTTCCCCAAGTTACAATATCCAGTTCAGAAGAACATGCTACCTTTTATGACATATGAGCACCCTTTGCCAATATTTCTTAGAAGATTATCATTTACTGGGTGATGCATTTTAAACTACTCTTTTGCCAAAAAAGAGATCTCAGAATGGCTTCAAGAGTTCTGTAATGGATGTACCTGCCCACAAGTTTACGATCTAAAAGATAACTGAAAATAAACGCCTTGGGGAGGGAAGAGGAAAAAACTAGGGTTTATATTCAAGTTATAAACCAATCTTCCTCACCCTACTCCCCTCTGCCTGTGCTGGGACTGCAAACAGCACAATTTTCAACCTATTGTTTAAAAATTTAAGTCCAATACATCTGGAGGCTATCCGATTGGGGAAAACAGACTGTCTTAGATTATGTTTTATTATGTAACTATATTTTATTGCCTATGTATCCATATTATAGCCTTTTTGAACTACTGAGAGCAAGAGAGGGATTGGTTTAGCTGTTCGGTATTGTAAGAATACAGAAACAAACCATTTGCACATTGGCAGATTCCAGAAGCCAAGAACTTTGGGGGACATGGGCCAGGTAACAGGCCTTCTCAGTGGTGGCCCCCATTTGATGGAACATTCTGCCCCTGGAGATATAGATGGTCCCTATTCCACAAACATTTCAAAAGCAGAAAAAGCAGCACTGTTCTAATTAAATGAATGATGCTTTTGATGCATTAGTTATGTTATTGTTGTTTTCTATTATTTATGTAGAATATTTTGGGGGTTTTTTTTGGAGTTTTTTGTTTGTTTGTTTTTGGAGTTTGTTGTACCCTGCTCAGAATCTGTTAGGACTGGGACAGGCTATAAATATTGTAAAAATACGTAAATAAACAAACTATTCATTTGCAGTTGAAGAATGTCTATTTCCTGCAACCTTATATATATGTGTGTGTGTGTGTGCATGTGTGTGCGTGCACACATATATTCTTTTGAGTTAAATTGCAGTAAACTTTGATCTCCTTGATTTGAAATTGTTGTGGCTCTTTCATAGGAAAGACTACCAAATCAGACTATTTTCCATTCAGTATCTATTACTAACTGTCAGATTAACAGCAGTTTTCCAAGCTGTAAAGCAGCACTGAGTTTTCCATGTCCTCTGCTACGTGATCCTTCTAATTGGAAAGAGCAGGGATTGAACCAGTAACCTCCTATATGCAGATTATTTCTCCCACTGAGCTTTGGTTCCTGCCCAATAGGAGCCAAATTCAGTTGCATCAGTGAATGGTTCAAGGTCATAGGTGCTAGCTGACCCTTCTTGATCTAATATATTGGCTCAGTGGCAGGATGCAAAGAGATGTTTAGGGAAGCAGAACAAAGGCTCCAAATGGCCACCTTGGTTTGCAAGTTCTTGAGAAGATCAGCCTTTAAGGTTTCCTGAGGATGTGCCCCAAAGTTCCACAGCAGCTCTTTTGGGCTTATCATAACAGCCAACTCTGTTTTTTACTTGCAAAAGCATTCCAGTCTCACGGCAACAACACTTAGTTTTGACAAAGGACTCTCGTCCTTCCAAAATAAATACACAGACTCTGCCGCTGAAAGCAGATCTTGAACCAAATCCACAAGAGTGGAAGTACCAAGCAAAGTATATATAATAAATCATATTTGATAAAAAGAATTTCTTGACCAGATGTGTTTAGTCCCTTATTATCTTCTACATCTTTACTAGACTTGGAGCTATTTCAGCTGGATTTTCTGATATTTGAGACTACAGATTTAAGACTCTTGCCTGGATTTTGAAAAAAAAAAGAAGTGCAAGAAAAACAAGGACTATTGAATGTAACAGATTCATTGATTATGGCATAGCCCAGATAATTTTCATGTTTCTAACCACATAGCACCATAGGAACTACTTTACTATGCACCAAGCTCCATCACTCCAGAATTATACACATGTATAGTAAAGAATAGGCATGAGGATTATTAGGGAAGGGAAAGTTAATATTTGGAGGAGCAAATATTAACTTTATCCCCTGCCATGCCACGTGGCAGCAGGAAACAGCCAGTTTGCTTTGGAGGTGGAACAAATGAAGATTGGACTATTTTAAATCAGCTGAATTCCAAAGGTAATTGATTTGGTCCTAAGTTAATATACTCAGCTCATTTTATATGAACCGGAAAGTTTACAGTGAATGACAGATTGGTTTTTATGTATCAAACATTGTTTTACATCCAAACTGGATGTATACCCAAGAACAATGTACCATTAGTGATTAGTTTTGAGGATTCATGTTCTATCTGCAGATGTGCAAATTGCTTTTTTTAAATCCAAACAATGTAAAAGCAAAACGGTGGAAAAAACTAACTCTCAAACCCTAACCCAAAAGTTAAGAAGGAAGAGGACATTTTTTTTTTCATTTTGAAAATTACAGAAATAAGGGTATTATGATGTTGTTGCAGATTGTAAGCCAGTGTAACAGAATGATCAGGAACACAGTGTTAATGGAACTTTTCACTCAGAATGAAATCCATGAAAATATATTTGCAGCATCTGGGGAAGTATGGAGGCGGGACTGATTCCAAAGCTGAGTCAAACTCCTGTAGAACTTTAAAATTTGACAAAACTTCAACATTTTCCTGGTGTGTTTTTGAATTCACATCTGAGGGATACTTTTGGACAGTTTAGATTCTCCTGATTAATGCTTAATAAATTATGTTGTACACTGGTGTTGTATGCTAAAAATTCTAAAAGCAGAATGCTCATTTGAGCCCTGCATCTTTCTTTTTATTGCATCCTGTGTCAATGTATCTCACCGCCACCGCCACCACCACCCCACTTTGGGAAATTGCCTTCCCTAAAACTAGGCAGGTTCTGTGTAGGAAGATCATATTTGTTGTTCGCTTCTGACCATGTATTCTGGCTCATTCACATAGAGGATCTGTGGAAGAAGGTCAAAGTCCAAATGCACCTCTCCTCCTCCTCCTCCTCCTCCTCCTCCTCTTCCTCCTCTAAAATCTTTGGGAGATATATGTTTCAAAAATCTCGTAAGATAAAAAATTTACACATTATTATGAATAAACTATCCTATGTTCAGACCACTGATTTATCTAGCCTGGTACTCTGTGCTCCAAGGATAGACAATCTTTTCTTCTCCAGATATTATTTAGTTTCTACATTCATTGCCTGGCTGTGGAAGTATCTAGAGCCTCAAATGATTTTGTTCCTCTTCTACCAGATCTCAGTTTTGTCTGGCATTGCAGCCAAGATTATCTCTGTACATGTCCGTTTCAAGAGACCTTGCTTGTAGAGAAAAGGGTCAAGGGGTCAATTTTATTAAACATTCAAGATGCTAAAACAAAGGAAAAGATGCACCACTTACGGGCTAAAACTGGCACTTTAAACTGTGCCTGAAAGACAAGTAAGAAGCCACCGTTGGAAGCTCTAAACTGGTTTAAATGAACTCCCCAACCCTAGAAACAAGCAATACCTGCTTCAGATTAAAAATGTATTGAAAAATATACCCTGGGGGAGTGATATCTTTATTAAATTTTCTTCCTGAATATCATTAAGGCTGTTGTTTGTATTCCAAGGAATAAGGGAGATTAAACATGAATTAAGTCCTGATTTCAATAAATTAAGATGTGAGAGCTCTTCAGATTAATGAGATAATTTAGTTATAATTAGCTTTCTCTTCCAGTAGTAATGTATGGCTGTGAGAGCTGGACCATAAAAAAGGCCGAGCGCCGAAGAATTGATGCCTTTGAACTGTGGTGCTGGAGAAGACTCTTGAGAGTCCCCTGGACTGCTAGGAGGTCAAACCAGTCAGTCTTAAAGGAAATCAACCCTGATTGCTCATTGGAAGGATCGATAATGAAGCTCAAGCTCAGATATTTTGGTCACCTAATGCGAAGAGAGATCTCTTTGGAGAAGACCCTGATGCTGGGAAAGATTGAAGGCAAAAGGAGAAGAGGACAGCAGAGGATGAGATGGTTAGATAGCATCACTGAAGCAATGAGCATGAAACTGAGCAAACTCAGGGAGGCAGTGAAGGACAGGAAGGCCTGGCGCAATATGGTTCATGGGGTCACGAAGAGTCGGACATGACTTAACGACTAAACAAAGCTTTCTCTGGAGAAAGTACTTTTTATAAGAAAATTAGTTCCTCCAGATATTTTGGACTGCAAATCACAGACAATGGAGCAAAATGGGCAGTCCTTATAAAAATATCCAAAATCTTTAGTAGGCGCCAGACCTGATGGCCCACATTATGCAAATCTTATGATATCTTAAAAATTGGCTCAATTATTATGGCATAAGTTTTCATGAACTTCAGCCCACTTTAACAGATGCACAAAAGGATACACACACACACGCACGTGCACACACACCACAAGACTTTCTTTTTGTTGTTTTGGATTGTCTACAACAAATGAACATAGCTACTCTTGTGTAAACTATCTTTGCAAATTAACCCACAGCCGCAGGTGAAAAAAATTAGGAGAAATCCACATTCAATTTTTCATGTAGAATTGTCGACTTTATTCACCTACTTTTTGCAGGTAGTCTTCATCTGCATTCATTCTCTTGGTTTCTCTTATCCTTTTTTTTTTTTTTTTTTGTTCAGGCCTTTAAAAAATCCAACTTTTGGGGAAAGAATGGAAGTTTCGTTTTGTTTGTTTTTTTAAACAAAGGAACTGTCCTTGCAAAAATGCGGCATGGGGAAATAGCACCCAACATAAGATCTGCGCACAATTTGCTATTCATTACTGTGGTCACTGGCCACACCCTGCAGCTAATATTGAATTTTACACATTTAATGAACTCCTTATTTGGAAGAAACCACCCAACCAACCCATGTGATCTGTAAATTCTTGTTTACGCTATTAGAATACCTGTTAATATAAAAGAAAATGTTGGAAATATTTGAATAAATATTTATTCAAATGAGTATTAAAAACAATAACAACCACACAAGATATTCACAACCTTAGCCATTAAATGGTCTGAAAGCCTAGCTCCCCCCCCCCCCAATTCATGCAAACATTCTTTCTGGTGCTGTATTTCTTTCAGCACTTCAGATTTAGCCACATTCTGTTTCAATGGCCAAACATGCTAAGTTACTTAAGGATGGAAAAGCCTTCACAATGTAATTATTGATCCTTGGGACACTAAGTTAACTTGACAAGTCAGTTCATGATGCAGTCCAGATTCTAACATGAATGTGCTCTTCTTTGCTGTAATAAAAATCCTCAGCACTGGGTCAGGTTTTGTCTGGCCTGTTTAAGAGGTACCTTGCAATGGGCTTTGATTCAGGTGTGTTGAGCTCTTATTAGATGTTAACACTTGACGTTTCCTTCAGGCTTTGGGTCTACTGAATGCTTTCTTCTACACCTTAAAAAAAATTGTGCTGCCAAATCATCAGCAGGAGCTGCCTTGAAACCTGGAAGAGTGTAAATCACTTAGTGAACAGCACAAAGAGTGAATACAGCAGTAACTGTTGAGTCTGTAGCAACAGCCCTGGGTACAATGAAATTAAAAACTACACGAAGTCCTTATTGTTGATCACCTAGAAAAAGGCCTGCCCCAATGAACAGCATTGTTACATAAGAAGAAAGAACCAATGAGATGAAAAGACTCTGATGACCTGTAATTTCATTCTTTGGTGCATCACAATGGTATATTAATCTCAGTCATCAAGGCTCTCTTTTGTGACCAAATCCACCTTTGGCTGTGAAAACAGAGGATTCTTCTATAGAGTCCTAAACTGTCAATTGGGCATATATCACATCTGGGCTTCAAGAATCCAGAGGACCTTCAGATAGCTAAAAGTTTCTGTATTTCCTTGCTACCATCTTGGACTTTTACAGGCTAGATATAGTATGGCTACTGTAGACCATCCTGTCAGGGGAGATATAGGAAAACTAAACATTGTTTGATTTCCCTACTACATTAAGCCATGGTTTGCTTGTCATAGTTTCTTAAATAACCACAGTTGTCTGGGTCTGCAATCATACTAAGCCAACATCAAAACCCACAAACAAACAAATCCCTACGGTATGGTTTAGTATGATAATATGAAACAAGTCACTGAGTTTAATGATTGGTCAAATTAACTTAATATTCTGTTAGCAAGTTTTCCCCAGTCTGATGCCATTCGAGAAATATTGGCTACAGTTTTGACCCCTAATTCCTACAGTTCTAGAAGCTATAGTCCAACACATCTGGAGGGCACCAGGTTAGGGGCAAATGTTCTACGTATGGGCTAGTAGCTTCTGTCTCCCATGTTGTCAACCTTACCAGGTAGACCAGACAGGAAACACAACCAGATAAGTTAATTCTACTTTATTGTAAAGCTACATTAATAGAATCTTGCAAGTCTGAAAGTACAATTCTCCCCCCATTCCATCTCCTTTACAACCAAGAACTTAGCAAGGGTCCCTTCTGAGCCTTTTGCCCCACCCACTATCCAGCTGTGGGCTATGCTGTCTCTTATCTGACTATTCCCTAGGCAGCATCTCTTTGTCCTGTCTTCCAAGGTCTTTCCCACATACCATTACATATGTTTCAGGCAGGGACCTTTCCCAGTCTTCTTAGGGAAGATAGCTTTTACACACAAAGTATATGTTCTAACTCTGAACCACAGCCTTTTCTCCCCATTGCATCCTCCACATAAAGGCCTCAGCTAGGCAATAGCTCCTAGTTGACCGTGACTGATCATGGAAGCTAAGGAGGGTCACCCCTAGCTCATGGTGGATAGGAAAACATCTGGAAGTTCCAGGTCTATTGGCTCATTTGGGAAGTAGAAAAAACATTCTGGAAAAAGGCAACAGGAACCACCTCTGTAATAGTGCCAAGAAAACTGCATGGAAGTCATTACCAGAAATCACGCTTCACTTGGGGGATTACCTTTTATCCATGTAGCTTTTACTTCTTTCCCATTTTATACTCTTTTATATGGCTATTACACTTTGGATTGGTTATCATCTCTATAATTTCTCTAGCCAGATCCATCATCTAATTATTTCCCTTTGATTTCTAATGTTTACACTGCAATTGGGATTACAATTACATTTCCTTTTAACTGTTAAGAATTGCCAGCTTTTTGTCTCCTGCATGTTTTCTTGTTGTTAGGTTACAGGCATAATAATTACAAGTATAATTATGGTAAACCTCCTTTAAATCTTATTTTTTAAAGAATTGTAAGCTATAAGTCTTTGAAATAAATTAGTGATAAAGTAGATATGGTCAGGGTATCATTTGGGAAGTGAAACTCCCATGCGGTCACTGCATGGGATGAATTATATATTTTCTTATGGTTGCTTTTGGTTGTAGAAGATCATCCCATTTTTCACTGGCAGACCTTGGAAATGAACCTGTGG
Source organism: Python bivittatus (assembly GCF_059951505.1). NCBI lineage: Eukaryota > Metazoa > Chordata > Lepidosauria > Squamata > Pythonidae > Python > Python bivittatus. The sequence continues at coordinate 87,829,946 of NW_028277098.1, forward strand.
CCAGTTGCAAAGGAAGACCACCAGTTCTAACAGGAATACAGAAAAGACATTTGGATGCATTCAACATGTTGCAGAAGGACAAGAACAGTTGCATCTATTAAAATGCCCTTAAGACTCTTTAAGGTATAAAAATCCTCTTCTGTTTTGCTTTAGGCCTTAGTCTTGTTTAACTTTGTGACACCACCACAGCTAAAGTCTACTGCATTGTGAATTTTAGTGACCCTTTAAAGTTTTAAAATCCAAGTGAAACACAGGGAAGCTGATTCATGTTCGTTGTGTCAAGAATTCCATGGATGTCCCAGTTTGTAGAAAGATCCAAGAGTGTTAGTCATCCACCAAGCACAACTTCAGAATGCAGCAATTCTTTAGGCTCCTCTCGGTCAGAAAGGAAGTGTTGTTGAAGAGAACAGAGATCCTTATAAAAGTGGCCTTTTCATCCACAAATTTCAAGTTTACCGATGATGTAAAAAATTGTACTGCTCTGTGCATGAAGTACTTTGCTTCATAATGGGCCGAGCATTGGATGACAGCATTTCAGTGACATTATTCAACTGGAGAAAAGGTGGCATACTTGTGGAATAATATCACCAGTCATTCATGGAAGATTTGCTTTGGCTTTCGGCATTTGAAAGTTACATCTCATTTCTTTGGGGAAAATGTTAGACATTACCTTTCTCAAAAAACAGTACAAATGATTAATAGACTGAGTATTAGCTTTGCATGGATGTGGGCTATATTAAGGTGGGTATCCTTTTCCTGTGTATTCTTTCTCCTACACCCACCCAACTAGAACAGTTAGAACAATGTTCTAGATGATGCATCTTTGGTTCTAGTCTAAAGTGCTTTCTAAACTATGTTACCCCTCCCCATGCCATTGTCACATATGGCCATAGCCAAGTGGGAAGGAAAAGAGGAATTTGGAAGGCAAGCAAATTTAAAACATCTAAAATCTAAAAGATTGTTTGAAGTAACTTTTAAGGAAGGCCTTGAAGTCATAAACCATACCACCAACGAGATGGACAGGAAAGAAGGAGAACGAACAATGCTGTGTGCATACAGAAAACATGAACGGAAGAGAGAATGGATAATCCGTGGGTAGGCAGTCATACCTGACCATCAGCCATTTGGGCTGCGGCAGATGTGAGTTGTAGTTCAAATTGCCTAACCCAAATAGATGGAAAAGAGTTGCATGGTAGTCTGTGTGTGCAGGATGATGAAAGGGAGAAAGGAAAGGAAAGCATAGCCAAGGAAAGAGCGTGCAAGGGGGAGAGGAGTAAAAAGATATTTTTGTAAATGTTTGGCTTGTTCAGCCTAAGATAATGATATTTGCAGCCTATGTGATGGGGCATGGTACAGAAATGCTGTTAATTGATTAAACAGTTTATGGAACTGGAGCAATTGCACTCATCTTACATATCTACATTTTTCCTATCTAGACAGCATATAATTATTGCTGACTTTAAATATTTATAATTTTTAAAATACAGTTAATTAGCCCAATATTGTTAACAAAGGCAGATCTTTTGTCTTCTCAAACTCTGTGTTGCTGATGATAAGAGAGAACCATTCCAAAGCACCAAGGAGAAGTATCTACTGTAACCTGAAATCCTGTTAATAGGACAGTGAGTCTGAGATCTTGGGAATAAAAAGGGTTCTCTATTGTCATTGCAACTCCCATATTTCCCTTTGGCCATGTGGGCTAGGAATTCTGGGCATTGGCATCCTATCACATAGGGAGAGAACCATGCTGGGGAATACAGGTTTACAACATCTACTTTGTTGAATGTTTAGTTCCAAGTGAAGTAAGAAGCTGGTATCATGGGACAGGGGGCTGGTAATTCATTTTCTTTTCATCTCATTGGTAGTGAACTAAAAAAAGAAAGAAAGAAAAGCAAGATTGTTGTATCTGATGAGTGCAGTGTTATGCACAAGACTGTAGGAAAACCAGTAACCTGAGAATGACCTCCGGTTGTAACATGCTTTTCACCTAAACTGGCCAGAAATAATTCTGATCACGCAGAAAGATGTTGTTAGTTCATGATAATGGGCCTGGATTGTGCAAACAAAGATATTTCAAGAGGTGGGGAGACAGAGGCATCTGCAAGATCCGAGGCATTTGTCAAAATGACAAAAGCAGCACCATGCCAGCAGGATGCAAACTCCACCTCTTTCATACATGTGTGTAACATCATCTGGGAGAAGAAGAGTTTTGCTTTTCATCTTCCTTCTTTTTCTCATACTTTCTTGCCTTTATATCACATTCTGAAATGAGAAGACAGTTGTTGAGGTTTAAAGTGTCAACAGTGTATAATTGGTATTTGAAATTTTGGCACAATGATTTGGCACTTGTTTCTCAAAGGATAAGCTAGGACCTTTTCTAGTCAGGATTCATATCCAGGCATGGAGGGGAGACAGCATCAGTCGCTCTTGTGGAGGACCTTTGTCCTGACCTGATGGGGATGTTACATCTACAGTGGTCCTAGACTTCTTAGCAGCCTCAACCATGGCATCCTTCTGGACTGCCTGCAGGGGTTGGGGAGTGGAGGCACTGTGTTACTGTGGTTCTGCTCCTTCTTCAGCGGAAATTTCAATCGGTGGTAGCAGGAGAAGAGAGATCAGCTGTTGTGTTGCTCAATTGTGAGTGCCCCGGGGTTTGGTTCTTTCTGCCCTGTTTTTTAACATTTAAGTGAAATGGCTGGGGGAGATTATACAGGATGGTATGGCCTGTAAAGGAGCAGGTCTGTGACTTGGGGTTCTCCTAGATTCACAGCTATTGTTAGATGGGTAGGCGGAGTCTGTGGCCAGGCAGGCCTTCAGCTATTGCACCATTTGCAGCCCTAGCTGGAGTGAGAGGACTTCGCAACAGTAACTCATCCTCTCATTACCACTTACCTGGACTACTGCAATGCATTCTGTATGGGGCTACTTTTGAAAACCATTCATGCAATGGATCTGTTACGGGCATATTATATCTTTGCTTTGGACCCTGCACTGGCTCTCTATTAGTTCCAAGTGCAATTCAAAATGCTGGTTTTGATTTTTAAAGCCCTACATGGCTTGGCAGTAAAGTTCTAGCAGAAATACCTTCTCTGTCTAACTTCAGCCTGCTTGACTTGGACATCCTGGGAGAACCTGCTCATGACCCCCCACTTTCATGAGGTAAGGGGATGGTGGCTTGTAGGAATGCCTTTTCTGGGGGGAACAAGACGCTTGATCTGCCCCCCCCCAATTCTATTGGCTTTCTGCAAGCTATTAAAAACTGAGTTATTTTGGAGGCCTTTGGGGGATGAGCCAATGCCATCAGACTGACTGATTATTGTGTGATTATTTATATTTGATTGTTTGAATATTCTTTTACCATGGGTATCTTATTGTATTTCATTGATGTCGGTGAACCCCCAAGAGTCAATTTGATGCAGTGGAGTACATATCTAATGTATAAATAAATAAAAAAGCATTTTGTGGGCCGGTCATCTTATTTGTTACCTCAGTTTAGTTTATAGCATAGATAATTTTGCTTTCTTCATGGCAAATAAATTTCTGGATGTAGTTCAACCTACTTTGAGAACATATTTAAATGAAAAATCTGTTTCACATAGAAGGACAAATGAGAATGGCTATAACCATCATCTTTAATGCACTAAATTCTTTTGCACAGATTGTTCTTGTTACTACTGCTTCGAAAATATCTGCACAGGATAAAATCTCCTTTCTGTACATATGTGCCATAAGCAAAGCTTTCAGAAAAATGAGAGAATTGAGGAACAGTTTTGATGTGTAGTTTTATTCTAGGATAATTCTTATCCCTACCCCCACTTTGGCCATATGGTTGGCATGTCCAATGTGGTTTTGTGGGCCCTTATGACAAAATTCCCTATCAGTCCATAAATCTATAAACCTAGACCCACGGAGAAGGAAAGGCTAGTGTTAACTCATGTTTTAATTTAAACCTTCATCATGATTGTTGCAGTAGCAATGGACTTTGGTTAACCTATCTCTTACTCACTGTAACAACCTCTATAAAGAAAAGTTTAACTTAAATTGAAAGTAAAATTGTTTGAATATCATTCATGATTAGTCATAATATAGTTACTAATCCCTGCCCCATCACATGGCAAGTTTGGGAAGGATTATGGAGGGGATACTCAATGCTGGGGTTTTAGGCTTCAACTAGAAAAGTCTTCCTAATTATATGTATCCAAGATTGCTGTGTCTATTTAAATATTCTTTTATATTGAGAAATATTGGTAGCATGTTTTATTATCACCTTCTCAAGACTGTAGCTGGCCCATAATTATGGAGTTCTGTTTTCTCTCTCATTTTCTTTGTGCTGCCAGGATGAATCAGATATCAGGTAAATTCAAAAGTTTATTGCCTATTTAGGAATTAGATGTGTTTATTTTTCACTGCTGGAAAATTCTGAGCCCTTGGGAGCTGTCATGCTCCAAAGAAGGCCACCCCCATGTTCAATCCTCTTTGGAATTGGGTGATTTTAGAATAGTTGACCTTTATAACCCTTTCTAAAATAAGCTGTTAGTAGAAATATAAGTCAATGCATTCAAATATATTTTCTGGACCAGGAGGCAAGGGCAATAGTTATCATCTTGCACTTGGACTACTGAAGTTTGCTCTACATGGGACTGCCTTGAAAGCAGTTGGAACCTCAACCACTCCAAATGTTTGCTTACTGCTAGTAAGCAGTAAAATAACACCGTTTTTCAGGAATTGGACTGCCTACCAGTTGGCTTCCAGGTCCAATTCAAGGTGCTGGTTGTAATTTATAAAACCCTTTACAGCAGGGTTCCTCAACCTTGGCAACTTTAAGACAGGTGAACTTCAACTCCCAGAATTCCCCAGACAGCAAGGGGGAATTCTGGGAGTTGAAGTCCACCCGTCTTAAAATTGCCAAGGTTGAGGAACCCTGCTTTATAGCTCCGGTCCTTATTACCATGGGGACCATCTGATCCAGATAGAATACGCCCATCTGCTTGGCAGGCTAAGAATCCCCCACTTGAGATGTGAAGGGGTAAGGTTCAGAGACCAGCCTTGGCTCTGGCAAAGGTTGCCCCCTGCCCCCACCCGAGGTTAGGATGATTCCTTCCTGCTAACGTTTCAGAAGGCAACAAAGATTGTTTTTTTCCAAGAAGACCTTGGGTAAAAGGGGTTACTACTGGAGGCAATGCTTGGAATTTCTGGTTTGACTTGTTTTTATGGTTTTATTGCTTGAGCTTAAGCTGCCTAGAATCTTTGATGCAGGAGGCACACAGTGGCATGTAAATAAATAAGTAAAAATAAACATATGATCTATTTTGATATTAAACCCTTTATACAATGACAGATGACAGAAGATTGGGGATGCACTTAGTGGGAATTACCCCCCATCATGCACATGTTGCTTGTTCTGCACATAACAAGTCACATAATGGAGGAAAAGATCTATGAGATTGGCATGATCACTTACACTAAGTGCATTTCTACTCTCCTCTCATTGCACAAAAGGTTTAAAGCTGAAGTAGAGCTGGAGTCAGTAAGAGATAAAAGAAAAATTGGCCATCAGCTTCACAGCTGGTATCCAGTGAGCACCATTCACAGACAGCACTCTCTGCAGCCACCATAGAGTACTTCAAGACTCAATGGGTTCACCCACACACATGCATTCTTGGGTATACCTTCCATTCTACAGGCAGAAAGAAATCATATTAGCATAAGTTGTGCTGCTCCCACAGTGAATGCACCCCATTGAGGGGTGTGAGGAGGACCTGGAGACCCCCTCCCAGCACCTGGCTCAATTCACCCTGGTGGGTGACTGCGAAAGACGGAAAGCCCAGACATGGCGCAGGGACGAGGATTTTGGGGAGATGTCTTTTCTGGAAATGCAGAATAAAGAATAAAGGCCAGGTCTGGTGTTATCTCGCCTCGAGGTGCCGGCAAGGCTGAATAACTGTGAGACTAAAGAAAAGGCGTGAAGGAATCAAGCGGGAAAATAGAGTAAAGGGGAAGGGAGCGTGGCGGCAGCTGCAAGCAATCTATGGAATTTCAAGTTCAAGGTGGACTTGAAACAGCCATATTGCACTGCTACTATATAGCTACACTGTATGACAATGGAAGGGCAGGGATTGGTGATTTCTCCCTAGCTGAAATTCCAGTCTTGCCCAATGTAACCAACTGCAGGAAAAGCTGCCACTAACTGCCATACAGAATGTGTGTTGGGACCTTGCTTGTACATCTGGAACCTCTATTCAGTCATTTTCCTCCCATTCCTATGCTAAACTATAGATTATCAACCTATTGAGTTATAGACCACTAGTTGGCAGCAAAGAGTTATGGTTTTAATTTTTTTCCTTTGCTGCCATCTAGGGTCTTTCAAGTTTAGGCAGCCTAGATTTCAGCCATTAGATAAATATTGTTGAATTGCTTAAATGGAAGAATGGAGTTTTGGTTTCTATGAAAGAGATGTTTTGTGGGTGGCTGGTGTGGGTCTTCCGGGCTGTGTGGCCGTGTTCTGGAAGTTTTGTTTCCTAACGTTTCGCCAGCACCTGTGACCGGCATCTTCAGAGTGCAGGAGCACAGACAGGAGCAGTTCTCTCTGTGCCCAGGGTGATGTGACCCTTTTTGTGGGTATTTATAGAGATCTGAGAGGGGGGAAAGGGGGGATTGGGGGGGTGTGGGGGGGGTTGGGTTACTGAGTGGCTGCTTGTTTTGGTGTCACATCTGTGTGTATCTTCCTGGGGATTAGGCAGGGGTTTTTTCTTCTATTGGATTGTTAACGAGGGGCTGCTGGGGGTGATTAGCAAGTTCATTGTGTGAACTATTCACATGTCCTGGTGGTTGAGCTGAGTTCGTTGACCTTTTGCAGGCTGTATTTTTCAGGATTGGTAGCCAGGTTTTGTTGATTTTTAGGCTCTCCTCCTTTTTATTGAAACTGTGCTGGTGTTTGTGAATCTCAGTGGCTTCCTGGTATAGCCTGGTATAGTGGCTGTTGGTGTTGTCCAGTATCTCTGTGTTTTCAAATAGGATTTTGTGTCCAGTGTGCTTGAGAGCATGTTCAGCTACTGCAGATTTTTCTGGTTGCTGTAGTCTGCAGTGTCTTTCGTGTTCTTTTATCCTGGTATGGATGCTGCGTTTTGTGGTCCCGATGTATACTTGTCCGCAACTGCATGGTATGCGGTATACTCCTGCGGCGGTGAGGGGATCCCTTTTGTCTTTTGCTGATAAAAAATCAGTATGCCGGCCGTGAAAGCCGGCTGTGAAAGCCTTCGACAATACAGATGTTTTGTGGGTTTATATACATTACCTATATATATCAACACTCATTCCAAGGCAGCAACAACTATCTTGAATAAAGCAGATACAGTAGCTGGGGCTCTGCATGCTCCCTTGCATCCAAAGAAACATTGAAGAAGAGGTATATTGCCCAGTGATTGGATGAGAGGGGACATTCTCAGACTTGACCTGCTAGGTCAATTAGAGATGAACAGCTCACCAATCCAGGCCACATCATCATAAATCTCCTCCTCCTCCTCCTCCTCCTCCTCCTCCTCCATGCATCCTAGATTGTCCTCACAGGAGGTCTTATGCTGGGTTGCAATGAGATGGAAGCAAGGTCATAAAGACACAACATCTACAAAAGGTTAGTGGAGTGTCTTTGTGTCACAGCAAGCACAGCATGTGGACGATCTCTTAGTGAAATTAATTTCAGATGTCAGTCTTGTCAACTTCTGCATGAAGAAAGGAATGGGGGTATCAGCTTCTTTTTTATTATGGTCCTCTAGTGGTTCTGATAATATGTTCTTCCCCCCATGTGTCTCTATAATTCCACTAGCAAGCATTCAAATATGGTGCTTTCCACAGAACAGCCATAATTTATTAAAGAGGGAAATTAAAGATTTAAGCTGTAATTTAAATTAAAATTAAAATCTGGAATCTTAGCCCACCATGGGTGAGCTCCAAAAGCATTGACCACTCTGCAAAGCTTTTTTTAAAGTCTTCTACAACCCACAGCCACATGAAGAATGAACTGAAACCCAACGGAAATCTGTGACATTTTTAACATTATGCAATGTTTGTGTGAAAAACTATTGCAGAAATTCCCTGTGTCTCTCCAAAACTATTTCTAGCTTTTAATTACATTTCACCATTAATTCAGGACAGCTTTTTATAATAATGGCCCACTACACAAAACTTATGTAACCCATTTACAAATGGGAAATTAGGAACATTTGGAGGAAAAGGGCTTACTGTAATTATGAAATCTATGCCTTTTCTCTCGACGGATTCAATTCTCCAATCTTCTCCTCGGTCAATAGTTGCAATAATGACAGGCGCTGGGGTTGGGGATGGGGACAGGCAATGAGAATTAACTTTGGAAATGATCTTGCTCTGGAAAGACTGATGAAATAGTGAAAAACTACAAATGTTTTGTTATAGGGAAGGGATGGCAGTTCAGTGGCATGACATATGGATTACATGAAAATGGTTTCACGTTCAACCCCCGACACGTTCAGTTTAAACAGGGCCTTGGCTAAAGAACTGCCTGTCTCCCTGCCAGAGCAGACAGTGCTGATTGGGTTGGACAGACCAATATGCAGACAGATTGATTTCTAATGTTAGCTGTGGAGGTACATCTTTGCTTTGGAACAAATGAAAAATTGAACTCTAACGGGGGCCAAGTGGTGCCATTTGTTCCGAAACAAATACCATGGGGAGTGAATGTTTCTTGCTGGTTTTCCCCCCTTGCTCACGGTTGCTGTTGTTACCCATTTCTCTCTTATTGAGTGGAATGGGAAGTTTAATTTCCTGGGACATTCCGGTTTATTGCAATCTGGCAGCCACTTTGTTTTCCCAGAACGTCCTGGACTTAGCATTTTAGGGCAGTGTTTCTCAACCTCAGCAACATTGAGGTGTGTGGACTTCAACTCCCAGAATTCCCCAGCCTCTAGATCAGTGTTTCTCAACCTCAGCGACTTTAAGATGTGTGGACTTCAACTCCCAGAATTCCCTAGGGAATTCTGGGAGTTGAAGTCCACACATCTTAAAGTCGCTGAGGTTGAGAAAGAGTTTTAGGGGATGCTGCTGCCATTTCTTTCCAACTCTGCCACAAAAATGTCTGAATAAACAGGGCTTTGGTGCCTTGGCTGTTGGGGGAAATCAGTTCTGCCACCCCAGCTACCGCACCTAGTACACCCTTTCTCCCCCTGTGAAAACAAGGGCTAGTACCACCCATGAGTGTATCAGAACAAAACTAATTTTAATGACTAATACAACAAATACGACTTTAATAACTAGCCATTGAAATGAATGAGGTTTATTAACAAGGACAAGCAGAGTAGCAAAACCAAAATTAATGCTTACCAGTCCACTGACTGCCAAGCTGAGATGTAGTGCTTGCCATGAAAATCCTTTCATGGCTGGGTCCAAGAGACTTAGGGACTCTCTTCCCCCTTTTAAAAGGCTGCCACGGACCATTTTTCATCAGGTATCCTAATTCTAGGTCCCTTTTTCCATTGGGTACCTTGGTTCGGGGAGCCAGTTTGGTGTGGTGGTTAAGGCAGCAGGCTAAAAACCGGGAGACTGTGAGTTCTAGTCCACCCTTAGGCACAAAGGCAGCTGGGTGACCTTGGGCCAATCACTCTCTCTCAGCACTGGGAAGCAGGCAATGGCAAACCACGTCTGAAATCTTGCCAAGGAAATTGCAGGGATCTGTCCAGGCAGTTACTGGGAGTCAGCACTGGCTCAAAAGCACAAAACCAAGTAATCTTGGTTCTAGACCTCTACATTTTAGAAAAAAATGATGTAGAGAAATAAGGCAGTCTGGCCCTTCTCTCTAACAGTCTTATTACAGGCACATGAATAGCCAATGGCAGCACCAAGCTGATGTTGGCTGATCCCAGAAAACCAGTAAGTGGAGTTGGAGGTGGTCAGTATCTGGATAAGACAGCACCAGGAAATCCCAGCCATACAGGCTGGATTGGAAAGCAAAAAAAAAAAGGGGGGGGGGATGCTCAAGGGTGTCCTTAGATGCATGTTTTATTTGAAAACAGAAAATGCAGTTACTCTGTTTTCACTTTTATCTTGGCTATCGGTATTATTAGCATTTTTGTTATATTCACTGAGAATGGTTACAATGAAAGACCAACTCTCAAACTACTAATAACTATATCAAGCAATTTACATTTACATCCTATCTTTTCTTCAAATAGCTCCTGGTAGCGTGTGTGTCTTTTATGATAGCAACGACCTTGTGAAGGAGATTGTATTGAGAGGCGAGTTAACATTCACATATCAAGCCAAAACATAACATGTTTGTTTTTGCATGTAGTTGAGCTTTGTAAATTAGTACAGTATATACTAGACCTGGTTTCTCGACCTCAGCAACTTTAAGATGTGTGGACTTCAACTCCCAGAATTCTCCAGACTAGCTGTTGATCAAAGTGTCATGGTGATGGTGCTGCTAGGGAAAAGTCCACAGGAAGGATAGAGAAGGGTGGAATCAGTACTGTAGTGCAAGTGGCAGATTTCTCTTGCCTCCAATGCCAGAGAGTCTTCATGCCTCAAGTGATGAACTGTCTTGGGGTGCATAACATTAGTCTACCCATACACTGAGACCTTTATAAGGCCCCCTGAGATGTGGCCTTTCTCAGTGGCCGTGTCTCAGCTATGGAATACTCATTCTAAGAAGGCTCACTTTCTATCTTATTAACTTTTGGGCACCAGATGAAAAAGGTATTTCTTCAAGTTTTGAACATTTTATTTCGTGATGCAATTTGTTCCGTGCTGATTTTTCTCACGGCTTCTCTGTTCTTAGTTTTGAGTTTGTACTTTTCTTGTTTGGGCTTGGTTTGTGTGTGCTGCAAAGGTATTCTGGAATATTCATTAAATACATAAGACAAAATATTGTCCCATCCAACATTCCGTGAGGTTTTTTGGCCATTGGAAGGCAACACAGTAGCTCAAGATTAATCAGAGATACTGCAACCAAGATAGTGAGGCAGCGTAATAAATGCAGTCCGTTGTGCAAAAAATGGGACATGGTGATTCAAAGTGTGGCAGTTGGGTTCACACAATATGCTATGCTATGGTTTGCATAATCCATGATTTGCTAGGTTCATGCAACCTGATAAATTAGAAATCATTATTTCTAAGCCTACATTATGCCTTAAATATGAGGAATGAGCCATGTTCTTGCCTTGGATCATTTTTCCTGTTCATCATTTCCCTGTTTTTATTGGGAACTGGTCATCACCCATTTGATGGAAGTATTTCATTTTTGCTACCAAAGACCTTTTCATTGCCACTGCAAAGGGCTGAATTTGTAAAAGCAAGCATGTGATAGATTCAAACCATTCCAGCAGCCCTTGAACCAAATATAGCTGCATTTATAATTTTGACTGAAGGACAGTTGGGTACTCTGGGACTAACTGGTTCTAGAAAACACACATTTGAGAAGGCTCATCTAATACTCAGGTTCCACCTAGTGGGCAAAGTGTGCAAGCTTTGCACTGTTCTCCACAGCAATGTAGCAACCAAACATCATGCTGACATTAAGACAAATCCACACTGGTATGGGGATGATACCCCATGGCTCCGAAACATAATTCCAACTCAACGGTCCTTTTTGTCATTGTGGCTGTCTAGAGACGGTCATCTTTGATCATGACCTTTGAAGTTACAACTGTTTTCACTCCTTTCTAACAGAAAACCATGGCTTTAAGATTTTAGTTTTAGAATGTTTATTTACAAAAATGTGTTTCACATGTTTCAGTTTTGACTGTGCATCTGTGCACAGATTCAATACAGACTCTATAATGAGAACACAAACTAGAGTGTTTGTATTTTAATTCACACAATAAAACATTCTGGCTCATGCTATTGTGTGTGTGTGTGCGTGCGTGTGTGATGGATAAACATGAATACAGCTGACAGTGGGTTGGGAATGCTTTGATGTGGGGAGAGGTGCCGTGAAAACTAAGGTTTCTTCTTCTTGCTTCTATTGCAGTTCTGCAGGTTCTCTCATTCCTATGACTTAACATTTAGCATTAGACTTCTTTCTTTCCCACAAAACAGACTTGACATATGTAAGTCTGACATACGCCTTGAGCAAATGACCCCTATTGCCATTTTGACATAGCATCATCAACCCTTTCTGGTGGCTTCATTTTATCAACATGTTTGAGTGCTTCAGTTAGTGACCAAATACTTGGGCTCTGGTTTTAAAAATGATGCAAGAGGAGTTAAATAACTGCATATGATGATGGTGCTAGTCAAAAACGAATGAAGAAAATACCCAGTTGCTTCTCTGTCATTTTAAAGTCAAGTCCCTTTCGCATCAAACTTGACTCCTGATGCCTTGTTTTTTTTGGCAACTATGGAATTGCCAAGATGCTCTTTTCATGTCCCTGTCTTATGTACAGCCCTGGTAATTCCTGGTGGTCCCTCATCCAAGTGTTAACTAGATCCGATCCTGCTTAGTTTTTAAAATTCAGTCACTGGCTTGATGCTATATCCAGCTACACCTGCCATTTTAGCCCTCAGCTAATTTTCTGCTATATGGGTTAATATTTTAAAAAAACCTTTTAAAAGATAGTTCTAAAGCAACTGTGCAATATGATTTCAATTTTTAAAAAGTTTAAATATAATTTTTAAAATAGGTTGAACATTTCTGATTCAACATGGCAGGTGCCTACAGGACTACACAGTGGAAGAGCAGCAACTGGATAGTGCTGGGTCCAATTACCTAGATCCATTCAAATCTTTACTTAAGACCCATTTTCTTAAGTAAATTTCTTCTAACTGCACTAGTTTCTGCCTGATTGGAGCATTCCCTTTGACCCCCTTCCAGCCTTACTATTATCTGCCAATTGTTATTTTATCTCTTCCACATGTGTACTTATCTAATGCAGAAGATTCTTCTTTATGTTTATTATGATCACCTAGTGTGATGGTCATGCTAAATCCATGTTAACCTGAGACTGTAGCAATAGAAAACAGAGGCGAAGAAATTTCAAGATTTGACCAAGACAGTACCTTGACAACACTGCCAAATCAAGTAGATATGAAGTTCCATAAAATTTATTGTTAACTTGTTTTAAACCATTCCCTTTTTAAAAGTTCTTACACATCTGCAACATGGAACTGCACATGACAATTACATAATTTGCATGTATATTTCTCTTTGATCAAGAATATGCACATTTCAATTGACAAGAGGACAAGTACAAAACATTAGCATCACAAATAATTTGACATTGGGATTCATTCCTCCAACACAGGAGAGAGAGGAAGGGTTTTCTGCTCTACATTTGAAAAGCTTAGAAATACATATTTTATTAGGTGATGGTAACCAACCTGGTCACAATTAACAGAAAGATTTGGAATACTCTCAAGCACAAGTTTAAGTGTTCAGGGAAAATGAAATATATTCCCCCTTGAACTGTTCCATTTAAAATGCTCAGGCATGAGTTTTACATCCAGCCTTAATCCTCAGTCTTAGTTTTCTGTAATGAGACTATGCTAGATGTGTTACTCGTTGATGTAGTCTTTGGAGGATTATTAAATACTATTCCTAATCTGCTGCAGAAATGGGATTATTGGGCAGACAATCTCCTCCCCTTGGATTTCTATTAGTAAGCCATCATTGGCTCTAATGTATCTAATATACAGGTAGTCCTCATTTAGTGACCACAATTTAGACCAGCAACTCAGTTGTTAAATGAAGCAATCACTAAGTGAAACCACAACTGTGCATATGATCTCACTTCAGCTTTCCTTTTGCTTTACAGACCTGTGAAGCTCGTAAATGCGAGGATTGGTAGTAAAGTTACTTTTTCATCACTGTCATAACTGTGAATGGTCCCTAAACGAGGACTACCTGTATAAGGATCCACCTCAGGGATATTTCCTTAAGATAGTACTCTTGTATGATATGCATGTTGCAAGGTAGAAGTACAAAAAGCATCACTAGGAGGCTGTATGTGGTGTTCCCTTCTGTGCTCCCCAGAGACCCTCCCAGAATTTTTGGTCTTTTTTCACTTTTTGAAATGGGGAGAGCTTAAATGGATCTTAGTTCCATTTTTTGGAGCATGGCCCTTGACCTATTGCATAAAGCACTGCGTGGCCCTCAGGCGTAAGTTATGTATCTGAGTCCAAAGGAAATTTGGCACTGGAGATGATGGCATCATCTGCCAAGAGGAAAAGGCAAGGCGCAAAATGCAGTCCTCACAAAGGCCTAAATGAAAGAAGGTCCTACAAATGAAAAGTCTCGTTAATGATTCCATGCCTTAAGTGCCCAAGGACTCATAAAGGTCCTAAAAGGAACATTTCTGTTTTCATGTCATGCAAGTCTTCTAACCAGGCCCAGCATGCAAGAGTCATGAACTGAAAGCATTTGCCTCAGCATCAAGTGGCAACTGATGCAGTCCAGGGCGGGGAATCTATGGACTCTCAACTCTCGAATAAATTACAGCTCCCGGCACCCCTTACCAATGGTCCTGCTGTCTGGGGCTACTGGAAACTGTAGTTCAATTACTTTCGAAGGGGAAAAGGTTCACTCACCCTGACGCATTCCATCATGGGTTTATCCCCAAGTGTTCCCTATCAATGTAATGACCACATAGGCTTATTTCCAATGTGAAATCAACACCGTTACAGAATTTGTGCAGTTATCAAAATGTCCCAGTGTTTAAACAGTAATAGTAGATATCTTGCTTTCTTGGTATCTTTGTCTCTATTCTTGTAAATTCTTTGTGCAGTGGGGCTATTTAAGCATCCAATGGACAATGGCTGACATCACTGAGAATTAACATCATAATTCCACTACACCAACTTTTCCCAACTTTGCATCCTCCAGAGATGCCAAATTTCAATTCTCACTATTCCTAGCTGATTAGGAATAACAGAAGTCCAACAAAAATGAAAGGTAATTAATTGGGGAAAACTACTCTATACAAGCACCAAAGTTATATAAAAAAATAAAAGATACTGTAAGGAAGTAGCTATAGTTGGTAAAAAAAAATAAAATGCAAGTTTTGTGCCCTTTCCCCAAATATATCAGTGCCTATCCCCTCTCCTGCAGGAAAAAAAAATAGAAGAAATAGCAGCTATTTCACTTGTATCAACCAACTAACCTCCCCATTTGCAGTCTCTTTCATTACACAGGATTAGGATAATAGTATTTTACTTCTGGATCCTTCAGTCATGTAAAGGAAAGTGTCCTTTACAGCCCAGTCTAATGTATACTTTCTTACGCATAAGCCCCAGTGAGTTCAAGAAGAGTTACTCCGAAGTGTGCCCAGAATTTCCACTCTACTTTATCTGGGAATGCACTTAAGATTCAGAAGTGGCAAGGAACAGAGAATAATCAGGAATGTATTAGGAACATAACTGGACTGATTTAATGACCCAGCAACATGGGGAGAGTATCACTGTATTGATCCAAAAATGTTTTAGTAACCACCTGCAAAAAGAAATCATATTTATCGGCAATTTCCATAAAGCTGTAGATGAACTGCAAATATTTTCCACCTTAAGTAATGCTGCCAAATCATCTCCTATTTTCCAAAGAGTAAAGCACAATCTAGAACAATGTTTGCTAGTGTAAATCCAACTGAAAATACTACAGTTCATTCTAAAGAGTACATTTGTGCAACTTCCATTTCAGTTCAATGGGACTGAACAGGCATACTCCCCGAGACATAGGATTATCAAAATTCAAAATCTTTACAGAAAGGTACTTCATTTTCTCCTTAAGTACAACTAGCTCTTTATAATTACTTTTTTAAAGGACCCAAAAACTTAAACCATGCAGCTGACTTTCAGAAAGAAAGACATTTCAGACTAGTCAGTGTAAGCTGTTAGCTACAAAAGCAATAAGTCAGAGAGAGTCCATAAAATGTGTTACACAACAGATTACATTAGTCCTTGTTACTGCGGCTATATAGGAGTTCCTTAACTGAGTTATTAAATTCAATAAATGCATTTATTCAGTTCAATAAATGCATTCCCTTTTTTGTTACATGTGTTAATATGGCCAGCAATGGAAAGATGATCATTGCATTATGAAAAACAATGAAATGTATTATTCAAGTGAATGTGCCTCTCCCATTAAGATGTGTGCATGCAAAAGGTATCCTTACACAAATTAACTTGGCCTTTAGAAATGCAAAACAAAGAGAGATAATGAAAATGCTGAACATAGTTTCAACATTCCCCAATTTTCTGTCCTTCAGATGTGTTTGAGTACAGCTCCCAGAATTCCGAATCACATGACTGTTCACTGCATTGGTTGGGGTTTATAGGTGTAATCAGCTTATCTGGAAGGCACCTAGCAGTGAATTAATTTAAGCTAACTAAATAGTGAATCACTGGCTGTTGACCACACTATATTATAGTCCATCTCTCAAAATAAAACTCTGCCATTGTTGCTCCTAAGCACAGATGAGAAAGGAGGAACATTGTCCATTGAATTAACAAACTGACCCCATAAAAATTTTTCACTGCTACTAAAACAACAGGCCCAATTCAACAAGATCTTATTGAAATCATTAGACAGCGTCATTGCCCGGTCTGCTGTACAGCACAGGCAAACCTATGTACTAAGTTAAAACCAAAAAGAGGGGGGGAAATGGTATTTTCAATCTAGAATTGGGTATTAGGGTATGTCAGAAATTAAAATAAAGCAAAAGAAGTTGCAAAGGTCCATTGCAAGGAAAAAGCAGTAATTCTTAATTCCTATTTTGTGTCTGTCTTCTGGTCTAGATGATATTGCTGTTGGACTCAAAATTGGCTCAATGACCATGCTCAAAAAGGGCTCATTTCCACTTGAAGGAAAGTTTCAAGTGGAACGCTATCACAATATCCTATGCTGTTCAACGTTTTCATCAATGACTTGAATGAGGGAGTTGAGGATGTTTGTCAAGTCTGCAGATTGACACCAAGCCGGGAGCAGCTAATGCTTTTCAGGAACGAAATAAGATTCAAAATATCTAATCAGGCTTAAGTGATGGGTTGAAGTGAAGAGGATGGAGTTTAACACAGAGAAATGTTAAATTCTGCATTTGGGAAGACCAAAAAATGAAAGGTGCCAGTACAGGAAGGGGGAGACCTGGCTGGACAGCAGTGTATGTGATAGGATCTGGATGTCCTTACTGACCAGAAATTAAATATGAGCCAGCTGTGTGATGCAGCCGCTACAAATGTTATCTTGGGGTGCATTAATGTGGATTAATACAGAATCCAGATCGTGAGAGTAATTATTCCACTCTACTCTGCCTAGTCATAGCCCACTTGGAATACTGTGTCCAGTTTGAAGCATCAGAGTTCAAAGGATTTGCTCAACTAAACTGATAACAATATTTTAGCTGAGTATAACATTCTAGACCCCATCTCTCCCCTACACGAAATCTAAACTCCAAGTGCCACAATGCTCAAATCAGCCTAGTGCCATTTGCTCAGTGGGGAGAATTTTTCCTTTTTCATAGAGCAGTGAAGGAAATGAAAAGGAAGATGAAGCAGCAAAGACCAGCAAAGAAGATTTCCCACTTTTTCTTCTCCACTTGTCCAGAGCGAGGATCCAACTGCACATTTATAATTGCCATAAAGAACTTGGGGAAAAGTCTAATAAAACCTGCATACTAGGAGAAAATATTCATTACCTCATCGAGCACAGACTTGGTGGTTAGTGGTGATTTGAGCTGGGGGATATGCTTGGGAGAATTAGCATTAAGAATCTTAATAGGGATGTTTAACAAGTATCCAAGAAGGCAGTGACAAGGAGCTTTATGCCTGGACAGAACAGATCAAGCCATAGAGGTAACAACTTCTGCATCCGTCTGAGTCCCTTCTGGGCGTTCCATTGGCCAGAAGATGCTCTTGCACACATATGAGCAAAGCATCTTCCAGAATGACACAAAACAACATGACTAAAAGTTTGTGAAGGAGCTTCAGAGGGGAGCTTTGCGCAAACATTTGTTCAATAACTCTTAGAGACTTTCCCAGCCCTAATGTCTGATCCTTTTTCTTACCTGTCAATTATCTCATTCACTTTATTCTCTTTGGTTTTGGCAGCCAAGCTTGTTTTTAGTTGATGAACCATTTGGAAGAAACCTCAGGAAAGACAGCTGGAGGTTGCAGAAGTAATGGGGGTGAATTGTAGGGTGAAACTTAAGCTTCTGACTGTTCAACTTACTTTCTGCCATCCATTTTCCACTCTCACATTAGTGTTAATAAATGGGCTGTTTGTCCTTGCAGAACCAGGATATGGGGCTACAATTTTCTTCTCCCCCAAATCTTTTCAATAATTTCCTCTTTATGAGCAACACGTATTCCCTTTAGAAAACAATCACAAGATGTCATAACTGGAAATACTCGTCTGTGAATTCCTTTTTCTCAGAGAATTCAAGGAAATTGTAGCCAATAGAAATCAGTAACTTTGATTTGCATTGGACCACATCAAAGAGGTCAGCACGGCATGAGGTATGTACAGTGGCCTGCTAACTGTACACTGTTGTGTCACTCAGTTGAAAGCATTTCCCAAGGCACAGAAAATGTTTACAATGAGGACCTGAACTCAAAAGTTAAGTAGCAATAAAAAAAATGAGGAAATTAAATAAGTCAACCCCCATAAAAAAGGAAAATACATTTGAAAAAATTGTCATATCAACAGCTGACTCAGCACTTTCCAGATAAGTAGACACAGGCAGACAGCTTTTTCTTCCCAGTTACATGCATTTGTTTTCAGTTTGATAAATATAAAGTGACAAAACTGGATCACCCATGTAAGTTCTCCCTGCTTCGTTTGACTGTGAGATATTTCTTTTAACTGAATTATTCAGTCTTTCAGCAGTGTTCTCCAGCCAATGCAGATTCCTTATCCAACTGTCAGACATCGCTCTGATTATGACGAATACACATTTATTGAGTCTGTAAGTACTGTGCAAAGAAGAAAAGTGAGTTCTTGCTCCTATGATGTGAGTTTTGAATAACTTGGGGGAGAAAACCTTCGTCTCAGATATTTGAGGACATAGAGAGGAAGACAGCTGACTAGGGTGATCACAGTCACCTTCCATAAGAATGATAAGGTTGTTATGAAGTAAACATCTACAAGAAAGAAGAAGATGGTTGTCTGTCATGTACTGTAACTAAAAAAACATGTTTTCACAGCTAGTTTTGTTAGCTTTTAATAAAAATACAGATTAAGAATCCCATTGCAGGTGTTATCTTAAATAGTCCATCTATTTTGGTAGCAACTATAATGGAGTTATGAACTCTGAATCACTGAATTAACAGGAAACTCTAATGATACCAGTTTGTTGCTTAGCAAAACCCCCGCCAGTTCATGGCAATACCATAGCAATGAGTTTTAATTTTACCTTTGGGGCCCATTTGTTTTCCTATCCCCAGCCTGCTGAGTACAGAGAAAAAAAATTAACTATAGCAGTTCACATGGATCCAACAGGCCTCATATTAATCCTCAATTAAGGCTACCAGTTGCAAAAATCCAGATGACTATTAGATGGCAATAAAAAAAAAATTAAAATTGTCTCTTTGCAGCATTCTAGAAGCCTTCTGGATTTTTACAGCACAGTTCTGATGGCCCTACGTCAATGCTAGTAGAATTCTGCCTAGCAGATTTTTAGTGACAGTGGAAGTTTTCTTTACATCACCAAGGGCCAATTCTAGGGGCAGATGAGATGACTGGAAAGATGATTTACTCATTTCAGCCATTTCCCATAGTCTTTCAGCGCAGGATTATTCCCTAACATATTTTCTTGCTAAATAATGTCTGGACATTTTAAAAGGTAGAACAGGACTCTTAAGACCAACAAAATGGATTTAAATTTATAACTGGAAAATAAAACTCTGACTTTTTAAAATAAAATCAAGAGAGTTATACTTTGAAGTACAAATCTGCACATGAAACTTGGTATCCAGCGCTAAGTTTTGCTGCGGAATAATATATACTGTATATTAAAAAGCTACCTGTCAAATTTTGCACAGAAGTGGAGAATAAAAATAGAAATTTTGTAAACTTAAAATTCAGCATTGACAGTTTCAGATTTGGGACCATTCCAATTGTCAATCAAGGACACAACTACTGTTTCACTGTAAATTTGAGACAGCTATGCAAATGAGCTGAAATGTTCTAATGTTCTCTCTCTACTGTCAAACCCTTCAATTACTTGATTTGTTCCATTTTCACGACATGACCCAACTAACAATAGATAGAAAACAAGTCCTTAGTAAACATATATTAGTTGACAGAAAAAGCGTCAATTAGGGAAACTGTGGGGGATAGTTGGGTGATTTCCCATCTCTGCAATTTCAGAACAGCTGTGAAGCCTTTCTTTTCTAGAAGGCTTCTCACTCCAGCTTTTATAACCCCACCCCACCCCTTCCAGCCCTTAAGCAAGTAGCTGAGACACATACTGGTTTGAAACCAAGATATGCTTCTTATTGTTAATCTTGATCTTCCATTCCTATGAGATCATCTTTCTTGATGTTTATATCAAGCTTGATCAGAAACATTTCAGTTGAGTATCTCCTACAGTTGCAAAATAATTCATACCAAACTGCCTACACTTCACAATTTCAGTAAAAATGTAATGGATAAACTATCAACAATTTCTAACATCACTATTTAGCACAATATTGGTGCTCTTGCATTTTGCAAGTAATTGATTGAGAAAGTTTTAAGGAAGACAAAACAAAAGGCAGTTACCAATAAATTCATGTAAGAAGACCAGCGAGGCAATGTAGCATGAGAGGCTGAGTAATTCTGCCACTATCATGAGCCAATGCCACGTCTGGATGGTCAGTGCCACCATCAACAGTTCAGTGATGATCAAGGATGTGAAGGAAATTGCCACAATGTGGACGAATTCGGACTCAAAAAGCAGAAGTGCACCATACATAATTATGCTGCCTGTAATTAGAGAAAATGAAAGAAGGAATTACAGCATCAACCAAAATGACAATTGTTGTAGACTAGCTATAATGTACATGGTTGAATGAAAAGTAATGCCTCCAAATAATCCTTGAAATGAGCTATTTTGCAATACTCAAAACTTTGAAACTAGCAGAGTTCAGAAGCACAAAAAGGAAATTTTGTTGTGACAATACAGTGCTAGGTCTTGCATCTCATGAGCTGCTGAAGAGGCAATTGTGAAGTTGGATCTCACCATTTTACCTTACCCACCATACAACCCAGACTTGACACCATGCAACTGCCACCTTTTTGCCAAACTGGAAGAATACCTTTGTGGGCATTTGCTGGACTCAAATGAAGAGATGGAAAGGACTATCAGGACCTGGCTTAAGAGTGGAGTTCTTTTGTGAAAGCTTTAAGAAGCTTGTTCATCATTGGCAGAAGTGTTTAGTGAATGGTAGTAATTATGTGGAGAAGTAAATACATGTAACAAAAGTGCTCATTTCAAGAATTATCTTCCTGTTTCATTTATTAAAATTATGGGGGTGGAAGCATTACTTCTCATTCAACCTGCGTATGATCAAACCTATTACCCTCCTGATGGAATGAGTCTGTAATTGTCAGCCAGCCCAGTACAAAGCTGTCACAAGGTGGGGAAGGCTGAATAATTCAATCTATAAACTTGCAGGACTGCATCTCCCCACTAGAATTGGCTTTGGTACTTGATCACTGCAGAAGCAGGATTTCAACATTCTGTTATTATACCCTATCAACATAAAATAGAGTTCTCATAGTCCTTGCAGTGTCAGTTTCTTGACCTGGCCTATTCTGAAGGGGAGTTGGTATCATTGTACCAATGCGGTTTCCTAAAGAGAAATGATTAGTGTGTATGGAGTGATTTTATATTTATCTAGTGACTCTGTTTCAACATGATTCATTCTAGCTTTGTAAATAAGCCTGCAAAGCAAAGGAGCCTGTCCTGCAAAAATGTTTACTGGCCTGTTTGGAAATTGGCACAGGAATGCTAGGAAGCTCTGATTCTCTTGTGAAAGCCCAGTCCCATTTCCATACTACAAAATCAGATGGGAACTTTCTTTCTCCTGCATGCTCGACACAGAGGAAGACTGTGCTAGTACGCTCGGATGCTTGCATGTATTTCCACTGACTTCTGTATCTACCAGGCTAGGAACAGCATGCTCCAGTTCCACATCCACAAGGGCTTTCTGCATATACTGTATTTGGAATAATGTGTTGAAACTGGCCTTGCAATTGCTAAAAAGTTTTCTTCCTCTGTGAAACAAGGTTCTATTTTTTTCCTACCTTTATTCTCAGGTCTTGTGAATTTCTTTGCTGCCATTTTTGAGTTTATACTATTGTTGGAGGCAGAAGAGAGTACTACTGTATTTTTTGAAAGACAGCAAACTGTCTTTCACCAAACTTAATGAAAACTTGTAAGAAAAATGCAGAATTTATTATTTTTTACATGACATTAGTTTGAAAACAGAATTAATAATAGGAATAATTTATGACAGGTATATGCCACCCAACTCCCAGCAACTCTGAGCAGTTTACAATGGTTATAACAGCTAAAAACAAAGAACAATACAAAAAACACAAAAACAGCACAAGACAAAAGAAGTATTTAACTGTTAAAGATTTCCTTATAGTATTGCAATTCCTTAGTGGAACAAGTTGCTCAGAGGGCTGGTGGGTTCTCCATCATTAGACATGCTCAAGGTGAGGCAAAACATTCATCTCTCAGGGATGCTCTAATCTGAATTCCCAAATAGAGTTGGGAGCTGGAATTGATGATGGCCAGATTTTGTTAGTAGCTGGCATTTCACAGGGTAGGAACATGAGAATGTAAACAGGCGACAGGCCCGAGCAAGACTGGGAAACAACAAACCAGTTTACCACACACACAGGAGGAAACACGGGAAGAGAGACCACTGGCTTTGAATCCAAGGAAAATATACTTTCAGGAATCAGTGCTCTCTCATACCTGTGTGCATGGATTATTGTTTTCTTCCAACAGTAATCCTTCCTACTTCATAGGCACTGCTTCAAAGCAAGGGCATTGGACTCTATGGCCTAAAAACCTCCTTCCAAGTCTATGATTCTGTCAGCCGCACTAGGTAAACCAGACCAGGAAATCAACTTCACAAAAAGGCTAAAACTATTTTTATAGAGATTGGCTATAATAACAGAATCTTGCAAGTTTGACTGGAATTTATTCTTAGCTATAATCTAAAGCATACATAAGCAGCAAGATCCATTAAGCTCAGCAGGACTTACTGTACATTCACTGACACAGACACACACTCATATGTATATAATAAAGGTAGGTGAGCATGTGAGGAGATGGGATGGGGAGACAAGAATTACTTTGCATTCTGCTTCTGGCTGATCAGAGAATGGCTTCACAATATCCTAGAGATTCAGCTGCAGACATGTCATGTCCTCAGCATGAGTAATCTGCACTGATGAGTAATCCACAGCCTAATTTGAAGAGCAATTTGACCAGTGACTCAAGATTAAGCCATAAAATACAGACTTAGAGAATAACCTTTCCACCATCTGGGTTGAGCTTGGTTTTGGGCCATTCTTGGGCAATAGCTACTAGCCAAATTGCATGGTGTGATCCATCAAGGGGTGAAGTCATCCGACCCACAGAATGTAATAGGAGAAGACTCTTGGCTTAGAAATCTTTCCCACGATGTCTCACTTTTTCTGACTGACCAGAAGCTATGTGTTCTGTATGAAGGCCTTGACACTGTTTCCAGCATGGATTTAGCCCGTGAAAAATAATTTCTGTTGTAATATGCATCTCTATTATTGTCCCAACATGTTTATCTTCCCAACGCTGCTTTTCTAAATTAACAAAGATGACAAAAAGTAGTTGCCCTTGTGAATGAAAAGATATACTTGAAAACGGATGGACAATTGGTTGCAATACTTCTTTTGCTTTAGCAGTGGAATCTCTATCTTACTTCCTGAGTGTGAACCACCACTATTATACTTCATAGCCAGAAAACTGATTTCAGGACAAAGTCTTTTCAACTCCCTCACTGAATTCAATTATTTCTTGGGTTCTAGGCTACAGCTTTCCTTTTCCTTCTGCTGATCAGCAGAAATGCAACTGATGAAAGGCAGATCCCCAAAAGGTATAGCTTCAAGGTATAACTCAGTAAGAATGGTAAGCATGCAGCAAAGCTCTAGGAAGTATTGCTTCAGGCTACTTGGAGTACTTACAAGCTGCAGCTCTTAGTAGAAAAATGGAGGAAGACTTATATGAATGAAGCCCATCAGCTGGACAAAATAGTTTTGGTATGCAGCATTTGACTTATGGAGTGGAAGAAAGCTGTGATAGTAACAATGATTTTGCCAAGGAACATGTGGGAGAAGAGACTGCAACTGTCTTCATTAGAACCACTTTAATGTACCAGCAGTTTCAAGGGTGGAATAACAGCAACAGAACCAAGAACCTTACTATCTGTGACAGCTTGCTGGGTTCATCTCTGCTGTGCTGTAATTCCATCACTGCAGAAAGGGGAATCATAGTTCTGCAAATGGTAGGCATCAGGTGATATAAAGGACCAACAAGAGTCCATCTGATCCTATAAAATTGTTGATCCTTGCTCTGTCTGGCTCACATTGACACTGGAGATCAAACTGCTCTTAGGCTGCATATCTCTGGCTTACCTCCAGACCACTAGTTTTACCAGCCACTCTACATGCTTTCTGCTCAGGGGGAAAGCAGGACCACAGCCAAAGTCTGGGGAAACCTGATCAGTCAGTAGAAACTAAACAGAACTCCTGGTGGTCAGTGAGAGTGAATCCAGGACTCTCCAAAATTTGCCAGCTCTCTTTCTAACTAGTGGAACCAGAAAATGGCAGGATTTCTTTTTTGACAGGGGATTATACAAAGCCAATTTTGGAGAATAATTCCTTTCAAATTTTCAGAAACACCATGATGAACAAAGGAAACCTCTTACCTTGGTAGATACTTATTAAGACCCAGATTAAAAATGTCTTATAAGATAATGGCCTTCCCTAAAAATGAAAGGGCAGAAAAATAAAAATGAAATTCATCTTGTAGGCATTAACCTCAGAGTCACATGCAGAAACTTGAAAGATATAGGAATGGAAGAAACTTTGAACCTTCAGGAGATCTTTGTAGAGCTCTGGGTACAACATGGCCACTACTGCTTTGACATCTTTGTCCAGGACTAGAGAGAATACTGGAAACATGGTGTAGAGGGTAGAATACCTAAAAGCAAGGGACAAGAAATGCCAGCTGAAGTTTACAATAGTCTACCATTTTAGTTTTCTTGGGAAATCCTCTCTTCATTTGTCAAAAGGTAAGAAATATAAATATAAAAGCAGGGGCAATTATGTAAATTTCTAAATTTACCTGTGCCAGAGGTTGTAATCTTTTTGATAGCCATTGGCCAAGGAGTAATGATGCAAAGTGGGAAGACAGAGTGATATATAAGGGTAGAACCCATTTTTTCCCACCTTAGGTTTTTTTTAGAAGGCTTACAGGTCTCCCTCCCTCCCTCCACCTATTTTAGGATCTGCACTACACCTTCTATGTTTCCTACCTCAAAACAGTGGGCAACTGTACTGTAAATACACTAGGACTGCAGACTGCTCACACTATATATATAGAAAATGCATGGCTAAAGTTATGTTGTCTCAATAAGTTGACAGCACCTGGCCAATCTTGTCTGGGTTCAGAAACAAAGCAGAGTTGGATCTGACTAGTCAGTGAAGAGGAGACCACCAGGGAGTTCAGGACTGTAGGCTGGAAGGGAGTTAAGAAAATCTTAGAAGAAGTCAATGGGAAACCCTTTCTGTACCGTTACTACAAAAACTATGTGGACGTGTTTCTATGGCAACCAGAAATCAAAGTTAACTCTAGGGCATCTATGTTAAAACTGTGTAAGTGCAGTGTTTTACTACTACTCCTGCTAAATAACCCTGAATATTAAAATTTTAAGAGAGGAAGGACTGCATGTCCTAAGAAGCTATTTAATACCATTCAGTGTCTTAATTCAACCAGGTCAGGATGCTCTAGTGACTGATTCTCTTTCTCAGCATTTGTTACTGGATACTTTGAACTGGAAAAGATCAACTCCTGGGACCGTCTGAATACAAATTAGATACTCTACTACTCAGCTGCTAACTTTCCCCCATTGTTGATGTCTAAGAGCTGCCTGACCTCTGAAATATAAATTTTGTTAAAGAAAAAAGTAGTAAGTCTTATGTGCTGCATAAATGTGGCAACCAGATTTGCAAAAAATGCACATGTACACATCAAGAGTTGGAACTGCTTGCATTTTCTTGGCCAGATTGTATTTTGAACCAAACCTCAAAGTATGCTGCTATATTATGTGTGAAATGGTCCAAAGATCCAGGACTTAATTTTATCCCAAACGCAACAGGACTCAGCCTCAAACCTTTCTTATGCTGCTGGGCTTTCACCCAAAAAATGGTGAGGTGGGGCGCTGGCATTAATTTTATTTTTTTTTCTGCAAAAGAGACATATTATACAAGCATGGCCGCACAATTTTATTTACTTAAAAAAATCTGCACCCTGCTTTTTGTTTTCAGAAGAGACACCCCCCCACACACAACATTGCTTCTGGGATACAAAAGTTGCTTTAACAGCTAAAATTGGTCCTAATAGGATCCATGTGCTTTTCATGGTTGCTGGATTAAAGTTGCTTTGAAACTGTGCATCTTCAAAGTCTCCTGTTTTATTCCGATAACAGCAGTGGAGGCAGGAAGGAAAGAGTGCGACATTTTAGTCCATGCCACTCATTGCCATGAATGTTTTCAAAGTCAGGAAGGCTTCAAACAAATCTCATTATACATTTTAAAGATACTACAGGGAATGGCTTGGCTCTTACCCAATTATGAGAAAGCCTTGATAGAGGGGAACAGAAGCAAAGTAAAACACCGAAGAGAAAACTGCCTATGGAAGAAAACACAAGGAATTATTAGGCTTCAAAGCAAAAACAAAATAGAACCAGTGACAAATATCTGTGCAGCTGTCTCTTAATGGAAAGGGTTGGTCCTTCATCATTTGGCAACTGAGATAAGTAGTAAAGATTGGCACTCAGCATTCACGAATGAGAAGAGACCACAGGTGTCTTCTCTACCCACAAAAGATTTGGCAATTTAGAAAAGGAACCATTGTTGCTCATGGCAAATTAAATCCTACTTTTTTTTTTTTTTTTTTTTACTATGGGTTCCAAAAGATATGCCTACTCGATAAGATTATAAGTGATGCAGAGGGTATGTGCACCTGTATATATGCAAGATATCAAATGGAAAGAGAAATGGTCCCAAACCAGTGTAACTCACTGACAAACTACTATCTGCTTCCACACATGGAAGAGAAACCATATGAGTTGAACCTGAGAGAGTAGGAAATTACACTGTAAGTTCTGTTTACACCATAAACAGAAACAATGCACAGTCCTTGTTTAACTGATTTCTTCTATTTGCGCTGCCTTTGGGAGCAGTCATTCAAAAAAAAAATGAAAATCCTGTGCGTGGGTTTTCACTTTCACTTCCTGATCCTGTCTAGGGCCAAATGAGCAGAGGACCCTAAAGACAGTACAGTAACACCACTGACCTGCATGGTACTGATGCACAAGCTTCTGTGGATCACAAATTGGCTGAGAGCAGCAGATCTTTTGTAGCTATTTCTTCCATGCACCATCAGTAATCGGCCCAGGTGCTTAAACTGAGTGATGGAGAAATCTGCTGCAAGAGAAGCTTGTTTCCCTTCCTAAGAACACCATGAAACATAAATATTGAGAATCTCCATCGTCAGATTACAAAAACCAGAATTCTCCTGCCACAAGAACAAACATTGTTCTAGTTCTGAAGCATATTCTCCCTTTATCAGCCCATACGTTCATTACAATCAGGCATATGCCTATGAACATGGCATGTGCCTTTCCCATAGTGCTCCTTTTGGTTGACTTGCTGTGCAATTCTATGCATGTTACTCAGAGGTAAGCCCATCAGTGTTTAGTAGAGTTTACTGCCATGCAAGCATATGCAGACTGTAGTCTTAGAAGACGAAGCATTTTCAAGATCATTTTCAGTTTTCTTCTTTTATTTATCATTATTTATTTATAGCACATTTCCCCCCCCCTTTTTTTTTTTTACCATTATCAGATTGCAAGATAGACTCTAACCTATGATTAGATTTTTATCCCATTTACATCTAAGAGCTCAGAAGGGCATGTTTGATTTTCTCCTGTCATCTGCAGAACAAACCAGAAACACAAGCTAATCTGAGAGGCAGTCATGGGCATCTGAGATGGGGAGGGAGGGAAGGAAGGGACACAGGCATCAGAACATCATATGTCATTGCACAAATGATGTGAATTATGTAATTTGTGTGTCAGTCACATCATTTGGGTGATGATATTATGACACGTGATGTCATCATGGCTTACACTAGATGTTACGGATGCTGTGACTATCTCAAGATTATTTCATAAATTCTACGGATAAGAGGGAAAATATTGTGAAAGCAATCCCCCAGACTCTTAAGTTAGGAATAAAATCAGACTATAAAGGTGCAGGACCACAGTTTAACCAAAAGCATATGTCTTAAATTGGGTCCAAAAGCTTAAAAGGCTTGACACCAGCCAAAACTATGAGTGAGACCATATCATATCTGTAGGTTCAGAAGAAAGGTTTTAACTTTTCCACTGTGTCATGCCTATTTTAGGGATTATACTTACATTTTTATGATTTTCTCATCTTAAAAATAGAAATAAGTAATCATTGCCCGAGGAGGAGGAGTCTTTGATGAACAAAGAAACCTTTTCTCCAGAGAGCTTCCAAGATTGCATTCCATGAATTAGATGATAGTCCAAGTGATATTATGACAGACTATCCATTGAAATAAAGTATATCCCTCTTTCCTTAAGTCCCTATCAGTATGACTGATTCGGACTAAGTATGACTGGGTTCGAACTAAACATTATGTTTTGACTTACCTTTCCTTCAACACCAACACCACAGTCTGCCTCCTGAATCATACTGACATCATTTCCACCATCACCTGTAACAGACAACATCAAGGAAAACCTTGAGTTGCTTTTAGCGCTAGCAGTCCAAGTATGTTCCATAGCTATTCTATAGTATGTTTCTGTTTTCAAAGATTTATCAAGGTAAGAAGAAAACAGAAGCTGTGGTGTGAAACATGGGGAATTACAAATGGAAAACTGTTCCTGAGTCTACAGTGTAAAATTATGTGAGTGAGGCAGCTGTAAAATAAGAGCCCTGTTTGGAACTACTCCTGGTATTAAAACCAACACTTACAGCCTAATTGGGCATACATTTTGTTGCTGGACTGAAAAGGGGACCGTTCCAACATAGCAATGCTTCCAGTTGTTTGGAACACTTTTGTACAGCCTTAGAAGGCAAGCTGAAGTGATGGGCATGGACTCAAATGGGGTGTATGAACATCCAAGTTTACCTGGATGTTTCTAGTGAATGAAACAGCTCATAACCTCAAGCTAATGATTTTTAACTAGCAGGTGAAAGAAAAACACACCCTCAGAGACAAAGAAACACAAATCTTCCCCTATGTGATGAGATGGATACATTTGAAACACATTTGGCTTAAGTTCACAAGTTATCTGGAAGCCACACATGGCAAATGGTGGAAGCAGTGAATCACAAGAACATCCCGTTTTTGCAGTTTTCTTTATGGTTGAAAGCCAGTTCCAGTTTCCCTTGCTAGCCAGGGCTGGATCTGCTTAGGTTTTACTTGGTCTGTTATAGCTAACCATAAAGAGACAAATCATTTTAGCTTTAGAGTTCATAGCTGGCAATGATGTTCTTTTGAATCGTTACAATAATGGATTCCAGAGCTTAATTATACATGCAACATAAAATAAAAAGAACAGCAGGCTGGGTATTCTAATATCACTTGCAGTTTAGTGTTTCTTTGGACAATTATTCCAGGTCACTCAATACAGATTTCATTATCTCTTTTCACATTTTAACTATACTATGTCTTTTCTCAGGATCATGATGAGTAAAATAAGCAAGCAGAGTAATTAAATAAAAGAGCAGAGCATTTTTCTCAGTGCCTGCTTACAAGAAAAGCAGAGACAGCAAAACATGATGGCTAAAATTAAAACCCACAAATTTGGGGAATAGGAGCTAGACCTGCAGTTGTCGAAAATACAAAACCTTTCAC
This sequence comes from Python bivittatus, assembly GCF_059951505.1. Taxonomy (NCBI): domain Eukaryota; kingdom Metazoa; phylum Chordata; class Lepidosauria; order Squamata; family Pythonidae; genus Python; species Python bivittatus. The sequence goes on from NW_028277098.1 coordinate 87,860,107, forward strand.
TATTAGTAGCCACTCAAGTTGGAACTGCAATTTCCAAATGAAAATCCCCTTAAGAAAAGTTTGCATGTATGTAACTAGGGACTGAATTTAAAATGTTATTTTCTTTCATTATGAATACATTCTTCCTTAGGAAGAACTGTACTTTTAGCTTGCCTGGAACATTTCTGAATTTAAATCCATGGAAATAAAGAGCAGGGCTGATACATAGGGCCACAGATACTGCTGGGTTTATGCTCCTCAAACACTCTGTCACCCAATATGGGGTGAGGAAGAATTGTCTCATCTCTCTGACAACGTGAACTCTGGAGATGTAGCACAATGATCATGCTTTGCTGCAAAGATTGGGAAGGCTTCTCAATAAACTCGACCGATAGCTTATGTGCCATCAAGTCACTATCAACTCTTAGCAACCACACAGATAGATTTTCTCCATGACGATCTGTTCCAAGAACACCAAAATATCTATCCTTATCATGGGATGGTTCGATTGCTATTCTGCAAGTGAGCAGGACGTTAGACTCAATAGCTCCTTCCAACCTTCTCTACATTTTGTCCCAGCTTATCACACATGGATGCAAAGGGCTGCCTCATAGCTACATACATGGATTTACTTTCCTTCAGGCAGTGGCTCCTTTCACTTCATGGGGTGCTGCTTCAGAAACTCTCCAATCTTTTTGTAACCCCAGAGAAATGGAGAGCCCCTGGGTATGTGGTTTTTAAATCACAGCTTTTCTCTCTTTTGCATGCACGGATGAACCGATGTACAAAAAAGACGCTGAACTAGAGAATCCCATTGGAGAATCCCTACTGTGAGAGATTGCGGGGAGGCTGGGAAAGGAAAGGAAAGTAGACAGAAACAATTGAAAGACCGAAGGGGAGTCCATTGGTAGCTTATTTTACAGATGGCAACTTAGCCCAGGTGGCCAGAAACTAGGAAGAAATCTTTCAAAAAGACTCCTTAATGAGTTCACTGTAAATGAAGGTTGGACATTCCTCTTGCAGTTTTGAAGATTCTGTATATACTCCAAGACTAGCCTCAAAGATACCTTACTAAAATCTGTGTATTTCTTGCTTCCTTGTCACCTGTGTGGGGCTTGACACCTACCTACTGCGCAGGTCAGCTTCCCAGTTCTCTCCTTGAGTAAGCGTACAATCTGAGCCTTTTGTGTTGGGGCACATCTGCAGCAGACCACTGCCGGACACTGGCAAGCCAGTTCCATGAACTCATACTCATAGTATTTCAAGCATACCTATTCCATGAAAGAAACAAATGTGGTAATGGGATGCAGAGATTCTTTCCTTTGCCAACCCCCGTCCCTTGTAAGAGCTTGATGTACTAGATCAGTGTTTCTCAATCTTGGCAAATTTAAGAAGTGTGGACTTCAAGTTCACACTTCTTAAAGTTGACAAGGGTGAGAAACACTGCACAAGATGAATTTGTGCACAAGCCTTTCTGGCCATAGCTATCACCTGCTGCATAAGCAGGAGCTGTGAGTCCAGCCGGCTTCTCACCTCCAAGGAATCCCCAGAAATCACCAGGGCACAGTCATGCTTGCGGCGGAAGGCATTCAGCTCCAAATGTGCTTCTCCACGGTTGGTCACCTGGACAGGTAGACAGGAGAACAGGTAGCTTGAGTTACATAAAAACTTAATGTCAGCAGAGAATGCAGCATATGTGGACGTGGGTGCCAAAATCTGCAAGATGATGGGTGCAGTTTCTTGATCCAAGCCCTGCCACTTTTGTATTTGTGGGTCTTCCTTCCTTCCTTCCTTCCTTCCTTCCTTCCTTCCTTCCTTCCTTCCTTCCTTCCTTCCTTCCTTCCTTCCTTCCTTCCTCCCTCCCTCCCTCCCTCCCTCCCTCCCTCCCTCCCTCCCTCCTCTCTCTCTCTCTCTCTCTCTCTTGTATAGGCTGCCCCAATCTGTCACAATTCTGGGGAGCTTATAAAATAAGACAGTAAAAACGAGAACATGCATAACCTTAAAAAAAAAAAAAAGGCCACAGAAGCCAATAACACATTACAAGGGACCATCACCCACTCTAACCTATAGCCTGGGGGAAGAGACAGGTTTTAAAGGTTTGTTTAAATAGGTCCAGGATTGGAACCATATGAATCTTGGGGGTGAGGGATGATGTTTCAGAGAGCAGGCACCATGACAAAAATGGCCTGCTTCCTGGTTCCCACCACATGGGACCTGGAGCATGCCAACCTACATCAGAATGTGTGGGGTGGACAGAAACCACTGGAAATAGGCTGACATTCAGATAGCCAAGCCCTATGCCATGAAGGGCTTTATAAGTAATAAATTGCACCCAGGAGCTTACTGGTAACTACTGCACCTTACGATGCAGAAGTGCTACCTGGACATATGATGGCATGCCCTTAACTGCCCATGTACTAGATTCCAAGTGATCTTCAAGGGCACACTGCAGTTGTCCAAACATCAGGTGACCAAAGCATGAATGACTGACTTAAGGGGCTTCAGATCCACGGATGGGCATAACTGACAGACTAAATTAATTTCTGTGAAAGCCTTCTTGACCACAGCCACTGCCTGCTATTCAAGCAGAAGCTGTGAGTCCAGAAAGACCCCAAAATTGTGCACTAATCCTGAAAAGAATAGTGCAATCCCATTCAGGAACATGATCGATGATACTGAAAGCTGCTAAGAGATCACATAGAACCAGGGTGGCTGCACTATCCCTGCCTTGGCTCTGCCAAAGATCATCAACAAGCCTGACCAATGCTTCTCAGTACTATGCCCTGAAATCAGATTGAAGATGGTCTAGATAATCTGTATTTTCCAAAATCCTCTGAAGCTGTAACCCAACCCTTCCCTCAACAACCTTCCCAGAAAGGGAAGATTGAAGACTGGACAAAAATTGTCCAAAGCAGTCAGGTATCCTATTTCAATGCAGGAGGCACTACCCCCTCTATCAAAGAAACAGATATTATTGCATGGACCCAACTGCATATCACCTCCCAGGAGGACTTTATCAGCCAGGAGGAGCATAGATCTAATATAGAGGTGGCTGTCATCTCCACAGAACTTGGCCTCCAACTCCAAGCAAATCCAAGCAACTTTATCCACCAGGTGCTTAAAATGCTCCTCACAATGGCTTATTAAATAATCCTGCATTTTGCTCCTCCCTAGCAAGGAACGAGTCACAGTAAAAAGGCCCACTGGGCAGCTCTTTGTGGATGTGATAAAGGTGGAGAAATAATTACATTTCACTGCACCCCTGATAAAATTAAGCCTGCAAGAAATTATTTCATCCAAGGAACACAGGAGAAAACAAGGGCTCTTTTTCCATGTTGAACTTCCAACTTCTAGTACCCATCAGATGCAATGATGTTTGGAGCAAGGTTAGGCTTATATATTCAGGCTGTAGTCTATATGCACAGTGAGGCTGATGTTATTTCCCTTGATTCAAAATATAACTCTGTGAACAAGTGCTAAGTAAGTTAGTTTTATTTGTATTACTCACCAGTCTAAATATATGAATGTCCTGAGACCTGGTTACCAGATGTGCATTTTTAGCTGTACACGTGGCTGTTTCCAGTTTATCCCCTGTAAGCATCCATACCTACAATAAAAAAAATCATAACCTCACATGAATAGTAACAAAGAGCCAGTATATTGCAGTGGCTTGCTTTCGACCAATCTCCCTGGAGACTCAGATTCAAGTTCCCACTCAACCTCAGAGCTCTGGGTGACTTTGTGTGGATCACTTTCTCTCAAGCCACCTTATAAGGCTGATGTTCTGGGGATAAAATTAGAGGAAGCCCACATTTAAACCACATTCAACTCTCAAGGGAAAGGCAAGTTGCATTAAATGTAATAAATAAATAATGGTAAATGATAAAAAGGCACTTAATAAATGTTTAGCTTGTAGGGAAGTTAATATAATATTAGATATTTGGAAGCCAACATGGTGTAGTGGTTAAGATCAGGATCCTGGAGACTCAGGTTTGTCTATCTTCAGCTATGGAAGCTCACAGGGTGACCTTAGGCCAATCATTCTCTCTCAACTCAACCTACCTCACAGCATTATTGTTGTGGGGAAAACATGAAGGAGGAAATACTAGATATGCTGCCTTGGGCTCCTGAAAGAAAGATGGAATATAAATCTAACAAATCAATCAATTGATCTAATTAGTAAAGTTGATGATATAAAAATACAAAAATCCCCTTTGATTCAAGAGATTGATGACTTCCTGTGGACATACCCATGTGTTTTTCTTGGCACTAGATGGGAGACCATTAGGAATTGTCAGGGAGATAATCTAGAAGTAAAATTAAAATTTTAATAATTTCAGGAAGAAGTTGATGGCAACTTATTTCACACTGTTGCCAAGAAAACAAGAAGTAAATACAAGAATGCAGGAGAGTAAGGGGGAAATAAATCTAATCACATTCTTCTGCATTATACTAATCCATTTGAGCAAACAGTCCTGAAATAAAGACCAATAAAGATCACAATCATGCCGGCAATGGTTTTCCTTATGATACTCTAGGGAAGCAAATGCTGGAGCTTGAAGAAGCAGGCTGGAAAGAGTATTGACACTTTTGAACTTTGGTGTTGGAGAAAACTCCTATGGATAGCCAAGAAAACAAACAAATGATCATACAACAAATCCAGGCACAATTGATCAGTTTCAAATTACCTTATTTTGGACACATTATGCAAAGACCTAGCTCTATGGAGAAATCTATAATGGTGGGAAAGATGGAAGGAAAGGGAAGAAGAGTATGACCAAAAGGAAGATGGATGGACAATGGGTACACCATTGGAAGACATGAAGGACCAGTTTGTCCTGGAGAAAAATTATGTGGTCACTAAGAAATGACATCAACTTGATCCACATAGTCAAAAAGATTTATTTGAATCTTCAGCTGAACTACACAGTATACAGAGTTATATGGTAAAACTACTTCAGGCTTCATAGGTGAATGCAAAATTCCCGAAATCTCTTCCATGTTAAAAAATGTCTGCTATAAGCACATCAGCCAGAGATAAAACTAATGTTAAGTGTTTAATTTATTATATGAAAGGAGCCTCTAATACAGATATGACTCTAAAGCAAAACCAAAATTCTTATAGCTGAAAGAGCCATAAGCAAAAATTCCACCACCACATTCAACAGCAAAGATAAATCAGTGGGTCTCTGCTGTGGAGTTGTCACAACTGTCTTATAACGTGAAGAACCTTCACTTTTCTGGGAACAATTTACATCCATGCAAAATGTATAGCTGGGTATCACAGTAATAAGTTCTGTACCTGTTTTCAAGCCCATGGATATCTGTCAAACTTTACAAAAGAAATGGCAGCTTATTTATTTTAGGCATAAAAGCCTATCATGATAACGACGTGTGAATCTGCTTTCATATCTACTGTAAGCCCTGACTTGCATTCTACATCATCAATCCTGAGAAATTTTTAAAATCCTATTTAGCATCTAACCTACTAATACTGAAAGATAATGGAGAAATGGTTCTCCAGTGTAATTTGGAGCAGAACCCCCCGATGTGCTATAGTTTTTTCTAACTATTAGACATGTAGGCACTGTAAAAACAGATGGAAGGGACTTACACCTTTATAGTAATTACGTTACATCTTGAGTCTATGTCTTCTTCTGGATACCACATTTTAAGGAGCAGTCAGACAAACTAGAACAGGTGCAAATCTGGAAGTTAAGTCCTATGACAAAGGTATATAACTTCTGAAGGGCCTCACCATGCTTTGCATGTTAAAGAGGATTAGGTTAGGAACCGCCAGAGTGAAGAAATTATGCGGTGAAATGCTATCCATAAGGATCTCCTAGCATCAGTTAGGTGTGGTCAAGCAGAGTCTGGACAGCCATCTGTTAGGAATGCTTAAAATATAATTGAAATCCTGCACTGAGCAGGGGTTTAGGCATGATGTCCTCAATGGTCTCTTCAAATTCCATCATTCTTTAAAGCTTTTATAAACGCATCTGACAAAAGCAATTTTAGCAATTATGTATTTCAAATAAATTACATGGAATTTTGAAGTGACTGTTAGAAAACAGGGGCCTTTTTATACAATACTGGGAACTGAGAGATATATTTTGCAAAAACATGAGTCAGTCCTGCCCATTTTTGAAGATGGAAGCAGAAACTGTAGCTAAGACCGTTGGCACCAATAATACAATAATGGGTGTTCTATAAAGGCAGCTTTAAACTACTCCATGTGGCAGCTGTCTCAGTGCAACAGGCTGTTTGTGTGTAGAAGATGCAACAAGAAAGGCCTGTGGTGACATGAAGAAAATTGCCACATCCACAGAGTGAGTCACTGCACATCATGAGAAGACAGTAACCATGTGGACAACTTCATAGGGACTTTCATGCAACAGCCAAAATCTATACACAGGCCTCTAATTAAGCTTTTTAATCATCAGTGGAATCAAATAGACTCGGCCTGTTTTGCACATTGCACAATGTAACATTTTTGCTGCTGTTGGGAAATACACCTTATGGAATGGACACCAGTGATATGGTATATAATCATGTAACCTGTCATAAATTTTACCATAAATTCTGCTACACATTTTGTTTTACATTGCTAGTTGTAAATTGCAAATCTCTCTTTGACATTTATGACAATTCCATGGTGTAGTGGGAAGGGTACAGTGCTTTGGAGTCAAGGATAAAAAGATGCGTTGGAACATGCGGGAGCATCATGCCTGATGTCAAGTCTTTAAAGCAGCTGTGCCTTTCCTAAGATACCTAGTCTATTTTGGGATAAGAGACTTCACACTGGGAAGTGTTATGACTGATATGGACAGGAATTGAACACTTTCCACAGGCGAAGCCAAAAGCTTAGGAAGCATTTCTAAGTGGCACAAACGTGACCTTGGGTGTTTCTCTACATTTTGCATTTTATATCTACCCTCCTTTTTTCCCCCAAAGCTCAGGTCTTGGCCTTAATGGAAAACTGTAAAATAAGCATAAACTTCATGGTGCCATTCTTTCCAAACTTGTTTCTTTGGACAAAAATCCAAAGTCCCACGGTTTCAGATAGGCATTCTATATATCATACAGGGCTTCATGTTAGCCAGAAGGAAACACTTTTCAGTACTTTCTTTATACCATATGCACAGAATTTTGTACAAGATTGTCAGCATTATCAACCAAACTGGACTATCGTGAAATTGTGGCATTCAGCTGAACTACATGTTACTCAGGATGAGGTATTGTCTATAATGTACTCTTATATAAACAAATACTAATGCACAACTATCAGAGTTTAGGATTTCTCACATGTATTAAAAAAAAAACCAAACTTGGCCCTTTACATGGGAGTATATTTAAAAAATAAACATAATCTCCTTGTAGGTTTAAGTAGTAACCCAGAATTCTATCGTTCCCATCTTATATCTTATTTTCTGTAATGCTTCACATGGATTTTAGGCACTATCTTATGGGTTGAAAAACTAGTTTTCAGGATGAGAAATATCTATCACCACAGGAAGTTCTGAGATGTTCACCTTTAGGGGTGTAAGTGTCTTAGAGCCTAATTATGGTATGAATCTGTCCAGATACAAAGGCCAGACAGATATCATAGTTATGATCTGAAGGCTTGTTTGTCGGATATGTGGGGATAGGCTACCTATGGTGTGATTCCTAAGCTATAGAACATTTTCCAACATGACTGCTCTCTGGGTAGATGGACTCCTACTCTCAGCCATTCTGGGAGTCCACACAGCTGGAGAATGTCCCTATTAACAATCTCTACTATAAAACTATACAGAGGATAAAGATAAAATCTCCTTCCATTTGAGTTTGACTCTTTTTGACTTCATGAAACATCCTTGAACTTTTCTTGGCAATGATATGGATGTGTTTTGCTGTTGCCTTCTTCTGAGATATTGTTCTTCTTTTACCTCCCAATCTAGCCTTCAGCTAGTTTTTCCTGGGAATCTCCCATTCAGATACTAACCAGGTCTGACCCAGCTTAGTTTTTAAAAATCAGCCAAGGTCAGCTAGGTGCTGCCATCTAGCTGAGGATATAAAGGATATTTATTTTTTTAGATAAATAAAATGCATTTCCTTGGAAGTTGTACTTGGCTGTCACTCTCTCTGCCTTTTAGAAAGGAGATCTGCCTCTGAAGAAACATTCTTGATGGAACTGATGACAGTTTCAGTGGCTGTTTGCGTATCTTAAGCAGGTTTAATTATTTTATATTGTTTTTACATATATTTGCCTGGCAGTTGTCCCACTCTTGTCTGACTCTACCCTGGAAAAGTGTGAGACAAAAGTCTCATCAGCAGCAGCATCCAGAGTGGTGGGAAGCCTCTATAGGTCCACCTTTGTCAAATCCCTCAGTTGTGCTGTTTCCAACCAGAAAATAATGTAGTTTTAGTGGAACATTCTGCTCTGAGAAATTAGTATGTTAATTGAAGGGGAAATGCTGTTCTTCCACCAAAGATTGTTGCAATATCACACCAGAATCCTGAGATGTGACTCTGTAAACAGTGTAGGTACTTAACTGATAGTGCTTTATATACTAATAGCATTATTAAAGGCACTCCTAATGATGTGGAATGCTACATTCCACTTCCTCTCATTATACTGCTCTCATGCTTATTCATCCGTATACTTGTCAGACTGGGGAAAAAACAGTAAATCTTACACTTTCGGTTTCTCATTCAATCATACCTTAATGCCAGCATTTTTCAGAGTTTCCAGGGTTGGCCTGACATCCACCTGTAGCTGATCTTCTACTCCAGTCAGACAGAGCAGCTCCATCTCCATCTCCAGACTCTCGATTACAGTGGCTACCTTCAGGGAACGATCGTGGACGCTTAATTTTGCTTGGACATAGCGGGCCTAAGGAAGATCACAAGAGATACACCCCTTCACTACTTGTTCGTTCACTAGATATTTACATCAAAGCAAAGTACATGCATAAGAAGAAGCAGGCCAAATTTCCCAAAGGCCAGCAGCAATGCCTCCCACCTCTATTTTTAAAGCAGCCAGATTGCACTATTCGGTTTTGGCAGCAGAAAGTTAAAATTCAGCAGCGTAATTTTTGGTCGTCAGGGAAAAAAGCACGATAAACACGGGAGACAGACACACCATAACATAAGTCACTTCAAAGTTCTAAAAGCTTTATTAAATGTTAGTTCAATAAGCAAGTAAAATTCGACCAATAGTATATAAGGTAGTTACTTAGATTCACATTGCAATGCAGACCAACAAGAACAAGCTATCAGGCAAGATAGCTTGACCAAGTGGTCCCGACCCCTTAGTTGCAATCCCTTTTATCCTCAAAAACCACAAACCACAGACATGACTCCCAGGATTTGCAACTGAATCATAACTTCCTGGACCATAAAGAAGGCTGAGCACCGAAGAATTGATGCCTTTGAACTGTGGTGCTGGAGAAGACTCTTGAGAGTCCCCTGGACTGCTAGGAGGTCAAACCAGTCAATCTTAAAGGAAATCAACCCTGATTGCTCATTGGAAGGATCGATAATGAAGCTCAAGCTCAGATACTTTGGTCACCTAATGCGAAGAGAGATCTCTTTGGAGAAGACCCTGATGCTGGGAAAGATTGAAGGCAAAAGCAGAAGAGGACGGCAGAGGATGAGATGGTTAGATAGCATCACTGAAGCAATGAGCATGAAACTGAGCAAACTCAGGGAGGCAGTGAAGGACAGGAAGGCCTGGCGCAATATGGTTCATGGGGTCACGAAGAGTCAGACACAACTTAACAACTAAACAACAACCATACTTTACCATACTACCCTGTTCCCCTTGTCCTTGTCATGTCTTTCCCATCAGCAGTTTGCTTAGTCTTGCAAGTTTACTTATTTCCTGTTATTGCCCTAAAGGCCATATCAAAGCTAGCTTTGCTTTTATTAAATGTAATCAAAATTAACATTAAAACATACTAATGGGTACTAATAATTTTCCTCTCATAGTCTCTGTTTTTAACCCCCAAGTTGTATTAAACCTTTGCAGGGGATTAGGATCTATCTTCTTGTCCTTCTTCATGTGTCCAACATCACAAAATAAAAGCATGCATACAGAAACATACATCCACATGCATCCACACGCACAAAATTTTGGATAAATCATTCTGGCCCCATTCCCTCCAAAGATGTCACTGCATCACCACCATGTCCCCTGGGGGCTCCCAGAAGTCAGAGAAGATTAAATAAAATGCAGCCCCAGCTGGGGAAAAAAGGCTTCCCCCTCATTTAATAAATTGGGCAACATACTACAAAAAACTGGGTGTGGAATCAAATATATTCCCTCACTTGCAATTGCCAGCACATTTAGGCCAGGGAGGAGGAGGAGAACCAGAGCATGAAGCATATGGGTTGGGCAGCCTTTATATATATAAAGGCGCTCTCTCTCTCTCTCTCTCTATATATATATATATATATATAGAGAGAGAGAGAGAGAGAGAGAGAGAGAGAGATTTCCCCTCCCTCCTAAAGCCAGATGGGAAGAGACTGGCCCACATTACAAGAATCTTTATCTGCTAGAAGAACATGGGGGAATGGTGAGTCAACTGGCTGCCATCCACAAGTTTGATGTGGCCCCTGAGCTGCCAGCTGGCTGCCACTGATACACTAGGAGCACATCCAGACCAGCACTCATGTCATAAGTCATTTTTATGTTAGCCTTTGTCCTTCTGCATCCTGGAATAATCATAAAGGGTGGTGGAGCAGAAGACAATGCAAGACGGCCTTCTTCAACCAGGTGTCCTCCAGCCATGTTGAGCCACAACATGTTCTCTGGCTGTGCTAGCTGGAGCTGATCAGAATTGTATGGACTCGTTTCTCCTTCTCATGCAAGCTTGGGTTGATAATCTTCTTATGAAATATTCATGCCTCCTGTTTGGCCTAGACTCTTTCTTGGTATATGTGTTATAAAGTGCTTTGCACAGCTCACTTAATCAGGCCAGTTAAAGATCTAGCGGCTGCATTTGCCCAGCACGACTAGATTGGCTATTAACTCTGGTTAGGATTTTGGTGGTTTAGTGTGTGGTGAAAATCCAGCCCATTGGATTAGTTTATACATACCATGTGAACATAGAATATAGGTTAACTTAGTAACCAAGTTTAGCATATTGTGTCAATATGGCCACCTTAGCTCTTCCGCTCTTGATGCCCTCCAAATGCATGAACCTCAACTGCCAGAATTCTTAGCAATGGAATTGCTGGTAGGGGAATTATGGGAGATAGTCCCAGTTCTGGAGGGCATCAAATGTAGAAAGGGCTACTTACATTTTTCAAAGGTAAAAAACAGCCCATAGGGTTGCAATCATAAAAAAGCTACATCCAGTAAAAATGATAAAATACTGTACAAGTGGCATATATTCTATCCAGCCAACTCGCTCATCCATTTTCCAAAATTTTCAAAGGTAGCCCTTCCAGTCTGATCATGCATGATGGTCTAATGCATGATGGACCATGGCCAATTACATCTTTGCCAAGAAAGGGAACAGCAAGCACAGTAGTTTAGGGTTAACCTGTTTAGAAAAAACATTTTTTCCCATTCATTCCAGAGGTAAATCAGACATTCATTTTATTTCATATTTAATTTGCTTACCTCAAAATCTTGATATTGCTCCTCAGACAGGGATTTCTTTGCTACTACAAGGACCCTTAGTCCTTCTCTCGCCATGTTACCACACTGTAAAGGAATTATTATTATTATTATTATTATTATTATTATTATTATTATTACCACTACTACTACTACTATACACATTCTAATAAGCTAATCTGCAACTGGAAATAAATATTAGCTTAACAATTGTCCCTGTTCTTTTCTATCAAAGAGCAGAATTTCAAAATTTCACTTTTTTATGGAATTGTACCATAACATTAATACTATAATTTTATTGACCAAGTCATGAAATTGTAACTGTAGTTTTAAAAATCACCTCCAAAGTAATGGTTACAGTTTTATATCAAGGTCTGGCAATCTTTTCAACCCCCAAATCTTGCAAGACTTTGGCAGTTTCACCCTAACATGTTATTAGATCTTTGGTGAGAATGTTGAACTAAGGTGAAATCTCACATGAGATCTGGATTTTTTTAAATGTGAAAACCTGGTTGAGTTCACTAGAATCTCATGTGATCTAGCAACCTCCTAAAATTTCAGCAAAAAATAAATAAATAAATTTCAGCTTAATTTTGGAGCATTAACACAATTACCAGTTGCATTGGTGCCTGTGGATGCCATGTTGCCTACATGTTTTACATGATGTTTCAGTCTTATGTTTCTCCCATGCAAGGCCATGCAAATATTATGTTGCTGAGTCATTCTAAATGATGGGGACTTCTAAGTGTTTCAGACTCTGCATAGAGTTACTAATGTGCAGGTAAGTTGCCAAAGACCATTCTAATGAGGACTTTCTATATAAGCAAGTTGCATGCAGTATATCTGCAGATGCAACATTTGTGTATGGATGTTACCATTATGCACACACAGTGCTCTACTCTTATCCTTTCTTATAACTATAAGCATAGCACACTCCCCACCACCCCTTGCTAATGATAGAAGTGGTAGTGCAACAGATAGGGAAGTTGCCGGGTGAGGAAGGCTGAGTTCTATCATCAGGGGCATTCAAAGCATTCTCTAGACTCAGTCAAGGCTTCTTGCCCTAATGAGGATTTCATACTTGCAAATGTAAAACAAGTCACAACATTGAGAATGCTGTTCTGTACCTCTTCCTCTAGCCAGTCATTGTACTGAACAATGCCTGCCATAACCACATCCGCCCCTTTCATGTAGAATGTTATTTCTCCTGTAGATTCATCCTGAAAGAGACAGAAAGCAGGGAAGAGGAAAGAAATGAGATGACAAAGGTGGGGGGGGGGGATCCCAGGCTTCCTGTTTTAGTACAGATACTTAATAACTCTTCATAAAATACTTAATGCATCAATTTAATACCACACTGTATGCCATCCTAAGAATGCCTAACTTGAAGAACCCTAAATCAACAAAGGGAAAACCTGCTGTCTGCAAAGAATATAAAGTAGTACAATTCAGAAGAAAGAATAGTAACATTCAAAACACAGCTTTAAAGGGGTTAGAGCACCAAAGAAAAGTTCTGTTGGCATTGCAAAAACAACAACATGGATCCCCGGCAGACCAAAGTTAGAAGAGTGTACAACCATTTTCTGCTATGAATTGCTGCCTTCCACCCTCCCCAAATGGCACAGTGTGTAAGACTCAATTTGGTGCTGAGGGAGTCTCTTTTATAAAAAGACCACTGCATGCCCATTTTCTTTTTAAAAAGAGGGGACATTGGGGAAAGGATTTTATACTTCCCTGCCCCCGAAGTATATAATGGTCTCTCTTTTAATCAGATAATCATTCTCATGCAACTAATTTTTTAAAAAGTGAGGTGGGACATATGTCATTTATGTACTACCTTGTTTGCTCCTTATTATCTGCATCAATTTGATCTAAGTATTATCAGCTTCTAAGGTACATTTAGCCTGAAAAACAGTTAATTAAATTCACAGCAGGACAGCTTTCTTCAAATATTTGCAGAGCTGACATATAGAGGGTGAAATAAATTTCTTTTCTGTTGCTCCAAAGGGTATGTCCCATAGTAACAGGTTAAGATTACATGACATAGGATTTTGTCTAAATGCTGGAATTTTCTATTAGTATAAGGTGTTTGGCAGTAGAACAGATAGCTTTGGAAGTAGAAAAGTCTTTATTGAAGATTTTCTGCACCAGCTGGGTGGCCACTTAAGAAGAAGTGATGGGTGGCCACTTATGAACTTCTCATATCAGCAGGGGGGTGGACCAGATAGCGTTTGAGCTCCTTTCCAATTCAGTGCTTCTAAGAGCTAACACTAACAATCAAATGAAGTAATAAATCTGTGCTTGTTCAGTAATAATTTATACTTGAAGGAAGTGCTCCAATGACTGAATTTTCCACCATAAAACAAACTCAAAACTCCCCACATATAAAACTAGCATATCAAGGAAATCAATTCTAGCCTAGCCTTTTCCCTGACCTGTTAATTTTCTATGTGCCAGCACTTTATTTTGTCTGAAACAGCATTTGATGATGTAGGCTCCATCAAGAAAAGAGAATGGGTTGATTTTCTCATCTTCTGTTTCTGTTCTATTTAACAACAGGTGTTACTGGCTGACGTCCCAGGCTGATGTTAAGTTCCCACTGTTCTGCATGGAAAAAGGTCACCACTTTTTCCTCATTCCAACCATTCTTTTGGTTAGGATAAAACATTACACTAGTTCACATTTAGCTTTAAAATACATGCATGTACATTCTCTTTATCTTTTTTTTTTTTAATCCATTTGAAACTGAGTATTAAATCACAGGATTAAGACTGAAGTCCTATACTTACCTACCTGGGATTAATACCGAGTCCATAGAGAATACTGAGAGATAATTATTAGTTGGTCTATAAATAAGAAATATGTACTTGTATGCAGTTCAAATCTGTAGACTCAAATCTTGAGCACAAGTTCCATAACTGAAATCATGTTTTTTTTCTCCCCACCAAATGATTTTCTCCGACAGCACATTTTTCTCCTAAAATCTTTGGGATTCCCCAAAAGCCATTGTGGAGTAGTGATTAAGATGTTAGATAAGAACTGAAGACCCAGTTCAAATCCACCCTCATCCATGGAAGCTGACTGGGTGACCTTCACCCAGTCATACTATCTCAATGCCCCCCACCCTCACTTTAACATGAGTTTGGTATTCATTTTTCTTAAAGTAATTTTACTGAAAGTCTGTACCTCTAATTTTATCTCCCAAATTTGTATTTCTTCAGAACAAAACTCAACCCAAAATAAGATTCAAAGCATATTAAAAAACAAAAACTCCAGTTTGGAAAGTCTTACTTTGAAATCCTTTAAATAAGGTTTACACAACTGGAGACACATTGAGTGAAAATTAGCTTATCACTCATGCAGTGTAAAAACCAGCACCAAGTATTCCAATATTGCTAAGACACCAAAGTTCAATGCTGGTACCAAAATGTTAATGGCCCAAATCTTGGAATATCATGAAAATGTCACAAGACTTTGGCTTTTTTCAATTAATCTGACATCTTGTAAGATTTCAGATAAAAAACCTCAACATCTCACGAGGCTTGACAATCTTGAACAATTTCTGCATTTTGTCTTTTTTGTCTTTTACTTATTTAATTCTGGGATCATACAAACTCTATACATTGAAGGTGCTTGCAGTTGCCACATAGCTGACCCCAAACTTATGAACTAGATTTCAAAATCTTTCAATGCATATGTAACACAAGGGAAAAGAATGGAAATTACTGCCCTAGACGAGAGATCTGTGGCAGGGGTCATCAGTCAACCGGATGAAAAAACAAACCCAATGAAATTAATGGAACAGGCTTGTTGCAAATCCATAAAGATTCTACCATCAAGGACTTCATCTCAACAATATAAACAGAGTGAAAAGAGGATAACTGGCCAAAAAAGCTCAGGAAACCCTTAAAAGGCTGTAGAAGCTAGAATGGGTCAAAGTCCCACAAATCTCATTTTTGCAACCCCAAGAACTTTTGCTCACAATTACTGAATAGTGCAATCACAGTTTCTCATGATTTTGAGGTAGAAAACACAGAAGTTTTAGCGTAAGTTTTTAGCTTAATCAAAAGCCAAGAAAATCTCCTCCTGCCAAAACCAAGGGGGTGGGGGAGAGAAAATCCTGGTCATGCCCAAATGTGTGATAGGACCCCATCTACTTTGTATTATTGCCCTGCCCACTGGAGCCCTCTTATTCCCCCCAAGTGGTAGATGCAGACCCCAGGTTCCCTTTCTCTGTTGGAAAGTAACAGAAGGGAAATTACATCTGGCATTGAGACTTGGGCTTGCAGAAATGCCTTCTATACAGATGGGAATGGCTGACCTCTCAACATCATGTGTTTAACAGTGAGAGCAAATACAAGACTTTTCCCCTCAATAGGCATTGTAGAGTAGGTTCATTAAGGAACTAGAATGATTTCCTTCCTCAGATGAAGAAAGGGTAAAGAGACTTCCCTCCCTCTTCCTGCTTGACACTGACTTTTCTATGATAAGCAGGATTACAATTATGACAGCTGTTGAGAGCTTCATTTTGGTAGGCCAGTTGATCTGATACTCTGTACAGGTAGTCGCTTCACGACTGTTCATTTAATGACAGTTTGAAGTTACGACAGACTTGGAAAAGTGCTTTACAACCTGTACTTGCACTTATGACCATTGCAAACTGTCGCCCCAACTCCCACAGTCACATGACCACTATTTGCAAACTTTTTACAATGGTTGTTAAATGAATCACCGCAGTCATTAAGTGAATCATGTGGTCGTTAAGCAAATTCCAGCTAAACATGACATGATTTGCTTAATGACCATGGTGATTTGCTTAATGACCATCATAAAAATGGTTGTAAAATCGGCTCCAGTCACATGGTGACTCACTTAACAACTGCCCTGCTTAATGACCAATTTTCCAGTCCCTATTGTGGTCATTAAATGAGGACTACCTGTACCAGATTATGGATCAAAGACCATGGGCTGGATAAGTCCTGCAAGTTCTCTCCATGTGATCTGTCACCTTCTCCCTAGGCTTCCTTCTCCCTGATACTATTTAACTGTACAGTATTCTACAGCCTACATTATACTGTTTAGGCAACTCTACGTAAGATTATATTTTAGTTTCCCAGTATTCAACACAAAGCCAAGCCTTGACAGTGTTTTTACTCAAAATCTGGGGCAAACAGGAAAGAAGCCAAGTTGATGCATTTTTACTCACAAATCAATCTACTAAGGTTTTTTGAATTTCATGAATTTCATTTCCCCAACTCTGGACATTTTTTTTTAATGTTCATATGCAGTCTGAACTTGATCAACAAGCTTCTTTAGCACTGTAATATCTTGAGGCTGCAAACCAACACAAAGATGGAACACAGCAGCCTTATTTATACCAATGGCTTTTACATGTGGCACATTATTGTCATCTTTGACAACAGGATGTATGACAAAGGAGTCATGTGTCAATGCAAACTTCCAATTTCAAACCCAAGGATGCCAGGAAAAAAAACTCCTTAAAATAAAATATCTCCAACATAAATTAAGATCAATGTTTGTGCATTACGTGTTTTAAACTGTTAAGATATGTTTTAATAACTTTTTGGTAGGAAACTAACAAGAGAGTCCACTTCCTGCAGTGCAGAACTAGTTTTAAGAGAGTTTAGATCTTTCGTCCAATATAAATATCATATCAACTATCTCCTTGCATTAGTCATTTCCTCTCACCAAGTTCAGTAGGAGGTTAGCACATTCCCATGATATGGCACGATTACAAGTATAAATCTGCAGAAAGATTTGCCAGTTGTATTGTTTCTCAACCACATCTTTTTCCACCATAGTCTGATTTTGGGCCAAGGTTCAAAGGCCTTTCCCTCCTCCCCCAACTCCCACTTGACACATGACAATAGCAGTTTCTGGGTTGCAAAAAAAACCCATTCTCCATTCCAACTGCTCAGAAGAAGAGAGACTGGAAAGTTTTGTGGTTGAACAAACAGCTGCCTCCCTACCAATAAGAGACACCAACCACCTTATTTGTCTGGTTTGTTGGCTATAGCAGGATCCCTGGGACCAGATACTATGAAAGCAACAAATCTTTAACATTCACCTCTTAAAAAGCAGACACTACAAAACTCAGTGATATGGAGACTGCAAGCAAATCTACAAAGGCAGCTAGAGAATCTATAAAGGTATTTAGCCTTTTTTAACCCGGCCACAAAGTTTACAAGCCAAACAAACATGATCAAACATCTTGCTATTAACAGTGATTTTGGATGTGAGTCTTGCACATCCTTTCTCTTCCTATTTCTCCATGTTGTACACATCAAAATTCCATCTTTCTGTATTTTCATCCTCTTAAAGAAAGATAAACAATGTCCCAATGTATGCATCACTATGCTATAGTCATGACTTGGGTAATAGGAATTAGAAGTGTAGGAAACATGAAGATTCTGAAACATCACCAACTAAATGAGCCTCTCTGAACCTTTTCTACAAGCCTGGTAGAGAAAATTTGGCAGAGAAAATTTCAGTGGACATTTTCCCCACTGCTGGAAGATCCAGTGAAACTGATTTACTTGGAGAGAATTCTGATCAAATTCAAGAGGATGGCGTTAGAAGGTAGATCAGGTTCTTCCAATAGATCTCTTAGAAAATTTGCAGTACCTTTGGAGGAAACTTCATGATTTCTAATTGATTAACAAGAACAGCAGTATTAAACTGAGGAAATGAAAGCAGCTTGCAAAAACAGGTATTTGGGGGGGGGGGTATGGAATGACTATAAGCTCCATTCTGCCCAAAACATTTTAATATTAAGATTCCAGAGGAATGTTATAGCAATCATTCCCAGCCATTCCCTTTATGCAGACCACAATTCCATCAACAGTTTTTGAAGAGCACCATATAAGTCAGGCATTAGCAATGGGATGTCTCTAGGTATCAGGGCACATGTAACAAACATGCACATACATTAACTCTAAGTTTAAAACAATAAAAATCACTAAAATATCATGAGCTCACCAAATCTCACAAGAATGCCAACATTTTGCATGTTTTCACCACCACCACCACCACCATCATAATCCCTCCTCCAGAGGGGTAATGTGTGCCTGCCGCATGCAGGACCCTTGTGGACCACCAGTGGTCCCCAGATCAAAGGTTAGGAACCACTGTGCTAAGAATCTTCATAATCATTCCTTGTTAAGGTAATACAGGTAGTCTTGGGTTACAATGGCAATTGGGACCAGAACTGCTGTTGCTAAGCGAACTGGTTGTAAAGTGTGATGTCACATGACTGCATCACTTAGCAACAGCAATCCTGGCAGTCCTAGTTGCCATTGTAACCCCGGAACTGTGGGTCATTAAGCAGGAAGAGAAGATAGTCCCAGGCAAGCAGGCTGGTAGTTGAGTGTCCAGGTGCTGCGGGCAGGTGCTACACACTCCCAGTGGGTGTGTGGCTTCCATGGGGGGTGCTACGGGTAGGTGCTACATGCCAGCGGGTGCACAGGTGCCATGCGGGTGTGGGGAGTGCTGCAGGTAGGCTCTATACATGGGTGGGTGTGCGGATGCCACAGGGGGTGTTGTGGGCACTACACAGTTTGGATGGGCGAAAAGGCGGTGGGAATGGGAGTGATCTCTGACTTCCTGCCAGCTTCCCCATTGACTTTGCTTGTGGAAAGTCAGCAGGGAACATTTGAAATCATGATCATGTGATCACGGCTTACTGTAATGTCATAATCGTGAGCTGGGCACCCGAGTGCCCAGATCCCAATCACATGACTGCAGGGACACTGTGATGGCCAGAACTTTGAGGACTGGTCATAAGTCCCACTGGTTCATCGTAACTGAACGGTTACTGAACGAGTGGTCAAGTAACCCACTTCTGTCTGACTGTTGTGGCTGTTCCTCCTGTTTCTGAAGGTCACTCTTACTGTCCATTACAAGAAAACTGTGGGATAATTCTCCATGATTCATGACCTAGGGACAATATGTATGCAATACTACGGGGACAGAAGGCAAAATGGGCTTCCAGACTGTTCCAATGATAGTGTAAAAAATGAGTGAGGAAAGGCACTTAATATCTCGCAACAAAAACAATGAAGAGAATTTCGGCACCTTACAGACTAACACATTTCTTATTGCATAGCCTTTTATGCAATATATTCTGCTTCAATGTATGCATGGAATAGAGCTGAATGAAGTATTTTATATACAACTATTCTTGGAGACAAGAAGAAAAGGGAAATAGCAAAAGAAGAGATGAGAATTATTTACAGATAATTACTTGTTTTGCATCAGGCTCTGCTTTATAAAATGTCCTAATAAAGAAATAATGATAATATTATTCAGGTACCTATTTATTTCTAATACATTTATATTTATATATACGTTTACATTTATTTCATATGTGTGTGTGTGTGTGTGTGTGTATGTATATATATATGTATACACACACACACACACTTACCTAATGCAAATAATATCTGCATTAGGTAAGTATATATAGAATTGTACTTTTATTTATTTATTTATATATTGGATTTATACACAGCCCATCTCACGAAGGAGTGACTCTGGACAGTTCACAATAAAACATAATTGTTTACTCTTATAATGACATATTAACATGTATTTTTTCTTTGTTGTATTTCCTTCCCTTTTTTGTTAAAGTACCTTCTAAGTGTTCTTTTCTTTCTTCTCAATAATAAATAAAAAAAGAAATAATAACAACAAATTGGTTCCTAAAACCCTGAGATCTCACCCCAATTTACAGAGAACGTTTTCCCCCACGTGCTTCTCCATCTTACCCGAACAATAATTCCCATTCGTTTACTTTCGTAGGTGAAAGGGAAAATCTGGAGGATGGTGTAGTTTAGAATGTGGCCACCAGGGGTCCTCAGCTGCACAGAAGCTTGATCCCTTCCCACCAGTGTCAAGCCAACACTTTCTGTCCATTGCACCAAGGCCACCTAAGCACAAGAGAAGTCACAGGTCAGATAGACTGCTGAGCTAGTGGGTTCAGAGGTCAAGCGAATGGAAAAGGAGGGGGAAGGGAAACAGGCAAAGCGAAGAACAAAGTGACTCAATTGTTAACTGTACCATTTCCCCTCCTGGCTAGAAGCGCTTTTCTAGAGTGGTAACACCTGGGACTAGCAGGCCTGGTCTGTATGATTATGGCTGGAGCCTGAGAGCAATTGAGAGACCACACTGTCAATGATGCCAAGATTCCCAGTCCTGCTTTCCTTTCATCCCAACCCTCTACAACAGTGTTTCTCAACCTTGGCAACTTTAAGATGGGTGGACTTCAACTCCCAGGATTCCCCAGCCAGCCATGAAGTCCACCCATCTTAAAGTTGCCAAGATTGAGACACACTGCTGTAGAATCTCAGAAGTAAATGACTGAGCAACTTCAGCACCCTGAAAGGTTATAAATAGAATAACAGTAAGTTCGCTTTTGTCCCAATGCTTTCTGGTAGTTTCATATAATCCCTTGAAGGTTAGATACTTTTCTTCTGAGTAAATTGTAAAAAGTTCTTAACACATGTTTTTTTAAGTACCAACATTTGTTTTTTGTTGCCAAACTTTTTTTTTTCATTTCTTTTTTCCACAATGAAGAAAGGAAAAGGAAAAAGAAAATTCCCTGCCTCCATTTCAAGCAATGGCTTGGTTACTCAACCACGTTCCTAGGATAGGATGCTCTAGAAAACAGTGCATTGAGTATAGGGATCAGCTTATCTTTCGCTCTAAGATCCAAGGAATTACTCTGAAAATAACATGCCCAAACCTTTGCTCTGCATCTCTTTCCCCAAACATTTTCTCCAGTAATAAAATATGCAATAGAAACTTAATTACAGGATACACTCCCAACAAGCGAAAGATCCCAGGCTCCGGCCATTATTAGCTTCCCATACAGCAAGCTTTTCTTGCTTCTTGAGCTTTAGTGACGTCATTTGACATTTGTAAATTGCGCATAGGAGCTGCAACAAAAAATGCAGCGTGATCACTTCTTTCTCAGGAATGTCTTCTTACAAGACTTGCATTCCCAGCTCGCTGCATTCTACTCCCCTTTTTCTCCCCTCACCCTCCTTAGTCAGCATTTTTCCACTACCGAGAACACAATTCTCATCGGGCTGATCTGGGGGTGGGGGAATGTCTCACCTTTTAAGAGCTTGGGCACATTTAAGAATTTCCCTGAGCGTAACAGTATCTATCTTTTGTGTCAGTGGTATTGTTTTGGCTACCTAACTATGTTCAATAAATGAGTTTGCTGTAAGTATGTGACAGTCGTCATGGATGGGTGGTGCTGAGTAAGCTTCTCAAAAAAAGGGCTTTCGTGCAGGAACTCTGTTTCTATCACATGGAACTAGTGGTTACAAATTACAAGAAAAAATGGTAAGCCAAAAATCCAGTCCTTGAGGTCAGATTAGTTTGGGTAGACTAATCTCTCTCAGCCTTTGCCCCCAAACTGAAATAAGAGGACAGGCCTACTTTGCAGGGCTGGTGTGAGGTTTAATGTGATTGTGTTATATGCACTTATGTTATTCCAAGCATTAAGTGAAGTGTTGTTAAAATGCTATTCTTAGCTAGAGGTTTAGTAATAGATTTAATAAAAGGAAAAGGCACACGGCTTTTAGGAATGGGGAAGACAGCCAATCAACAATCTGACATTGGTTTCTGTAAACGACTGCTGTGTTAAACCAAAAAACGCCTCTCTGAAATCTGTGCACTTGTAAACAAGTTTTCTTAAAAACATAAAAGATCTCCAACAATCCTTCATCAGAGCAAATCGTGGACTACCACATAGGCAAAGAGCGTAAGACAGCAGTGAAGCCGTGATCTGCTTTCAGGATGAATGGCTGTGGTCTAGTTTTCCTCTGTTCTGATGTTTCGCCAGAAGCTGTGGCTGGCATCTTCAGAGGCACGCCAAGAGGTACACCACAAAGTAACTCACTCTGCCTCTGAAGATGCCAGCCACAGCTTCTGGTGAAACATCAGAACAGAGGAAAACTAGACCACGGCCATTCATCCCGGAAGCTCATCACGGCTTCACTGTTGAAAGCCTACACCAGTACATAAGATAGTAATCTTGCTCTAGCCCAGTGTTCCTCAACTTTGACCGCTTGAAGATGCGGTCTGGGGAATTCTGGGAGTTGAAGTCCACACATCTTCAAGTGGCCAAGGTTGAGGAACCCTGCTCTAGCCCACCAATGATTGGCAAGCCTTCCTGTAACTTCCTAGCTCTTCAACGCTCCATCTTGCTCATGAACTCATGTGAATTTATTGGCAAACAAGGCTATTGATTAATGCTGCTTCAGACCTAAAGAGATATAAACACAACCCTTCTTTCTTGTTGCCCATACTTCAAAGTCTCATTTGGATGGCAGGATCCCCGCAAACAGCTGCTCGTAACGTAGTTGATCGACACATTTTTACACATCCAGGGAAGCAGTGAGGTGTTATCAGGGTTAAAGGCCAGCTGGTCACGTCTTCTCCTGGGCAAGCTATCTGATCAGATTCTACCTCTTACATTTCCCCTCGGTTACTGTAAGGCCTCACTCTGGCAGGATCACGGAGCCCTAGAGGCTGTAACTGATCTTCCTATAAAGATGTTTTCAGGAGTCTTAGCCCAGGAATGCACGCCGGAAACAAATGTAGGAAACCCTGCTTTGTGTTTCAGGAAATCAATGCTGTGCCAACTGGTAGAAATTATCCTTGCTGTTCAAAAAAGGGGGGGTGGGGAGAGGGACCTTCAAGGTGTTGTTCCAATTTCAACATAAGCTGGCCCTCCCGCCTTAACAATATTTTATTACTATAGAGTTTCAAAGGTAGATTTTAAAAGCCCATTTCACGAGTTTCCTACAGGGAATGGCTTAGCGACATCAAAATTCAGGCAAGCAACCCATTTTTTTTTTTTTTTAAAAGAAGGTAGCCAGCTGTTTAGGGGGTGAAGACAATGGGAAGGCTTATATTGCCAATATCTTTAAAGAAATTATATTCTCAGTCAAACTTTTATCATGAAAGATTTAACTTTTAATACAAAATTTGTTTGTAGGTTTTTGAGAAATCTTATTTAGATAAACTAATTACATTGCCATGGATAAATTCTCAGCACTAATGTCATATGAAATTTAACAGCTGTGCATATGTTATCCCTCAGAATACCATTAACTGTATTGGGGGGGGGAAAGGGGGCATATTAAGAAGTAATAAAAAGTCAGTAACATTCTTTTGAGGACTATTTTACCTCATCAGGACTAGCAGCTTGGTATACCCTGCAAGAATCTTCATAATGCTTCTCAGCTTCGGCCTGATCTGTCACACCATTTGATTCATAGACGGGAGTCACATTGTGGCAGAGCGCGACTGCTTTCACTGCCTCATGGACACGACTGCTCAGAGTTTTTCGTACTTTGGTAGCCAGGCTGGGTGCTTTTAAAGCAGGTGGTTCCTGGGACTGCGAGGAAGAGACGGGAAAAATGGATTAATTGCAATTAATATCCTGCAATTAATATCCTTCCTACAAGTCTGGCCATTCCGAAGATCAAATCTGATGATAAAAACAGATTGTAGGATAGAAAAAGTAACACAGAATTCACTGAAAGAACTGACTTATTTGCTTAGCCCATGAAGGCCACTGGAATTTCCAGCATTAGATTTTCTCAAGATGTGCATGTTCTTATGGGAGAAATGAATTTATGGCACAAACCATTTAAAAGTAAGCAGTTACAAAATTAGGACCACTTACATGTGTTGGTGGCATACATGTTCCCACTGAAGCCAGTAAGATTTAAATATGCACAGTTTTGCTTTGTTTTTTAATTTTGCAGTCTAACTTTTAGGCAAAATGTTTAATATTCTAAGGAGAGGAACACAGTCTACACCAGTAATGTTTTTTTTAAAGCAGACTTAGAAATATGATTGCAGTCATTTTAACAACTGTGCATGGTGGGCCACTTCTCAGCACATGGAATAAATTCATTATTCAGTGAAGGTTTAACTTCATAGCAGCATTCACTTTTAAAATTAAATGTTCAAGAGACAAATGCCCGCTCAGAATATTCTGCATCTGGAAGAATCTTTCAGCAAGAACATTCTCTCTCCCTCAGCACTGCTCTCACCTGAATTGAGAGGTGGGGAGATTCTGTGAATTCTCAGATGTCAGCTTCAAGAATCAAAATTACAAATAAGTAACCTGTCCTCCTTCATTGTGGCCTCTGTGAATTGCTTTATCTCCAGAAGAGAAAGTTTATGAAACCAAAGAAAGCAACATGGCCATGGCAAATGCAGCATTTCTTCTCGACTAAAATCTAATCTGTAATATTTATGGTCCAGGGAAGGTTAGAGCCTAAATGGAAGTGAAAATACTACTGATGGTACAGCATAACTGCAGTATAAAAATATGCATCCCAGAGTTCTCACTCAAAATGACCAGACTCAAATTAACCTACTTTAGACACATTATGCCAAGATCCAGCTCTCTGGAGAAGGCTGTAATGCTGGGAAAGGTGGAAGGAAAGAGAAGAAGAGGATGACCAACAGCAAGGTGGATGGACTCAGTTACAGTGGTGACTGTATCCCAGCATTGTTGGAAGACCAGGATAGGGATAGATCGTCATGGAGAAAATCCATCTATGTGGTCACTAGGAGTCAAAAATGACTTGATGGCACATAATCAATTAAATCTATAGATAGGAGTCAACAGTAGGGAAACACAAATCATGGGCATTCTAGAGGGAATCTGGTTATGATATTCACTATAGGGAGTATCTTTACATCTGCAGTGATGGACAACTAGTTTAGGAAATAGAAGCTAAGATGGTTTCAAACTGGGTATCATCATGGTCTTGCTAGAACAGGTGTTGGGGATAGCCACAAGATGGGTTTCTTCAACCCTGGACATTTGTCCAAAAACATATGGGAAGATCACCTCAGAACTCAGGGCAGTAGAAAGTTTATCACTTCAGAGAAAAGCACTGGGCCCTGGATTCAGTGGAGTGTCTTCCAGAATTTGTGATGCGTTCTCTTGGCCAAAGGCTTAAACTTTTGAACTCTGCCCAGTGTATTACTTATTTTCTCACTGAAGAATCTCTCCTCTTCAAAAGTGAGAGCCTCAGTTTTGGCCTTGGCTTCCCGATTCAGGATCTAAGCCAGGTATACTTTCAAAATGTCACTGCTGCAGTCGCAGTCTTTTCTTTGTATTAATTTATTATTGTTTAACCATGCTGGAGGGCTTGGCCAAAAAGACACGAGCCACTTCCTTCTTGTAAGGAAGTGATGCTGATTAGCATCATGTAAGGAATGAAGTGATGCTGTCATGGAAGGTCTACATGGCTAAAAAATCAATACATCATAAGTCTGTATAATTCTGACTAAGTGGATCCTCTATGCAATACAGTAAAGTAGGAATCTAAGTTAAACTAGTATTCTCTTTGATAAGGTCAATCCATCTTGGGATCTATCTATACAGGAAAGTATCTACAGATGTACTACCAGACAAACTGAGATCTTCATTGGTGATGATGGAAGGCAGCTGGAAGCCCAGACACAGTATAGCTCCTTGTCAGTGCCTGTCTCCAGATTACTGAAGGCAACCAAGGGTGGTGTATATCTTGTAGGGATTGGGTCCTGAAGAAGTAATGCCTTGGAAGTTCCCAACCCACCATTCTTAGGTGAAGACATGACGGAAGCAGAACATTATGGTGAGCAGAAGCATAAGAGGCAGCTTCCAAAATACTCTCTAACAGTCAGTGGTCATACTTGGGTTGTGGGGAGGTTTCTGCCGCAGCTACACAATCCTGGAAACAGACATGATTGCTTTAATGAGTCATCATCAAGTGCTGCATCAATGTGTGTTCTGAAGCACCTCCTCCAAATTAAATCCAAAGTGTTGCAGGGAATCAGCCAGGACTGAGGTCTCTGGTAACTGCATCATTTTCAATTGGTACAGAAGGGAGAAGGTGGAGGAGGGAACACATTAATCCATCTTGGATGCTGCTTTCCACTGAAAAAAGATAATTACCAACTCAGGTAGAAAACGTGCCCTCACTTGCCTTAAGTAATCTGAAGATCATACAGAGTAGCAATAGCAGCCATAACTGGTAAAGGAAAGACTAGGTATGGGCAAAAGGTCCAATGTCCAAAACACATTAGTTTCTATTGTCTTCATACAGGGAGTCCCAGGACTGAGAAGGCAAATATCTGGGTCAGGATTTGTATAACGTTTATCTATCCTGGAATGGCAAACAACTTCCGATTCCACTGAAAATGTGGAACTGGGGAAAGGGCTTGTGAATTTGGTGACTGGATCAGAAATGATCTGATAGAAATCCGTGGGTGAGACAGGACAGTTAGGGATCCATAAGTAATCTTGCTGTCTATGATCTAGTTTCTTACATGGGGAATTTCTGATGAGGGTAAATTGTCCACTCCAATACCAAAGATCCTCCCTGTGGGATAATATTATAATGCAGGAAGCAAAAGAGTTGGCGATATTATAGCACTGCAGTGAAGAAATCTCCAGGAGAGGTAGAAAATAAAAACAATATTTCTCCCAAACAACTCCTTGTGAAATTACTGTTACGTGGTACGGAAAAATGAGATACGGTGGGAGCTCTCATCAAAAGTTTCTCTCAGCTAAAGAACATTCTAAGGAACAGACCCTGTAATTCATAGAAACCTAGATCAACCAAGTACCCCCAAGTACATACTTACAGTAAGTTGGGAATTTGTTATCAATAGCAGAATTAAGGTCATTGTCATGTCCAATTAATTTCAGCAATTTAAATTTAGAGGTGGGGGAAAAGCTTTTCCTTGTCCCTAATTTTACAGAACAGAGCATCAGCTTTTATCAGTGTACATCGCCAAGACATGTTCCCAATCTATCTGTTGCATGCCTTAGTTTAGACCAAGAAAGAAACCAGGGCAACTGTACAGGAGTGTTCTTTGTTGATTAGGAAAGGACATATTAGTTTTGGTTGGTAACATTTAGCCCCATCAAAACATAAATTTAAGGGGAAAAACTCAGCAAAAGATGCTTAATGAAATGTATAGGATATGATATTCATAAACAGAAAAGAAGAAACAGATGGGCAGTTATGGAGGTAGAAAGTTGATTGTTTAATTTTTATTACTATTTTCAGAATCTGCATCAAACCTTCCAGGTAATTTCACAATTACTAAATTATGCTGGTCACAGGGGAATATATAACCATTGAGTTTCCTGTTCTGTTAACCTCTTATGTCAAGAGGACAAAAGTTTCACTTCCAGGTCAAAGGGCATAGCATGGTACCAATAATTAGAGCAATGAATCAGAACTACAGTTTAAATGAATCATGGTCAGCAAATGCTTCCAATTACCAGAGACTCTAACCTTTCAATTACATTTAAGCTTGCACTCATTGAAAAATTCCCTTACCACAGTTAGCTGCTTCTTTCATCTTATTAAATGAAACTATATTAATTAAAGTTGAGTTTGGGTACAGGTTGGAGCCAGGAAATAGAACAGTGATCTGCAGATTCACTTTTCCTGCTTCCAGTTAATTTGTGATGGGGACAAATTACCAAGGAGGCAGCCTATTTAAGGGTCCCTGATTGTGTATATAGAGCCTGGATAAATACCATTTACACACACACTCATTGGCAGGTTATACTGAGGTCAGCAACCATTTCAGGGGATTGCATGGGTAACCCCCCAGTGGCTGAAATCTCGTACGGTTACCAAATTTTGTAAGATGTTGGACATCTATTTTTGTTAGTTCAAGTTTGAGGTTTCTGAAGACGTTTCCTGGTATTCCTGCAGATGCTGCACTGCCAACCTCTGGGCTATGCTGAAGGCAAGTTCTGGGAGGAAGAGGGCAAGATATGATCCTGCTCCCCCCTTGAAGCAAATTTCTTATAAAATGTGAAGAGCTTCAGAATCTCCACATTAAAAAGTACAAGCTTTGCCTGTCCCCCAAGTGTACTTCTCATATTACTCTGATTTGTGGAAACCAGTGTTAAGCTAGTGTTATTTCCTTCCCCTCTTCTACATCCATCTAGAAACATGAGCTAAAATGTTTCTAGCCAGCAAAGAAAAATCTCCTGGTTCTATCTTTCTTGGAGCAGGGAATGAAGAACATGATGGTTTTTCAGACATTCAGCTAAAGACCTGGGTAAATTCCATTATTTCTCTAGTGCCTAATTTTTGTTATTACAAGGATACATGAAGCAGGGAGGAAACTTGCCTAACTGTTGAAGAGCCACTTTGGTCAAGGCATCAGACTAGAAACAGGGAGACTGTGAGGCACAAAGCCAGCTGCATGACCTTGGGCCAGTCTCTCTCTCTCAGCCCGAGGAAGCAGGCCATGGCAAACCACTTCCGAAAAACCTTGCCAAGAAAACTGCAGGGACGTGTCCAGGCAGTCGCCAGGAGTCAACAATGACTCAAAGGCACAAAACCAAACCAAACCAAAACCCCATTATAAGACGTGCAATCATTCCGATATTTTCCCCTCCTCAACAGTTTTTCCTGTGGAAATGAAAACTGAAGAAAGTAGAATGGGGAAAAATGTCAGGAATATTACAAATAAGGAAATTTTAGTCAATTTCAAAACAGTGTGCCATGTAGCACTGAATGCTGTGTTTAACGAAAAGTTGGTTCTTCAGAGTTTAGTTAGACAGTATATTCCAGGAGTGGGAGACCCATGGTCCTCTAGCTTGGATGGATTTATATTCCATCTTTCATACAGGAGCTCAAAGTGATGTATGCATCACTTCCTGAAGCTGGAACTATGGTTCAGGAACATCTATGAATCCAACCATTCCTTATCTCTGATATATTCTCATAATTTTGTTGATCTTACCTGTGTATATATGCTAAAAATATGGCTCTGAACTTCATCTATGGAGTCAAATCCATAAGCCATTGTTCCAAGATGGACACGTTTGAAAACCATCTCATTCTGTGTTAGAGTCCCTAGGAAAGGAATAAAATTACATATCATGGCTCAGAAAAGAGCAAATCAAATGCCAAGAACCATTTCCAAGTCTCTAACCCCAGGGCTGCATTAACCTGAAGACCACATGTGGCCATGAAAACCACCCCCAGAGATGTCACAATACTGTTACAGGATTGTAAGTTTTAAAATAAAAAAGACAGAAAAGTATTAAATACGCTGGAGGAAAGTAATCACATGAACAATTTTTAAAATGTTAATTAAATATAAATGGAATTAAATTTACTTTTTCTCCTTCATCCAGCCACTACTTTTTAAAGTGCAGTGCCCAGCATACCATTCAAGGGTGAAAGGTGGGCTTTGGGCCAGAAAATATTATTTTATTTATTTATATTTCGAATTTAGACACCACCCATCTCACAAGGAAGTGACTCTGTACTTGTCACGTATCTCTTATCCACTTCGTACATTCATAAAAATGCACCAAGATTTAACAATGATCTTTACCAATACAACAACAACAAAAAATTGCAGCAGATTCTATGTCTTGCAAAAAACTATATATGAAAATACCTGTCTTATCAGTAAGCAAATAGGATATTCTTCCTAGCTGCTCTGGGATTGTGCTAGATCGGACTACTGTGCCAGGAATTTTAGAATCCCTCCGGATCATCCAGCTGTAGACAATTTTTCCCATATCAAGATTCACCCGTAAACTACATGAAAGGAAGAGAGGATGGTGGGGGGGAGCAACAGTAGGTTATTAGGAATTTATTCAAAAACATGCCTTAAATAGTGGTGTGAAGCAATATTTGAAGAGGTTTGGTCCCCTGCAGCCTACCCCAACTTGGTTCCATCTAGATGAGTGGGATTGCAACTCTCATTGGATGACACAGGGATAAAAAATAGATGAGGGATGAACCACCTGCTGCTTTCCATACGGGTTCTACAGGAACACATTCTCACTTTTCTAAAGCCACAGAGTGGAACAGGTGTGAGCAGAGTTCTTCCAGATGACGTTTGTGCCCCAGTACAGGGATCATACCAAATAAAAATTGCTACAAGGTAAGATGTGGCTTGAAGCAGTCATTTGAACTCTGGCCATTACTAACAAACAATATAATAGGGACTATGGGGTAATCCAATGCAAAATTCATAGTTAAGCTACATGATATATGGGAGATCCATAAACTAGATCTCTAGCTGTTTTCAAACATAATGCCTAGCAGGTTTTAACTATGGTTTGCTGAATAAGCCATAGTACTCTGGTTCACACATTGTACTAAGTTCAAAATAAACCACATTATCGTAGGCATCCACAGGAAGGCAGAAGGGAAGGTGAGTGACAACACATCTATTGATATCACTATGCAAACTCTGCCACATTGTCACACAAGTATAAAAGGACAGAGCTTGTATCATGACATTTTTTTGTAATTTGGTGTCAGAATGCTTAGGAATGGATGGCTATGCACATTATGGCTTAGTGTGATGCATGGATTCAACCCCTGTTTAAAAAAAAAAAAAAGAGTTCAATGTAGGAAGGAGTTTTAATTTAGAGTCCTCCACACAGAGAGCTGTAATTTGTTCTCTATGTTTAATGTTTAAACTTCCTGCATTTAAAATACTCCTTGTATGTATGACATACATCAAGCCAAAAGTTCTAAGTGAATTTCTTAAATATAAGGAATATTTTCAAAGTGATAATTCCCCAAACTGGAGCTGGGAAATCAATGTACTCCAAATGCTGATGAACTATACCACTCAACCGAGCTAGTTAGCATAGGCCATGATAAGAATGTGGGGAGTGCTAGCTGTGTAACATCCAGAGGGCCCCAAATTTCTCATTCCTTCTTTTAATATTCACAACTCTACCTTTAGGCCTTTTTCAGGCAACAAACTATAGTTTATTTAGATGAATATATACATGAATGAGTCAGTTCTTGCAATGCTGCCCCCTCCACTCTGCATGCACATGAGGGAAATACTGTTCACTTGTTATGGCACACAGATTTGGGAAACTGTGATTTATTTAAAGCACAGGATCTGGCTTGCTGCTAATGAAGAATGAAAGGCAGACACTGCCCACTCTCATCCTCTAAGTGGATAAGCCTGAGTCTCAACTCGCCCATTCATGTAAACTTGGCCATGGTCTGAAACAGCAGAACCCATCAACAAGTACATCATGTAGGAACTTCCAGCATGCTTGTTTTAGTCTTCAAGGAAGCAGTTTTCATTTGAAAACAACAAGGGTGGTGATGTAATAAACAAGTAGGCTTACAATAAGGATGCGAACGATATCAGTTATTTATGGTATCAACAGAGGTGAATATGTGTAGCTCAGGGTTGAACTGTGGAGTCCTTGGGGGTTCTCTGAGCTTGGTTCATTTCTTGCAAACATTTCACTACCCGGTTAGGTAACATATTTATGGTATGTTTGACTAAGACTCAAATGAAAAAGAACATCACCAAAAATATGGCACTATCTTAAAGGAGAACAACAAACACATTTATACCTGATAGGAATTATATTTGAGAACAGAAGAAGAAATCTGATGATCTGAAGGTACCAGCGGCCAGCAAAGTGTTGAAGGGAGACCATGACAAGGGAGACCACCACCAAGGCCCCAAAGAGTATCTTGGTGAGGCAGTTGACTTCCAAGTCAAAGAGACCAATCTTAAAAAAAGAAAGAAAACGACTGCTTGCATTAACAATTATTGCAATCTCAGAGCAGCTGTCAAACTAAAATATCATACACTACTCCAGATTATTTTTTTTTAAAAAGGTATAGCACATCTTTCTGCAGTCTTGTGTATTCCATGTGGTTCTGATTTCAAAAACAGGCCAGTTGGGATCTGCAGGCATTGACTTCCAATAGGGGATAGGAAGGGACTTAGAGGGTTGAACCTCTAAGATTTCTTCAAACTTTACATACTATGATTCTAGTCGGGACAGCATCATACAAGGTAAGATTGATCCAGATTATCACGATTCTCTAATTCCTGTCCTCAACAAGCACTGCATTTCCAATATGTTAACCCCTAAATCCAGGTTAAGAAAACACAGTTGCTCAAACACAAGCTATGCTCAAACAAAATCATAACAGAGACATAAGCATGCTTGGTTCATGCTTAGATAATGGTTGGGTTTCCCACAATACACTTGAACCACTGTAGTGAGTATAGAGGATGGCCTTGAAGAACAGAGGAAAGATTCAGACCCACAAGATTCTATAACTATTCTAATAAAAGTAGCTTTAAGTGTGCATTGTCTGTTTCATAGTCCGTTCCACCTTACAGGGCTGACAACTACCCAAACCCATTTCAGCATAGTCTAGCATGTTGTGAAAATCCAGCAGATGTGTAGTAGGTAACAGGTAGGATAAACTATATGGAAGGAGGAATAAAAGTCACCTGTCTGTATGAGTTCAGTCTCTAACCAAGTTTAAAATCCACATTGTATGTGCGTACAGCAAAAATAAAAGACAATCCTCCATATTAAATTAAGTGTGAGAGCTATTTAAAATAGATTGATTGATTGATTGATCAATTGATTATATGCCATCAAGTCAGTGTCAGTTTTTAGTGACTACTTAGATAGACCTTCAAATTATCATATTTTGGACACTTATGTGAAGACCCAGCTCCCTTGAGAAATCTATAATGCGGGGAAAGGTGGAAGGAATAATAATAAGAAAATGACCAGCAGCAAAGTGGATGGACTCAGTTACAGTGGTGATGAGGGCTATTCCCTGATATAAGTGCCTGATTGCTTTAGCTAGGCAGCTTGGATGACCTTTACATTTTGGATGACCCTGCTAGGAATTTATACTCTTAGCATACACTCCTGGTATTCTTTGCTCATTCCTCCTAGGGACACACTCCCACCACAGTGAAGCAGCATGACAGGATTTGAGATGGCTAAAGATCAGGGACCAAATAATCTTCATTAGTCGCACACCGGAATTATCCACTTAGCTCATTATTATTGTTTATACCAGAGGCAAGAAACTGCTTCACGGGCTAAATAAATAGTTGATGAGCCCATGATATGATGACATCTCTTGGGATGGGGGGCAAAACTGAGACTTT
Source organism: Python bivittatus (assembly GCF_059951505.1). Taxonomy (NCBI): domain Eukaryota; kingdom Metazoa; phylum Chordata; class Lepidosauria; order Squamata; family Pythonidae; genus Python; species Python bivittatus. The sequence goes on from NW_028277098.1 coordinate 87,893,699, forward strand.
GGCAGATAATATGGGCTTGAGGTCTATCCCTAAGTTTTCTGTTAAACCTACTGGAGCATTATAATATTCATTTTTGTTTCATTTCCCATAAAAAATGAATAGGGAAAAGTGCTGCTGTTGTTTGCAGCTAAATTTAGGAGAGATGATCACAAGAACTTTGGGGATCATAGAAAAGAGGCTTCAGCATCACTGATACCACTCTCCAGGCTTTCAAAGAGGTACTTTCCCCAGGTCATATAAAGCCCTTCATGGAACAGAGCCAGGATATTTCAGGAACTGCCTTTCTCTAATTGTCCCTACTTGGCCCGTCAGGTTTGCCAGGAGGTGTGTGCTCTGGCTTCCATCTATTAAGAAGTGTCATTTGGTGGGACCCAGTGTGCCTTTTCTGTTACTGTGCCTGCCCCTTGGAACACCATTCCCCCCTGAGATTAGGTTGGCCCTGACCCTCCTGGTCCTTTGGAAGGCCCTTAAATCCTGGCTGATCTTCCAAGCATGGGGTCAGGAGATCAGGTGAGCTGTGAGTTGTTGTTGATGATGATGATGGTTATTCTGGGCTACCATTCTTCTTTATTTTTGTGGTGCACTATTATTTCTGACTACATTGATGTTTTTTACCTGTGTACATCAGACTCATTTAAAGATAACAAGACTTTGATTATCAGCAGTAAAGCAGAGGTAGTCTTTAGTACAGAGATGTTAGAGGGAAACAGGAATGAGTTTTTAGTTGTAACTTTTTATAAAGTTTATATTTGTAATACTATACTGTACTCGAATTTTTTCTTTTTACTTTGATAAGCTGTCCTTTGACTGTAATAAATAAACTAAGCTAAACCCTTCTCCCTGACACTGTTTTCTGTGTGCAGACACATAGTTGATATTGATATGAATGTCCAAGAAGCTAGTTTCTATAATCCTCCTGTGGGAACTGGTTGACATGAAGCCACTGTCTGAGCAGCACCAACTCATACATTACATTTTTCATCTAAGATGTTTTATATGCACACCTGAGTGACTCATGTGAAATGTGTGACAGATATGATCAGGCATCTAAAATGGGCCATATGAAAGAGATGAGGAAATCACTTCCCTTACCTTACTCCGTGGATTTGATGTGTTCATGACACTGCGCAACTCCTGCCCTGTATAGAGAACAACTCCCACAACTGTTCCTGAGGATGGAAGGAGGAATACCATTCATACACTATATTAATGTAAGCCATTATATGCTTACTGGTCTTACATATATAATGCACTAGAACAGCCTGCCAGGATAGAGCTGGATTCTTTCTCACTGGAGGCTTC